>NC_083703.1:38295000-38920000 GCF_033118175.1 Dama dama
TTGGCTTTCTTGGGACTCAGACACCCCACCCACTCCTCCTGAACTCTGAGGAGCCCATGGGGCACAACGCAGACTCTGGGATCCAGTGGTCTGGCTGCACCTGCCCAGGTGTGGCTTCCTGCCCATCACCAGCTGGCCTCTCCCAGTGCCGCTTGTACTTGGGACCTGCTAGCACTGTGGGGTGGTCCCAGGCCCCATGCACACAGCCTAGATCATGGGGAAAGGTTCTCAGGGGTCTCCAGAGCCTGGGGGGCTCCTCATCAGCTCACCCCTGGTTGGCCTTTCTCCCACTCCTTCCCCAACTCCCATCTTGTACTCACGTGTGCTTTCTGAGGTCACCCCAAGTCCTGGTCTCAGCAGCTGATTTTGAAATGACATAAAGTGGGACCAACTATTTCTCCCTGCGGATATGGCCTGCTGTTCTCCAGAAGTTAACCACGCTCCCAGGAGGGAACCACTCATCCGTCATCCTCATTTAAAGCACTCTGTGACTTCACCCCACACCCCCAACACTCCACATACAGAAAGGAAGTGAATAAAGAATGGAAACATAAAACAGCTACATGGGAATATAATTCAGTCCCTGATATTGTGCCAGAGAGGGACTTTCTAAACATACAAAAGAACATATGTACCCCCAATAAAAGATAATAAATATTACTCATAAAACCTTTCAAAATTTCTGTAAGTCTGGTTATTGTCAAAGCTGATCAATTGATACATGGGGATTCATTATACTATGTACTCTAATTTTTGTGGTGCTTAATGTTTTTCAAATTAAAAGGCTTTTATTCACACTTTAAAAACAAAAGCAATTCAGTAGGTGGTTAAGTTGTCAAGAGTCAGAATATACATCTAGGGAAAAGTGAAAATAGGAACTGTGCTAACATTACACAAATGGTTGCTTATGGCTCAGGATAAAATTTTCAGGGACTGCATTATACAGAGGGGTTTTTCCTGTCGGGGGGAGGGCGTTTTTGTACAGCATGCAGGATCCTAGTTCCCCAACCAGGGATGGAACCCTCATACCCAACACTGGATGCACAGAGTCCTGACTACTGGACCGCCAGGGAAGTCCCCAGAGAGTTTTTTAAATGCTGTATGTTTTTTAATGTTACATCTATATAAACTAAGTGGAACTGAACACGACCAACTGTATCAGTCAGGAGAGGCTCTCTTATGCTGCAATAACAAACAGCCCCCAAAGTTCAGAGGTTTGAAAGCACAAAGGTTTTTACTCAATCCGTGACTCATCCATCACAGTCAGTAGAAGGCTTTGCTCACCACAGTCTCCTGGAGGTCAGAGCTGACATCTGGAACATTGCTGCTTACTATGCAGAGGGAAGGAAGAGCTCTGTGGGTCTGGCATTGACCAATAAATGGTTCAGAATGTCTTACAGGATCCCATCCAACCACAAGGGGACGCTATCATGGGCCCAGACAGCAGGCAGCTAGAAATACTTGGCAGTCTATTCAACAGCACAATAATGTGCCCAGAAAAACTGTTCTGTGACCCAAGACATAACCAGTGATCTTGTGAGGAAACATACAAATGTCAAAGGTATTTATGAGTAGTTTGAATATAATTATTCTATGAACTGTGAGTACAGAAAAGCAGTACTTGTAAATCAATACATTTTTATGTTATTTAAATATTGGTGTGAAAAAATAGACTAAAGTAATTAATTAAAATAAAAAATGCCTTGCATTTTCTGCAAGTCAAAATGCAGGCAAAATACAAAAGAAAAGAGCATATCTACATATGTATATAAATATATTTGCAATATTTGATGACAAAACCTTGGTTAAGTTCTTTTATATAGGAAGAGCTCTAACAAATCAATAAAAAAAGATATGAAAGAAAAGATATGCATAGGACATTATATTTGGAGACATGGTGCTTTGCTAAGGTATTTATAAAGAATACAAATGAACAGAAAATGTAGAGAAAGAAAAACTCAACTGATAGTGAAAAAATAACCCAAAACAATGAGTTGTGTTTTTGTTCACTAAGTTGGCAAAACTATTTTTTTAATTATTCTAAATCTTAACCCAGATGGGCTGAATACTGAGTTCTTGTGCAATACTGGTGAAAATATAGATTATTATTAAGCCTTATAAAACCAATAATATGGCACCATGGGTCAAAAATCTTCAAACATTCATTACTTTTCACCTCACATTCCCGATTTTAAAGACTCTGCCTGAGGAAATAAATAGAAATACAAAGACATATATAGACTCATGTTCATGTCAGCACTTTAAAACCTAGAAACAGCCTTCTAGGTACATCTAAGAAAAAGAGTAAATAAATTATGGAATAGCTTTCTAAGAAGACTAATAAAAACTTAGAAAAGTATAGAAAAGTATTTAATTATGTGAGGAAATGTTAATGTAATGGTAAGGGACAAATACATTTTAAGCAGGGCCACAAAGATAGATAGATTTTATGATCCCATTTTCATTCTTAAACCTGTTCTTATGCTTTGCATATATATATAACTGGCAGGAATCCACCAAATATTACCAGTGGATTTCTATTCATGGAAGATTACATAAGATTTTTATTTTCTTCTTCACAGTCTAGATTCCAGTCATTCTACAAAGAATATGATTTTCATAATACAAATGCAATGACTTTTTTAAGTATATCTATGTTCTATTAGGATATCAAGGTGACTGGAAAATAAAAATTAGTGTAATTAAGTGTCTAGGAAAAGGCAAACTATATCAGGCTGGCTTCATCAGTATCTGCAAGCAGATACCACCACTGGGCCAGGGCCTGGGGGGGTGGGGCGCGGGGGAGGGCAGCCATTACTCCAGGTCACTAGATATTGGGTAGGATGAAGGGACCAACTCACTTCAGACCCAAGCCTCTCAGAGCAGGATTTCCACCTCCTGGCACAGGTGATGTGCTGAGAGTACACGGAGCCAATGTACCAGCCTTGAGCTGGAACTTCATGTTAGCCAATGGTAAGCAATTTGTGCCATTATTTTTGTATTAAAAGTGAAAGGTTGTTGCTGAGCTGTGAAAGACGCTGGAATTCTTGGCCTCTGGAGGAGGGGAATTCAAGCCAGGGCCAGTGACAAGGCTTGATCGCTCAGAGCTTTTGTGTAATAAAATTTTATTAAAATATAAAAGAGATAAAGTTTCTGACATAGACATCAGAAGGGGGAAGAAAGAGTATTCCCCTGCTAGTTTTTAGCCAGATGTTTTATAGCTACTGGGCTTCCTTATGGCTCAGCTGGTAAAGAATCTGCCGGCAATGCGGGAGACCTGGGTATGATCTCTGGGTTGGGAAGACCCCCTGGAGAAGGGAAAGGCTGCCCACTCCAGTATTCTGGCCTGGAGGATTCCATGGACTATATGGTCCATGGCATCGCAAAGAGTCGGACATGATTGAGCGACTTTCACTTTTTATATAGCTATTGAGTAAGTGAGTGAGTGAAGTTGCTCAGTCGTGTCCGACTCTTTGCGATCCCATGGACTGTAGCCCGCCAGGCTCTTCTGTCCATGGGATTCTCCAGGCAAGAATACTGGAGTGGGTTGCCATTTCCTTCTCCAGCAGTCTGCTAATTAGAGAAAAGGGAATGTCTCAAAATTCAGAGACTGGCACCAGGCCCTTCACCCACAACATGCATTTTGAGATAACATTGGCACAAGGTGAGTCATCCCAGGCCATAAAACTACTGACATGAATCTTGAAGAAAGGCAGGTTTCCAAGTAGATATATAGTTTCATTAACATAGATTAGGAGAACAATATATGAGTAAAACAAACTGGTTTGTTGAGCCCTTATTGGTTCTGAGTCTTAAGTGGAACTGACTTGAAGAAAGACAGAGTCTAGGGTAAATACATAGCTCATTCAGTTCAGTTCAGTTCAGTCGCTCAGTCGTGTCCAACTCTTTGTGACCCCATGAACCGCAGCACACCAGGCCTCCCTGTCCATCACCAGCTCCTGGAGTCCACCCAAACCCATGTCCATTGAGTCGGTGATGCTATCCAACCATCTCATCCTCTGTCGTCCCCTTCTCCTCCTGCCCTCAATCTTTCCCAGCATCAGGGTCTTTTCCTATGAGTCAGCTCTTCACATCAGGTGGCCAAAGTATCGGAGTTTCAGCTTCAATATCAGTCCTTCCAACGAACACCCAGGACTGATCTCCTTTAGGATGGACTAGTTGGATCTCCCTGCAGTCCAGGGACTCTCAAGAGTCTTCTCCAACACCACAGTTCAAAAGCATCAATTCTCCTGCTCTCAGCTTTCTTTATAGTCCAACTCTCACATCCATACATGAACACTGGAAAAACCATAGCCTTGACTAGACAGACCTTTGTTGACAAAGTAACGTCTCTGCTTTTTAATATGCTGTCTAGGTTGGTCATAACTTTCCTTCCAAGGAGTAAGCATCTTTTAATTTCATGGCTGCAATCACCATCTGTGGTGATTTTGGAGCCCCAAAAAATAAAGTCAGCCACTGTTTCCTCTGTTTCCCCACCTGTTTGCCATGAAGTGATGGGACCGGATACCATGATCTTAGTTTTCTGAATGTTGATCTTTAAGCCAACTTTTTCACTCTCCTCTTTCATATTCCTCAAGAGGCTCTTTAGTTCTTCTTCACTTTCTATCATAAGGGTGGTGTCATCTGCGTATCTGAGGTTATTGATATTTCTCCCAGCAATCTTGATTCCAGCTTGTGATTCCTCTAGCCCAGCGTTTCTCATGATGTACTCTGCAGAAAAGTTAAATAAGTAGGGTGACAATATACAACCTTGACGTACTCCTTTCCCTATTTGGAACCAGTCTGTTGTTCCATGTCCAGTTCTAACTGTTGCTTCCTGACCTGCATACAGATTTCTCAAGAGGCAGGTCAGGTGGTCTGGTATTCCCATCTCTTTCAGAATTTTCCACAGTTTATTATGATCCACACAGTCAAAGGCTTTGGCAGAGTCAATAAAGCAGAAATAGATGTTTTTCTGGAACTCTCTTGCTTTTTAAATGATCCAGCAATTTGATCTCTGGTTCCTCTGCCTTTTCTAAAACCAGCTTCAACATCTGGAAGTTCACGGTTCACATATTGCGGAAGCTTGGCTTCAAAATTCTCTTTTGAGCATTACTTGACTAGCATGTGAGATGAGTGCAATTGTGCAGTAGTTTGAGCATTCTTCGGCATTGCCTTTCTTTGGGATTGGAATGAAAACTGACCTTTTCAAGTCCTGTGACTGCTGCTGAGTTTTCCAAATTTGCTGGCATATTGAGTGCAACACTTTCACATCATAATCTTTCAGGATTTGAAATAGCTCAACTGGAATTCCATCACCTTCACTAGCTTTGTTCGTAGCGATGCTCCCTAAGGCCCACTTGACTTCACATTCCAGGATGTCTGGCTCTAGCTGAGTGATCACACCATGATGATTATCTGGGTTGTGAAGATCTTTAAAACCCATTGGTTAGCTCAAGGTTTGAGAAAAATTAAGTTCAGGTGGCACCAGGTATCTTCATGGCATACAGAATTTTGAGAGAAACCTCCTTTTAATTTTGTGTAGAGAAGGGAAAAAGTCTGCCACTTGCTGGTAGTGAGCACCAAATGCCTCCACCTGTGCCAAATGCCCCCTGGGACACAAAATAACGCCTGGGTGAGGACATCAGTGGTCAAATATCCTCAATAGAGCCTCAGTGACAAATTCTCATTTCGTGAAATCTTTTAAGAGAGATTAATCCCGCTAACCTCCAAAGACTAACACAAAGGGGGAACTCAAAGTGGAGTAGCACCACATATTAAATTTCGTCTAAATGCACTTGCCTTAAAAAAATGAGGGAAATAAAAAAGAGCGGAGGCGGAGGAGAGGCAGAGAAGATAATTCCAGCCTGAACCAGACGAACACGGAGGGCAGGGAGACAGCCAGTCTCCTCCAAGCACGTGCTTCAGAGTAAGGGTGGGAGACCCCAGCAGGCAGCCCACCCTGAGCAGTGCAGGCTCCTGGACCATCTCCTCCCTAATCTCCGAGTGACCCCCACAGCCCAACTGGGGCTTTGGTTCTTCTTTACTACTTACTCCCTGGATAAAATTCCCTGTAGTGAACTGCCCAGCATGGCAGAATCTGCCTGATTAAGTCCCAAACGATACAGTGCATCTGTCAGGACCACGTTAAATTTGTAAGTTAACTTGGGGAAAATCAACAACCCTGTGATGCTGTCTTTCTCTCCATTGGTCATATTTTCATCTGTGTCCCTCCCCAGAATTTCAAAGTCCTACTTAGCTCTTTTGTTTGTTTGTTTGTTTGTTGTGTTTCTTCTTACGTATTTTGTCTTCCCTGTGTTTGACACGAATGGTCCTGCCACGCAGGACGGCTGTGAGGATGCCGCGAGTGACAATGTGAGGTGTTCAGAGTGGTCCCTGCTTCACACCAAGTGCCCTAGAACTGTATTCTGTAATCATCATCCTCATTTCTCCCTTGTACCCTCCAACTGATTGTCTGAATATGAGTCACAGTTGTTCTGTTTCAATTTCACCCCAGCTGTGGTTCAGGTGAAGCTGGGGGCAGAACTGGATCTTGGGGTGTCATTTTAACAGGCCAGTGTGGTGTGCCAGTAAGTCAGCTCTCAGCCCTCTTATACATGCCCCTTCCCCACTCAACTGCCCCCAGAACTAGGGTCTTCTCTTTGTGGCCCATCTTGCCCAGAAGTCAGGGACTATTTGCTACTGATACCCAATCATTAGAAGCAAGAATATAATTATTATCACCCTCGTAAACACGCACACACACAAACAGCTTAGGAAAATGAAGTTTAAAATTCCTAGCAATCAAAATATTCCTGTGGGTTAAGTCTTACAGTCCAAAACAACACTAATGTTTGCTGCTGACTCTTCAGAAACATGCTGATACTGCTGTCTGTGTATCGGTGAGCAAAGCCACATAACAAACTTTCCCCAAACTCAGTAAGTAACAACCACTTAACTCTGATTGTGGGTCTACAGGTCAGCTGGGTTGCTCTGCCAACCTGGGCCATCCTTGGCGAATCTCAGGTGACCTCACTCATGCATCTGTGGTCAGCTGGAGGGTGAGCCACAGACCGCCTGGTCTAGGGTGGCCTCCCATGTGGGGTCACTGTTAGCTATGGCAGTGAACCTGACCAGGCTGTCTGTCATCACCCGCACGCTAACTCAGGTTGGTCCCCATGGTCTCTGAAGGAAAGTGGACATGGGTTGGGCTCCTTGAGACTCATGCTTAGAATCGACTCAGCACCACTGCCCACCACATCCTGTTTGGTGAAGCAAGACAGGCAACCAACCCAGACTCAAGGATGGGAAACAGGCCCCTCCTCTTGGTGGGCAGGGCTACAAACTAGAACGTAAAGGGGTCATGAACACAGAGAAACATGACAGGTTAGAGTCACAACCAGTCTCCCTACATCAAGGTGAGGATGCTTTTAGCATTGGTTTCCTTTTAGCAAAGGTTGCCTGTCTCACTAGCAGCCCACCTGTGGGCTGGTTCAGGGGAAGGTTCCCCAACGGGTAGCCTCACTCACTGATGCTGATTCCTGTCTGTTTCATTTTCCAAGGGCGGCATCCTTGACACTTAGCCCAAATCTTAGTCTGCTTGAGAGGGCTGCACCCTTTCGCACCCTCTCCATTGTAAGGATGCTACGGTTCCTTCTGTCTTGGTTTCTGTGGGCAGTTGCCTGTTTGGATGGAGTTTTCCAGGACAGATTTACTGAGACACCGAGGACACTTCTCAGCTAGTGGCTGAATCAATCTTTGTTGATGTATCGACTCAGCCAGTCACAAGCTAATTAACTCCAAGTCCTATTAGAAGCAATCAAAATGTTACTTCTCATTGTCAGGAGGCAGGAGACCTTGGAGGTAATTCAGACATCTCCTTTCCTCTGGCGTGTGTGCGTGCTCAGTTGCTAAGACTGTCTGACTCTTTGCAACCCCACGGACTGTAGCCCTCCAGGCTCCTCTGTCCATGGGATTCTCCAGGCAAGAACACTGGAGTGGGTTGCCATGCCCTCCTCCAGGGGATCTTCCCAACCCAGAGATCGGTATCATATACATATATATATAATCTGTAAGTAAATGTGTATTTTAATACTCAAAATATCTACATATATATGTGTAAACTTATGTAAAATATACATAATACCTATAAAACAGAAGCTATAGATAAATATCTTTTACATCTTACATAGCTAAGTATAAATTTACAGGTACATTTGCATTTTTGCTGAAAAATGCCTGAAAGAATATGTAAGAATTACATGCAGAAGGATTTGTTTTTTTTTTCATTTTCCTTTCCATATACTTTGACTTTTTAACCATGAGGATATTCAATGTTTAAAAAGCAGTCCATTTGTCAGTTTTGAGGAGATTCTTCCAGTCTTTCCCACCTTGTTATTCCCAGATTAAATTGTAAATTGAGATGACTTTATATTGACTCCTTTCTGAAAAGAAAAATTCTCAGGGTGCCTGTCCAGAAGGACAGTGGTTTTCAAAGACAGATAGAAACCAAGCCAGGCCTTGGGTTCAACTGTTTAAGAGGCCAGGCAGACCCCGCTGTAGCCCGCGCATCCCTCTCTGTCCCCCACCCCCAGGGCCGCGGGGGCAAAGGCAGCATCTACGTGTGGGCCTCGGGCGACGGCGGCAGCTACGATGACTGCAACTGCGACGGCTACGCATCGAGCATGTGGACCATCTCCATCAACTCGGCCATCAACGACGGCAGGACCGCGCTCTACGATGAGAGCTGCTCCTCCACGCTGGCCTCCACCTTCAGCAATGGGCGCAAGCGGAACCCGGAGGCCGGCGTGGTGAGTGCGGGCCAGGGGTGCGTGAGGACATTGGTGATGTCATACGCAGACACGGTGACGTCATGGAAGGAGGGCCGTCCTTCAAAGAGTCAGCCCCTGTTCCAAGGGGAGATGCCCCCCTCTTCTAGGCTGGTGATGCTTTGTTATCAAGGTCAAGGCCTCACAAAAAACATAAACGCCTTGACCTCCTTCCCGCTCATGGTCCATAGATTTTCCTGTTCATTGTTGTGGCTTACAAATAATGATGAACTCTAGTTTACCAAGATGTTGCCCCCGCACATTGCTTATAAGGTAACTAATAGGAAGAACTGGAGCATCACACCTGCACCCCATCTGAGCCAAGAACACATGCATTTATTAGTGTAATTTAGAAATGGCATCCACGGATGGATTTTTCCCGGTCCCTGCTGCTGCCTAGACCTCCTCAGGAGAGGGCGCATGTGTTTTTGCAAAGGAAGAGTAGTGTGTTTCATAGTATTTTAAACCGGGTCCACAATTGAGAAAACCAAAAGGTTAAGAATCATAGACATTTATTGCACTCTTCTGAGCAACTCTTCCTTCCCTGGCACCTAGGTTTAACAGTGAATTTTCCAATCTGCTAGGCATACAGACTTTTCTCAGTCCTCCAAGCCAGGAATTTAGTGTGTGACTCAGTAGTCGGGCTGGGCTACATTCTGCCTGGCCACCACCTCCTCCAGGGTTGGGGAAAAGGCAGGAACAAGAATGCAGTCATCAGTACCAGCTAGCCCTTCAGTCCCAAGGTCCTGTCTGAGCTCCACCTGACCAGCTCTCACATGAGCTGGCAGAAGTCCCTTCCCTGCAAGAGACCCAGACCTTAGCCTGGCTCCCCCATGAACCCCCCTGATTTCTCCCGTGAGCCCCCTCAGCTCCCCTTAGTCTTGGGGAGGATAGAAAATGTGTCAGCTCCTCCCAAGCAGAAAGAGGCTTCACTTTCTCATCTTCTGAGCTGTGTGGGCAGAAAGGGACAAGCAAGGGTGGCCCTGATCTTGTTCTGCTTGTCAGCCTTCTCCCAAACACCCCCCAGAAGCTCCCCTCCCTGCCCCAAGGGCCTTCCAGTGGCATCACTCTGTCCTCAACCCCTGTCTGTGATGCTACTCCAGCTGGGGAGGGGCACTGAATTCTCTTTGAATATGGTCACTTTCCCCAGGAGTTGACTTTAAACCGCCCTGATGCTTTGTCCCCCAAAATAATAGATCCACTCAAGGAGCCTACAGACAAACAGGAGAAATGAGTATTCTCATGGTTTATAAACAATCTTAATGAAAACCCTGTCTCTCACAAACATTGAAGATGAGGATTCTCTCTGTAAAATGCTTTAAAACTCAGCTGATCAGCCTCCCCACTTGGGGTAATCACTGATGTAGCAGTTGTCTTGCTCACTGTGTTCCAGAATCTCTTGGTGGATTTTAGATGTAGAGAATGTAACATTTTCTCTTTAATAGCTGTCCTTCTAGGCAAACTTTAGCTGAACTTGTTTCATTGTTCCTCTTTACGAATGCCACCCTTTTTTCCTGGAGGGAAAATAATTTGTTGATGAAGTGGCCCTGATCTTTCTGAGCCAATCTCATTGTAACAAACCCCACCATTGCCTTGACTATGGTGGTGGTATTGGCTTGTCACTTTTCACCTATAATGTTTCCTTTTAGGGTCCAGAAAATAAATATCTCTTTATTAGAATAGCTGAAGAGTTGCCTCTCTAAACAGTTGATTTGCTTGTATCTTATGGACACTGTGACTATAACCGATTGTGTTTCCCTTTTTGCATAGGCCACTAGGAAGCTCAGATAAAAGTGTCTGGCAAAATAAATACATGAGTGCTAAGCTTATTCTTGCCTCCATCTAAACCATCTTCAGAACAAGGCAGACTTTAAGTAAAAGAGACAGAAGATCTTCTGCTCTGTGTTGTTTTTGGTTTAAAGCAGTGGGGCTTCTTCACTCATTCCTCACTCTCTTCCCCTCCAGGCAACCACAGATTTATATGGCAACTGCACCCTGAGGCATTCTGGGACATCCGCGGCTGCTCCCGAAGCAGCTGGAGTGTTCGCACTGGCTTTAGAGGCTAAGTATGTTTCCAGCTGGGGACCAAGGGCCAGCTCTGCAGGGTGAACTAACACAAGTCTCCCAACCCAACACCAAGTGTCCATGGAGGCAAAAGTGGGTGTGAGAGTCAGTAAAAAAGTCAGGGCCATGAACTCTGGTGGGTGTTGCTAATGATACACACACACACACACACACACATCCCACAAAATTACATCCCTAGAGAACACAAGAGTCCAACACCCAATCACACATGGGGGCACAGAGATATTTTCTTTCATCTGTGGATTTCATGGCTGTTTCACTCTAATAATACTCCCAATCAGCTAAATGAAAGAAGATCATTGCCATGCTGGTTATCTAGCATGGTTTTCAGAACATATCATGGAAACAGGATGCTCTCACTTCAGATTTGTTAACTTATATGGTGAACTCACTCTAATACTGAGACAATGTGGGCAAAGTCACACAGTGTAGTCCAAGAAATCAGCTTTGCTACTGCCTTCCAGCTACCAGTGAGAGGCGCCCACCCTCTTTGTTCTCACCATCCCACAGAGAACCCACACATCACTGCTGCTGGACCCACCTTGGATTTGAGCACCAGCAGAGGTCCCTGCCCACCTGCTCCCCTGTCTTAGTGCAAACCAGAGACTGGTCTTTGGTTTGAGCAACGAGCTTGTGGCTTCAGGCAACATCCATGTGGTGTAAGTGCAGATGCTCACTGTGCAAGGAATTATCCAATACAGAACCAGAAACTTGTAAGAAGTTGGATTCTGGCTCCTGTGGCAGGGAAGTTGAGTTCCCATCTCTGTTGGCTGTTGCTAGGCAACCAGAGCTTCTAGCATCAATCTTCAGGCAGCCCTGCCTGACTCTCCACAGATTCAGTGCATTTTCTGACTTGCAAAGGAGGTAAGAGCTGATTCCTAGAATAGGAAAAGGCTTCAAAAGATTATCTAGTCCAACCCCTATGCCCTCAAGCAGAAAAAGGCATCGTTATCCTCCTTTTACAAATTGGGCCCCAAATTGGGGATGACTTCTGTCTTTGGGCCAAGCCAAACTTTGATTCTGTTAACAAAACTCAGGTGGAAAATTTAAGAAAGAAGAAATGGACACTCTCTTCCTATTAAGCACCAAGATAAAAAAAAAAAAAAAAAACTTACATATTATGTGCATTTCCTAAAAATGAAACTCTTCTTCTTAGGGCCTGCCGGGTCCTAAAGTCTGAGTTGGTCTCACTCACTCTGGTTAGGAGCAGGCAAGCAGAGGGAGGCTGCTCCTGCCACAGATTCTCACAGAGGACAGGGAATAAGAAGGAGTTTCTTATCTCCCCTTAAATCGAAAAGGGCAGAACTCGTCTTAAAGTCTCCCTGGATTCTGACAAGCAAAACGTCACTTGCCCAGGTGTATATGCCAACAGCTTAGCCTACCAGTCTCCTCTGTCCATGGGATTCTCCAGGAAAGAATACTGGAGCGGGTTGCCATGCCCTCCTCCTCCAGGGGATCTTCCTGACCCAGGAATCGAACCCATGTCTCTTATGTCTCCTGCACTGGTAGCCGAGTTCTTTACCACTGAGCTACCTAGGAATCCTATATGTCAACAAAGTGACATCTAGATCCATCAAAGTGCTTGAGCAGGCTGCTGGAACTTTCAACAGATTTGTGGGCTCTACAAAAATTATTCCTCATTCTTTACCACACTTGCAGCTTTCCTTACAGAAAAGAATGCAGTCACTGATTAGGCATGCTTCATTTTGGAGCAGTGGTCATCAACTGAGCACTCTCTTGCCATAAACAGGGGGAAAAACTGATACCTGGTAGTAGGTGGTTCAAACCCATCTTGGAAGCCAGTCCTCAGACTTCTCAGGACACCAGCCACCTAGGTTGGAAACACAGCCTGAGATTAGAGTTTGGTGCAATTCACTAAGAATGGGCTCCCAGCAGAGACCACTGGGAAAGAGAGGAAGCAGGTTAGAGATGGGAAAGGATCTGAGCAAGGACGCGATTCCAAAGGTTCCGGCCTCAGCCTGACTCCAGGGGGAGTTCTGGAGTGTAAATCTTGCCTCAGAGTTTATTCCAAATCAAGGCAAGGGAGTGGGCTTCCTGGGGTGGTAAAGCCCAAGACTTTTCAGTGGGCAAAAGGGCTCCAATATTCATTGGAAGGGTGAAGCTGAAGCTCCAATACTTTGGCCACCTGATGTGAAGAGCTGACTCATTGAAAAAGATCCTGATGCTGGAAAAGATTGAGGGCAGGAGGAGAAGGGGTCGACAGAAGATGAGATGGCTGGATGGAATCACAGACTCAATGGCAAGAGTTTGAGCAAACTCCCGGAGATGGTGAAGGATAGGGAAGCTTGACGTGCTGCAGTCCATGGGGTCGCAAAGAGTCAGATACCACTGAGCGACTGAACAACAACAAAGCCAGGAGTTAAAACCTCTGATCAGCATGAAATAGCCCCGGCAGAGAGCCCAGAGGGAGGAGGCCAGAAGACTCTCTTTGTGAACACTTCCTGCAGCTCACCTCTCTTTGTGTTCAGACAAGGCATCTGGGAGTACTTGGGAACATATGTGGCAGCAGTCAGGGCTGTTTCCCCCTCAGAGGGCCAACAGGAAAGCTTTTCCAAAACAACCTGAATGCAGTAAACAAATTATCCTGTCTAAAACGTCTGCCCATCGGGACCACGAAATAGGGAAAAGGACCATCTCTGTGGCTCCAAGGGACAAAGGGAACCCAGTCCTCTGTCCTGACCAGTCATCACCTTGTTGTTTAATCTCATAAAATGTTTTTCTGCCAAATGTTTCAATGCTTGAAAATACCTTCTTGATTCCCCAGAGATAATTGCTCACATTTCCCAGGGAGTCCAATATTAGAGAAGTTTCACAGGATATCTCTAGTGGGGGTTAGGTGGCGCTAGTGGTAAAGAACCCGCCTGCCAATGCAGGAGATTTAAGAGATGCAGGTTCGATCCCAAGTTCAGGAAGATCCCCTGCAGAAGGAAATGGCAACCCACTCTAGTATTCTTGCCTGGAGAATCCCTTGGAGAGAGGAGTCTGGAGGGCTGCAGCCCACAGGGTCGCAAAGAGTTGGACATGACTGAAGTGACTTAGCACACACACACACACACACACACACACACTGAAGTGACTTAGCACACACACACACACACACACACAGCTACCTTCCCATATGTCATTTCCATGACCCCAGGCTTACTGTAGGGTTCTGAGGGGATTGTAAGGAGGCAAACTTCTGGCCCAGAAGAACCATCCACATTAAAGCAGCCCACGTTCTAGGCTAGAGCAGTGTTTCCGAAAGTGACCTTCCAAGGAATGATTTTGTCATGTAAGCCGCATCAAAGTGTAATAGACAGAGACAAGTGCACACACATTAGGGACAGCTCAAAGACTTCTTATGAAGTTAACACATCCGTGTAGTATTGGTGTCAGTCACTCAGCCGTGTCCAACTCTTTGAGACCCAATGGACTGTAGCCCACTAGGCTCCTCTGTCCGTGGGATTCTCCAGGCAAGAATTCTGGAGTGGGTAGCCACTTCCCTTCTCCAGGGGATCTTCCCCACCCAGGGATTGAACCCAGATCTCCTGCATTGCAGGTGGATTCTTTACCATCTGAGCCACCAGGGAAGCCTTACACATCCATGTAACCAGCACCCAAATCAGGAAACAGACCATCACCTAAGTATCAGTATGGCATTTTGGTTCAACATTATGTCTGAGAGATTCCTCCATACTGCTGTTAAATATCACTTCCTTCCAGTCCCACAAATCTTAATTCCTCCTCTGGGTGATATTTCTAAAGATCAGCTCAAGCGCCTCTGCCTTCGTATCTGTTCCTCAGATAAAGTTGTGATGTTCTAACATGTGGTTCTCTCCTGCTTCAGTTCCTGGCTCTCCCTCCCTGACACTCCTGCGCTTTGTAAAGTTTTTAACCTGAGTAATACTTGCCTTCTCCCGCCTCTGGATCCTTCAAGCCTTTGGCAGATGTATGGACAGGTCCATGGAAGCAACATTTCTGGGTCCTATCTGACGTCATCATTGTGTTCACGCTGTCCACACATGCAGCCGAGGCTGTGAACCACCGTCTCAGACCCATGTTCTCAAACTCCATGTGTAGAAGTATCACCTGGGTGTGGTCCTAACTGTGTGTCCTCAGGCCCACAGCCTCCAGGAGGTCTGATGCCAGAGACTTGAGGTTGAGACCAGGAATCCACGTTTGTCACGGGTCCCCATGTGGTTCCAAAGCTGGTCCACTTTGTGTGAGATGCTCTCCTTGGTACAACTCTGGGGCCCCATTGTTGGCTCCCTCGGCATGACAGGGAGGGAGCTCAGCTCCCCCCCCCACCCCTTTTTAAATATTGAGCTGTCTGTCCTCCCCCCAGACTCTAGGCTCTGAGACCTTTCCACAGCATGCTCAGAACTAGTGCAAAGCCCAGACATGATACACACTCAATAGATGGTCACAGAATCACTTCACTGTGCAGTGCTTTTCCGTAGATCTGTCTTACTTTTCCAACTCTTATATAAACTATTTGAAAGTATGACCTATTCCTTGCCTATAACACTGAACACAGTGACTTCCATACTGTAGGTGTTCTGTACATTTATTTTGTATTAGTTAATAGATGTCACCTACAACCCTTGAGCTGCCGTAGTAGGATGAAAGCTTGAAGCAGGTTGTGAGATCCCTGTTTTACACAATGGGGCTTCTCTGGTGGCTCAGACAGTAAATAATCTGCCTGCAATGCAGGAGACCCAGGTTCGATCCCTGGGTCAGGAAGATCCTCCTGGAGAAGGGAATACCAGCCCATTCTAGTATCCTTGCCGGGAGAATTCCGTGGACAAAGGAGCCTGGCAGGCTACAGTCCATGGGGTCCCAAAGAGTTGGACACAACTGAACTACTAACACTAACACACTGTCTTCTATCAGGCCTTCCCAGGTGGTGCTAGTGATAAAGAACCTGCCTGCCAATGCAGGAAACACAAGAGATGTGAGTTTGATCCCTGGGTTGGGAAGATCCCCTGGAGAAGGGCATGGCAACCCACTCCAGTATTCTTGCCTGGAGACTCCCATGGAGAGGAGCCTGGGGTCACAAAGAGTCAGACACGACTGAAGCAACTTAGCATATATGCACATCTGTCAATTCAGAAGTTGCTCAGAATGCAAAAATAGGAGGGACTCAGTGTTACTTTTCAGGCATAAGCGAATGGTTGTTCAACCGGTGTCACAAATTCTGACACTGGAGTATGGACCTTGCTCTGATTTAGTTTAGAAATGAGAACATTCTTGTTCTAACACATTCTCTCTCGTGTGCCCCATGAGAATAAATCCACGGAGAAAGGTCTAATGGGGGTCCTTCAGGAAGAATAGCACATTATTGTAGCAGAACCCCTTGCAAAGGTGAGAGCTACTCCACCTGCCAGCCCTCTGATTACCCCGAAGTTAGCAGATCCTCATTTACCAACACTTTTGGGTTAAATGAATTCAGAATCCTGTTCCACCAAAGCACTGAGCTTTCAGCCACAATCAACGTCAGGAAATTTCACGCTGTTCACCTAGTCCACGTGTCCAGGGGACCATGTGTCCAAAATAAATATGTTCTTAAATTTCTCAAATAAACATTGACTTTCATTGAAACTTTCTCCTTAAAACCTGAGAGTCTACATTTCACGAGTGTATGAATCACTAGCGTCTTCTGGCTCTGATTCAAAGCTTTGAACCAATGAAACCTGCCTGTGATGAGATTTTATCAAATGAGTGATGTTCTTTGAATCATTTGATTCTGAGGAGAACTGTAGCGCAAAGTTTTTCCAACATTGTTGACCATGACTCTCAGTGAGAAATACATTTTGCATTCCAACCCAACACATAACACACACACACACACACACACACACACACACTTTCCTCATATTACAGTCACACTGTCATTCTTTTCTGTTTTCTCCCACTCGTGACACCTTCATTCATAAAGAACCTGGTTCTCAACCTCAGCTGTCTCCTGGAAAGACCTGAGAAGTGTTAACAATTTCCCAAGCCTGGGTCCCCCTCCCAGAAATTCTGATTTACTTAGCCTGAGATGTGGCTGAAGCAGTTTGGTCTTAAATGTCCCACAAATGATTTTACTCTGCAACCCAGATACACAGCCCATGCAGTCAGTCTACCTTCCAGCCCACAAACGGGTCATGGCTGACATTTTGAAAAAACACAGACGTTGAGTAATAGTAGACACTAATTGTTTATTTGCTGAATGAAGTGTGTGCTGAGGAGGGCCATCCTGGGCCCTGGGGAGACAGATATTGTGGGTTTTGTCTCTGCTCTTGAAGAACTGACAGCCCGTGTTCCCAAATGGAATGCTTGCAAGTGGCCAACACTCAGGTCCAGAGACAAAGCTCAGCTAGCACCCAGAAGCCCCTTGTGTCCCTTCCAAACACCACCTGTGCAAGACCCACCACTCACCTGACTTCTGACAGCACACATTCGTTGTGCCTGTCTTTCTTCTTCAAGTGACTGCAGTCATATCGTTTGTTCTCCTCTGTGTCTGATTCTTTGGGTCAGCATTCTCTTCATCCCAGTTATTCTGAGTAGCTGTAGTTCATTCTCACTGCAGTGCAGTGTTCCCTGTCTAATAAATACATTTCAGTTGGCTTATCCACTTTACTATGGATGAGCATTTGGGGGCTTCATAGTTTGGGCTTATGGACATTTCCAGTACATGTACATCTGGTGAATATATACACACATTTTTGTTGGCTACACGCCTAGAAGTGGAACTTCTGGGCCGCAGCTTAAGCACATGGGCAACATTAAAAGATAGAGTCAAACTGTTTTCCAAAATATTTGCAATAATTTATACTCCCATCTGCAAAATACTCAGTTGTCCCTCATCTTTGTCAACACTTGCTATTGTCAGCCTTTTTCATTTTAGCCATCCCAGTGTGTGTCAGTTTTTGCATTTGAAATATATTTAAGTAAGAAAGGCAAGACGTTTAATTGATGTACCACTATACCTCTGTTATAAATAATGCATGGATAATCCTCCCTTGACTTGGGGGTTCATAGACGTTCCAAAATCTTACTGGAGGTCTAGGTGCTATCTTAGTCATTGTGTCTCTTTTTCCTTCCCTTCACCCCTGTCCCATGCCCTTGTCCTTGAATTCCTTGCCTCCGGTCCACAGCCTGGGTCTGACCTGGAGAGACATGCAGCATCTGACTGTGCTCACCTCCAAGCGGAACCAGCTTCACGACGAGGTCCATCAGTGGCGGAGGAATGGGGTCGGCCTGGAGTTTAATCATCTCTTTGGCTACGGGGTCCTAGATGCAGGTGCCATGGTGAAAATGGCCAAAGACTGGAAGACGGTGCCCGAGAGGTTCCACTGCGTGGGCGGCTCCGTGCAGGACCCAGAGTAAGTGGGGGCAGCAAACTCTGCCGCTACTCGCGGAAAATACCCCGGAGACACTGCCACCGTGCTGGCAACTGTGTCAGGTGCCCTTTCTGTGTCCTCCCGAGATGCACTGGGTTTGATTCGGGGACAATCAGCTTCCAGGCAGAGCTGTAGCATTGGGCAGTTTCAGAGTATCCAGTCTCCAGAGTCCTGGGGCCTGGAACGTCCATCCCTTATTGCCAAGAGGGAGAGATTCACAAAGAGGGACTTTGCTAAGGGGAAGCCCTACAGCATCTGTGCCTTTGCAGGCTCTGGGCCACAGCAGGTGGGGGCCGTGGGCAGTGTGACGAGAGCAGGATGTAGTTAGCTGCATCTTGGCTTACGTTCCCAATTAGCAGAAAGGTGGTACAACCGCAGTATTGAGGAGAAGGAGCACCGGGGCTCAGCTTAGTCGTGGTTTGTGTTTGTGCGGAGACCTTGTTCTCCACAATGGCCCTGGACAGGAAGACTGGGTTTCTGTTGATCCTCACACTCTGTGCTTTTGCGGGGAGGGGGGAGGGAGATGGAGAACATATGCCAGGATGAATGACAATTTCCCTCCCAGTTCCAAGCGCACTGAGGACTCTGTCCTAACTCAGATACTTGCTGGAATTTGGAGCCAGAGGCAACATTGGAAATAGGCAGTCTGATGCCCTCATGTTAGTTAAGGAATCTGAGGCCCTGAAGTGTGACCGTCTCAGAGGCTCACAACCAGCTGGGAGCTTACCCAGTGTTAGCAACATTATTTTTTTTTAATCTGGAAAAGTCTTTTATTATGTTTCAGTTGATCAGGTTAAATTCATCTCACTATGTATATAGATGTTCTTGCCTATATATTTCTTACAGGGTTTTATACAAATTCGTTAAGAATTTACCTTTCCCAAATGATCTTCTGTTGAGACAGTTTTATTCGCAGCAAAATACACATATACACGTATACTATGACAGCAATTTTAAACTTTAAAACATATAGAAATTTCTTAGTAAAAAAAAGGGACTTCTCTGGTGATCCAGTGGTTAGAACTTGGCGCTTCCACTGCAGGGAACCCAGTTTTGATCGCCAGTTGGGGAACTAAGACCCCACAAGCCACACAGTGTGCCCAAATAATAGAAAAAGAAAGTATATAGAAATGTGTTGTTTTATGTGGTAAAATACATCTCTCAAAGCCCCACTCCTCAGAGGTTCTGATTTCTGAGATTTTGGATAAGGTCCAGAAGACTGAGTTTTGTGCGTGGTCTCAGAAGCATTGTTTTAATGAAAGGAAACTTGAGAGCTCTTTTTTTTTTTTAATTTAATTAAATAATTAATTGGAGAATATATCCTGTACAATGTTGTGTAGGTTTCTGCCATACAACAAGGCAAGTCAGTCATGAAAAGTGAAAGTGTTAGTCGTTCAGTCATGTCAGACGCTTTGAGACCCCATGGACTATCGCCCGCCAGGCTCCTCTGTCCATGGGGATTCTCCAGGCAAGAATACTGGAGTGGGTTGCCATTCCCTTCACTGAGGAATCAAACCCACATTTCCTGCATTGCAGGCAGGTTCTTTACCATCTGAGCCACCAGGGAAGCCCCAAGTCAGTCATAATTATGTGTATATATCCCCTCCCTCGAGAGTACTTTCAGCATGAACTCAGAGGGTTTCCCGAGGACAGGAATCTAGCCTGTCCCATTTGCTGGTGTGTCCTCAGGGCCTAGAACAGCGCCTGGAATTTAGCAGTCATGGGATCAATATTTGTGGAATGCATGAATGAATGACTATTCAGCCAGCTTCACCTGGGCACGAGGAAGGCATCTAAACAGTGGTGATAGGCAATAGGGTGGTCAGACCAGCCAGGGAAATTTGGGGTGGGGGAGGTCGGGCCTTGTTGGAAGGGCTCTGGTCTCCTGGGTGCCCTCTGCCCCCTCGCCCACCCCCCACCTGAACTCGATCTCAGGTGCTAATGAGCAAGGTCTGGGGCAGATGCCATGCTGGAAGAGCTCAGAGGCTGGGCAGGGAGGTTCCAAGGGCAGCGCCCAGGCCAGCTGGGCCTCTGGCAGAAGCAGCCCTTACTGCCAGGAATCAAGCTTCTCCGGGGCAGGCCGCAGGGCTCCATGACCCCCCAGCAGTGGCCACGTCTACGCTGGGCTGCATGGAAACGGGCTGGGAGCCGCTGAGCGGCGACTGTCAGGTTTATGAGTCTCCTCAGCACTGATCTTCCCGGAGAAGCAGTCAACTCAAAACACAGTTTTCTAAAGAGACTTTATCAGGAGAATCCATGAAGGGTGCTTGACTGAAATAAAAGGGAAAAATAGAACTGGCTGTGAGGCATCTGAGCTGGACCATCCAAGTCAGTGAGCAGAGGCGGCCTGGCCCTCCCCCGCCAGCGTGTTCCCAGAGCACCGTGTCCAGCTCAGCCCCACCCTCCCCTGCCCACTCAGCTCCTCGAGCAAAGTGTTAGTCGCTCAGTGGTGTTGGACTCTTTGCAACCCCATGGACTGTAGCCCACCAGGTTCCTCTGTCCGTGGGGATTCTTCAGACAAGAATACTGGAGTGGGTTGCCATTCCCTTCTTCAAAGGATCGTTCCCACCCAGGGATTGAACCCAGGTCTCCCGCATTGCAGGCAGATATTTTATTATCTGAGCCACCAAGGAAACCTCTGAAGGTCGTGACAAACTCTGAATTTTAAGTGAATTTGGAAATCAATGTTAACACTTGACCTGAATAGCAGAAGCAGCTCACTAGAGAGTGGAGGGTATGCTCAACCGCATAACGGTCAGGTGTGGCCTTGACCAGTCACTTCTGAGCTGCAGTCACGTTGTTATGATAGTCATAGCAATCACTTTAGCAATGATTTCTCTTTATCAAAGCACTTAGTGCTGTAAAAGAAAGACACCTGAGCTCCCGTCTCACTCTCAGTTGCCCTGGTGGGACTTAGGTGCTGACAGTTGTTTTCGTTTTTGTTTTTTTCTTTGAGAGATGATCTCAGGAGACACAGGTGAGAAGGAGGCAATGTAGACAGGGAGAGAGAGAGCAACCTTATAGAGAAGACACCGAGGATGCGCTGACGGGCACCTCGCTGCCCTGGGCAACGAGGCTCAACCCCACTGGGGCCACTGAGTTGTTCCCACCAGCAGTGAGGAACACAGGCTGTGTTGACTCACCTCCTCCTGTCAATCATTGGTTAGGGTTTTCCCTTCTGGATCAAATCCCTAACATTTTGCCATCAGGGTCCACAGGGTCCTAGGCTGCAGGAGAACCCAGCAGAGACCTGGGAGAAGTGGGAAGGGGCTCAAATGCATCGGCTGCATCCCCCATCCAAACAGATCAGAGACTGCAGGTGACTTTCCCAGGGTCACACAGCTGGTATAAAAACCCCAGAGTCGCTGCTCTCCCTGCCCCCAGAGCAACCTTCAAAACCCCTAGGAATCCCCAAGCAGTCCAGTGATCAAGACTCCGACTTCCAATGCAGGGGGCGTGGGTTCCATCCTAGGTTGGGGAACTAAGGTTCCCCAGGATGCACACGCCCCAGGATGCAGCCAAAAGAAATTTTTTTAAAAAAACGACAAAAACCCAGGGATAGTATCCCCACCCCTCACTGTGTCTCCCCGCCACTCTGCCCTCAGGAAAATTCCGACCACTGGCAAGCTGGTGCTGACACTCACGACCGACGCGTGTGAGGGGAAGGAAAACTTTGTCCGCTACCTGGAGCACGTCCAAGCTGTCGTCACGGTCAACGCGACCAGGAGAGGGGACCTGAACATCAACATGACGTCCCCCATGGGCACCAAGTCCATCTTGCTGAGCAGGCGCCCCCGGGACGACGACGCCAAGGTGGGCTTCGACAAGTGGCCTTTCATGACCACCCACACCTGGGGGGAGGACGCCCGGGGCACCTGGACCCTGGAGCTGGGCTTCGTGGGGAGCGCGCCCCAGAAGGGGGTGCTGAAGGAGTGGACGCTGATGCTGCACGGCACGCAGAGCGCCCCCTACATTGACCAGGTGGTGCGGGATTACCAGTCCAAGCTGGCCATGTCCAAGAAGGAGGAGCTGGAGGAAGAGCTGGGCGAGGCCGTGCAGAGAAGCCTGAAGAGCATCCTTGGCAAGGACTAGGGCCCGGCCCCCTCCCCCGTCCCCGCCGCCCCCTCCAGGCGCCTAGCAGTGACCCTCCCCCACACCAGCCGCGCCCACGTCTAGATCTGAAGCTTCGCTCACTGTCCGTGATTCTTTTCATTCCCATGGAAGCAACCTTTTCTATTCTGTGCCCCAAATACAGTGCTCCCACCTACACCTCTGTCCTGTTTGTGACTCCAAGGTCTTCATTTCTGTCCTTCAGATAGGTCATATTGTGCCAACCAACCCGGGACAGCTCTCACCCTCCATTTCTTTCATAGAAGAGAAGAGAATGCATTTAAATAAGCCAGGCCTGGGGACTCAAGGGAGGACCCATTATGTAAAAGAAGGAGCCAGGTTTATGACAGAGGTGAGTTCTGAGTCTCTTAAAGCCCAGATGCTGTAAATCCTTTGGGGAAAGATGTGTTGACTTTTAGCAAGATTTTCCAGGGATGTAAATGAAGCTGGTGCAAAGCAAAAGGTCCCCTAGTTACCAGATGGGGAGGAGAGAGTCCAAAAGCATGAACGCAGGAAATCTTACCACCACAGTCAGCGTTGCAGCTTGTCTGGCTCGCCAGTGTAATAGGTGTACGATCTCAGTGGCCTGGCTGCCTTTTCATCAACCACTGCTCTGGGTTATGGTAAACTCTGGGAGATGCCCCCGTCACTCTCCATGTGCCTAGCCTTTCTCCAGCCCCAGTTTTCTGGGGCTCCTTCCATAGTTATTCAAAAAAAAAAAAAAAGAAGAAGGCAGGATGGAGATACATCTGGGAAAGAGTAGCTTAGTAGTTCTTAGCACAGGGATGTTCCTTTCTGACCCTGCGCTGGGGCTTCTTAATCTGATGGAGGGGAGAGAAGGTGAGCATTTTCGAGAGCTTTGCATACACGATTGGAGGAAAACAGCTTCTGCAGTTGAGGAGTTGGAGAAATGGCCTCTGTTCTGGAAGAGGTGTGTGAGGGTGAGGGGTCAGATTTGGAGAGGTGGGCAACCACTTCACAGGAACCCCCATTTGTATGGAGCCCCTTCCCACTGAAGTGGGAAAAGCCAACTCGTCTCCCTGTAACTTGAGACCCAAAGGAGGCAGAAGCCCTTCACACGGAAAGCACTACAGTCAGCTACATTTGTGGCAGCCAAGCAGTCCAGGAGGGGCTTTAACCTCACCCCAAAGGTGACATGCCCCCTTCCCCCGGTCACCCCCAGAGACAGCATCTCATCACCAAGTGGAAAGGCTTTCCGAGAGACTGTCACTTTGTTCTCCTACCCAAGGAATAGCTCACCACTGCCCACCCGACCCCCCAAAAACTGTTGGTTTGGTTTGATCCCCAAGAACTGACCCACCCCGTCTGGCCACATTTCTCCCTTCCCGTGGGAGCAGCCTGGGTTCCTCTCCTCTGAGTTGGCAGCACAGAACAGGGGGGCCCTTCCTTGAAGGAGGAAAAGCCTGGAAAACCCACATGCTTTCTCTTTTCTCCCATGTTGGCATGGATTTCTACCTTCTCTAACACCATATGATCTTCTCTATAGAATGCTTTATGATGTAATAATATTTATGATTTTTAAAAGAAATTTATTACATGCTGCAAAGGTCTTTTTAAACCAGTTTAGACTTAAAGCAAAAATAAATGGAAATCATCAAAATTTCATTTCTCATTAACAGTCTGAAAATAAACCAAAGGACATTAAGTGTGCATGTGTGTTTAAGTGCACACAGAAATATATATACATATGTAGACTAATACACGTGTGTATATATGTGTATATATCTTTATATACACTTGTATAACTGTATATACACACATATACCTAAAATGTGTGTATGTGTATTTACTGAAGAAACAGATACCACATTCATTTCTAAAAGCATATTCAGAGGATATCAAAATGATTCTGGCTGAAGAAAAAGGCCAGTGGAAATTCAGGTGAAATGTTCATGAATTCCCATTACTTCACCTCTGTAATTTTGCACCTTTCTGTATAAACTTCAAGTATCTTATATAGCAGCACAGATACAAAATAGTTGTCCATATTTTCACAGTTGTGGTCTAATTTATGAAATTAGAGAGTAACTTATCAGCTTCTTAATAGAAATGGCAAGTTTTGATATGAGTATACAGTACATAAAATATATATAGTGCTATTTAAAAATATTTGGTCTCTATTTCATTTTTTGCACCAGTATGAACACTAAAATATGATCAGCTAGTGAGGTTTTTATGATATCCTGATTCTAATGCAAGAGATAGTTATTTATAGTCATTTATTTTAAAAAAAGAAAATAAGTGAATAATACTCACGTTAACATTGTTTTTCCCTGTGACAACATTTTATAAGTAAATTTAAAAATACATAATGTAAATTAGGAGATGCAACAATAAAACATTACCTTCCAGAAATTATGTGGGATGTGATATGTATTATATAAAAACACTTCCATCCATTCTGGGAGAGAAAATTAAAAGTTGCCAGAGAAAGAGCTAAAAAGCTTGCTTTCATATGCCTGAAATATTTAAAATTAGGAAATAAATCATACGCAAATTATGGTCTACAGCAGCATTTTTCAGACTCAGGTTATACCCCACTGGCAGTTGTCATATAAATTTAAGAAGTTAAAACCAGCATTTTGGAGTAGAATAGGATAGCATAACAACAGATCATGCATATTAATGATAACAATTGTTTCCTGATCTTTTTTTTTTTCAAAAATGTGTGTGTGTACATGTCTGAGTGTATTGGCTCACAAGTGTAATACATTTCTTATTAGAGTCATGGTCAAAGATCTTTCAGAACGCTCTTCTAGAATACATTTGCCAAGCTAGACCAGTTCCACTGTAGTAAAACAGCCCCAGATATCAGAGGTTTCACACAGCAGAGGTGTTTATCATTTACACAAATTTCATGGAGGATCTGGGTCACTCCCCAAGACCATAGATTGCCATGCAGTGACTCAGAGATTCAGGCTGCTCCAACCTTCACCCTTCGGTTTGTCATCACAGCACGAGGCTGTGACGGTCAGTAGGCGAGAGAAAGAACCCATGAAGACCCACACCCTCTCCTACGTTCAGTACGAAGGAGACACGCAAGTCATTTGACATACTGTGTGCTGGCCAGTCCTGGTCAATGACGCTGCTACACAGGAAGCAACTGAGAGACAACAGGACATCCAGTAGAATCCTCAGTGAGCACCGGGGTCTCTATCACAGAGCGGACTTGATAATTCCTTAAAACATATTCATACATGTTGATTTACATGGCAACCTGTTCATGAAAAGTGTCTCAAACTGGCTTCACCCATGTGACCACACACTATTCTAGCAAATCTGGAGAGTTATTCATAAAAATACAAATATCTTTCATTTATCATATTTGTTGTAAAAAACAATTTTCTGTTTTGTCCTGTGATCCACTACTTACAAAACCCAACTAGTAAAATCTTTAAAAAGCCTGTGGCTGAAAACACATACTTAAAGGCATAGGATCCAGTCTGATCTTGTGACAGACTGAATGCTGCTTTCCAACACTTAAGTCTAAAGAATGGTTTCCCAAAGATAAAGTTTAAAAACTGATAATTCTTGGGACTACCCTGGTGGTTCAGTGGTTAAGACTATATCTTGCAATGCAGGGGTTGAAGGTTTGATCTCCTGGTTGGGGAGCTAAGACCCCACATGACTCAGGGTCAAAAAACCAAAACATACAACAGAAGTGATATTGTAACAAATTCAGTAAAGACTTTAAAAATAGTCACATCAAAAAATATTTTTTAAAAAACTGATAATTCTTACAAGCTCACTATCATGCATCATTGTTGTCGTCACTTATAAATTACAAAGAGCAGTTTTCATGAGAGCGATGCCTTCATGGGTTGGCATCACCTGAGAACCACACATTACAAAACCTTTAGGAAACGCAGCCAAGCATTTCCTATTTAAAGAGAAACGTGCATTAGGAGGATTGGTGAACTCATATCCAGAGTAAGTTTTTGGATGCCAAGAGTCTAATTTGATAGAAATTTCCAGAACTCAGAATGCCAAGATTAGAGACACTGGCTGTGGGAGAAGACAAGGGAATTGGAAAACACTGGGAGTTTGCAGTAAATACGAGCACAGGGTGCGTCTTGGGCCAGCAAAGGTGATTTGATTGTAGCTGCCATGTGGTCTTCTGTCAAAGAAAGGCTGAGTTGCGGAAGGGGGGTGGGGGCGGGGATGGAGCGGGGTGGGCATGCAGCACGTGGGAGCTTAGGAAATGCAGAGTCATGATGGAAGTTGGGGACAGTATCTGAGTGCTCAGTGTAGGGGAACACAGAGGCCGGTACAGAGGGGGATTCTAGCCTCTGAAGAGCCGATGTCAGCTGAGGACCGGGTGCAGGGAGGCCAGCCCCAGGCGTGCTCCTGGAAACCCCTCCACCTGCCAACGGTGAGTCTAAGCCCACGCACAGCCTCCCAACACTTTATCCAGCTTCCCAAAGACCCTGGCACCGGGAGAGAGGGTGACCAGCACCTGGATGTCTAGGAGAGAGGCTCCCTCTCTGCTTTACAAATTAATCAACTCCTGCTTGAGTTGGTCCACTAGTCTCTTGTGCATTTCATTGCCAAAAGGCCCTTTCCTTGGATTCAAACACCTCTCTGTTGAATCTGGTTTTGAACTTATAAGGGGCCAGGAATCAAAATCTGACCTGAGGCAAATTTCCCAGGCCAGCCTGCCAGCTTCATTTTTCTTCTAGAACTTAGAAGATATGCACTGTCAATCTGGGGATAGAATAAACTGACGATGGAGAAATACGCTTGGCCCCAGAGATGAAGACTCTAATATTCAGTCCTGGGCGGTTTGGGATGGGATGAGGGTGATTAGAAATCTCAGCCCACAGGGTTTTTAGATGCCCAAACAGCCAAATGAGGCTGGAAATTCCTTAGTTCTAAAGGGAACTGTCACCAGTTCCCACCTGGATGGCTTCAGGCCACCCCACCTTCACCATCCCAGCATGGCAGTCTCATGTCATAGTGCCCTGAAAGATGTCCTGGTTCACCCAAGAGGACAGCCATGGGCTACTCCAAGCTGGATGGAAGACAGAGACTGCAACTTATCCTTTTCTCTTTTGACCCTATGTCCTAGAACTGGCCACAGATGACAGATAAGCTGCCTAGCATGACAGACAAGCACACTAGCATGCAGGTGAAGGTGAGTTATTGACTAAGGATGTCTCTCCTGATAGAATATACATCTCCACTCAAAGCCCCATTTCTTTGGGTAAAACATAGGTCAGCATGGCTTCTATGTGGCATTTATTTGCTTTCATCCAAGCACAAGGGACCAGAGTCAATCATTTGCCATAATTGTGGTACTTAAACGATGCTCTTCATCATCAATGTGCCAAGTGCCATACAAGTTTTGAGGTGACTTCACTTACCAACTATGGTTCAACTACAAGTCCAGGATATAGTACTTTAGGATAAACTTGATCATGATTGTTACTTGGAGATTCTTTCTTATAATAAAGCTTCAAGTCAAGGAGAGACCTAAATGGAATTTTCCAGTGTGAAAAAGAAAGGGGAAAAACCAGCAGTGAAGCCAGGTAAGAAGTGTCTTCTGATGCAAGTTGGATTTTGTATGAGACCTTGTTCATGTGTGTGCCCTATGGCAGGGATCAGCAAACTACAGCCCAGGACCCAGTCTAGCCCCCTGCCTGGTATATAAATGTAAATATTCTTGTTTTGTAAATACAGTTTTATTGGAAGCCATCACACCTCTTTGCTTTTGGGTTGTCTGTGGCTGTTTTGATGCTAATGGCAGAGTTGAGTAGTTATTAATACAAAACAGCCTGAACAGCCCATAATCTGGCAGAAAACAAAGTTTTCCAGCCTTTAACCTGTATCTCTCTCCTTGGACAGCCCCATAGGTCACCATACACACCAACCATGCTCTCTCTGTTGGGCGTGTCCTCTGGCTGCAGAGGTGCACAGGACCTCACGTGCAACAGGCAGAAAAGCCAGGGAATCAGTGCCCCAGAGCCACACTCACCTGGAGAAGGAGGGGGAGCTGGTCCACAGACACCCCAGCTTCCTCACCTCCTGCAGGGATGAGTGAAGATGTTCTACCTGGCCTCTTCCCTGAGAATGGAGCCCAAAGCAATAATCCCAAGTCAGTGCGCCTGAAACACCACTGGTGGTATTAACAGACAGAACTGCGTATAAAGCACTATTTGTTGTTGTTTAGTCGTGAAGTCATGTCTGACTCTGCGATCCCATGCACTGTAGCCCACCAGGCTTCTCAGTCCATGGGATTTCTCAGGCAAGAATACTGGAGTGGGTAACTTTTCCTTCTCCAAAAGCACTATAAACAGAGTGTAAAGAAGCATTATCTTCTTCAGGCTTGTTGGATGTGGGGGACGGACACCACCCCCCCTGCCCAGAGGTGGAGCGTGAGCACCCCTGGCAGGACACCCTGGAAGACCCAGGTCTCTGAGGAGACTGTAGTGAGGCCACTTCTGCAGATGTTGGAAAGACTGGGAACTGGCTTCAGCTGTTGCTCAGGGAAGGAAGTGCTACGACCAGGATGAAGTAGCAAACGAGGACCACAGTCTCTCTCTTCCTGCCTTCCCTCTCCCCCACCAGGGGGATGATGACATATAAGAGACGAGACTGCAGCTTCACAGCCCTGGTACCCACCGCAGCATAGACAGGCTGGCTTGGAGCTAAGAGCCTGGGCTTTCTAATGGCATGCCTAGTCCCTGGGATCACCACTCTACAAACCACCAGTGCCTGAGATCTTGTTTAGGGTCTGCTCTGGGGGCAATCCCACCTAACTGAAACCTCCATCAATCCCCACCTTGAAACCAAACTTCCTTCACTGGAGGTTTTCTTGGGGATCTCTGGGGTTGCAAGAACAGAAACCAACTCTGACTCATAAAGACACAGAAGCTGCATATCCAAAACAGGCAGTGTAGCAGTCAGAACTGAAGGGAAGCCTAAAGAGCCAGCCTGAACCAGCCTGGAAAGGGACAGAGGCTGTAGTGAGGCCCGGGACCGGGAGGCACAGTGGGGACCGTGGGGACCACATCAGGACTCCCCAGTCACAGGGTGGCTCCTACATGTTCCTCTTGGCTCTGCTGGACTCGGATCTCCTATTGCAACAGTGGGTCTGGTTTGGGGCACTTGCCCACCCACAGGGAGAGGAAGTTGGGGTGTCTCGTGGGTCCAATCAGGGCTGTAACTTGTGTGAAGGAGCAGCTCCTCAGGACAAGATCAGGGCTGCCCCCACCCAGCAGTGGGGAGGGAGGGGTGTTTGCTGGGCAGACGCCAACCAGCCATCTCAGATTGTTCCTCCCAGAAGCTGACTCTGACAGAGGAATCGAGGTCAAGTCATTTATTTGGAAGGAAGCATCTTTATGTAGGGAAGCAAGCAGTGGGACAGGAGAGGAGGGGTCCCATTCGGGCCACAGGGATGAGTGGGTCTCTCCACCTGCATCTGCAGCCGACACCCACTGGGGACCATGTACAACAAGCCTCGGGGTGGTCCCAATGGAAGGGCAAGAGAGCTGGGGTGTCCATGCACCCCAATGGCATCTCCATTCTAGATGAGGGCTGCTCCCGGAGGCCCAGTACTGCCAGCCTGCCCAGTATGTGGACCGAGCTCACTCCTGGGGCTGCAGGAACCCCTGGCAGAGTCACACGTGCCTGCTTCGCTGCTTGTGCCTGAACCAGACACATGGGGTCCTGAACCAGACCAGCAAGGGCTGGAGGACCAACCTGGGGGCCAGCTCCTAACTGCAACAGAAACAACAGCCGTTACTGGTCACCGTGACTCAAATGCTTGGAGAATAGTGGGTCCTGGGAACAGGGAGGCAGTTTCTTTATGGAGGAGGTGGCTCTGGACAGTGTTGGTGTTGGGCTTGAGGCTGAGAAAGAGGAGCCCAGCCTCCTCCTGCTCCCCGGTACAGCAGTTTGGACCAGTCATTTCGGGCACGGGCACTGTGGGATCTCAGGTTTGGCAAAGCTCCAGCGCTCTCCTGTCATCCGTGTTGTTGGGGAACTTGCTTTGGGCCCCTGTGTTTATCTTTTTTATACAAACTTACATGCCTGTTTTCAGAGACCTCAGGAGAGAAAAACCCAGGAAATGAACCCATTCGGCAGCTCTCCTGGGGAAAACAGAACCGAGTAGGAAAAGTGCAGAGGAGCAGCCAGGAAAATGAGTGTGTGGGGCACTGGGGCAGGGGGAGCAGGAGGGCAGGGGGTCGAGGGTCAGAGAGCCCACCCAGACCCCAAGGTACTCACCACAGGCTGCCCTGAACATCACACCACAAACTTGGCTTCAAGCAAGGGGGGGCTCTGTGAGACGCTGCTCATCTGGCCCTTCGGTACCCCTTGACCCACTGCCTTCCTCCCCTCCTATTTCTCCCACACTCCCCGCTTTACTTGTCTTCCTTGAACAGCCTAGTCCATTGCTGCTTTGCACCAGCCTAGTCCATTCCTGCTTTGCAGCAGTCTATTCCTGGACCTCTGCACCAGCCGTTCTTGCTACCTACAATGCTATTCCCTCCGATCTGCACATGATGGGCCCGTCTAGTCATCAGGTCACATGTCATCTCATCCACGGGGTCTTCACTGGATCTTCCACCCCAGAAGAGACACGCTTTCTGTCTAGCACATGCCCCTGTGTTGTCGTCTCTGCACGATTTTCTCTTATTTAGTTATCTTCCTGCCAGTGCAAAATCCTCCCTTGCTCAGAAAGTTGTGACTGTGACAACTGAACAGATTCAGTGTCCCCCGTTGTCTCTCCCCGCCAAAGCCTCGAATGATCAGAACAGGCCCTCAATCAACTTTTCATCATTGATTGAATAAAATATAAAAATGGCATTTCTTTCCAAAAAGATACCCCCCACCTTTTTAAATAATTCACCGAACACATGATCCAAAAAATTAAAAGACTTAATGGGGAAAAGACAAGGTTTGCAGGAGTGGTTCTGTTGAATCTAATATATACACTGGTCCAAATTCCAAGCACAGTTTGGACTCCAGGTAAAGGTTTCCATTATTCTCTCTTAAGCTTTTAAATGATACGTATTTCAAAACTGTGCCATGGAGCAGGTCCTTCACTCATCTTCTAGAACAAACAACAAAAGCGTATGTCTTTCTTGAAATCCAAACCTCATATTAATTCAGAGAGAGATTTTTTTCAAGCTCTACACAGAAAGGGAAGGTGACTCTATTTAGCATTCTTTGTATGATTTCTAACAAAGAAATACAAGGGTGTAATTTATGACACAATTAATCTTCTCTAAAGATGTGCAGTTGTCTTGCCAGGTACCTTTGTTTAGGGAGATGTAATAATCCATTTCAGCACATTTATTCATTGCCCATAATGTATTTTGGAGTATCTACATGGAGAAGGAGTAATTTCTTATTCAGCTAAGCCAAAAAAAAAAAAAACTTTTGGACTGTTAGTAGAGAAAAAGAGATGCCTAAAGGCAGCATACACCCATGGTGGATTCATGTCAATGTATGGCATAACCAATACGATATTGTAAAGTACAAAAAAAAAAAGTTTGTAAAGATTCTGGTTTCAAGTAATTTCTGTTTTCTAAGATGTGACACTGCAGATCCCTGAGTGCACATGTATGCACAGGAGAATACACACATGTGTATTATGGGACATTATATGACGGTAACTGAGATCACTAATAAACTTGTCAGCTCTCCCTTACCAGCACTGCACTCTGCCTGCACACAGAGGATGTTCAGTAAACGTGCGTCTGTGCTCAGCTGCTCAGTCATGTCTGACTCTTTGCAGACCTGTGGACTGTAGCCCACCAGGCTCCTCTGGCCATGGAACTTCCCAGGCAAGAATACTGGAGTGGGTTGCCATTTCCATCTCCATGTGATCTTCCCAACCCAGGGATCCAACCCGCCTCTCCTTTGTTTCCTGAATTGCAGGCAGATTCTTTACCGCTTGAGCCATCAGTGAAGCCCCTCAGGAAATGTTAGGCGAGTTCATGAATTAACTGCTGAACAAGGAACTGCGTGGTGACATTGGATTTTGATTTTGAGGCCCAGCCCAGGAGTGCAATCTCTGAATGTGAAACTTAAGTGACTCAGCCAGAAGGACACAAGGCACGTGTGCTATGCAGGTGGCCCTGGCACCCTGCTTCTTGCCCGTGACCCCTATTGCTTCCATGCATCGCCACGCCTGGTGTCCAAACACCTGCCTGCACCTGCGATTCTCGTGGAGAGCTGTCCTGGGCCCTCCCTTCTGGCTGGCAAGAGTTGGTGGGTCAACACCCAGCTCCCACACCCTTGGGCAGGGTAACTGAAGGCCAAGTTCCATCCCGTCTCCCAGAGCCCCAGGGGATGGGGGCCTAGTGACAACCGCCCATGGGGCCAACCCACCTCTCCTCTCTGATGCCCTGCTGCCTCCACATCCGTCTCCTGCCCTCCTGGAGCTTCCTGGGACCACATCCCCAGAAATGACATCAGATCCTTGCTGCAGGGTCAGCTTCTTGGGGAACCCAAACTGAGACAGACACCTTTAATCACCTGACTTCTAACAAACCACCCCTCCCGCAATCCTGTGCTTGTGCCTGAAACGCGGTGAAAACAAGCCGATCCATCACCGGACACGTTTCAGGTGTGAAATCCAGGCTCTGACCCTCTAATGAGCCCCACGATGCCCCAAGACAAAGGGTTTGTCTACTTTCTTAAATGAGCTCAGCTCAGTGGCTGTTAGCAGGGCACCCCTGTCCTGAGCGAGGCTGGCCCACCTGCAAGCCCAAGGCCCCTGTTAATCAGACAAAGGATGTGCAAGCAAATAAAACATTTTAATTAAGGCTTCATCGGCAAGCCAGATAGGCCAACCATGGTCTAATCCAAAGAACCTTGTATCCTCACCCTTGTAGCCTCTGTTCTAAAACATCCAAGCACGTGTCCTCAGGGGCCCAGAGGCACCTCCTCCCGGTTAGCTCAGGCACTGGAGGATCCCTTCTCTCCCAGTTTCTTCTTGTTTGCCTTCGTCTTTTCAATCGTGGTCTCCACAATGACAGCAGTCTCTTCGTACGTCTGGATGCTCTCAGTGGAAAACTTCTCTATGGATTCCATCACCTCCACCTTCTTGTAGGCCAGCTTCCTGGGAGGGCTTCTCGCCGGCCGGCTGCTGCTCTGAGCCCCATGCCCTTCGGGCCCACCCAGAGTGACCTGAGGCCCTTGAGACCGGGGTGTAGATGGCCCCTCTGGACCAGGTGCCACCATGGGACAGGGCCCTCTGGCCCCCTCCTCCTCCTTCTGGCCATCCTGTTTCCCCTGGAGGCCCTCCAGTTCTTTGGCGTTTTTCTCATCCCCTTCATCTGCAGGGTGCAGGGTAGGGGGGTGTCTGTCTTCTTTCCCCTGCAGGGGCCCCCCTACCTCCTTCAGACCATCTTCTTTCTCCTGGGGAGACCCCCCTTCATCCTTCAGCCCATCTTATTTCTCCTGAGGAGGCCCCCCTTCATCCTTCAGACCATCTTGTTTCCCCTGAAGGGCCCCCCCTACCTCCTTCATACTGTCTTCTTTCTCCTGGGGAGGCCCCCCTTCATTCTCCAGACTGTCTTCTTTCTCCGGGGGAGGCCCCTGTCCATCCTCCAGAGGGGGCTCAGGCTGCTGGGGAGAGGGTTCCAAGCCACCGTCAGGACGCACAGAGTCGTCACCCTTAGAAACCACCATGCCCCCTCTGACTGGGGCGGAGAAGACACAGAAGCCAGGATCTATGAAACTGGCATCTCCAGAGACCATCACGTACCGCCCTTTGGTGTACAGGTCAGTGGGGGGCTCGGGTTCTCTGGGGCCTTTCACCTTCTCCTTGATCATCTTGCCTAGCTTCTCAAAGGCTTTGCTTATCTTGCCTCCATCTGGGACATCCTCCGGAGCCCCTTCCTGGGTTGGGGGACTTGCTTCTTCATCCCCCGGTTCAAGCTTAGACTCACCCTCTTCTTTGAGCACCTCCCGCCCTGGCTTCATGTCCTCTGGACCTCTCAGCGGTGTCTTCCAGAATTTCATCTGCTCTGTCTTCCGCTACCATCTCCTTTTTCCTCGGAAGTTTCTTGGGAAGGCCTTTGCGTCTTGCTTTCACTGCAGTTATATCCTGCACAGCCCTGGTGAGATCTTTGAAAAAAAGAAAAATGGAGGCAGGTGCAATGAGTCAAGGCCAATGAAAGAGGAAGAAAAAGTATTTGTTGAAAAATACATGCCTAGCACTGGGGTGGGGTTTACTGGTTGGCTGGTTGGCAACAGGGTAGAATCTCTGGGTCCTAAGCATTCATGGCCCACACTGAGGACCCAGCCCTACCAGCCGCTGTGTGAATTTGGGATGAGTCACTTGGCCCCTCCGGGCTTGCAGAGCAGAGGGGAGGCCCCCACAGTTCCCTTCACACTGGGTACAACTTACTGAGATCCATGTTTCTCCTGCAATAACACTCTGTGGGAGCAGGGCCTCTGCCCCACCCCAGCACCCTCACCTCGAGGTCACAGGGGACACTGGGATCCAGACCAGACCAGGAAATCCAGTCCAGAGAGTCACTGTCACCTCAGGCTTCCCCAAAGGAGCAACTCAGAGTCACCCCGCCTTCCTCTGATGGGTTTGGAATAGCCTCCAGGCACACCCTTGTCCCCCCTGCACCCCAAGCCAGATAAACACCGCCACTCCTTGCTCACCATCCCCTTCCTCCTGTGCAACCAGGAAACGATGCTCTTAAACACAGAATGGGAATCCCCTGGGTCAGCGGCCAGAGTCACTGCTTCAGACCAGCCAAGAGGAGAAACTGAAGTTTCAGAAAGGACAAGGTTTCACCCTGTCTCATCCCAAAGGTGGGCTTTTAGTTGCAGGTGGCTGCTGCTGACTGCTCAGTCGCTTCAGTCATGTCCGACTCTGTGCGACCCCATAGACACAGCCCACAAGGCTCCCCCGTCCCTGGATTCTCCAGGCAAGAACACTGGAGTGGGTTACCATTTCCTTCTTCAATGCATGAAAGTGAAAGTGAAGTCGCTCAGTCGTGACCGACTTTTAGCGACCCCATGGACTGCAGCCTACCAGGCTCCTCCGTCCATGGGATTTACCAGGCAAGAATACTGGAGTGGGTTGCTCTTGCCTTCTCTGACACAGGTGGTTACAGCCATATAAGTAGGCATGGGTATGGATAGGAATAATGGAGACACCACTGTAGATGTGTGTGTACAAAAAGACGATGCAGATGCCAATGGTTTATACATGTACATAAAGACGATGGAGGTGTAGACAGTTTATGCATGTAAATAAAAACAATGGAGATGTAGACAGTTTATCAGGTCAGTTCAGTCGCTCTGTTGTCTCCAACTCTGCGACCCCATGAACTGCAGCACGCCAGGCCTCCCTATCCATCAACAACTCCGAGTCCACCCAAACCCATGTCCATTGAGTCAGTGATGCCATCCAACCATCTCATCCTCTGTCATCCCCTTCTCCTCCTGCCCTCAATCTTTCCCACCATCAGTCTCTTTTCCAATGAGTCAGCTCGTCGCAACAAGTGGACAAAGTATTGGAGTTTCAGCTTCAACATTAGTCCTTCCAATGAACACCCAGGACTGATCTCCTTTAGGATGGACTGGTTGGATCTCCTTGCAGTCCAAGGGACTCTCAAGCGTCTTTTCCAACACCACAGTTCAAAAGCATCAATTCTTCGGCACTCAGCTTTCTTTATACTTGTACATAAAAACAGCGGAGATGTAGACATTTTATGCATGCACATAAAGATGACGGAGATGTAGACAGTTTATACGTGTACATAAAAACGATGGAGATGTAGACAGCTTATACACATACATAAAAATAATGGAGATGTAGACAGTTTATACATAGACATAAAGATAATGGAGATGTAGACAGCTTATACATGTACACAAAAACCATGGAGGTATAGACAGTTTATGCATGTACATAAAGACAATGGAGATGTAGACACTTTATGCATGTACATAAAGACGATTGAGATTTAGATACTTTATGTGGAGATGAGGTGCAGGCTTAAGTGATAAAGATGTAAGTGTAACCATAGATATTGTAGATATAGGTGTATGTAGATACAGATGTGATATAGATGTGGATACAGATGATGTAGATGTGGGTGGAGGTAGAGATGCAGATGTCGATGACGGAGAGGTAAGTGCAGGTGTAAATGTAGGTGATGCAGGCGTCAGTGTAAATAACAGAGGTGTGGAAGATGATGCAGGTGCAGAAAATGCAGATGTGGGGTAGACGTACATGCAGATGATCCAGACAAACATAGATGGCAGAGTAGGTGTCAGACGTAGATGTAGAGGTAGGTGTAGGTGTAGATGATACAGATGTAGGTTAGGTGATGTGGGCATAGCTACAGATGATGTAGAGAATGTAGGTGTAGTGTAGATGTACACATACAGACGCTGTAGACACAGATGTGGACATAAGTATACAAGTAGGTATAGACACAGTCACATAGATGAACATGGAGGAAACGGAGAGTAGCTGATGCAGGTGTAGATGTGAATGAGGCTGAGACAGAGACAGACACTTGCCAGCAGAGTTCACGTCCCAATCCATCGTCCGGAGGAGACCAGACAGCCTGCTAGCAGCCACAGTACTGACTGGCCATGTGCTCAGAGTCACCATGGCAGCAGCAGTAATAACATCAACTGCTCTGAGTGCTGGTCCAGTTCCAGGTACTGGGCAGGCATCTCGCCAGCCGCGTCTCAATAACCACACCTGGTCATCCTTTCAGCTAAGACATTCCTGTCCCCAGAGACCTGTGGAGCCGAAAGACACCTTGACATCCAAACACTCCCACGGTCATCTTCATCACCTCTCCCCTCCCGAACCATCACTCAAGCCAGAGTCCACATCTCTGTTGCAAACCCATTCATCCTCTGCCTCCCCCACTAGCATTCTAGCCCCGTGAGGTCCTGGATTTGGGTGTCTCCTTCTGGTGGCTCAGACAGTAAACAATCTGCCTGCAATGGGTCAGGAAGATCCCTTGCAAAACAGAATGGCTACCCACTCCAGTATCCTTGCCTGGAGAATCCCCTGGAGAGAGGAACTTAGCGAGCTATAGTCCAGGGGGTCACAAAGAGTCAGAACGACTGAGCAACTAACACTTTCACTTTCCGGCCACACACCCTACAGCCTGGAACTGGCACATGGGAAAACGTGGAGCAAGTAAGTGGTTCTGTACCCACAGGCTCTGCCCACCCCGACCCCACCTGTTGCCTTCATTCTCGATGACGCGATGATACCGGTCCAACTCGTTCCTCAGGGTCTGCTGGGCGACCACCAGGTGCCGGCAGTTGTAGGATGACCTCTCCAGGCTCCTCTCCACCTCTTCAATCTCCTTCCACAGGGTGTCGATCTGCTCGTTGTAGAGCTGAATCTCGTCATCACACTCGTGGGCATCTCTGATGGCTTCTTCCAGGACCGTGGTCTACGGGCAGAAACACGGTCAGGAGGAAACCCAGCCATCCTCTCCCTTCAGACACAGATGCGGCAGTGGAGAATCCAGATAGCGTACCCAGTTGTATTTGTCTTGTTGGTTTGTTTCTCTGTCAGCAGAGAATCTTTAAGCCACAGAAGGATGTGACAAATGGACCCCTTCCCCTGACGCTTGTTCAGCACCCCCAGAAATCAGCCTGTAGCGGAGCCCCCGACCCAAGGCAGTAGGAAGATGAGAAACTCAGAAAATAAAAACTGCCGTCCCTGGACTGACGTGTACAACTCAGAGTGCATTCTTCATACTTTACTGAGGTAGCATGAAAAAGCAGTAAAAAGAAGAACACGGACTAAAGAGATAAGATGCTATAATCATTAAAGGGAGGGGCTGGGAAATTTCCTTCATCTTATTCAGTCACTACGGCACTTTAATTTTCTCCTGATTTCTGACCAGGAGAGTTACATATATGTTTTGATAGCTAAAATGTGTGTGTTTGTGTGCGCTGGCACTTCTGTAAAATAACTTCAGAGAAACGCTACTTTTATATTAAAGCAGGACAAGTTCAAATTAAAGTAGGAAAATGAACAGAATTCCTCATCTTCACTTTAAGAGCTGTGACAACCCACAAGCAGCCACAAGCTGCTTACTCATTTACAAGCGAACGTATTTACAAGCTCAGTGCAAGCTTGCTTTCCTACGGAGGAAAGATCTAACAGGCGTGGCCAGTCCTCAAAAGCAAAGTAAAACGTGTAGACTGAAACCCACTTCATCTGGAAGAGCGCTTGTCAAACTCCGACATGCATATGAACCACCCGAGGATATGGTTTTGCTCAGATTCTGACTCAGCAGCTCCAGTGGGACCGGAGGGGCCGGGTTTCTAAGTGACTCTTCAGGAGAGGAAAAGTCAGGAAATGAACCCATTCTGCAGCTCTCCTGGAGAAAACAGAACCAGGTAGGAAAAGTGCAGAGGAGCAGCCAGGAAAAATGAGAGAGTGGGGCGCTGGGGCAGGGGGAGCGGGGAAGGGGGGCGGGGGGTGCGGGGGTTCGAGGGTCAGAGAGCCCGCCCAGACCCCAAGGCGCTCACCTCAGGCTTCCCTGCACTTCACACTGCAAGTCTGGCTTCAAGCAAGGGGGGCTCCGTGAGACGCTGCTCATCTGGCCCCTTGGTCCCCCTCGACCTACCGCCTTCCTCCCCTCCTCCTGTTTCTCCCACACTCCCCCTTTTACTTGTCTTCCTGGAACAGCCTAGTCCGTTCCTGCCCCAGAAAAGGCACGGAAGTAATAAACCCACCGGGCTCATATTTCTCGGTTCTTTCACCTGTCCTGGAGTCTTAAGATGCCCAGGGATGAAAGGTGCTTAGAGTCAGGGTGATGTGCGTGGTTGAGACAGCGAAACCACCTACCACGACTGTGGGTTGGGCTTTGCTAGCCGGCACCTCCCTGGAATGGGCGGGGCCGGGACCCTCTGGGGGCGGGGCTTGGGGGTAGCTGGCCCCGTTTCCCGGGTGACGGCCGCGCGGAAGGGGCGGGGCTAGGGCCTCCCGGTTCCCGAGGCCGCGACCTGAAACCGTGGCCTCTGAGAGTTGATCAGCAGCAGAGAACAGAGCGCCAGAGGCCAGCGGCTCTGGACCAAGCAACTCTAGTCGTGGGGACGGGCGGCAGAAGGGAATGAGGTTTGGGTGAGGCCGGTCAGAGTGACGGGCTGGGGGCGTGGCCTGTGAGACCCGGACGCGGGCGAGGCGTGAGTGGGTGTGCCCGGCCCTGGGCGACTGACTAGCAGTATACCAGTAACCCAGCGCTCCGAGCTGTGGTCGCACAGGTCCAAGGGTGCGACCGCACCTCTGGGGGCGCAGCGGCGCGGGCGGGCCATGCCTGGGGACTCGCAGTCGCTGTGGGAATTGGTGGAAGAGCACGTTCCGCTCCTGGAGCGGCCCGGAGAGAGGAGGATTCTAGGGGAGATGACAGTGGATCTGAGCCTGGAGCTACGGGCAGAGGTGGGGCGTAGGAAAGTGGGCCCCACGGCAGACCTGTCCCACGACTCGGATGATTTTCTCACCTTCGACGGGTCTCTGTAACTCTCGAGCTCTTGGAGGATCTCACTGTCTGCCCGACCCTCTCCAATTGAACTGCCCTGCGCCTCATTCCCCCAGCTTCCCTGCCTCCCTTCACTTCCCTCCGCAGTGGCCGAGGTGTCCCAGCTGTCCTTTCAGGTAGTGATGTTAGCATCATTGCTCCAAGAGGCTCAATCTGTCCAAGCCTCTGGATCGCGCCCCACCTCTTTCCTCTGCTCCCTTCTGGCACCACCGCCCCTCCTAAGAGATCTTGTGCGCCAGGAACTGCTGCAGCTGCTTCAAGGTCTCCACCGGAAGGCCATCTGTGAGGGCAGGTTGGAGCTCCAAACCTGGGTGTGGGCCCTGTCTCCAGAACTCAGATGGGCTAGCCTGCCAACTGACAAGGGGCCAGGGTCGCCTTTCCTGTGGTTCCCTGGAAGGAGCCCCCGAATCGCCTTTATGCATCTCCTGCAGGGACCAGACCCATGCTTGTGTTCAGTATAGCCCCCAGGGTCCTGCGCTTTGCCTTGGAGGAGCCCAAGTGTGATTTGCCAGAACAGATGTTCCAGATGAGAGCTGGTGAACCCAGATACAGTAGTAGGAGAGGAAGGATCTGCCTTGCTGGGCAAAGGACCCCAGCTGGCTGGTAGGTCCCACCCGAGGGCATGGAGGAGTTCCTGGTGTGGGACTGACACTTCTACAGCCACCTGTGGTAGAGGTCAGCCCATGAGGGCTCAGAGGCCCAGGAAACACGTGTCAATCCTGGGAGCTTGGTTCGAGCTGGGTTTTAGAGTACGAGGAACAGGCTTCCAGACAGACAGACAGAGAAGCACTTTGTAGGAACAGGGAGTACTACATGCAGATTTGAGTGGAAGGAAAGACTTCATCCAGTCGCCGGTTGTCTCTCAGGCTGGGATAGCCAGACTGCGAGGACTGTGTTAGAGAGGGCTAGGGACTGAATGAGATAAACGAGCAGCAGCGTGTTCGTCGGTGAATGGTAGCAATTTGTGTCTCACACTTCCTTAGGAAGGGAGTGATGTCCCCATTTTGCAGATGAGGATACTAAAGCTCAAAAGGGATGATTGACTTTCCCAAACTCACACACAATAAAGGGTAGCAGAACCCGTGTGCAATCCCAGGCTCTAGATCTCCTCCATTTAGTACCATCTTGTATTGCCTTTGAGAGAAAACACAAATTTGTCTACGAGAAATGGCTTTTGTGTCCTGAAGACCTGGAGTGAAGCAGCATGAGAGAGTGAGGTTGACTTCATTTGCCAGCAGCTGTCACCGGGACCTCAGAGTGATCAAGGACCAGCTGAACGTGTCCCACATTCACCAGGCTGCTGGACACCTGTGGTGAGGCCCCCGAGTGTGTGCAGTGAGGGTGGAGACAGGGAGGGTGGGACTGCAGATGGACCCTGATGTACTGGGACTACTGGGAGGAGAAGGGAGGGAACACACCTGGCTGGGAGACCCAGGAGAGTGGGGCTGAGAGGTGGAAAGGGCAGGATGCCGATGAGGATGCTGCCAAGAATCAGTCAAGTACAGATGCTGACACGGGCCTTGGCCTGAGGACTTTTGTCCTGGGAGGTGGGGAAGAGATGACACACAGAAGAGTTTTTAAAGTAGGGGCAGGGCTGTGATGCGAGAGAGAATGGAGGCAGGAGAACCCGCAAGTCTAGTCCTATCGTGTAGAAGAGAGAATGCTGCTCCTCGGGGTGGGCACTGGGAGGCAGGCAAGGAGAGAGGACACACCCTGCCCAGGAAGAGGCTGGCAGGGCTGCCAGGTTGTGCTGTAACAGCATGAGGGCAGCAGAGGGAGAGGTGGACTGGGATAGGAGGTTCCTGGGGAGGCCAGAGGCTGGGACCGCATGGAGGGCTCTGCTGAGACCCGGGCCTGCAGCGCTGCTTCCACTGTTGCCCTGTCCATGTCCCAAGACCCTCCTTGAGGAAGAGTGCCGTGCACTAGAGAGGGAGACTCCCATCCTGCAGGTGAGCTACAATCCTGGGCCGCCCCACCCCCAGCCCTTCTGCCGAGCGTAGACACCCCTGTGTCTCACCCAGGGCGTGAGATTCACACACACATGTCTCTGTGTGTCTGTGCTTGCAGAGGCTGTGTGAACCCTGGGTCCATTTTTCCTGTGTGCATACTTATGTGTGTGATCCTTAAGTGCATGAACCCATATCCCAGTTGAGTCCCTAAGTCCGAGGTCAGCACTTTCAGATCAATTGCTGGGTCGGCCTAGGTCTTTTGCCACCTTCTCTTCCCCAAGTCTGGGTTCAGGCCTGCCACCCCCTTGCCAAGCTCAGCTTTTCAGGGAGAGGCTGGTGTTCCTCTCAGGAGTGCCCCCAGGTGGTTAGGAGGAAGAGACTGCACGGGCTAGTTCCTGTGCCCCACCGCCCCACCGTGGGGATCCTGGCCTGGGCACCCTGCCCAGTCCTGCCCCGCCCGTTTTAAAGCCAAGCACTGAGCCAGCTCTCCCTGCAGCGCTGCCTGGAGACGAGTATTCAGGGGCCCCTCAGCCCTCTGAGGCAAGCCTAGAGCCCACCCTGGCAGGTGAGGACCAGGCAGGCCCCAGAGCACCCAGCGCTCCGCTCCCCCCACTTCCCGCCACCCCGTCCCACCTTGCTCTTGTAACACACCCTGGAAGACTGGGTGCTGTGTCTCAGGCAGAACCTCTCCTCCAGAGCTCAAGGAATAGAAGGCAGCCATGCAACAGGAGCCGCAGGCACCCCTGAGGCCTTCCTGTGTCTCCCCCAGCCACAGGTAACCCAGAGCAGACAGACAGCTGGATGGGAGAGGCTGCGGGGCAGGCCACGGCCCCCTCACAGCTACTCCCTCCCATTCAGGTCACAGCCCTTGGGGTCCTCCAGCCAGGGCACCAGACTCCTGCCTTGCCTCCACGGGGCTGCTGGAGTTTGAGCCAGGCTTCTCCAGTGCTGCCTGCCCACTCGCCCTCTGCAGCACTGCCCCAAACCTCGCGGCCTGGCCCCCATCTGCCGCTGGGGACGGAAGATTCAGTGCCTCCCCGGGAAAAGGCCAGCTTCTACCCTGATACCCAGTGCAGCGCCCTAGGCCCCACCCTGAAGGGCTGCTCAGGAAGGAGGCTTCAGCTTCGGCTGGAACGCGTCCTGTCTGCTCCTGCTCTCTTTCAGCCGCAGGGTCCAGCCCCCTTCTGATCTAGTCTAGGATGAGCCTTCCCTAGGATTCCACTGCTGTCTGCCTGTCTGTCTATGTGGCCCCCACCCTACCTTCTCACCAGGTCCTCAGTGTCCGGTCCTAACTGTCGCAGTCTCTGGGACTTTCTCCTCCCAGGCATCCCCCCACAGGCCTGGCAGGAGGAGGTCTTGTCCCAGCCCTGCCTCATATCCCCCTGGAGGACCCAGACAAAGCACAGCAGCAGCTCAGAAACAAGAATAGAAATTTCATTAAAACCTATGAACTTCAAAAGCCTAGTGGAACGCAGACGGCTGGGCGTGGGCAGCGCACCCTCACTGCTACAGAGGATTAGCGGCAGCTCTTCCGGGGCTGTCACTGCACAGAGGGGCATGGAGGACGGACACACGGACACTGTGGGGCTTGAGGGGAGGAGTTTGGCTCCAGAGACTGGTTGGGGCACGCGGGCAGGGGCACTGTGGCACGTGAACAATGACCGTGCTAGCAGTGGTGGCCAAGGAGACAGGGGCCACCCCCGGCCAGGGCATGGTGGGCGCAGATGGTGACACCTATCCACTGTCTCCCCAGTCTCTGTGTTGGGAGCACAGGGTGGGGTGGGGCACTCCCCCCAGCAGCGTGCTCACATCCGGGAGTCCTGCAGACGGCTGGAGTCATTACTGCCCCCCATGGGAATCTGGGCCTTGTCCCGGTGCAGCTGCTGGAGCTCAAGCCCATCTTCGGGGGAGGGTGGAATGGTGGGGGCGTAGCGCCCTGTTCGGTGCTCCAGGAGGGCAGGACCCCAGTCTCTGCTTGGCCTGGTTGAGTTTTTCAAGTGCTGCAGGAGAGGTAGCCATGGGGGAGGGACAGGCAGGCAGAGTGCATCAGAAGAGAGCCCTGGAGCAGCATCCAGCCATCCACCCCCTTCTGATTCACCTGGCTGCCCCTGTCCCCACCCCTCACCTGGAGGAGGGTGTCCCCATCTGTTCTGTGCAAGTGGAACAGGGCGTAGAATGGAGTGCAGATAACAGAGGACAGAGCCATAAGGAAGACAATGACCTCAGCCTCGCTTGGATATCTGTATTGGTTGTAGGTGATCGGCTGGTACTGGACCACCAGGAAGATGAGAATAAACTGCAAAGAGTGGGGGTTGGGAGTGAGCATGAGTCCTGCCCAGCCCCACCCAGGCCTTAGGCCTCCTATCAGCACTGCTCCCCTCGTTTCCCAGACTAGAAAGAAGCATTTCAGGGAGGCAGGGGTGACATCAATGTTTGCGTAGCGGAAGAAGCTGATGGCACCAGGGGTCCAGGGTATAATGGGCAGGTGGGCACTGTGGAAGAGGAGGGGTCTGGCTTTCAGATAATCCTGAAGCAGGCAAGAAACTCTTCAGCTGCCGGGGCCCTTGAAAGTCAGTTCTACTCAAAGACTTACAGTGACCCCCACTGCCTGCTGAAGTAAGGCCGAATCTGTGGCCTTTTAAGGCTTCAATGGCATTTTCCATCTACTAAGCATTTTTTGAACTGTGGTGTTGGAGAAGACTTTTGAGAGTCCCTTGGACTGCAAGGAGATCCAATCAGTCCATCCTAAAGGAGATCAGTCCTGGGTGTTCATTGGAAGGACTGATATTGAAGCTGAAACTCCAATACTTTGGCCACCTGATGCAAAGAACTGATTCCTTTGAAAAGACCCTGATGCTGGGAAAGATTGAGGACAGGAGAAGGGGACAACAGAGGATGAGATGGTTGGACGGCATCACCGACTCAATGGACATGAGTTTGGGTAAACTCCAGGAGTTAGTGATGGACAGGGAGGCCTGGCGTGCTGCGGTTCATGGGGTCACAAAGAGTCAGACACAACTGAGCGACTGAACTGAACTGAAGCAATTTTTGAATGTTTCCTCCAGACCTGGGAGCTCCTGGGATTGCATCAGCTCTAGGTCTCCAGTGCCTTGCAAGGCGCCTGGCACAATCTCATGTGCTGATCTGAACTGACTTATGCAGGGAGGTGGGAGCAATGGGGGAAAGGAAAGGGAGAAGTCCTGACAGACTATGGCTGCAGAGACAGCAATGGACAGCCGGGGGAGGCTCTGAAGCCTAGAAACCATGTCAGGCTGGGAGTACTCTCAGAACCACTTTGGAAAGAGCCGAGGGACAGCAGAGATAAAGCCTAGTGTTGCAGCAACAAAAATATGACAGGAAGCAGAAAGATGGGCAGGTGGTTCATGGGCCACTTGGAGGGCCTGGGACAATGTGTGCTGCTTGCCAGGAGGCCTCAGCATACACCTCCCAAGCCTTCAGCCATGTCCTGGAGCTCAGGCCCCTCCAGCCTTTTTAGTGACTAAATTCGAGAAGTCAAGACCTGCATCCGGGGGATGCTGCACTTAGAGCTGAATTTATAACTCGTTTTCTGAATGGAACTAGGCCTGATCTAACGTGTGGACAAATTCTTTATTTGAGCTGACGGGCTTTGTAAAAAAAAAAAAAAACAAAAACCTTTTCGGCACTATGAAGTAAAGGCTCCCAAAGAAAACTAACAGCCCAGAAGCACGTGGTCCACAGAGCCTGGCATCCTCACCCGAAGGTGAATCCAGCCTGGCTTTCCGAACACAGAGAGGATGCTGCGGGCGTTGCCTGAGTTTCCTGCAGACACCGGGCCCGGGCTGCCTGCTGCCTCCTGCCCTGCCTGGGCGGCGCCCTGGGTCTCCCCACAGGGCAGCAGCTTTTTGGGAGCCCTGGAGGATGAGCTCCCCCACGGCAGGAACTGGGCCAAAGCCACAACCCCCAAGGGCACAGCCCTTGGCTGTGGCGTTTGCCCTCCCCCACCTCCCACCTCTTACAGGACACTTCCTCTGCTCCTGTTTCCAAGCTGGGCCAGTGGCCAGAGCTGGTGCCTCTGCCAGGCTTGGGAAGATCCCACACCCCATGCGATGGAGGCCTCAGCCCTCAGGGGTCTTTTTTTTTTTTCCTTTTCCAGAAATATGAGCCAATGTGGAAATCCGGTACTGACCTCTCTGCGGCACAGAGGAACTGGCACGACTGGGGGCACGACGCCAGACACTGCCCTGACCATCGGGATGACCCCTCTGTCACTCAGAGACAGCCCTGCCTCTTCTCTGTGGAGGGACCATTACACTAGCAAATCCCTGCCCCACCCCCACCCCTCACCCCCGCCCCCGCCTTCTCACCCTGATCATAAACGAACAAAATCAGAAGGTTTATAGTCCACAGACCACTCCTACTCCTAAACTTGTTTCTAGTGCAGCATGGGCCCAGCACACACGCTCCAGATCAGACCAATTGCTTCGCATGAGGGCTCTGACTCTTAGAAGCTATATAACCTCGGGTCAATTACTTAACATTTCAGGGCCTCAGTTTCCTCATCTGTAAAGTGGGGATAATAATGAAACCATGGAGAGTTGTATCACGAGACTTAGTGTATTGTTCCTGGTCATGGTGGGCTTTCCCTCCACCACTTCCACTCCCTGCTGGGGGGTCTGCCCTTCCAGGCGTTGAATACTGTTGGAAACCCAGAACTCCCCTCCCAAGCCAGCCTATTCCAGGGTGGCTCAGGAGGGTGTCCCGGATCCTGCACTGATACCTGACTTGCACAGCCTGCTTCTGGAACACGCATTCACACCACATACCCTGAGCACTCCAAGCACCTCGGCCACGAGGGACTGGAGACACGAGCTCAGTGAAGCTGTCAGAGGTCAACGCCAATGTCAGTTAGGATTCCCGAAGCTCCTCTGCGGGCACGCCAGGTGGAAATACCAGGGAGGGAGGGCCGGCTCTCAGCTTCTGCCAGTCTATTTTCCTCTTCTGAAGCTAGGCACTGTCTTCCATCAAATACAGAGCCCTGTGCTCCCTTCCTAACCCAAGGCCAGGGCTTGGGTGGTTCTGAGTCTCCACACCTGTCTGACTCTATACAGCTACACTCAGACTTCCAGTGACCAGAGCTGTAGGTGCGGAGCCCCCATGGGGAGCTCTGGGCTAATGGCTGAGCTCGTGCTCTTCCTTGGCTGGTTCTCAAGAGAAGGATGCTTGCCACGGGGGCAGCAGAGGAGGGACCAGCGAGGAACTTACAAAGATGATAGTTGGTGAGATGAAGCACCAGCAGATCTGGAAGAAGCGGGGCAGTGGGGACCCCAGCATCATCTGGATGTCCTCGAAGTATCTCTGGTGCCCTGGAGAGATGGAGGTCAGCAGACCACAGAACAGCGTGAGCAGGCCAGGGGCTGGGACACGGGAGGCCATGGAAGCTTGGGCACTTACCAGAAATGTACATGATGGACACACAACAGGACACAGGCGACGACGGCTGAGGAGTAGCTGGCCGCATAGTCGTCCATCAGCAGCAGCCAGTACCTGCCTGACTGCGGGCCAGTGGGCAGCTGAGTTGGGTGTGCCTGAGGCTACGGTCCCCTTCTCTCTGCTCTCTTCCCCCGACCCCACACCCTGGCAACTCCGGCCCAGCCTTTCCCTTGGTTCTTACCTGGCTGGTGAGGGGGATTCACAGGAGGAAGCCAGCCACAGCCACGGCCAAGGTCACATACATCTTTCTCTCCAGGATCCACTCAGTCCCTACCTCATCCACAATGGCTGTGACCAGCGTCTCTAGGAGGCCAAACTGCAGGATACGGCCATCAGAGCAGGGGCCTACCCTTGGCCCCGCCTCCTCCTGCCCTAAGCCACAGGCCCGGGTCCCGCATCTCGTACCTGAGTGCCCAGCCCCATCAAGATGAACGTGAAGAAGAACAGCAAGGACCAGAGTGGGGCAACGGGCAGCAGTGTGAGGGCCTCTGGGTATGCCATGAGTGTCAGGCCCGGGCCCTGGTCTGCCACGTGGGACACGTCCTCACCCAGGTGATTGACCATGAAGCCCAGGATGGAGAAGATGACGAAGCCGGCATAGACGCCGGTGGCACCGTTAGTGACGCTGATGATGACACTGTCTCTAATGGGGAGGCAAACACGTGGTCAGGACACGCAGCTTAGTTCCTCCTGCCCAATTTGGGTCAGCAGACTTGAGACAGGGAAACTTCTAGGAACAAAAGTACCCCCAATCTCCTCTCTGGTCTGTTCTGGGCCTCTTTAAGTGGGCGCGAGGCTCTTGAGTCCTTACAGACCCCTGGGGCATCACTATCGTCACCCCTTCTCTCTTCTGCCTAAGTGCTCTCTGTTCTGCAGTGACTGGAACCAGACCCGGCACTGCCAGGATCTCAAGGCGGTGAGTGGAAGGGAGGGTGCTGGCGGGCCAGAAGGCCTCACTGGATCTGCTGGGTCTGGGGGAAGCAGGGTCAGGCTGCAGAGAGGGCAGAACAGGGGGCAGCCCCAGCGCTGGCAGAGAGATGCTCAGCGATAACAGTTGTTGTGGAACTTGTTGTAGGAAGCCATGGTGATGAGATGCCCCACGCGCAGCCCAGTGAGAAGATCTGGGAGGCGGCGTCCCCCCATACCTGCAGGAGGAGCTGCGCTCAGAGGCTGACGCCTCTCTGCCCCTCCCCGTCCCTCCAGGTCACCTTCCACCACAGCCCACCTTGGCCTCCAGGATCTTGTCCCACTGTGGGGTCAGGTAGTACTTGATGCCCGTGGAGGCTCCTTCCAGGGTCACGCCATGGACGAAGAGGATGGTCAGCACCACGTAGTGGAATGTGGCCATAAAGTACGCCACCTGGGGGTGAGAGGGGCCCCACTGGACTCCTTGGGCTCTTCCCACTCCACCCCCAACCTGCCCCCTCAACCACCACGGGTCCTCTGGTCCCTCTTTCCTGCCTACATGCTTTCATCATGCCCCCACCCACCCCTCCACACACAAAACCCAGGCACAGGAGGCAGATTTCTGGGTGGGCACAGATCCTGGAGGGAGGGGACTCACTTTCCCTGAAGACCTGACCCCTGGCGTGAGGCAGAGGAAGACGACCACCCAGGAGACAAGCAGGCAGCTGAGGAGGTGCACCTGCACCTCCCCGAAGTTTCCAATGCCATCCGACAGCTTCAGCACGTAGAGCCTAGAAGGGGACACGCTGTCACTGAGGGCCAGCTGCACCGTCCAGTAACACATCCCCAAGGCCCAGGGCCCAGCCTGGCAGCTCCCTCCTTTCTCACGGAGTCCCAGCAGCCAGCTTCTCTGCAATGGGAGCCTTGGCGAGGCCCCAGCCCCAGCCTGTCCAGGCCTCTCTGCCTGTGGCCTCTCCCAGGATCCTCGAGAGCGCCTGCAGGCCACACCCCAGGCCTGGGCTAGCTTCCTCAGCCCCTGAGGTGTGGAGGTCTCCCTGTCCCTGCTCAGACCCGGCCCAGGCCTTTCCTTTAGGAAGGCCCTCTCCTCCAGACGACACACCCCATCTGGCATCACCTCCTCCAGGAAGCCTTCTGTGACCTTTTCACCCACACCAGTCCTCCAACTCAGATGGAGAGAGGCAGGCAGTGGAGTACCGAGGAAAGACGGAAGCTTCCCAGGCGGCACTTGTGGTAAGGAAGCCGCCTGTCAATGCAGGAGACGTACGAGACATGGCTCTGATCTCTGGGTTGGGAAGATCCCCTAGAGGAGGAAATGGCAACCCATGTCACTGTTCTTGCCTGGAGAATCCCATGGACAGAGGAGCATGCAGGCCTATAGTCCATGGGGTCACAAGAATTGGACATGACTAAAGCGACTTAGCACGCACACTGGAGCACACAAGCCTAGACTTGAACCTGAAGTCCTCTCCTGAGTGTGCATGACTCTCTCTGGAGCCCTATGCCATGCCAGCTGTGTTTCTTCAATCTACTGGACGTTGATGTGCCAAGCCCTTGCTAGATGCTAGGCATGTTGACTTAAATCAGGTATTGTGGGCACTGCCAGGAGCATCCTAACCCCATGGGGAGGAACACACTGGAAGTATTCCTAGAAGAGGGGCGGCTTGAGCCAAAGTTTGAAGGATGGGGAGAAAGTGGGTGAAGAGAAAGAAAAGCACATGCCAGGCTGAGGGCATGGGTCAGGGTCAGGTCATGACCCAGCAGGACAGGGTCAGGAACTGCCTGGGCACGTCAGTAACTCCGGAAGGCTGGAGAAGAAGGAGAGGGGAATAGAGAAGGATGAAGATAGGAAGGAACAAGATCAAGAGAAGTTGTGAAGTCAAGATGGAGAAGTTTGGATTTTATTCTGAGAGCAAGGAGAAGCTCCTGGAGGATTTTTAGAAGAGGTCTCTCAGGGCCTCTCCTTGGCTCACAACCTTGTAGCAGCTCCCATCTCTGGCCATGGAAAAACCAAAGTCCATACAGCGTCTACAAAGCCCTTCACGATCCACTATCTCCTAACTGCCATCTCTCAGATCTCCTCTCCTCCTGCTCCTTCCCCTCTTACTCACTGCTCCAGCTGTGTTGGGTTCCTTGTTGTTCCTGAAATGTGCCAGGCACACTCCCACCTCAGGGCCTTTATACATGCTCTTCCCTGTCTGGCGTACTCTCTCCCCAGACCTCCACACGTCCACATGGATGTGAGATCTGTGCAGGCACACAGGGCCCCATGCTTAGAAGGGCCTTGTGCTTGGTTTAGCGTCCTGCCATTGCCATCTTGAAATTCTGAACACATCTGAACAAGAGGCATGCCCAATAGCATTTGCTGAATGGGTGAATGAATTCACATCATGGAAAATGGACTGGGAAGTATAAAGGGGAGTATCTGGAGGGGGACTGGCATGGCTGTTGGAGTTGTCCAGGCTAGAACTGATGAGCAAGAGACAAACGATTGAGCCTCAGTCTCCTCATCTTGAAAATGGGCATCCTAACTTCAACCTAGGATGATCTGTAGGTAAATTTAGAAAAATACAGGCTCCTTTCTTTCCCCTCTTTCAGTGAAGACTTCTCAGTATAGCTCATAGGCTGTCCTATAATCTTAGCTCTTTTTACTTTTTTTCCAACTCAGTTCTCAAACCTCATGAAAGCATGTTTACACCTTGTGATGGGTGGTCAGCCTGCTCCCTCACGGGACAGTGTTGCCAGGTCCGGGTTTGTCTGCTCAGCTCACCCCACTGTCAGACTCCCAAGCACCTTAGCAGGCCTCTTCTGCCGCACATCTTCCCCTAGGCTGCCCTTCACATTGTGACCTGCAGAGGGCGCCGACCAACACATCCCTCTTCTGCTAAACTCCTGCCTCTGGGTTGGTTCGCTCAACAGGCGTCAGGGTGAGAAACTCTCCAGGCTCTCAGTCCATGGGGGAACCAAAGATAAACGGATGAATAAGATCCACGCCCTCCTCCCAGGAGTGGCTTCTGGACCCTTGTGGCTGTGCTTTCCAATCTTTTTCCCTCTGGGACATGCAGAGGAAAATAGTTTGGGCCCATGGGGCAAATAGACAAGGTCACTCAAAGCTGAAGGCAGCAGGGCTGGAGATTCTGGGCTGCCCAAGCCCGACCGCACTGGTACACTACTTAGGTAGGGCATATCGTAAAGTTATGAAGTTATGATGCCCAGTTTCAAGTTGTGTTGGGAGGCTCTGCCTTCCAGAATAGCCACCGGGTCTTACTGCTACAGCTGAGAGGTGATTTACTTTAAGCACCAGCATTCAAAGGAAAGAACCCATTCCGTGCTCAAAAGACTATCTCAAACCTTTGTCTAGTTACATATGTTAAACTGGTAGTGCTTTGTATTATTTTCTTATTGCAAGAGTTCAGCATACAATACAAGGGTTTAGAGAGTTTGGACGACTAATCTTCTGAACTCTAACTTTCTTTTTATGGCACCATATTTAGTGTTTGGTTTTGGTTTTGATTTTGGACCATATGCTTTTGAGACCAAACAACTAACTGAAAAACTTTCAGAACCACACATATTTACAAGTTGGCTTTCACATAACATCTCTGGACTTATTCTGTATTATTTTTTAATGTCCCCAACCAGATGGTAAACGCCTTGAGAACAGGACACTCTCATCTATTGCACTGCATCTCCAGCAGTGGCTATCACTGTGCTTACTGAGTACCCGCCCCTGTTCTTAGTGATTTCTGCTACATCTTGATCATAACAAGAATGATGTTGTAACCACTCCCACTTAATGGATGAACAGTTGAGGCGTAAAGAGGTTTGGTGACCTCACAAGGCCAAGCTGCTATGCAGCACAGCCAGGATCTGAGTGAGGTCTGTGTGGCTCTAGAGCTGGCACGAAGACACTGAGAGTGGGGTGCTGGGATCCAAGTCCCATCGGGCGTCAGGTGTCTGCTGGGGAGATGAGGGCTGGTCCTGAGCTTTGGGCCCGCCTGGCAGGCATCAGATCAGCTCTCAGAGGACTCTAAGTCATGCTGTAAACACGTGGTGAGGGCAGGGAAGGCTGGAGGCCAAGGGTGGGCAAAAGGCAGACGTGGGCTCAGAAATCTGCCCTGGCAACTCTTCTCCCTTTAGAGGAGTCAATCTTTCTCTTGATTTGCTTTGCTCACTTGTACAATGGGAACATTTTATAAAACCGGCACACACTCTCTAATAGGGTTGCTGTGGGGCTCAAATGAGACTGTGCATTTTTCCAAAGGGTCGCTGGAGCCTGTGGACCCAGAAAGCCTGCGGAGTATCATCGGCCTAATTCACATTAGGCACCAGGCTAGCGGGGCATGCGTATCCTGACACATGTATATCCTGACACAGCACAGCGGCCTAGTTCCGTAACAGCTGGAATCAGTCTCTGAATCTGAAAATGGGGCTGATATCATATACTATGCCTAACACATAGTTCCCTGGTGGCTCAGGGGTAAAGAATCCACCTGCCAATGCAGAAGACTTGGCTTTGATCTCTGGGTTGGGAGGACCCCCTGGAGAAAGAAATGACAACCCACCCTAGGATTCTTGTCTAGAGAATCCCATGGACAGACGAGCCTGGAGAGCTACAGCCCATGGGGTTGCCAAAGAGCTGGACACGACTGAGCACCTAAACAACAATAAGCACAGAGTAGGTGCCCAGAAATGGGGGTGCTGGCTCACCTCATCTTGCTGAAGCCAGCTTGGGCAGCCCTCTCAAAGGTCACTTCCCTAGGCTCTCCAGGAGGGGGCAGCAGGGAGCCATCCTGAAGGGAAGGAGTCCTGCCTGGGACTGCCTGCTCCTTAGGGAGGCCTGGCCCCAGCCCCAGACAAAGAGTGGAGTTCAGCAGGCCATCCTGTGGACCTCCTGACCCATGGATAGTTTTCTGGGAGGGAAATTCCCCTCTAATTACACTGGATAAAATCTCCTGAGCTTTGCCAAGCAATACCCCACCCTGGAAGACAGCCCTGGGCTGATCATTTCTGGAGCATCTCCGGGCTTTGGGCTTCTGCAACCTTCCAGAAGGTTCTCCCTAGTCCAGATCAAGTTGCCCAGTCCACACCACGTGTTCTGCCCCAAATGCAGCAGAATACCTCAGTGGGCGGAGTCTCTTACTCCCCGCTCTGTCCCTGCTCTGAGTACAGTTCTCGGGACCTACCTGGTGTTCAGGAAATGACCCGTCCAATGACTGACCGGCTGAATCTGCCCAGAGGTAATTTTGCCCAAACCTCACTGGGAAGCAATGGCTCGATGGTCTCCACCAAGAGTCTTGAGGATGGTGAGCACATCTTAACCGTCTTTAAACATCTATAGCATAGCACACGGCCTTCCCAATTGGCTCAGTGGTAAAGAATCTGCCTGACAGGAGGTGCAGGAAACACTGGTTCAATCCCTGGGTCAGGGAGATCCCCTGGAGTAGGAAATGGCAACCTGTGCCAGTATTCTTGCCTGGAAAATTCCATGGACAGAGGCACCTGGCAGGCTACATACAGTCCACGGGGTTGCCAAGAGTCAGACACGACTGAGCACATATGCAGCAGCAGCAGCCCAAGGACACTGGGCCCTGAGGCTCTGAGTGCTGGCCCTCGGCTTAGAGGACGTGGACCTGCTAGGACTTTGAGTGTCACTGCGACCTCAGCCGCTCAGCCCTGACTCTCCATCACAGCATGCAGAAGGCTCGAACCCTCTGACCGGCAGGGCAAGCCCTGTGCCTTTTCATGTCCTGGCCTCCTCTGTCCCAATACTCTGTCCTACCTGCTCCCACCCCCAGCTCCAGTCTGCCACCTCCTGGCTGCAGCTCATCTGCCCATGTCTCCCAATCCTTCTCTACTTCCTTTCTCCCTCCTCTGGGAAGTCTTGGCTTTGTTTATGATTTGGTTTTGGACCGTGTCGTGCTTGGCATGTGGGATCTTAGTTCCCTGAGGAGGGATTGAACCTGTGCCCCCTGCAGTGGAGGCACTGGAAGCTCGGAGGCTTAGACACTGGACCTTGAGGGAAGTCCAAGGGAAGCCTCCTCAATCACCTGCTCTTGCCCTCACCACATCCCTGCATATACCTGCACTGAGGCCCCTGCCCCACAGAGCTTTAACTACCCAGCTCCCTTCTAGACTGTGACCTCCTCGTGGCATGGACTCGGGGCCGTTCATACCCCATGAGCACACAGGGCCCATCAGAGTGGACGCCATCAATGTTTGTGGAATGAAAGAACGAGGTCTGCCCACCAGCCCACAAAGCCCTCTTCCCATGAGCTCCCCAACAGGACGTGGGGAATTTCCTCCAGGAGGTCCTGCTGTGCCCTCACACCCACCCAGCTGAGATAAGATGTTCCAAACACCCCCAGCAACAACCTCCCTTCAGGCCAGCCCCGGGACTCCGTTCTCTGTCAGCGCAGAGCTCAGGGGGGCCAGGCTGCCCTTCCCAAACGCAGCTTGATGACGACAGCTCTGGGCTCAGGACACTCCCACAGCTCTCCTTTGCTTCTGCAGGGCTAGGCCTATGCTTCCCTCTTATAAGCCTGCCAAGAAGTCACGTGCTCCCTGTGGGCCGCCACGGGGCTGGTGAGCTCCCCACACACCTGTTACCCTCGTCACAACGGCTTTCCCTCAGGCTCGTCTGGAGCTAAGGGCCTCTGCTGGAGTTCTTCTGCTTAGGAAGCCACCCGTCTTTGCCCTGACCCTCCTCGTCTGACCTGCCTGACTGCTGGAGCCTCAATGCTGCTGTGTAAGGACACGCACAAACTCACAGAGCCTGTGCGACAGCCTCTCCCGAAGTGGGCTGCAAGCTTTTTACATTTCTTCCCACACCCCTGCCCTGCTCCATTCCTGGTGCCCTCCCTAGACTGCAGACCACTGCCCTTTGGCGAAGAAGGAGGGCTGAATACAGGCTCCCAGGGTAACCCCCAGAAGCCCAGGTCCCATGGGGGCCTCACCTCCAGTACTCCTCGCTGGGGCTTGCCCTCTGGAGGCTCAGGCTGAGTGCCTGAGAGACATTGCCGAGCTGGGCAGGGGGCTGCAGACTCTCAGTGAGGTTGGGGTCATCCAGCGCACTCACGCGGTCGGGCGGGTTTCAACGGCTACTGCAGTAGGAGGCGATGCAGATGAACACGCCGTAGTACGTTCCCATGTATGTGGACACCACCATCCTGCCGTAGCGCACACCTGGGGAGGGGAGGGGCAGGAGCAGCCTCACTCACCTAGCTGAAGGAGGCGAAGCTCATTCTGAAGGGTCTAAGGGGCAGGCTTTCGTGGAGGGCCACAGAAGGGGCAGGTCAAAGCCTTGGCAGGAGCGAGCTGGGGGCTGAGTGTGAAAGCGGGCGAAGGGCTTTTGTGTATGCACGTGGTCGGAGGAGAGGGTGGAGGCCAAGTAAACAATGGATCCCAGCATGTGTCCCTGGCCTTGGCCATTGATGTGGACCTGGGGTCAACACCCGGGTTCCATAGGGGTTGGCAGTCTTTATACAGATGGGGGAGTCAGCACGGCCCCCAGAGGCCTGTGTGTGTGTGCACCCCATCCGGGCCTCACCTTTGAACATGGGGCTGATCCTCCAGACCCCCAGGCAGCTCTGACTTGCAAACTGGCTGAAGGAGAGTTCCACCAAGAAGAGGGGGATCCCTCAGAATATTAGCATGATGAAGTAGGGGATCAGGAAGGCTCCTGGTGGGCAGGGAGAGGGCTGGGTCAGGGCCGGCTTTGGGGGAGCCCACCCTCTTCCTGCCCAGAACCCGACAGCAGAACCTTTGCAATCGGCTGCGCTTTCAGGAGGGTGTGCCATGCCCTGGACTGGAGCCTCAGTCTGAGGCACACTGCTCACAGCCTGTTTGTGAACTTGACACGGGTTCCCAGGCTATGCTCTGAGCTGAACCCAGGTCCTAGAGCTGCCATGTTCAGGTGGGAATTGATGACTTAGCCAAGCAATTTCACATACATGAGCTGATGGGGTCCTCAAATATCCCCCGACTCATTTTAGGGGCGGCTGTTGAAATGCAGGGGGTATAAAACTGAGACTTGGGAGGTTGGGTTGCTTTCCTCTCTACCTTTTCTCCCCTTGAGGGGTCAGGCTGCCAAGGTCAGGGGATAAATCAAAGAATTGAAGCTGCTTCTTTGAATTTTCAATTCAACATGTAATTTCACCACAGGACTTGGTAAAAAGAGGAATTAAACCCCTGTCTTTAGATTTACAGTCTAATGTTTCACTCAGCCATTTTACCTATGTTCATCAACCGCTGATTATTTTCAACTAATCACAAAGACATTGATACCCTGTATTTACTATTTGGGGCCTGAGCAGGCATAGTAGGAACAGCCCTAAGACGACTGATTCGTGCTGAACTGGGTCAACCTGGAACCCTGCTCGGAGATGATCAAATTTATAACGTAACTGTAACTGCACATGCGTTTGTAATAATTTTCTTCATAGTAATGCCAATTATAATTGGAGGATTTGGCAATTGACTAGTTCCCCTGATAATTGGTGCCCCTGATATAGCATTCCCTTGAATAAATAATATAAGTTTCTGAATCCTCCCTCCTCCTTTTTTATTACTTCTAGCATCATCTATTGTTGAAGCCGGAGCAGGAACAGGCTGAACCGTGTATTCCCCTCTAGCTGGCAATCTAGCCCACGCAGGAGCTTCAGTGGACCTATTTTTTCCCTACACCTGGCAGGTGTCTCCTCAATTCTAGGGGCCATTAATTTCATTACAACAATTATTAATATAAAACTCGCTGCAATGTCACAATACCAAACCCCTCTGTTCGTGTGATCTGTACTAATCACTGCCGTGCGGCTACTTCTCTCACTCCCGGTCCTAGCAGCCGGATTACAATACTATTAACAGACCGAAATTTAAATACAACTTTCTTTGACCCAGCAAGAGGTGGGGACCCTATTCTATATCAACACTTATTCTGATTCTTCAGATACCCTGAAGTATATATTCTTATTCTACCTGGGTTTGGTATAATCTCTCACATTGTAACCTATTATTCAGGAAAAAAAGAGCCATTTGGATATGTGGGAATGGTCTGAGCTATAATATCAATTGGATTCCTAGGATTTCTCATATGAGCTCACCACATATTTATAGTCGGAATAGACGTTGACACGCGAGCCTACTTTACATCAGCCACTATAATTATTGCCATCCCAACTGGAGTAAAAGTCTTTAGTTGATTAGCAATACTTCACGGGGGTAACATTAAACGATCACCTGCTATAATATGAGCTCTAGGCTTCATTTTCCTTTTTACAGTTGGAGGTTTAACTGGAATTGTTCTAGCCAACTCTTCTCTCAATATTGTTCTCCACGACACATACTATGTAGTTGCACATTTCCACTATGTTTTATCAATGGGGGCTGTATTTGCTATTATAGGGGGATTTATTCACTGATTTCCACTATTCTCAGGATATACCCTCAACACAACATGAGCCAAAATCCATTTCGTAATTATATTTGTAGGTGTAAACATAACCTTCTTTCCACAACACTTCCTAGGGTTGTCCGGTATACCACGATGCTATTCTGATTAACCAGATGCATATACAATGTGAAATACCATTTCATCTATAAGCTCATTTATCTCTTTAGCAGCAGTTATACTAATAATCTTTATTATCTGAGAAGCATTTGCATCTAAGCAAGAAGTCCTGACTGTAGACCTGACAACAACAAACTTAGAGTGACTAAATGGGTGCCCTCCACCTATCATACATTTGAAGGACCTACATACATCAACTTAAAATAAGAAAGGAAGGAATCGAACCCTCTATACCTGGTTTCAAGCCAACATCATAGCCACTATGTCTTTCTCAATTGATGAGGTGTTAGTAAAACATTATATAACTTTATCAAAGTTAAGTGACAGGTGAAAACCCCGTATACCTCATATGGCCTACCCCATACAACTAGGTTTCCAAGATGCAACATCACCTATCATAGAAGAATTACTACACTTTCATGATCACACACTAATAACTGTCTTTCTAATTAGCTCGCTAGTACTCTACATCATCTCATTAATGTTAACAACAAAACTAACTCACACCAGTACAATAGACTCCCAGGAGGTAGAGACAGTCTGAACTATTTTACCAGCCATTATCCTAATCCTAACCGCCCTCCCATCTTTACGAATTTTATATATAACAGACAAAATCAACAACCCATCCCTTACAGTAAAAACTATGTGACATCAGTGATATTGAATCTATGAATACACAGATTATGAAGACTTAAGCTTCGATTCCTATATAATTCCAACATCAGAATTAAAACCAGGAGAACTGTGACTATTAGAAGTAGACAACCGAGTTGTATTACCAACAGATATAACAATTCGAATATTAGTTTCTTCTGAAGATGGACTACACTCCTGAGCCGTACCCTCCTTAGGACTAAAAACAGACGCAATCCCAGGCCACCTGAACCAAGCAACTCTTATGTCAACTTGACCAGGCCTGTATTACGGACAATGCTCTGAAATCTGTGGATCAAATCACAGCTTCATGCCCATTGTTCTTGAACTAGTCCCACTAAAATATTTTGAAAAATGATCTGCATCAATACTATAAAATCGTTAAGAAGCTAAATTAGCACTAGCCTTTTAAGCTAGAGACTGAGGGCATAATACTCTCCTTAATGACATGCCACAACTAGATACATCAACATGATTTACAATAATTATAGCAATATTTCTGGTTCTCTTTATTATTTTTCAATTAAAAATTTCAAAACACAGTTTCTATCTTAATCCAGAACCCACGTTAACTAAAACACAAAAACAAAACACCCCTTGAGAAACAAAATGAACGAAAACCTATTTGCCTCTTTCATTACCCCAATAATCCTAGGCCTCCCGCTCGCTACCCTTATCGTTATGTTCCCTAGTCTACTATTTCCAACATCAAATCGACTGGGGAATAACCGTCTTATTTCCCTCCAACAATGAGTACTTCAACTTGTATCAAAACAAATAACAGGAATTCACAATGCCAAAGGACAAACATGAACATTAATACTTATGTCTTTAATTTTATTTATTGGATCAACAAATCTTTTAGGTCTATTACCCCACTCATTTACACCAACCACACAATTATCAGTGAACCTGGGCATGGCCATTCCCTTGTGAGCAGGAGCTGTAGTCACAGGCTTCCGCAACAAAACTAAAGCATCACTTGCCCACTTTCTTCTACAAGGAACACCTACCCCATTGACTCCAATACTGGTCATTATTGAGACTATCAGCCTTTTTATTCAACCAATTGCCCTAGCTGTGCGACTAACAGCCAATATTACTGCAGGACATTTACTAATTCACCTGATTGGAGGGGCCACACTTGCACTAATGAACATCAGCACCACAACAGCCCTCATCACATTTATTATTCTAGTCCTACTTACAATTCTTGAGTTTGCAGTAGCTATAATTCAAGCCTACATATTTACCCTCCTAGTCAGCCTATACCTGCATGACAACGCATAATGACACGCCAAACCCATGCCTACCACATAGTAAACCCTGAGGTCGAGTCCCTGACCTCTCACAGGAGCCCTATCAGCCCTCCTAATAACATCTGGTTTAATTATATGATTCCACTTCAACTCAACAATCCTATTAACACTTGGCCTAATAACAAATATACTTACAATATATCAATGATGGCGAGATATTATCCGAGAAAGTACTTTCCAAGGACACCACACCCCAACTGTCCAAAAAGGTTTCTGTTATGGAATAATCCTCTTCATTATTTCCGAGGTCTTATTCTTCACCGGGTTTTTCTGAGCATTCTATCACTCAAGTCTTGCCCCAACACCCGAATTAGGCAGTTGCTGACCCCCAACAGGCATTCACCCACTTAACCCTTTAGAAGTCCCACTACTTAATATGTCCGTCTTACTAGCCTCAGGAGTTTCCATTACCTGAGCCCATCACAGCCTTAGAGAGGGAAACCATAACCATATACTACAAGCTCTATTCATTACTATTGCACTAGGCGTCTACTTCCCACTACTACAAGCCTCAGAATACTATGAAGCACCTTTTACCATTTCAGATGGAGTTGAAATGGTAAATGTGGCTTCTTCGTAGCCACAGGCTTCCATGGCCTACATGTTATTATTGGGTCTACTTTCTTAATTGTCTGCTTTTTCCGCCAACTAAAATTTCACTTTACTTCCAATCACCATTTCGGCTTCGAAGCTGCTGCCTGATATTGACATTTCGCAGACGTAGGATGACTCTTCCTCTACTTATCTATCTATTGATGAGGCTCATATTCCTTTAGTATTAACTAGTACAGCTGACTTCCAGTCAGTTAGTTTCAGTACAGCCCAAAAAAGAATAATAAACCGTATACTAGCCCTCCTGACCAACTTCACACTAGCCTCACTACTTGTTATCATTGCATTCTGACTTCCCCACTTAAATGCGGAAATTAAATTTTACTCAGAAAAAACAAGCCCATACGAATGTGGGTTTGACCCCACAGGATCAGCCCGCCTACCTTTCTCCATAAAATTTTTTCTAGTGGCTATCACGTTCCTTCTTTTTGACCTAGAAATTGCACTCCTTCTACCACTACCATGAGCCTCACAAACAAATAACCTAGGCACAATACTCACTATAGCCCTCTTCTTAATTTTACTACTAGCCGCAAGCCTAGCTTATGAGTGAACCCAAAAGGGATTAGAATGAACCGAGTATGGTATTTAGTTTAAAATAAAATAAATGATTTTGACTCATTAGATTATGATTAAATTCATAACTACCAAGTGTCTTGAGTATATATAAATATTATAATAGCATTTATAGTATCCCTTGCAGGACTGTTAATATACCGATCCCACCTCATATCATCACTCCTATGCCTAGAAGGGATGATACTATCCCTATTTGTAATAGCCACACTAATAATCTTAAATTCACATTTCACCCTAGCAAGCATGATACCTATTATTTTACTAGTCTTTGCAGCCTGCGAAGCAGCACTAGGATTATCATTACTAGTAATAGTATCAAATACATATGGTACTGATTACGTACAAAATCTTAACCTATTTCAATGCTAAAATATATTGTTCCCACAGTAATACTTACACCCCTGACCTGATTATCAAAAGGCAGCATAATCTGAATTAATTCTACAGCTCATAGCCTATTAATTAGCCTCACAAGCCTTCTCCTTATAAATCAGTTTAGCGATAACAGCCTCAACTTCTCATTATTATTTTTCTCTGACTCCCTGTCAACACCACTATTAATTCTAACCATATGGCTTCTTCCTTTAATATTAATAACTAGTCAACACCACTTATCAAAAGAAAGTCTAACCTGAAAAAAACTATATATTACCATACTAATTCTATTACAACTATTTCTAATTATGACCTTCACCGCCATAGAGCTAGTCCTCTTCTGTATTTTATTTGAAGCAACACTAGTCCCAACACTCACTATTATTACCCGATGGGGGAATCAAACAGAACGCCTAAACGCTGGCCTCTACTTCCTATTTTACACACTAGCAGGCTCTCTTCCACTACTAGTCACATTAGTCTACCTCCAAAATACAGTCGAATCCCTAAGCTTCCTAATGCTTCAATACTGAGTACAACCTTTATCCAACTCCTGATCAAATGTTTTCATATGACTAGCATGTAGAACGGCCTTTATAGTAAAAATACCACTGTACGGCCTCCACCTTTGACTACCCAAAGCCCATGTAGAAGCCCCCATTGCAGGCTCCATAGTTCTTGCAGCAGTCCTACTAAAACTAGGAGGATATGGTATACGATGAATCACAATACTCCTAAATCCATTTACCGAATTCATAGCATATCCCTTTATTATATTATCCCTATGGGGCATAATTATGACCAGCTCAATCTGTCTTTGCCAAACAGATCTTAAATCACTAATTGCATACTCCTCTGTCAGTCACATAGCACTTGTCATCGTAGCCATCCTCATCCAAACACCTTGAAGCTATATAGGAGCCACAGCCCTAATAACTGCTCATGGCCTCATCTCATCTATACTTTTCTGCCTAGCAAACTCTAACTACCAAAGAATTCACAGTCGAACAATACTTCTAGCCCGAGGCCTGCAAACACTCCTTCCACTAATAGCCACCTGATGACTCTTGGCAAGCTTAACTAACCTAGCTCTCCCCCCAACAATTAACCTAATCGGAGAGCTATTCGTAGGAATATCCACTTTTTCACGATCCAATATTACAATTATTCTAATAGGGCTAAATATAGTAATTACTGCCTTATATTCCCTATATATACTAATCACAACACAACGAGGTAAATATACTCACCATATCAATAACATTTCACCCTCCTTTACATGAGAGAATGCCCTCATATCATTACACATTTTACCCCTATTATTATTATCACTGAACCCAAAAATTATTTTAGAGTCCTTATACTGTAAATGTAGTTTAAAAAAAACATTAGATTGTGAATCTAATAATAGAAGTTTATTACCTTCTTATTTACTGAAAAAGTATGCAAGAACTGCTAATTCTATGCTCCCATGTATAACAACATGGCTTTTTCGAAATTTTAGAGGATGGTAGTAATCCGCTGATCTTAGGAACCAAAAAATTGGTGCAACTCCAAATAAAAGTAATAAACCTATTCCCTTCCCTTACACTAGTTACCCTATTTTTACTAACTATCCCCATCATAATGACAAGCTCTGACAATTACAAGACCTCTAACTACCCACTTTACGTAAAAACAACCATCTCATGTGCCTTCATCACTAGTATAATTCCCACGATAATATTCATTCACACAGGCCAAGAAATAATTATCTCAAACTGACACTGACTTACAATTCAAACTGTCAAACTATCACTTAGCTTTAAAATAGATTATTTCTCGATAATATTTGTCCCAGTAGCATTGTTCGTCACATGATCCATTATAGAATTTTCAATATGATATATACACTCAGACTCTAATATCAACCAATTTTTTAAATACCTTCTCTTATTTCTCATTACCATACTCATTCTCGTCACCGCAAATAATCTATTTCAATTATTTATTGGCTGAGAAGGCATTGGAATTATATCATTCCTACTCATTGGATGGTGATATGAATGAGCAGATGCAAACACAGCGGCCCTGCAAGCAATTCTATATAACCGCATCGGTGACATCGCTTCCATTCTAGCAATAGCATGGTTTCTCATTCATCTGAACGCCTGAGACTTTCAACAAATCTTTATATTAAATCCAAGTGACTCCAACATATCCCTAATAGGCCTCACACTAGCTGCAACCGGAAAATCTGCCCAATTTGGTTTACATCCATGACTACCTTCCGCAATAGAAGGCCCTACCCCCGTCTCAGCACTACTCTACTCAAGCACAATAGTAGTAGCAGGCATCTTCCTATTAATCCGCTTTCACCCACTAACAGAGAACAACAAATTTGCACAGTCCGTCCTATTATGCCTAGGAGCTATTACCACTCTATTTACAGCAATATGTGCCCTCATCCAAAACGATATCAAAAAAATTGTTGCTTTTTCTACATCCAGTCAACTAGGCCTTATAATAATAACAACTGGCATTAATCAACCCTACCTAGCATTTCTTCACATTTGCACCCATGCTTTCTTCAAAGCTATACTATTCATGTTCTCCGGCTCTATTATCCACAGCCTAAATGACGAACAAGATATCCGAAAAATAGGAGGCCTATTTAAAGTCATGCCATTTACCACAACAGCCCTAATCATTGGTAGCCTCGCACTAACAGGAATGCCTTTCCTCACTGGATTCTACTCTAAAGACCTGATTATTGAAGCCACTAACACATCGTACACCAACGCCTGAGCCCTCTTAATAACATTAATTGCCACCTCTTTCACAGCCATCTACAGCACTCGCATTATCTTCTTTGCACTCCTGGGACAACCTCGATTTCCAACCTTAGTAATTATCAATGAAAATAATCCCTAATAAACTCCATCAAACTTCTAATAATTGGAAGACTTTTTGCAGGATTCATTATTTCCAACAATATTCCTCCAACAACTATCCTCCAAATAACAATACCCTACTATCTAAAAACTAACAGCCTTAGCAGTAACAATCCTAGGTTTTATTCTAGCACTAGAAATTAGTAACATAACCCCAAACCTAAAATTTAATTCTCCATCAAATGCCTTCAAATTCCCCAATATACTAGGATATTTTCCTACGATCATATATCGCCTGACTCCCTACATAAATTTAATAATAAGCCAAATATCAGCATCCTCTTTCCTAGACTTAATCTGACTAGAAAATATCTTACCAAAAACAACATCACTTATCCAAATAAAAACATCAATCAGAGTCACAAGCCAAAAAGGCTTGATCAAACTATATTTCCTCTCTTTCCTAGTCACAATTATCGTCAGTACAGTTCTATTTAATTTCCACGAGTAATCTCCATAATAACTACCACACCAATTAACAAAGATCAACCAGTCATAATAACTAATCAAGTACCGTAACAATACAAAGCCGCAATTCCCATAGCCTCCTCACTAAAAAACCCAGAATCCCCTGTATCATAAATAACTCAAACCCCAAAACCATTAAATTTAAACACAATCTCCACTTCCTCATCTTTCAACACATAATAAACTATCAAAAACTCCATTAATATACCAGTAATGAACGCCCCTAAAACAGTCTTATTAGAGACCCAAATCTCAGGATACTGCTCTGTAGCCATGGCTGTTGTATAATCAAAAACTACTATTATTCCCCCTAAATAAATTAAAAATACTATTAAACCCAAGAAAGACCCACCAAAATTTAATACAATACCACAACCAACCCCACCACTCACAATTAAACCTAATCCCCCATAAATAGGTGAAGGTTTTGAAGAAAATCCTACAAAACCAAGCACAAAAATGATACTTAAAATAAATACAATGTATGCTATCATTATTCCCGCATGGAATCTAACCACGACTAATGATATGAAAAACCATCGTTGTCATTCAACTACAAGAACACTAATGACCAACATTTGAAAATCTCACCCACTAATAAAAATGGTAAACAACGCATTCATTGACCTCCCAGCCCCATCAAACATCTCATCATGACGAAACTTCGGCTCCCTGCTAGGAATCTGCTTAATTCTACAAATCCTAACGGGCCTATTCCTAGCAATACACTATACATCCGACACAATAACAGCATTCTCCTCCTTCACTCTCATATTTGCCCAGACGTCAATTATGGCTGAATTATCCGATACATATATGCAAACGGAGCATCAATATTCTTCATCTGTCTATTTATACATGTAGGGCGAGGCCTATACTATGGGTCATACACCTTCCTAGAAACATGAAACATGGGAGTAATTTTATTCACAGTGATAATCACAGCATTTGTAGGATACGTCCTACCATGAGGACAAATATCACTCTGAGGAGCAACAGTCATCACCAACCCCCTCTCAGCAATTCCATACATCGGCACAAACCTGGTCAAATGAATCTGAGGGGGCTTTTCAGTAGATAAAGCAACCCTAACTCGATTCTTTGCCTTCCACTTTATTCTCCCATTTATCATCACAGCGCTTGCCACAGTCCATTTACTCTTCCTCCATGAGACAGGATCCAATAATCCAACAGGAATCCCATCAGATGCAGACAAAATCCCATTCCACCCTTACTATACCATCAAAGATATTCTAGGTGTCCTACTTCTAGTTCTTTTCCTAATACTATTAGTACTGTTCACACCAGACTTGCTCGCAGACCCAGATAACTACACTCCAGCAAACCCACTCAATACACCCCCTCATATTAAGCCCAAATGGTACTTTCTATTTGCATATGCAATTCTATGATCAATTCCCAATAAATTATGAGTCCTAGCCCTAATCTTCTCTATCTTAGTTCTAATTCTTATACCCCTACTCCATACATCTAAACAATGAAGCATGATATTCCGACCATTCAATCAATGCCTGTTCTGAATTTTAGTAGCAGACCTACTAACACTCACATGAATCGGAGGACAACCAGTCGAACACCCCTTCATCATCATTGGACTGTGAGGCAAGCAGAAGTAACGCCATGGCAGGCAGCTTAGATTAGGAGTAGTTTTTGCTTAACACTGACCGCTGTTTGCCAATTAGGACCAATTAGCTTTCGCTTAACACTGACCACTGTTTGCCAATTAGGACCAATTAACTTTTGCTTAACACTGACCACTGTTTGCCAATTAGGAAATTAGGAACGGGGCGGAAACCCCCGGGAAAGTCCCGCCCGCACGAAAGTTTTGACCAATGGAATTGCTTTGCAAACTTGTAACCAATCCGCTTAAACCAACTACCAACGGCTTGTGCTCACCCTATAAATTTGTGTAACAGCTTGGGTTCGGGGCTCTCTGACCTGCACCACTGCGTTGGATGCGGCAGAGGGCCCCGGCTCGAGTCAGTAATAAACTTCCCCTTTTTGCCAGTTGCATTGTCTTGGAAGCCTTCTCTCTTCCCGCTCGGGGCTTCGGACATCGGGCATAACATTTGGGGGCTCGTCCGGGATCCCTTGACCGGGGGAAGAGAACACTTCCAGGACAGAGGGGAAGGATAGATAATAGCACCGGTGCTCAGGAAAACTCAGGGGGCCCGAAAACCCAGCACTGTGTTGTCTGCCGACATTTGTCTGTCCGTGTGTTTGTCTTTGGCTCTCCGTGTTTGTGCGTGTGCCGGCATTGTCTCAGGCAGGACAGGAAAAGTCCAGTGTAAATCCGGGACCCTGCTGTGAAGCAGGAAGGTATCTGGCACAGGAAGTCCAGTGTAAATCCGGGGCCCTGCTGTGAAGCAGGAAGGTATCTGGCACAGGAAGTCCAGTGTAAATCCGAGGCCCTGCTGTGAAGCAGGAAGGTATCTGGCACAGGAGAAAGCTTTCTGTGTTGTCAGCCGACGTTTGTCTGTCCGTGTGTTTGTCTTCGGCTCTCCGTGTTTGTGTGTGTGCCAGCATTGTCTCTGGTCTCGTTCCTACTCTTTTCAGGAGTTTCAGTGAACAGGTGAATGGTTGTGGGGACAATTGATGAGTCCCGGCCAGGGCTACACTCTGGCCGACTCTGAAGGCCCTACAATAAGTGAGCCTCCGTAACTAGAGCCCGACCAGGTGAAACTCTCCTTTCACTATGATTGTCAGCAGCTGTTGCAGTTGCTCTTCACCGCAGAAGGACGGGAGCGAATTCTGGCAGAAGCGTGGAAACGGGTCCCAGGGGCCAATGGGAGGCCAACCGCCCAGCCTCATCTCGTGGACGAGGGGTTTCCTCTGTTGCGGCCTAACTGGGATTTTGAGCGAGCGGAAGGTAGGGAGCGTCTCCGAGTGTACCGCCAGACTCTGATGGCTGGCCTGCAGGCCACAGTAAGTGAGCCAACACATTTGGCAAAGGTAAATTTAGTAAGGCAAGAGCCCACTGAGAGCCCGGCAGCCTTCCTAGAGAGGCTGATGGAAGCTTTCAGGGAATATACACCTATGGACCCCCAGGCTGAGGAGTCACGTGCTGCAGTTTGTAAATCAGGCAGCCCCAGATATTAGGAGGAAATTACAAAAGATAGAGGGATTGGGAGAACAGACGATACAGGATTTACTGAAAGATTTAATAATAGGGAGACCCCAGAAGAAAGAGAAGAACGAATTCGACGGGAGGAAAGGGAATTAGCTGAGAAGATCAGGAAGGAAGATAGAGAATATAGAACGAGGGAAAACCGGAAGAACCAGAGGGAGCTAGCCCAGATTCTTTTTGCGGGGATAAAAGCCAGAACAGAATTGAGGGAACCTCGAGACCCCTGGATGGGAGAAAAACAGAAACCAAAAAGGCAGGCCCTAAAGAAAGATCAGTGCGCCTACTGCAAAGAACAGGGGCACTGGAAAAATGAGTGCCCTAAGAGGGACCCGAGGAGAGGAACGACCCAGAGAGAGAAAATCTCCCCTAGAACTCGAGTTCTATATGCGGGGGAAGACAGTGACCAGGGGAGTCAAGACTCGGCACCCCTCCCCGAGTCCTGGGTAACCATACATGTGGAGGGGAAACCCGTTGGCTTCATGGTAGATATTGGTGCCCAACACTCTGTTTTAAATCAAAAACTGGGACCAATGTCTAAGAAAACCAGCTTGGTGCAAGGAGCCACAGGGACAAAAAGATATTATTAGACCACAGAACGAAAAGTAGATCTGGGGACCCACCAGGTGTCCCATTCATTTTTGGTGATACCAGAATGCCCAGCCCCTCTACTTGGAAGAGACTTGTTGAATGCTCAGATTCATTTTGACCAATGGCATTCCCTGTGGATGAGGAACTGGAAAATTCTGCTGAAGATTACATGTTAGATCTGAGGTGTGGGGACCCTGAAAATCCGGAATGTTTTCCTATTAGCCTGTCAAATGTAGGCTTTGTACCTCTCTGTGGTGGAGATCAGACCCAGAAAGTTCTTGCTCTTTTTGCACCTGAGGACTCACTCACAGCTGTGGCACTTTACCTTGCTGATCAGTGGTGGGCTATTGATGATATTGTGAAAACATCTGTCCCTTCTAGAGAGGGGCTTAAGCAGGTGAGAACTCTTGGGGAGAGAGTGGTTAAAGCAGGAAATGGAGAGAAATGAGATCCCATTCCTGTGTCATAGCAGTACTGATTATGCTAAGATTCTGTGGAAGAAAGGAGAGGCCATTGGGTTTCCCTACAGAGCTGGGAGAATGACAGTCATGGATGGACTTGGACAGCCGATACATGTCTTATCCCTAGCCTTAACGGATGAATAAATACCCATTGGCCTGGGCTGAAACGGCAGGGATGGGACTGGCCAAACAGAGACATCTGGTTGTCATCGAGCTAAAGGCCGGGGCAACTCCTGTGAGGGTGAGACAGTACCCATGAACCAGGAAGCTCGGCGGGGGATCACTCCCCACATTCGACGTCTCATGGATGCCAGAATTCTCAAGCGGTGTCAGTCCCCTTGGAACACCCCCTTACTGCCGGTGAAGAAGCCAGGGGGAACAGATTACAGACCTGGCCAAGCAACAAACGGGTGAGTGACATACACCCCACTGTCTCTAACCTATATACCCTCCTGAGCAGTTTGCTGCCTGAGTACACTTGGTACACTGTGTTGGACTTGAAAGATGCCTTTTTCAGCCTACCCCTGGTGGCCCAGAGCCAGGAGATATTTGCCTTTGAGTGGACCAAGGGGGAAGGCCAACCGGTAATATGTTGGCTGGAACCAGCGAGGAGGCATGCAGCCGTGCCACCGGGGACCTCTTAATACTGGCTGAGGCCCTGGCGGCACGAAAAGACTTAACTGATGTACCTCTAGACAACAGTGAGCTAGTATGGTTCACCGATGGGAGCAGCTATGTAAAAGATGGGCAAAGGAAAGCTGGAGCTGCCACAGTAGAAATATGGCTCCGCAAAGTTTTATGCACTGTGTGGCTTTGGTGGGGTAAATGCCGTATGCAGGTGGACCCACAGAAGTACAAGGGCATTCTTAATGGATTTTCAGTTACACTCAAAGAGGATGGTTTCCGTGGTTTGGCCAAAGGATGGGCCCCGACCCTCATTGGCTACTCCCTGCAGGGGCTCTGCAAGTTTGGCTTTTATGAAGTACATGCTTGGAGAGGAGAATGCCTATCTGTGGCACACATCACTGTATTTGGCTGCCTCTGCCAGTGCTGAATTCTTTGCTGACAATTAACTTGGACCCGCCTCCCACAGGGGTTCAAGAACTCCCCTAATGAGGCTCTGAGTGAGGCTATGGAAGCTGCTAAGGTTCGAATTCAAACCCAACCAGGTTATGCTAACACTCTGAGGGATGCAGCTCCCAAAATGTATAAGGAAGAAGGCTTAAAGGCGTTCTACAAGGAGGTTGCTCCTCTTTGGATGAGACAGATACCATACACCATAATGAAGTTTGCCTGCTTTGAACGTACTATTGACAAGTTTGTGGTTCCCAAGCCCCGAAGTGAATGTTCAAAGCCAGAGCAGCTGGTTGTCACATTTGTGGCAGGTTACACAGCTGGAGTCTTCTGTGCCATTGTTTCCCACCCTGCCAATTACGTGGTGTCTGTGTTGAATAAAGAGAAGGGTAGCAGTGCCTCTCAGGTCCTCAAGAGACTTGGATTTAAAGGTGTATGGAAGGGACTCTTTGCCCGCATCATCATGATCGGCACTCTGACTGCACTACAGTGGTTTATCTATGATTCTGTGAAGGTCTACTTCAGGCTCCCTCACCCTCCTCCCCCTGAGATGCCAGAGTCTCTGAAGAAGAAGCTTGGGTACACTCAGTAGATAAATGAAAGCAAATATGGAGTGAATCTGTGTGTTGATCAGTGTTTGAGAAAAATGCAACTGGATGAGAGATAATCCAGGCTTGCAAAGCATGCCAGCTGATGAGGACAGGCAAAAAGCAGCACACGGGAACGAGGTACTGAGGGGAAGAGCCAGGGCAACACTGGGAGATGGATTTCACTGAGGTAAGGCCAGGCAAGTACAGGTATCGCTATCTGTTGGTTCTGGTAGATACCTTCTCAGGGTGGGTGGAAGCCTTCCCCGCTAAGGGAGAGACAGCAATAGTGGTTGCTAAAAAGATCTTAGAGGAGATAGTGCCTAGGTACGGGCTGCCAGTGACTATGGGCTCTGATAACGGACCTGCCTTTGTGAGCCAGATTGTACAAGGGCTGGCCCAAGCTCTGGGGACGAATATAATCCCCAGAGCTCAGGACAGGTTGAGAGAATGACAAAGTTGGCAACAGAGACTGGCGGGGACTGGGTGACCCTCCTTCCCATCATACTCTTTTGGGCGCGTAACAAGCTGAATCTTACCCCTTTTGAGATTCTGTATGGAAGACCCCGTCCTGTGTATTAGAACCTAGATGGAAAGGCCCTTATGTTGTTCTCCTTACCACTCCTACTGCTATCAAGGTCGACGGGCTTGGACCCTGGGTTCACTGCAATCACGTGCGGCAAACCACATTGGAAGAACAGGAAAAAGCGCGAGCAGAATGGAAGGCGAGTCCTCACCCATCAAATCCTTTGAAACTGAAACTCGTCTGCTGGGAGGTCTCCTAATTCTCCTGCTGATTGCGGGAGCTGGAGCTGTGTAACCTCTTGTGATGGGCCCCGGGAATGGGATGTAGGATACAGAGATTTGGTAGCCCCGAGTGTGGTGTAATCCGCAGGGCCAAGTACTTCAGCTATGGGTGCAATTTAACCAAGCTTCACTATCTCTGCAAGGCCAAGGGCTTTTCTCCCTACGAGCTGCTGTAGATGCAATCAGTCACTTAGAGAAGTCTTTGACTTCCTTTTCTGAGGTGGTCTTGCAGAATAAGAGAGGATTAGACTTGATTTTTCTCCTACAGAGTAGGGTCTGTGAGGTTCTGGGAAAAGAATGTTGTTTTCTATGCAGACCATACAAGAGTGGTAAGAGAATAGAGAGGGACTGGCACAACGAAAGAGAGAATGGGAAGCCCAACAGAGATGGTTTGAGTCTTGGTTTCAACACTCCCCCTGGCTGACTAATTTCCACCCTCCTGGGTCCACTCAACCGACTAGTATCAGCCAGTGGCCCAAGATGGAAAAGAGGAAGATTCCTCTACTTGAACAACAGACAGGGGGAAATGTGAGGCAAGCAGAAGTAACGCCATGGCAGGCAGCTTAGATTAGGAGTAGTTTTCGCTTAACACTGACCGCTGTTTGCCAATTAGGACCAATTAGCTTTTGCTTAACACTGACCGCTGTTTGCCAATTAAGAAATTAGGAATGGGGGTGGAAACCCCCGGGAAAGTCCCGCCCCCGCGAAAGTTTTGACCAATGAAATTGCTTTGCAAACTTGTAACCAATCCGCTTAAACCAACTACCATCAGCGTGTGCTCACCCTATAAATTTGTGTAACAGCTTGGGCTCGGGGCTCTCTGACCTGCACCACTGCGTTGGATGCGGCAGAGGGCCCTGGCTCGAGTCAGTAATAAACTTCCTCTTTTTGCCAGTTGCATTGTCTTGGAAGCCTTCTCTCTTCCCGCTCGGGGCTTCGGACATCGGGCATAACAGGACAACTAGCATCTATCTTATATTTCCTCATTATTCTAGTACTCATACCAGTTACTAGCATAATCGAAAATAATCTCTTGAAATGAAGACAAGTCTTCGTAGTATACTTAAGACACTGGTCTTGTAAATCAGAAAACAACAACTAACCTCCCTAAGACTCAAGGAAGAAGCCATAGGCCCACTACCAACACCCAAAGCTGAAGTTCTATTTAAACTATTCCCTGAAACATTATTAATATAGCTCCACAAAAATCAAGGACCTTATCAGTATTAAATTTTCTAAAACCTTTAATAATTCAACACAGTTTTGCACTCAACAGCCACGCTATACTCAACACATCATTAATTACACACTTTATGCATAGCAATATACATAATGCTACTTCATGCGCGTATAGTACATAAAATTAATGTATTAGGACATATCTATGTATAATAGTACATTATATTATATGCCCCATGCTTATAAGCATGTACATGCTATTATTAATAGTACACAGTACATATAGTCATTGATCGTACATAACGCATTCAGTCAAATCCGTCCTTGTCAACATGCATATCCCGTCCCCTAGATCACGAGCTTAATCACCATGCCGCATGAAACCAACAACCCTCTCGGCACAGATCCCTCTTCTCGCTCCGGGCCCATAACTTGTGGGGGTAACTAATGAACTTTATCAGACATCTGGTTCTTTCTTCAGGGCCATCTCATCTAAAATAGCCCATCCTTTCCCCTTAAATAAGACATCTCGATGGACTAGTGACTAATCAGCCCATGCTCAAACTGTGGTGTCATACATTTGGTATTTTTAATTTGGGGGGGGGGGGGGGGATGCTTGGACTCAACTATGGCCGTCTGAGGCCCCGACCCAGAGCATGAATTGTAGCTGGACTTAATTGCATCTTGAGCATCACCATAATGGTAGGCACGGGCATCACAGTCAATGGTCACAGGACATAACCATTATTTCACGCTTCAACTTTATACTTCTTCCCCCCTCCCATTTATTCCCCCCCCCCCTTATATATATTTCAGCCTGTCCGCTGAGAAGAGGCCCCTGAACCACAGGGAAAGGCGGGGGCGCTTTCGAAGCTGTAGCACCACCTGGAGAGCCCCGATTCCTCGAAGCGTGCCTTTGCCTTAATCCGGGTGCGAAGTATCGGGAGCGGCGGTTAGGTCAACCGCTACTGTGGGCCTCTCAGCTGGTGTGGGGGCTGTTACGCCGCCCCCGGCCCCTGCCTTGAAAATACTCAGGCGCCCAGGTCCCCGCCCCCTTACCCCGCCCCCGGGCCAGCTCCGGCGGTGCGGGGCACCAGGTAGAGGTGGGCACCCCGGGCTACTAGGCCCTACCCTCACCTACTGCCGCCTGGACCTCCCTAAGCGCATCCAGAATAACGGTTGGGGTGGGGAGGGCGCATATTCTTCCCGGGAGAGCAGCCGCCGGAGAACACCGCGGCCGTACCCCTTCTCAAAGCCGGAAGCCACAGACAAGGGTCCGAGGGCACCCAGACTCCCTAGCACGGCTTCCCAGGACCTTTGGGCGCGCAGGAACCCTCACCCGACCGGCGAGTCAGCGGGCAGATAGGGAGGCAGGCCGCCTGGAGGTTCCGAGTGCTGTAGGCCCCGAGCACGAAGACCCAACTAGCGCCTCAAACGGCGACTCAAATGGACGCTCTGGTTCCCGCGCTACCCAGAGTGCTCTGCGCCCGCCGCAGGGGGCCCAACTGTCGCCTGCACGCAGCGCCCCGCCTCCAGGAGCAGCCGCCCGCCCCGCCCCCGCCCCGCCCCGGCCACAGTCATTTCGCCCGCCTGCTGCACCTCCTTGGTGACCACGGTGACACCCAGACGAACGCACGTACCCAACCTTTCTGGTGAGACAGACATCCCCACGCGTGTCCCCACACTCATCCACAGATGCCCGCGTGCATCCTCGATCCCCCACACACACTCGCTCGCTCGCTCTTCCTGAGGCTCCGCCCCGTGGAGCCACCAAACACCCAGACCGACCGCAGGATAGAGAGAGGCTCGGGCCGCAGCGCCCCCTTCCCCTGGCCCGCTTCCCAGCAGCAGCCGCGCCCTGAGCCCAGGTGACTTTCTAGGGGGAAAGTTTCATCAGCCCCTTGAGGCTCTGTGCGGCCGCGAGTCTGCCCGCCCCGCCGCGCTGCCTGTAGCTCCTCCTGAGCTTGTTGTGGTTTGGTTTCGGGCAGGGGCAAGAGTTTGGAGAAAGTTTGGAGAGTGAAGAAGGTTTGGGAACCTAACCAAGTCCCTCTCCTCTCCCAGCAGCTTCCCTGGCCGCCCTGCCCACCCCTGCCACCCCCCTACCCCATTCTCATCGCCACCCTCAGGCTCCTCCTCCCAGGGAATAAATTTACAAGTTGCTCCAAGCTTTCCAAGGATTGAGCCCCATGAACTACAGGGAGTGCGCTCCGCAAGGGAGCTCCCTGCTCCGCCCCATCTTCACTGCCCTCCAGCTGGGGCCCTTGGAGGAAGCAGATGTGGTCCCCTGGGGCTAGGCTGGAATGAAGCCAGAAAGGCCTGGGGCACTTGGGGGACTGAGGCTGGAGTTAGCCTTCTAGGCCCTGGCCTTCTGTGCCTGCCTTCCCCCGAAAGAGAAGACTGAACAAATTTCATCCCCTTTGGATCAGCGCTGCTGGGGGCTGTGGGCATGGCTGGGTAAGGCCTGAGTCCTACTCCTTGGAACTGGAGGGCTTGGGGGTCCTTTCTCCACGGACCCTCTCACTGGTTTGGTCACATCTACACTGCCTGGAGTTCTATCCTTGGGCTGGGAAGATCCCCTGGAAGAGGGCATGGCAATCCACTCTAGTATTTTTGCCTAGAGAGTCCCACGGACAGAGCAACCTGGTGGGCTACAGTCCATAGGGTCACAAAGAGTCAGACACTACTGAAATGACTTAGCACGCACAGGAATTGTTGTATTACAAGGGCTGCAGATACCAACCTCGGCCCTCTGTTCTCGCCCTGGGGAGGCATGTGGGGGTTCCAATCCTAGCTAAAGGAGACTTTGCCAAAGAGAGCTTTGCTGAGCCTCAGTTTCCTCTCCTACAAAAGAAACAAAACACATTGCTCCAGGCTGCCTCTGAGCAGCAAAGCTTGGCAGTTGGTGGAAAGCAGCTCCCACATTTGCTTGTCTTGAGGCCACCAGCTTTCAAGGCAAAGGACCAGTTAGTACTGGCTGTCAGGGGACTATTGTCACCCCAGCGTGTGCTCAGGAAGCGGACCAGTCTCTTCTCTGCACCCTGAGTCTGTCCTCACTGTTGTTTGCCCAGGAAACCAGTTTCCTTTGTTCCCAGGGGATAGTCAGCCTCCAAGAAGCTGATTCACACATGCCAAACTCAAACAAGATCAGTTGACAAGTGAGATTCCTCGTTATTAATTTACAGAGGCTCTGCGCGAGATAGCAGGTATCAGACACAGACACTTCCTGCCAAGGAGCGCCAGTCCATTCCACCAGGCTTCTCCAGGGCCCAAACACTCAGAACTTACAGCCTATTCGCTTTAGAGGCTTGGTCAGAACCAGGAAGATTTGGAGACGTTCTTCTCATCAGCAAGATTATTTTTACCTCTGTCCCCAGCCTTGCAGGTTTGGGATTTGTATTCTGCAGCTTGTTTGTGATGTGTATCCTGTGAACGAACTGCAGGTGTCTCACGGGTGTGTGTCCTCTTCCTGAGCAGTCTGTGGCCCCCATGCCCCCTGCCCTTGTGGATTTGTGTAGATGGATCTGTGTCTGGGGGGAGTGACTGTGCACTGAAGCAGCCCTGGGTCTCAGTGTGCGTGTGTGCCCAACTCTGGGGACTGGGCCCCTGTGATCCAAGCCTCCCTCCCTCTGCCTCTCCTGCTGGGACATAAATCCTCTTTCTGGTCTCTCCCTCCCTCCCTCCCGCTGGGGCTTGTCATAAAGGGCCACCACACAGAGAAGAAGGATGGAGGCTGCTGGAAGATCCTCCATGGAGTGGACTGGGGACAAGGAAGAATAGGAGGGTGGGACAATGGCCTCCATTCCCCTTGAAGGAATAGACTGGGGCTGGGTGTCCCTGAGAAGAGAGCCCTGAGTGTCAGTGACGCTTCTGGGACCAACATGGCTGCCCCACACTAAGGACTCCATGTGAAGTGGGGAGTTGGGAGAGGGCTGGGGTTGGAAGAAGCGAAGGGGAGGAGTGCTCAGGACTCAGTCCTGAGTCAGGGAGAAGGTGCATTTGGGATGAATCCCAGGACAGGGAGACAGTCTGACACTTTAGCTCATAGGGTGAGGGAAATCGATTTTCCCTGGAAAGTTGGAGATGTTGCCCACATGGATTTTGCTAGATGATGACATCACACACAGTACATTTGCATACATACAGAGACTTACAGGGCTGTGCATCTTGCCCATTTTGATCTAGAAAGGGCTTCAAGCAGATGCACAGTGAGGTGAGTCCTGAGGAAAAGCTTAGGAGGAAGATTCTGATTTGAAAACTCGCCTGTCTCCAAGAATCAGAGACTAAAGTGGCTGTTTTCTTCCAAACAGAATAAGGCCCCAATCGAGGCAGGTTTTGGGCTAGCCCAGGTCAGAGCCGAGATGGCTTTACCCCCACCGTGAGCTCCCCACCCTAGACCACTGGCCCACAGGATGGGAAGGGCATGGCCAGCCTGAGCCATCATGGGGAGAGGAGGAGGATCAGGCCAGAGGACAGAGGGGAGGACCGATGGGGTCAGACATCTCGCTGGTTGGCTTCTTCCTGGGCAGGGCAACAAGAGGACAGGCAGTGGCCGGGCCCCACCCACTGTGGTCTGAGGCATGTCTCAGGAGCCTCCCATTGCAGTGCTATTTCCTGGGAGGCCTGGGTCCACGTCGGATGCCCTGGTGCTGACTGGCTTCACGTGTCATCATCAGCCCGAAGAAGCAAGGCCTCTGTTGGGTGGCCCAGAGTGTGCTCAGGTCGTGTCTGGTGGGATGAGGGATCAGGTCAGGGTGGGCACTTCTGGAAGGCACTGTAGGAGCTGGCGGCACTGGCACTTGGTGGAGGGGCGTGGGAGACCCTGCGAAGAAGTGGGGGCAGTGTGGCCATTGCTTTGAGGTACAGTCTGGCCTGACCAGGCTTGAAGCCCCAGCCTCAGGAGCTGCAGAAACCCACCTGGGCTCTGCTCTCAGATTCTTCCTCCCTTGAAAGCCTAGTGGTCAGTGCCTAGCACCTTCCCTATCCTGTCCCAATGCAAGGGAGGGATCTAGGTTGGTTCCAGAAACAAGAGCTGCCTCTGGGGCTCCAGGTGCCCTTCAGGCCATCCTGCTGTGCTTACTCTGGCCCTGGTCCAGGGGGGCAGCATGAGCTAATTACAGGAATCAGAGCAGGGGCCCAGGCTGGATCTCAACAGCTGCGGGTAAAATTAGAAGGAGAGATTGGAAACATTGACTTTGGCCTGTCTGGGATACAGCCCTGATGTCCAGAGCATTCAGTGTTCAGACTTTTAACTACCTTAGAGCTCTCAAAATCCAGGATTCCCAACACTAAGCGTGCCAGAGCTCTGAACACCACAGCGAACCCAAAACCTAGAGTTCCCAGCATCCAGAGGCCCTAAATGCCCAGAGCACCTCGCATCTAGATCTCTGGGGTTCCTAACATCCAGTGCTCTGAGTACCAATTCACTGGAAAGGAATCTGGAGTGGGGGGAGTGGTGGCCCTGTTGACCCAAGTCCCTTCAGTGACGGGCATTGTCTGAGGAGTGCCCATCACAGAAGCTGGGCCAGGGGTGGTGCTGGAAGCAGCAGCGATTCTTCCTTGATGCTCTTGCCCCGTCCTGATGTGGGATGGAGACTGATGATCTTTCCTCCAGTCCCTCCCCACCCCAGGTCACATGACCTGTGTGAGTGAATGTCCATGGACTCACCACGTGTGAATGTACATCTATGCTGTGCTGGGAACTGTGCTGACTTCTAGGAACTCAGCCCTGAGAGGAAAGGATCTCCTGCTTTCCTATATTGGAACGTGAGCCTATGTCACGTGCCGGTGTGAGACACCATGTCTCTGAGGCCCATGTGTGGTCAAGGGCTTGGCTGTGAGAATGAATGGCTACTGGCCTGCGAGAGTGTGGATGTCAGGCTGTGAGCACAGACCGTCAGCAAGTTGATGTGTCTGATGGTCAGAGCAGGTCTGACTATGTCACTCCATCAGGCCATCTCTGCCTCGCTGCTTTCTTAAGGGATGGAGGTAAGGCCCCTATTCCACCGGATTGGCCTCCCTCTGAGGAGCAGGAGGCTAGTCCTGTTCTAGAGGCTGACACCCAGAGCCGTCCTGTTGAGGGATGAGAGATTTCTCCCACTGCCCATGCCCCCGCTGAACCCAGAGCCTCCTTGGATTGGGAGGAGTGGCTATAAGTGGAGCTGCTGCTGCTGCTGCTAAGTCACTTCGGTCATGTCCGACCCTGTGCGACCCCATGTCGGCAGCCTACCAGGCTCCCCCGCCCCTGGAATTCTCCAGGCAAGAACGCTGGAGTGGGTTGCCATTCCCTTCTCCAAAAAAGTGAAAGTGAAGTTGCTCAGTCATGTCTGACTCTTAGCCACCCCATGGACTGCAACCTCCCAGGCTCCTCCATCCAAGGGATTTTCCAGGCAAGGGTACTGGAGTGGGGTCCCATTGCCTTCTCCGATAAGTGGAGCAGCCGACACCAAAAATGGCTATCCACCCAGGGGAGAATCCTGAGACACCACCCCCTCCTCCCAGTCCAGCCCACCCAGCTCGCTGACCTGGAGCCTGGATAAGGCTCCTGTCTGACTTCACTTCCCCGGGTCCTGTCTGAGTAACCCTTTCAGACTGGGAGGAGGAGCAAAGCCATGATGTGCCTATCAATGATGACACACATAATGGGGAGTGACACCAGGCCCCAAGTGGGTGGGGTCTGGCGGCCCGAGTGGGTGGGTCTCCATCTGCTAGCAGCACCCCACAACTCCCAGCAGCTCAACCCCCTCCCATCCAGGCTGCCACATACCATTAAGCAGATTTCCCTGTGCTAGACACTGACAGAAAGTGTTAATTAATCACTTAGTCATGTCTGACTCTTTGCGACCCAGTGGACTGTAGCCCTCCAGGCTTGTCTGTACATGGGATTCTCTAGGCAAGAATACGGAAGTGGGTTGCCATGCCCCTCCTCCAGGGGATCTTCCAGACCCAGGGACTGAACCTGGGTTTCTTTCACTGCAGGCAGATTCTTCACCTTCTGTGCCATGCACCTTTAAGGGGCTATACAGTGGAGGTCCTCCATTACTTTTAAGTGTAAAGGTTCCTAAGATGAAAAAGTTTAAGAACCACTGAATTAGAGTTTTACTTTAAAAAGGACAAAACTGTGTTTTAAAAACTTGCTAAGAAACTAGATCTTATTTGTTCCTGTAATAATAATGATTATGTAAAACAAGAGAGGCGTTAGCTAATGCTACAGTGGCTATCACATTGCAATACATAGATGAGTCAAATTAATATGTGGTCCCCTTAAATGTACACAGTGTTATATGTTAATTATATCTCATTTTTTTAAGGAGATTTTATTTTTCCTTGTCATTATTAATGGACTATTAGAGAATAAGTTTCTTTTACTGCTTCAATCACAATGCAAAGAAGTCACAGATTTTCCGCATTTTCATGGTGAGCCTGGTGGCATTTTCTCTCCCTTCTGGAATGTTCACCACATCACCTTCTCCCTGTGTGGCCTGGTCTTCCTTCAGGAGAAGAAGAATTGATCCCTCAGTAGCTCCTGCCTCCAGGAGCGGTGACATCGGCCAGTTGTCTGGCTGGGCTGTCTGTAATTACTGGTGCTTCTTCTCATCCCATCTCTCCTGTTTCTAAACACCCTTTTAAAAAAGCAATTATTTGTTCAGGGCTCTGTTAACTTTATGTTTATTTTCTCATTTAATCCTCACAGTGATTCTACAGGCTAGAAACTATGATTCTCATTTATTGGTAAGAAAACTCAACCTCAGAAAGGTTAGGAGAAGCCTCTAGGAATGGAAATGACTTGAGAGCCCTTTGAATTCACACATTCAAAAAGTTGCCCAGCTGAATTTTTGTACTTGAACAATAGTTCTTAGTAATAAATTATCACTGAAGGGAGACATGAGCAGAGATCCGCACCTGAGCCCTGAGGATGTTTGGGTCCTGGCCCGTGAGACACCCCATGCTGAGAGCATGTCTGAGCCCTACTGATGATGTCTTGCCTGGACTGTTTCCAGAAGCTTTATGCCGAGCCTTCACCCCCACCCCACCCCCACATTCTCTCCAGTGGTCTCTCTGAGCCCTCACCTGGGGCAACACGCTTGAGCTCCTCACTGCCTCCTGTATGCCTGGGCCCTGTGATCCGCCATCACACCAGAACCTCACTCCTGGAGTTGAGATCTGGGTGGGTTCAGACTGCAGGATGGCACCTTTTAGGCAACAGCAGCAGAAGTGGGTGCTGGAGGGTGAGGGGAGTGGGTAGAGACGGAGTGTGAGCTGAGAGAAGCAGGCAAGGAAGAGGAGCCTTATGCTGTCGGCCCCCACCAGAGCCAGGAATGTTCCCAGACAGTGCTGACCTCTCACCCCCGCCCTCTTCAGCTCAGGATCCACAGCCCCACCACTCCCACTTCAAGGACCAGCAGCCGCCTCTGGAGCAATGGGGGCATCACCGTGGCAACCAGGCCAGACAGGATGGGAGTGGGGTGGGGCTGCTTTCAAGTCTTTTATTGCTTCCAAACATAGGCCTGTTCCTCCCATTGTGGTCATGTTCAGGGGCCCTGAGAACTGGGAGATCCAGAGCAGCAGGGCCCATCTGCTCCCCACCGTGTCTCTCAACTCAGGGAAGGACGTTTCTGTGGTCTCAGCCAGGTCCTCGCCCGCACAGTCCAAGAGGAAATCAGGCTCTCTGTCCAGGCCCACCCCACCCCAGCATTCTGGATGCTGGTGAGCGTCTCCTCCGGGTATTCTGGTGGCAGAGCAGGAAGGTAGGCGGGGAGGGGCTGACACCTTGCCTCTGCCCCTCTGGGCTGAGACATATTAGGGATGCGACCTTGTCAACTGAGCACCTGATAGGAGGAGTAGAGGAGTGACTGTGTGAGGTGGGGGCTGCTCAGGGCTCAGTGGCCGAGACAGAGGCCTTGTGCAGGCGATTAGCTGTCACGCTGGGTCTAAGCTCCTTACCCTCGGAACTCAAGCCTCTCCACCCCTAAGTCTAATCCAGAGGTGAGTGGGGGAGGGCCTTGATAGGTCTCCAGTGACCCAGGAAGCGCACCCAGCTGTGGCCCCGGGGGGTCAGGCTTCTCTGCGTCCCTGTCTCTGGGAGTCCTTCCGCTTCTGGGACTCCTCTGCCCGCCTCGCCTTTTGTGGTGCCTCTGTGATTTGGTCTCCCCGACTCCACGTGTATTTCGGGCCTTGTCTCTGTGAAGAGCTCTGTAGCCCTGACTCCCTGAAGCCCTGGTGGGTTGACAGAGGGGCACAGGCACCACTAGGAAATGGGCTACACAGACCTCAGTGACGAGGCCGTGGGTGACAGCAAGTCTTTGGAGACCCAGATTGGTAGGTGACGTGAGGGTTTAGACAGCACAGGGCCTCGGTGGCAACGCATGGTGGGTGACCCAGGTTAGAGGGACGTTGGGCTGTTCGTACTTGACATACAGATTGGGGGACTCTGAGTGTATGGCTAACATAGGATCTGGTGACTCAGAGCGATTCAAAATGAGTTCTCAGGCAGCCAAGCCACCGCAGTGGTTCTTGACTAGGGCAATTTGTCCCTTCCCTCCAGGGACATTTGGCCATGTGTGGAGACACGTTCAGTTGTCACATCTGATGGGAAAGTGTGTTATTAACACGTCGCGTGTAGAACCAGGATGTTGCTCCAGAGTCCCCGTGCACAGGCTGGTCCCACACAAGGACCTAAATATGGGGGCCAACTCTGAAACCCGACTGCCAAGCTGAATCCTAGCTCCTGCCCTCTGCGACTCTGGGTGAGTCGTCTTATATCTAACGTGGAATAGCCACGTGGTACCCTTCTGGAGAGTTGGGATAGCTGAGCTGACTCTTGTCAAGTGTTTAGAATTGGGCCTGGCACAGAGTAGGTGCTGTTTTTTTGACTCAGGCCTGGAGAGAACAAGAGTAGGTTTAAATTCAGTAATTCAAACGTTCTCTCCCTTTCTCATTACAGTTTCTACTTCAGACAGGCTTCGTGCATCTCAGGAAACCACATGGCCCAAAGCACTCTTGTCTTACAGTTACCGACCAGGGTTCTTGGCCTTCCTTGTGGGTCAGTCCCTAAGTCGTGTCTGACTCTCCGGCCCCATGAATTGCAGCACGACAGGCTTCTGTATCCTTCACTATCTCCTGCAGTTTGCTCACGTCCAACTCACATCCATTGAGTTGGTGATGCCATCCAACCTCCTCATCCTCCGGTGTCCCCTTCTCCCGCCCTCAATCTCCTGTCCTCATCAGGGTCTTATCCAATGAGTCGGCCTTTCACATCAGTTGGCCAAAGTACTGGCCTTCCTTACTCAATAAAAAATAAGAGACCAGACAAGAAACTCAGGCAAGGACTTTACTGGGGCTTCTATTGCAGCAATCCCTTGGAGAAGGAAATGGCAACCCACTCCAGTACTCTTGCCTGGAAGATCCCATGGATGGAGGAGCCTGGTAGGCTACAGTCCATGGGGTCGCAAAGAGTCGGACACGACTGAGCGACTTCACCTATTATAGCAAGGGGAAATGAAAATAAATAAGTTTCCCTTGCTGGCTCCCTGAGCAGGGAGGGCAAGGTGGTGCCGTATATGGGGTGAATTTAGGGCTGTGTCCAGGGGTTGGGCCAGAGCAGTGGCTTGGGTGGTGTGCCCTCCCCTAGATGCTGTTGAGTGCAGGCGGCATGTGGAATACCCTGCTTTTGTTCCTGACCCTGCTTTTGTTCCTGACCCCACTTTTGTTCCCAGCTCTTTAGAAGTTGCAGTTGGGTTTCTGGCCTTTTTATATCTTTTCCATAATTTGCCCTAACTGCGTGTGCACACTCATTTTCATGCCTTATAGTTTCTTTGTATTTTTGTTGCTCCAGGAACATTTGTCCAGATGTAAGCATTGCAGCAAAGGGTCCCAGGTCCCAGGTCTCAGCCGGTCTTTTCATATCATGCAGATGTAGTTATTTCTGAGGAAAAGAGACAAATACCTATAAATCCCAAAGAAATGGCTCTGATTGGCTAAGCCTGGGTCACCTGACCACCCACGTTTTGCAGAACACCACATAAATAGACTAACTCTTCTATTCTCCATGAAGACTTCCCTGGTGGCTCAGCAGTCAAGTATCTGCCTGCAATTCAGGAGACCAAGGTTCGATCCTTGGGTTAGGAAAATCCCCTGGAGAAGGAAATGGCAACCCACTCCAGTACTCTTGCCTGGGAAATCCCATGGACAGAGGAGCCTGGAGGGCTATAGTCCATAGGGTCTCAAACAGTCAGACACAACTTAGCAATTAAATAACAACAACGACAAGATTTTCATGACAATGCTCTGGAGTAGAACTTTTACTTTTCTCTTTTAACAGCTAAGTAAACTGATGCCTAGAGGTTCAGTAACTTGCAAACCCAAGATTGGATCAAGGCAGTCTGGCTTAAAAAGATGCACCCTTCCTTCACAGCCACTATCTTGAATGTTTATATTTAGATACATCAGGTTTTATTTTAAAATGTGCAATAAGAAGCAACATTGTATTTGTTCATAAGATGCAATCACAGGAGCATTTTCATTACAAAGAGTTACTCATTTTTCTTTTTCTAAGATAAAGCAATTGCATTAGTCATTAGTATCTGGGTTTTTGAGTGGGCTAATGAGAGAATGGTTGTGATTTTCTTGGTGAGAGAAAACAATAAGAGCTGGACCTGGGGTGAAGGGTGGGGTAGGAGGGAGGAAGGGACCTTGGTGATGAACTGAACTAAGTCTAGATAGAATCTGGCCTAGTCCTGAGATAGGACTGCCATGGTTGACAAATTCTTTGTTTGGATGATGACCCAAGACAGGACTCAACCTTTCAACTTTTCCTGAAGCATTGATAGGGATACAGCACAGTCAAATCAATAATTCACTAATAATACATCTGCTGTCAGTTGCACACATCTTGAGGGAAAGAATGCCTGCATTGTGAGAGTTATCTTTCCCTAGGGCTAAGGGTGCCAGACGAGGGGCATAGATAGATAGGTGTGCTACTTACATCTTTATTCATGGATGCTAATGAATGCTTCTTAGGCGCTTAGTATAAGGAATAACCAGATGAAAGCATGTGAGTGGGTTGAATAGGAAGAGGGAGTTTCCCTTGGGGAATTTGGCGACAGAGGTGATGTTATAGTGCTATCTAGTGGACACTTTGTGAATTTACACAATATCAGACTGGATGTGGCAAGTTGGTTTTTGTTTTCGTTTTTGTTTTTAACCAAGGGGTTCCTCTTCAGAGTGTTTGGGAAGCAGGCCCATAAGAAACACTGTGTGTGTGTGTGTGTGTGTGTGTGTGTGTGTGTGTGTGTGTGTTTTGGGAGCTATGAAGCTTCGCCTAACTTCACCATGCAGAAATCAGGAAATGGTTAGAGAAGAAAGATGTGGGAGTAGTTGATGGCAATAACCCAAGGATTTTATTTAAAATGTGAGAAAATCTAAGGCTGTGGAGATAGGAACTTCTCCCCTCGCTTGACGTGGACTAAGTAAGGTGATTTAAATAAGAAGGCACAGCCAGTAACTTTCCAAGCAGAACTAACTGGATGACTGCCTGGGTGATTCTAGATGTCAGTTAAACTGAGAAATACTCCAATTCCACTGATTCCCTTGATTCACTTGGAACAAGAAATAAAAACTGCTGTGCCATTATTTCATAAAGCAAAAAAAAGCAAAAGAAGAGAAGGACCAAGAGATAGTATACCCACAGTAAATAAAAGTACATTTTTGTCAGAATGAGAAAATAGAAGGGTTTGGGGGGAAGGGCATGTAAGAGGAGATGAGTTAGAGATTTCATCTTAATGGTGAATATTTTTGTCTTTAAATATGTGTTTAACTTTTTCTCCTTCTGAGAGGGTACCACACTCTGTTTCCAGCCAGAAACTGTCTTTGATCCAATTGGATTTAGAGCTAGTTGGTTAAAAATTAGTATCTGGGGATTTGGAAAATATTCTGTTTGCTTGAATGGCTACTCTTAAGTATGTAAATGAATTGCTCTACTATGAGCCTAAATTGCTCTTGGCAAAATTGTCTTCATGTGTTTAACTGGCCAAGGTATAATTTGTTTCATTTATAAACACAGTAAGATTTATCTATGAATTAAGAGACATTGAAAAAGCTGGTTATTCTGATAATGATGTTAAAATTTTATAGTTTTGGGTGTGCAAATAATCTATTAGTTTAATAAAATTGCTCATTGATGCACCATTTTAACTTGAACACATCTGTGCAAACATAACTGTTTTAGTCTCTTCAGGTTGTAACAAAATACCATACACTGGGAGGTTCAAACTTCAGGCATTTATTTCTAACATCTCTGGAGGGTGGGACGTCCAAGATGAAGGTGCTGGCAGATTCAGCTCTTGGTGAGAGCCTTCTTCCTGGCTTCCTGGCTTGCAGAAAGTCACCTCTTTGCTGTGTGTACACATGGTGGGGAAGGACGAAGGGAGAGAGAGAGGGGGAGAGAACGATGGAGAGAGAAAGTTTTTGGTTTCTTCTTATAAAACACCAATGCCATTATGGGGGCCTCACATCATGATCTCATCTAAACCCACGCATGGATCTCCCCCAAGCCTCACCTCATGATGTAACAGAGAACAAGCCTGACTCCATACTGGAGCTATTGCTTTAGCCCGAACCTTTGTGCTGTGTTTCCTGGGCTTACTCCCGCTGGCTCTGCGCCATGCAAAGCGATGCCGCCTACAGCCTGAAACCCACATCATAGCTCCTGCTCAGGGCTCTGACTCCCAGGCTGGACTCTTAAAGATACAGCAATTTTCATTCGTATAGAGATGATTTTTCTCTTTTGGAGATTTATAGGAGTATGGTGACGAGACCTAGAGTGGACAAGGCCAAAGGATATCACACTCCCTCTGGGGTCTGGTCAGCACCTAGACGCTTGTGACAACCAGCCGCATTCCCTACCCTTTCAGTATAAACGAAGCCTGAATTCTAACTCGGGGAAGATGGCTCTTTGGGACACCTGTCATGTGGTGAGCAGTATGAGCTTAAACTCAGTAATGATATCATCATATTAGGGGTTAGGGTTTCAACACATACATTTTAACACATAAACACTGAACTGAACATAAATTTGGGGGAACACAAACATTCGGTCCATACAGAAACCATCCAGGGAAGATGTTCCTGATCACTACCTTCTCTGTCCTTCCCAAAGCAACCACTACCGTGACTTCTGACCTCCCACAGTAGTTTTGCTTGTGTTTGAGCTTTTTATAATTAGAATTATACAGTATATATGCTTTCGTATGTGTGAGATTCATTCATGTTGTTATGTGTAATAGCAGCTTATTCGTTTCTATTGCTGTATAGTATTCCATTGCATGAATACACAATGATTTATTCATTCTAGATTTTCAGTTTTTGATGACCTGAAAATATAAATATTTTGGTACACATATCTAGGGTTGGGATTGCTGTTTCTCAGCATTTGTATACATTCAACTTTTACAGATATCATCAAATGGTTTTATAAAGTGGTTGTAGCAATTTACACTCCTATCAACAATGTGTGAGAGTCAGCCATGGTAAAAGTATTTATCACACTAATATTGGCAACTTCTACAAATCACTCTTTCTTTCCTAGTGAGCCAGTTACCAGTACACCACTGCCAATACCCACTGTCACAACAATTTCCTATGTTTTTCAATTCTTGGTATTATCAGTCTTTTTCTCCCTTCAAAAGAAATAATAAAATAAAATTTAGTTCAAAATTTTAATTGAATGTATTTTAACTCTAATATAAGGCAGAATTTAGAGGTATTATTTTTATTTTATTCAGATCAAAACTAATATAACACTGTAAATCAACTAGCTCCTATAAATTTTTTTAAAAGATCAAATATACAAGCTATCAGATATCTTACTTTCTATACACATATACTCCTCAAATTTAAAAATGATAAACTTATTTTTCAGTCTTTTCAAAATCATACATACTTTTATGAAAAATTTAAGTTTTATTGACTCGCCTAGGCTTTCTTTTCTCTGCAGCATGCGGGATTTCTGTTCCCCAGCCAGGGGTTGAAGCCCATGCCCTCTGCATTGGGAATGCAGAGTCTTAACCAACGGACTGCCAGGGAAGCCCCAAAACTTTATATATCTTAAAGTCAAGGATGAGGAAAAGCCAGGACAACCTTACATTGTTGGTGCAAGTGTTAACTGGTACAACGACTTTGGAAATCTCCCACAGTATTTCCTACAACTAAACATACATGTATCCCTGACCAGCAGTTCTCCTCCTGAATATGTGCCCAATGGAAATGAGTGCTTCTGTCCACCAGAAGGCATGCGTGAACCTGTTCACAGCAGCTGTCTTCATGATCATCCACTCTGGAAACAACTCAGAAGTCCAGCAGCAGTAGAAGGGGTAATTCATTGTGATGTGTCCATACAATGAAATATTACACAGCAATAAAAAAGGGAACAATGTATGGGCAGTATAACCACAGAGGTGAACCTCAATAATTTTGACCAAAAGAAATCAGATGCAAGAGGCTATACTATATTACTCCAACTATAGGAAGTTAAAAACTGGCACAACTAACCAATAGAGCGGGAGAGGCCAGGTAGAGGTCACCCATGGAAGTGGTACTAACTTTCAGGAGCCACAAGAGTCTTCTGCAAGGCTGGACTCACTCTATTCTTGATCTGGGTGGAGATTCTATGGGATATATGTATTTAAAATTGATATTGCATTCATTACTGTGTCTCAATTACATGTCAATAAGATGGAAACAGATATGCTACTGCCTGCTGTTAAGAAAGATGTTACTGAGTCAAATCTTTATGCCAAGCACAGCTTTAGTCTTATGCTATATTTCGTTGACATTGCAGTGTAACATGAAAACGTTAAGAATCTTTCCATAATCATGATATGATGATGAAAATACTCTTTGTGGTTAAGTGTGAATAATTCTTGATATCATGATTATGGAAAGATTCTTAAATAAATGATCACTAAAAGACATATGTTCCTCATAAAACTTAATGCAGAAAGTACTAAAAAACTTTTTTTAATTACCCCAAATGCCACTACCCCAAAACAATCATCTTCAACCTATGTCAACATCATTTCTGACATCCTTGAACTTGTGTGTGACCCACTGTGTATATTTCTATCACATCTTGTCAACCTAACAATAGTAGCCACATTGCTCAGATTGATTATTATCTGAATATTCAATTTCAAATGGAAGTGTTATTTAAGATGTACTTCAGTGAAAATGTACTTCTTTTGCTTTATATGTTGAAATTCTATCAGTCAGTTGAAATGTAAATATATATGTCATTTCTCATGAGTAAAATGCTATAGTAATTGATGATGATTTGAAAGCTGTTGATTGTGTACAAAAACACTGACAAAGAACTCTCAAATAATTTAATTTGAAAATAGGTTGATAATGCAGTTTTTAAGAGAAAGTATGTTAACTAGGTCTCTTCAGAAAGAACTTTATATTGTTTAAAAGTCAAGAACTGTTATGGTACTGCCACAAAAACAGACACAATAGATAAACAGAACAAGATAGAGAGCCCAGAAGTGAACCCACACACGAAAGGTCAATTAATCTACAACAAAGGAGGCAAGAATACACAATGGAGAAAAGACAGTCTGTTCAGTAAGTGGTGCTAGGAAAACTGGACAGCCACATATGAAACAATGAAATCAGAACATTCTCTAACGCCATATACCCAAATACACTCAAAATGGATTAAACATCTAACTGTAAGCCAGCATACTATAAAACTCCTAGAGGAAAACATAGGTAGAGCACTCTTTGACGTAAATTGCAGCAATATTTTTTTTTTTGATCCACCTCCTAGACTAAAGGAAATAAAAGCAAAAATAAACAAATGGGACCTAATGAAACATAAAAGCTTTTGCATAGCACAAGAAACCATTGACAAAATGAAGACAACTTACTGAATTGGAGAAAATATTTGCAAATGATTTGATCGGCAAGGGATTAATATTCAACATGTGTAAACAGCTCACACAAACTGACATCAAAAACAAAAGTCAAACATCCCACTTGAAAAATGGGCAGAAGACCTGAATTCCAAAGAGGAGATGCAGATGGCCAACAGGCACATGAAAAGATGCTCAATATCGCTAATCAATCAGGGAAATGCAAATCAAAACCACAATGAGATATCATCTCAAATCTGTCAGAATGTCTATCATCAAAAAAGAACATAAAGAAAAAATGTTGGTGAAGATGTGGAGAAAAGAGAATCCTTGTACACTGTTGATGAGAATGTAAATTGGTACAGTCACTGTGGAACACAGTATGAAAGTTTCTCAAAAAACTAAAACTGGAACTTCCACATGAACCAGGAATTCCTCTCCTTGGTATATATCCCCCCGCAAAAAACAACACTAATTTAAAAAGATACATACATCCCAGTGTTCATAGCAACATTATTTACAATTGCAAAGATGGGGAAGCAACATAGGAATCTATCAACACATGAATGGGTAAAGAAAATATAACTTTATAGATGTGGCATATATATCACATCTCAGTCATAAAAAAGAATGAAATTTCGCCTTTTGCAGCAACATAGATGGACTTGGAAGGCATTAGGCTAAGTGAAATAAGTCAGACGGAGAAGGGCAATATGGTATGGTACCACTGATAGGTTGGATCTAAAAAAATACAATAAATGAGTGAATATAACAGAAAAGAAACAGACTCACAGATGTAGAGAACAAACTAGTTGCCAGTAACACTGTCTGTAAGAGAGAAGGAAAAAAGGAACAATTCATACACCCATTGACCACAGAATGGATCGTTTGTGGTGTATTGCACATGGAATACTATCTATCCAGCAGTAAAAATGAAAATGATATTCCTTTTTGTGCCACACATGGCTAATCTTCGTAATGATAATTTTGAGTGGAAAAGCAAGTATCAAAAGGCTACTCTTTTCACTAAGATCAAAAGCAAATAAAACAAAACAATATCTTATTTAGGCATCAACAAATGTGATAAAACCCTCAGATAATTGTGACCTCTTGGGGGAGGCATGAGTATTGCATGGAAGAGGAGAGCATGGTAGTAGACCTAAGTTACTGATAATAGTTTAGCTCTTGGGATGAGTACCAAACTCATGGGTTCTCATTATATTATTTTAAAAACTGAAATCAAGAAATGAATAGTCCTTACCATATCATCCTTTACTACTAATAGGATCTTCATTGCTTTCAAACTCAACCAGAGAGGATGACCAATCTCACCCCTAAGGATGCCAGACTCTCACTCCCTTGAGTGTTTATTGCTGCAACTATTTTTGGTGTGCATCATTGTATTGGTCAAAGTGATTTGTGCAAACCACAGAATCGAATACTCAGTTTCAAAAGGAAGGGATGTATTACAAGGTACTAGGTACTGTGCGGGCTTCCCTGATAGCTCAGTTGGTAAAGAATCCACCTGCAATGCAGGAGACCCCGGTTCAATTCCTGGGTGGGGACGATCCGCTGGAGAAGGGTACTGTTCTAGTATTCTTGAGCTTCCCTTGTGGCTCAGCTGTTAAAGAATCTGCTTGCAATGTGGGAGACCTGGGTTGGATTCCTGGGTTGGGAAGATTCCCTGGAGAAGGGAAAGGCTACCCACTCCAGTATTCTGGCCTAGAGAATTCCATGGACTATACAGTCCATGGGGTCACAAAGAGTCGGACCCAACTGAGTGACTTGCACTCACTCACTCACTCAGGTACTGGGTAAAGCTGAATTGTTCGAGGCAATAAATTGTGGCTGATGCTCATTATGAATAACAAGAGGCTTTCATAGGGTGGGGCCCGTAGAACAGAGTCTGCAATAGAGAGTTTTTCAAAATAGTTTTTATTACTATTTCTTGCTGTGCTGGGTCTTTGTTGCTATGCGTGGGCTTTCTGTAGTCGCAGAGAGTGGAGGCTACTCCCTAGTTGCTGTGTGCAGGCTGATCCTTGCGGTGGCTTCTCTTGTTGTGGAGAACTGGCTCTAGGGTGCGTGGGCGTCAGTTGTTGCTGCGCTGGGCTCAGTAGTTGGCAGGTTTCACAGAATAGGCTCAATAGCTGTGGCCCCGAGGCATATGGAATCTTCCAGGACCAGGGATTGAAGAGGTGTTCCTTGCTTTGCAAGATGGATTCTTAATGACTGGACCACCAGGGAAGCTCTAGAGGTTCTTACTTAAGATTCTTATTTAAGAGATTTATTTTAACTCTTAATCAAGACATTAATGAATTCAATTAGTTAATTAAGATGAAAGAATCAATCTTAATTAAGAGATTATTTATTTATTATATTTATTTCAGGAGTGCTCTTGGGAGGAGATGAGTGAGGGGAACCAGACAGAACAAGAGGAAGAAAGGGAAACATGAATTTGTTCGTGTTCTCATCTGGAGACTGTCCTCAGCCTGGTTCTCAGGGGAGCATCAGAGCATGATGGCACCACAGAACTGGCTCCCGCTTCAGGCAAGTGGGATAGGCTAGCCCTCTGTACCTGAGAGCGGGTGCCTAGCTTCCGGGGGACGTGGTTTCCATGTGGCTGGGAAGGGGCAAGCAGCTCTGACAGCGATTGGAGCTGGGGGCACTGAGCAGGGCAGAGCCCTGGAAGCGCCTCAGCTCTAACCTGACCTCACTGGGAACGGTGGCGGGGGGAGATCTGGGACGAGGTCAGGGCTGGAGGAGGGCAGTGAGGTGGGGAGAGCAGAAGAGGGGCTGTCTGTGCATCCTGGAAGTGCAGCCTGAGACCTGGGGGCTGGGCCTTGAGGAGCAGCGATCCCTCGTCCCCATGGGAACACAGAAGGACAGGCCAAGCCCTCCCCTCAGCTTCTCATTCCAGAGAGTGCCAAGCATGTCATCAACCCACCCCAGTCATCAGTATCACCCTTCCTGTCACTCAGGCAGAGAGAACTAGGCTTCTCTCTTAGCAACCTGCTTCCCCCTCCCTCCTCACTACTCTCTGCAGCCCCAGCCTTGGCCTTGATCTCAGGCTTTGAAGGTGCTGGATTCAATGTGATGGCTGATTCATTGGGTGATAGGCAGTTTTCCCCCAAGCTGCCTGCCTCAGTCTGGAGTGGAACATTCTGGCCTCATAGGAGGGCAGACCAGGAGGCATTAATCCCTGCTCTGCCAGCATGTCTCTCTAGGGCCAGAACCCAGGATTCTGGAAATTGTTCTCTTCACGGTGGCACGAAAAGGAGCCTTGTGGAGGGCTTTGGACACTCCCTATACTTCCTCATTCTCCCCCAGGCCAGCCAGGAAACACTTAATCTGAATCAAAGGAATGTCCCCTGGCCCGCCCCTCTTTCCAACACAATTGCCACCTCTGCCCTTATGTCTACACTTCCTGGAGCCACCTGTGCCTTCTGCACACCTTCCCCTGCCACCTGCCCCCGGGGTCAGCCCCCACCTTCAGCAGAGATTTATACCTTTCCGAATACTCACACAGGAAGCCAAAGCCACCACAGGCTGGTGCAGAGTCTGAGACAGGCCTGGGTAGGAGCTATGTCAACATTCCAGTTCTCCCATCCTCTGGGTGGCTGGCAGATGGGGGCATCTGAGCAGTGTGGGGTGGGGGGTCTAAGCAGAGGGTGGGAGCTTTCTGGGAGGGGCCTTGGCCAGACGAGGCTCAGCAGGATCCCCCCAGGTTGGTAGTCCCTCCTCCACTTAGTCCTGTCTTGAAGGTGCTGAGGGAGAGGATGTAATTTATGACACTAGTAACCTTCTCTAATGATGTGCGGTTGTCTTGCCAGATACCTTTGTTGAGGGAGATGCAATAACCCATTTCAGCACATGTATTCACTGTCCATAATGTATTTTGGAGCATCTACATGGAGAAGGGGTCATTTCTTCTTTGGCTAAGCAAAAAAAAAAATACTTTTGGACCGTTAGTAGAAAAAAAAAGAGATGCCTATAGGCAACATAAAAATGTTTGTAAGATTCTGGTTTCAAGTAATTTCTGTTTTCTAAGATGTGACGCTGCAGATCCCTGAGTGCACATGTATGCACAGGAGAATACACACATGTGTATTATGGGACATTATATGACGGTAACTGAGATCACTAATAAACTTGTCAGCTCTCCCTTACCAGCACTGCACTCTGCCTGCACACAGAGGATGTTCAGTAAACGTGCGTCTGTGCTCAGCTGCTCAGTCATGTCTGACTCTTTGCAGACCTGTGGACTGTAGCCCACCAGGCTCCTCTGGCCATGGAACTTCTCAGGCAAGAATACTGGAGTGGGTTGCCATTTCCATCTCCATGTGATCTTCCCAACCCAGGGATTGAACCCACCTCTCCTATGTCTCCTGAATTGCAGGCAGATTCTTTACCGCTTGAGCCATCAGTGAAGCCCCTCAGGAAATGTTAGGCGAGTTCATGAATTAACTGCTGAACAAGGAACTGCGTGGTGACATTGGATTTTGATTTTGAAGCCCAGCCCAGGAGTGCAATCTCTGAATGAGAAACTCTTAAGTGACTCAGTGAGAAGGACACAAGGCATGTGTGCTATGCAGGCGGCCCTGGCACTCTGCTTCTTGCCTGTGACCCCTATTGCTTCCATGCGTCTCCACGCCTGGCATCCAAAAGCCTACCTGCACCTGAGATTCTCGGTTGAGGGCTGTCCTGGGCCCTCCATTCTGCCTGACAGGGGTTGGTGGGTCAACACCCAGCTCCCACACCCTTGGGCAGGGTAACTGAAGACTGAGTTCCACCCCGTCTCCCAGAGCCCCAGGGGATAGGGGCCTAGTGACAACCGCCCACGGGGCCAACGCACCTCTCCTCTCTGATGCCCTGCTGACTCCACCTCCGTCTCCTGCCGCTTCCTGGGACCACGTCCCCAGAAATGACATCAGATCCTTGCTGCAGGGTCAGCTTCTTGGGGAACCCAAACTGAGACAGACACCTTTAATCACCTGACTTCTAACAAAGCACCCCTCATGCAATCGTGTGCTTATGCCTGAAATGTGGTGAAAACAAGCCGATCCATCACCTGACACATTTCAGGTGTGAAATCCAGACTCTGACCCTCTAATGAGCCCCACGATGCCCCAAGACAAAGGGCTCGTCTACTTTCTTAAATGAGCTCAGCTCAGTGGCTGTTAGCAGGGCACCCCTGTCCTGAGCGAGGCTGGCCCACCTGCAAGCCCAAGGCCCCTGTTAATCAGACAAAGGATGTGCAAGCAAATAAAACATTTTAATTAAGGCTTCATCGGCAAGCCAGATGGGCCAACCATGGTCTAATCCAAAGAACCTTGTATCCTCACCCTTGTAGCCTCTGTTCTAAGACATCCAAGCACGTGTCCTCAGGGGCCCAGAGGCACCTCCTCCCGGTTAGCTCAGGCACTGGAGGATCCCTTCTCTCCCAGTTTCTTCTTGTTTGCCTTCGTCTTTTCAATCGTGGTCTCCACAATGACAGCAGTCTCTTCGTACGTCTGGATGCTCTCAGTGGAAAACTTCTCTATGGATTCCATCACCTCCACCTTCTCGTAGGCCAGCTTCCTGGGAGGGCTTCTCGCCGGCCGGCTGCTGCTCTGAGCCCCATGCCCTTCGGGCCCACCCAGAGTGACCTGAGGCCCTTGAGACCGGGGTGTAGACGGCCCCTCTGGACCAGGTGCCACCATGGGACAGGGCCCTCTGGCCCCCTCCTCCTCCTTCTGGCCATCCTGTTTCTCCTGGAGGCCCTTTAGTTCTTTGGCGTTTTTCTCATCCCCTTTGTCTGCAGGGTGCGGGGTGGGAGGGCGTCCGTCTTCTTTCCCTTCAGGGGTCCCCCCTTCCTCCTTCAGACCTTCTTCTTTTCCCTTAGGGGGCTCTCCTTCATCCTTCAGACCGTCTTCTTTCCCCTCAGGGGGCCCCCCTTCATCCTTCAGACCGTCTTCTTTCCCCTCAGGGGGCCCCCCTTCATCCTTCAGACCGTCTTCTTTCCCCTCAGGGGGCCCCCCTTCATCCTTCAGACCATCTTCTTTCCCCTGGGGAGGCCCCTGTCCGTCCTCCAGAGGGGGCTCAGGCTGCTGGGGAGAGGGTTCCACGCCGCTGTCAGGACGCACAGAGTCTTCCCCCTTAGAAACCACCACGCCCCCTTTGGCTGGGACAGAGAAGACACAGAAGCCAGGATCTATGAAACTGGCATCTCCAGAGACCATCACGTACCGCCCTTTGGTGTACAGGTCAGCAGGGGGCTCGGGTTCTCTGGGGCCTTTCACCTTCTCCTTGATCATCTTGCCTAGCTTCTCAAAGGCTTTGCTTATCTTGCCTCCATCTGGGACATCCTCCGGAGCCCCTTCCTGGGTTGGGGGACTTGCTTCTTCATCCCCCGGTTCAAGCTTAGACTCGCCCTCTTCTTTGAGTACGTCCTGCCCCAGCTCCATGTCCCCTGGACCTCTCAGCGGTGTCTCTTCCAGAATTTCATCTGCTCTGTCTTTCGCCACCATCTCCTTTTTCCTCGGAAGGTTCTTGGGGAGGCCTTTGAGTCTTGGTTTCGCTGCAGTTATATCCTGCACAGCCCTGGTGAGATCTTTGAAAAAAGAAAAAGGAGGTGGGTGCAATGAGTCAAGGCCAATGAAAGAGGAAGAAAAAGTATTTGTTGAAAAATACATGCCTAGCACTGGGGTGGGGTTTACTGGTTGGCTGGTTGGCAACAGGGTAGAATCTCTGGGTCCTAAGCATTCATGGCCCACACTGAGGACCCAGCCCTGCCGGCTGCTGTGTGACTTTGGGATGAGTCACTTGGCCCCTCCGGGCTTGCAGAGCAGAGGGGAGGCCCCCACAGTTCCCTTCACACTGTGTACAACTTACTGAGATCCATGTTTCTCCTGCAATAACACTCTGTGGGAGCAGGGCCTCTGCCCCACCCCAGTACCCTCACCTCGAGGTCACAGGGGACACTTGGATCCAGACCAGACCAGGAAATCCAGTCCAGAGAGTCACTGTCACCTCAGGCTTCCCCAAAGGAGCAACTCAGAGTCACCCCGCCTTCCTCTGATGGGTTTGGAATAGCCTCCAGGCACACCCTTGTCCCCCCTGCACCCCAAGCCAGATAAACACCGCCACTCCTTGCTCACCATCCCCTTCCTCCTGTGCAACAAGAGGAAGCAATGCTCTTAAACCCAGAATGGGAATCCCCTGGGTCAGAGGCCACATTCACTGCTTCAGACCAGCCAAGAGGAGAAACTTAAAGTTTCAGAAAGGACAAAGTTTCACCATGTCTCATCCAAAAGGCGGGCTTTTAGTTCCAGGTGGCACTAGTGGTAAAAAACAAAAACAAAAACAAAAAAACCCGTCTGCCAGTGCAGGAGACATAAGAGACATGAGTTCAATCCCTCGGTCAGAAGATTCCCCTGGAGGAGGGCAGGGCAACCCGCTCCAGTAATCTTGCCTGGAGAATCCCATGAACAGAGGAGGCTGGCAGGCTACAGTCCATGTTGTCACAAAAGAGTCGGACACGTCTGAAGTGACTTAGCACACACACACACACACATCCAAAAAGCTTTCGAGATTTACTAACAGAGTGATTTTTTAACTTTTTCACCCCAAAGTCTTCTCCAGACACCCTCCTCCCTTTGTTAACCAGAGGACTTGGGTTCACAGAGCCAGGGCATCCCATAGGGGTGACCCTCAATGACAGAGTAGAGTGAGCAGGCATGGCAGGTGCAGGCCATGAAGCCATGGGGGAGGGACGCAAGGGGAACATGTCAAAGCAGGTGGCCAGGAGCAGGTATGCAGAAGGGGGTGCTTGCAGGACCAGCTGCTGAATTTCAGGGCCTGCTGTTCAAAACTGTGAAGAATTTCCAGATTGCAACAGCAAAGCATCAAACCCAGCACCCTGTGCACAGCTACGGGCCCCTGAGGCCAGCCTGGGTGTCTGGGGACCCGTGCCCCTTCTCCCATCTCCACAAAGCCCTATGGGCTTTCTGAGACCCTGGGATTTGACAGCACTGTAAGCCAGGCTTTCCTTCCTCCAGGCACCGTACTGTTCGGTCCTGACTGGGGCGACTGAGCCATGAGTGGACATCTCACAAGTGTAGGAAACCATCCCCAAAGGACCAAGTGTTGAAGGCAGAAGCTCCACTGCCCACCAAGCTCTTCCTGCTCAGTTTTGAATGGAAGAGAAAACGAACAAAAGTTGAGCATCTACTCTGCTCCTGATGCTAGATTAAGCACCTTTGCTTAAAAGAGTTCATTTCACTGGGGGAGGGGGAGGGTGGATAGATACATTTTATTATCTACTTCTTGCCAAAGTAAATGTTAATTGCAATTTTCTCCCCAATTAAATGCCTCGTGCTCATGGATGGTGACCTCTCGCATGGCCTGACTTTCTCCTTGTAAACTTTTAGACTCAGTCACTCAGCACCAGTGGGAGGACATCAGCAAGGGCGAGGAGGGACCCCACATAAAAGCACTGAATTTCCAGCTGGATCGGAAAGGAGCATGAATGTTGCATTCAGGGACAAAGTCGCTTGATTTTTTCCATTTTCCTAGGACAGAAAATAGAACAAGCCAGAGTTGGGGACTCACCTTTCCCACCATGCCGAGGGCTGAGGGAGGCCCCATGGCTCGCAGTGTACAGGGTGATTGGAGTCTCAATGAAGGCAGAGCTCAGCCTGGCAGGAAGAACCAGAAAGAGGGAGGTCACCATCGTTAAGTCATCAAGCCAAACAGAATGGGGTTGAGGGGTAAGAGGGAGGCTCTAGTGTCCAGCAAAAATGAATAAGGCTTCCTCTAGATCCAACAGCTCAAGAACCATGAATGTACTCACACATTGCATGATGATGGGAAGGTCAAGTCATAAACTGTGAAACACACATAAAAAATGGTAACGTAGAAATGACTGATAATCTAAATATGCCACTTTTCTGTTGAACAGGAGTTCTCTGTGTTTTGGGTTTTTTTTTTTTAAATAAGAGAGGGTTTCCCAGGTGGCTCAGTGGTAAAGAATCTACCTGGCAATACAGGAGCTGCAGGAGACATAAGTTTGATCCCTGGGTGGGAAAGATCCCCTGCAGGAGGCAATGGCTACCCACTCCAGTATTCCTGCCTGGAGAATTTCATGGACAGGTGAGCCTGGTGGGCTATAGACCTTAAGATCACAAAGAGTCAGACACGACTGAGCATGCACACCACCCCTAAAATAAGAGAATGGCCAGCCCAGGATCAATTATTTAGGGCAACCAGGATATGATTCTCCAACTTGTTTTTTAAAGAATAGTTTCTATAACCAGAGAGAGCAGGAAGATAAAAGCAATTGAGACAAAATGTAAATAGCTAGTGAATCTAAGAGGATTCATAATTTCCTTGCTCTGGGCCTGCAACACTTCTGTCAGCATGAAATTATATCAAAATTAAGAGTTCTATATAAACACACAAAAGAGGTATCCAGTTACCTTTTGATGAAGTCCTGCCTCCAAACCAAAACTTTTCACAAAGACATTTAAATACCAGTTCAAGATATTTTGTATATGTGTGCATGAAGCATTCACTGTGACATAAATATAATTTAGTTCAGCACAACACATTGACCGGAACTAGAGAAAACAAAAGAAAATCTTCCTTTTCCTGTGACACATTACAGCACTCATATGTCAAGACAGAGCGCCAGAGAGAGGACAGCAGTGTCCCTGGGGGGACACCCAGGTGTTTCTCTTTTACCTCAATCTAAACCCCCCCAAACACACTCACACATTGCATGATGATGGGAAGGTCAATCATAAACTGTGAAACACACATAAAAAATGGTAAGGTAGAAATTGCTGATAATCTAAATATGCCACTTCTCTGCTGAACAGGAGTTCTTTGTTTTGGGGGCTTTTTAAAATAAGAGAGGGCTTCCCAGGTGCCCCAGTGGTAAAGAACCCTCCTGCCAACACAGGAGCCACAGGAGATATAAGTTAAATCCCTGGGTTGGTGGAAAGATCACCTGGAGAAGGCAGTGGCTACCCACTCCAGTATCCCTGCCAGGAGAATCCCATGGACAGAGAAGCCTGGCGGGCTAGGCTGAACTGAAGAATCTCCACTTAATAGAGAAGCAGAGTCCTTACACTGGGAGGCTGGCCTCAATCCATTCTCCACACATCTAGGGCTATAGGTACACAGGTGGATACAGCCATATATGTAGGCATGGGTACAGATAGGAATAATGGAGACACCAGTGTAGATGTGTGTGTACATAAAGACGATGCAGATGCTGATGGTTTATACATGTACATAAAGACGACAGAGGTATATACAGTTTATGCATGTACATAAAAACAATAGAGATGTAGACAGGTTATACATGTACATAAAGATGACAGAGACGTAGATAGATTATGCATGTTCATAAAAATGATGGAGATGTAGACAGCTTATATATGTACATAAAAATGTTGGAGGTATAGACAGTTTATGCATGTACATAAAGACAATGGAGATGTAGTCAGTTTATACATGTACATAAAAATGATGGAGATGTATACAGCTTATATAGGTACATAAAAATGATGGAGATGTAGACAGCTTATACACATACATGCAAACCATGGAGGTATAAAGGTTAGTAGAAGGAAAGAAATCTTAAAAATTAGGGCAGAAATAAATGCAAAAGAAACAAAAGAGACCATAGCAAAAATCAACAAAGCCAAAAGCTGGTTCTTCAAGAAAATAAATAAAATAGACAAACCATTAGCCAGACTCATCAAGAAACAAAGGGAGAAAAATCAAATCAACAAAATTAGAAACAAAAATGGAGAGATTACAACAGACAACACAGAAATACAAAGGATCAAGAGACTACTATCAGCAACTATATGCCAATAAAATGGACAACTTGGAAGAAATGGACAAATTCTTAGAAAAGTAAAACTTTCCAAAACTGTACTAGGAAGAAATAGAAAATCTTAATAGACCCATCACAAGCACAGAAATTGAAACTGTAATCAGAAATCTTCCAGCAAACAAAAGCCCAGGACCAGATGGCTTCACAGCTGAATTCTACCAAAAATTTAGAGAAGAGCTAACACCTATCCTACTCAAACTCTTCCAGAAAATTGCAGAGGAAGGTAAACTTCCAAACTCATTCTATGAGGCCACATCACCCTAATACCAAAACCTGACAAATATGTCACAAAAAAAGAAAACTACACAATATCACTGATGAACATAGATGCAAAAATCCTTAACAAACGTCTAGCAAACAGAATCCAACAACATATTAAAAAGATCTATATCATGACCAAGTGCACTTTATCCCAGAGATGCAAGGATTCTTCAATATCTGCAAATCAATCAAAGTAATACACCACATTAACAAATTGAAAAATAAAAACCATATGATTGTCTTAATAGATGCAGAGAAAGCCTTTGACAAAATTCAACATCCATTTATGGTAAAAAACCCTCCAGAAAGCAGGCATAAAAGGAACATATCTCAACATAATGAAAGCTATATATGACAAATCCACAGTAAACATTATCCTCAATGGTGAAAAATTGAAAGCATTTCCCCTAAAGTCAGGAACAAGACAAGAGTGCCCACTCTCACCACTACTATTCAACATAGTTTCGCCCAGAGCAATCAGAGCAGAAAAAGAAATAAAAGGAATCCAGATTGGAAAAGAAGAAGTAAAACTCTCACTGTTTGCAGATGACTTGATCCTCTACATAGAAAACCCTAAAGACTCCACCAGAAAATTACTAGAGCTAATCAATGAATATAGTAAAGTTGCAGGATATAAAATCAACACACAGAAATCCCTTGCATTCCTATACACTAACAATGAGAAAACAGAAAGAGAAATTAAGGAAACAATTACATTCAACATTGCAACAAAAAGAATAAAATACTTAGGAATATATCTACCTGAAGAAACAAAAGACCTATATATAGAAAACTATAAAACACTGGTGAAAGAAATCAGAGGACACAAATAGATGGAGAAATATACCATGTTCACGGATTGGAAGAATCAATATAGTGAAAATGAGTTTACTACCGAAAGCAATCTATAGATTCAATTCAATCCCTATCAAGCTACCAACGGTATTTTTCACAGAACTAGAACAAATAACTTCACAATTTGTATGGAAATACAAAAAACCTTTAATAGCCAAAGCAATCTCGAGAAAGAAGAATGGAACTGGAGGAATCAACCTGCCTGACTTCAGGTTCTACTACAAAGCCACAGTCATCAAAGACAGTATGGTACTGGCACAAAGACAGAAATATAGATCAATGGAACAAAACAGAAAGCCCAGAGATAAATCCACGCACCTATGGACACCTTATCTTTGACAAAGGAGGCAAGAATATACAATGGAGAAAAGACAGTCTCTTTAACAAGTGGTGCTGGGGAAACTGGTCAACCCACTTATAAAAGAATGAAACTAGAACTCTTTCTAACACCACACACAAAAATAAACTCAAAATGGATTAAAGATCTAAACATAAAACCAGAAACTATAAAACTCCTAGAGGAAAACATAGGCAAAACAGTCTTTTGCACAACAAAGGAAACTATAAGCAAGGTGAAAAGACAGCCTTCAGAATGGGAGAAAATAATAGCAAATGAAGCAACAGACAAAGGATTAATCTCAAAAATATACAAGCACCTCCTGCAGCTCAATTCCAGAAAAATAAATGACCCAATCAAAAAGTGGGCCAAAGAACTAAACAGACATTTCTCCAAAGAAGACATACAGATGGCTAACAAACACATGAAAAGATGCTCAACATCACTCATTATTAGAGAAATGCAAATCAAAACCACAATGAGGTACCATTTCACGCCAGTCAAAATGGCTGCTATTCAAAAGTCTACAAGCAATAAATGCTGGAGAGGGTGCGGAGAAAAGGGAACCCTCTTATACTGTTGGTGGGAATGCAAACTAGTACAGCCACTATGGAGAACAGTGTGGAGATTCCTTTAAAAACTGGAAATAGAACTGCCATATGACCCAGCAATCCCACTGCTGGGCATACACACCGAGGAAACCAGAATTGAAAGAGACACATGTACCCCAATGTTCATTGCAGCAGTTTATAATAGCCAGGACATGGAAGCAACCTAGATGTCCATCAGCAGACGAATGGATAAGAAAGCTGTGGTACATATACACAATGGAATATTATTCAGCCATTAAAAAGAATACATTTGAATCAGTTCTAATGAAGTGGATGAAACTGAAGCCTATTATACAAAGTGAAGTAAGCCAGAAAGAAAAACACCAATACAGTATACTAACACATATATATGGAACTTAGAAAGATGGTAACGATAACCCTGTATGCGAGACAGCAAAAGAGACACAGGTGTATAGAGCAGTCTTTTGGACTCTGTGGGAGTGGGGGAGGGTGGGATGATTTGGGAGAATGGCATTGAAACATGTAAATTATCATATGTGAAACAAATTGCCAGTCCAGGTTTGATGCATGATACAGAGTGCTCGGGCCTGGTGCACTGGGGAGGGATGGGATGGGGGGGGGGGGGGTTCAGGATGGGGAACACATGTACACCTGTGGTGGATTCATGTCAATGTATGGCAAAACCAATACAATATTGTAAAGTGAAAAAAAAAGGAAAGAAAACCATGGAGGTATAGACAGTTTATGCATGTACATAAAGACAATGGAGATGTAGACACTTTATGCATGTACATGCATAAAGACAATGGAGATTCAGATACTTTATGTGGAGATGAGGTGCAGGCTTAGGTGATAAAGATATAAGTGTACCCATAGATAATGTAGATACAGGTGTATGTAGATACGAATTTAAGTGATACAGGCGTGGATACAGATGATGTGGTGATGGACAGGGAGGCCTGGCGTGCTGCAATTAATGGGGTCACAAAGAGTTGGACACAACTGAGCGACTGAACTGAACTGACTGACTGACAGATGATGTAGATGTGGGTGGAGGTAGAGATGCAGATGTAGATGATGTAGAGGTAAGTGCAGGTGTAAGTGTAGGTGATGCATGCATCAGCGTAAATAGAAGTGTTGAAGATGATGCAGGCACAGAAAATGCAGATGTGGGGTAGATGTACATGTAGATGATCCAGACAGACGTAGATGGCAGAGTAGGTCTCAGGTGTAGATACAGATGATGTAGGTGTAGGTGATGTAGAGACGGGTGTAGGTGTAGTTGATACAGATGTAGGTTAGGTGATGTGGGCATAGCTATAGATGATGTAGAGAATGTAGGTGTAGTGTAGATGTACACTTACAGATGCTGTAGACACAGATGTGGGCATAAGTACACGTGTAGGTGCAGACACGGTCACATAGATGAACATGGAGGAAACGGAGAGTAACTGATGCAGGTGTAGATGTGAATAAGGCTGAGACAGAGACAGAGACACTTGCCAGCAGAGTTCATGTCCCAATCCATCGTGTGGAGGAGACCAGACAGCCTGCTGGCAGCCACAGTACTGACTGGCCAAGTGCTCAGAGTCACCATGGCAGCAGCAGTAATAACACCAACTGCTCTGAGCACTGGTCCAGTTCCAGGTACTGTTCAGGCATCTCACCTGCAACATCTCAATAACCACACCTGGTCATCCTTTCAGCTAAGACATTCCTGTCCCCAAAGACCTGTGGAGCCGAAAGACACCTTGACACCCAAACGCTCCCACAGTCATCTTCATCACCCATCCCCTCCCCCCACCATCACTCAAGCCAGAGTCCACATCTCTGTTGCAAACCCATTCATCCTCTGCCTCCCCCACTGGCATTCCAGCCCCATGAGGTCCTGGATTTGGGGGTCTCCTTCTGGTGGCTCAGATGGTAAACAATCTGCCTGCAATGGGTCGGGAAGATCCCTTGGAAAACAGAATGGCTACCCACTCCAGTATCCTTGCCTGGAGAATCCCCTGGACAGAGGAACCTGGCAGGTTACAGTCCAAGGGGTCACAAAGAGTCAGACATGACTGAGCAACTAACACTTTCACTTTCCAGCCACATTCCCTACAGCCTGGAACTGGCACATGGAAAAACGTGGAACAAGTAAGTGGCTCTGTGCCCATGGGCTCTGCCCACCCCAACCACACCTGTTGCCTTCATTCTCGATGATGCGATGATACCGGTCCAACTCGTTCCTCAGGGTCTGCTGGGCGACCACCAGCTGCCGGCAGTCATAGGATGACCTCTCCAGGCTCCTCTCTGCCTCTTCAATCTCCTTCCGCAAGGTGTCGATCTGCTCATTGTAGAGCTGAATCTCATCATCATAACACTCGTGGGCGTCTCTGATGGCTTGTTCCAGGGCCGCGGTCTGCGGGCAGAGTCACAGTCAGGAGGAAACCCAGCCACCGTCTCCCTTCAGACACAGACACAGCAGTGGAGAATCCAGACAGTGTACCCAGTTGTATTTGTCTTGTTGGTTTGTTTCTCTGTCAGCAGAGAATCTTTAAGCCACAGAAGCATCCCTTGATGCTTGTATCAGCATCCCCGGAAATCAGCCTTTAGTGGAGCCCCGACCCAAGGCAGTAGGAAGATGAGAAACTCAGAAAATAAAAACTACTTCCTGGACTAACATATACAACTCAGGGTACATTCTTCACACTTTACTGAGTTAGCATGAAAAAGTAGTAAAAAGAAGAACATGGACTAAATAGATGAGATGCTATCAATAATTAAAGGGGGGAGGGAATTTCCTTGATCTTATTCAATCACTACGGCACTTCAATTTTCTCCTGATTTCTGACCAGTAGAGTTACATATATGTTTTGATAGCTAAAATACGTGTGTGTGTGCGCGCTGGCACTTATGTAAAATAACTTCAGAGAAATGCTATTTATGTATTAAAGCAGGACAAGTCAAAATTAAGGTAGGAAAATGAACAGAGATTCCTCATCTTCACTTTAAGAGCTGTGACAACCCACAAGCAGCCATAAGCTGCTTACTTATTTACAAGTTCAGTACAAGCTCGCTTTCCCATGGAGAAAAGATCGAACAGGTGTGGCCAGTCCTCAAAAGCAAAATAAAATATGTAGACTGAAACCTACTTCATCTAGAAGAGTGCTTGTCAAACTTCAACATGCATATGAACCACCCAAGGATACAGTTTTGCTCAGATTCTGACTCAGCAGCTCCAGTGGGACCGGAGGGGCCGGGTTTCTAAGTGGCTCCCCGACGATGCCCATGGCTGTGGCTCTGGTCTCTGGGCCACACTCTTTGAGTCATGGGGAATTAAGCAAGAGTCTGAATCTATCCTCACGTATGTGCATCACAGGATGCCTGACACATGCAGCTTAATGACCACACTGGACAACATAGAGGGTGATTATTCCTGAGAGCCCGACCCTTCACTATGTACAGATAAGGTCATGAGAAGCAGAGATGGGCAGGAACTGTCCCAGACTGGAGGAGGCTGAGGAGACAGGACACCTGAATGCAGGCAGGACCCAAGATCAGGCAACCTGTGAACAGGGTAACCGGTGAGATTTCACGCAAGTCCCTTACCAGTCTGATCTGTTCACCAATGTCCTGGTTTCAACCTTGGTGCTTTGCTATTTGGATGTTAACTTTGGGGGAACTGAATGAAGAGTATGGGAAAACTCTGAGCTATTTTTACAGCATCAGAGAAGTCTAAAATTATTTCAAAGTAAACCAAGAGAGTTTGGCCAGGTTTCTGTTCCTCATTTAAAACTGCCTCCATTCAGGAAACTATCTAGATGTCCATCATCAGATGAATGGATAAAGAAGCTGTGGTACATATATACAATGGAATATTACTCAGCCATAAAAAGGAATGCATTTGAGTCAGTTCTAATGAGGTAGATGAACCTAGAGCCTATTATACAGGGTGAAGTCAGTCAGAAAGAGAAAACAAACATCATATATTAATGCATATATATGGAATCTAGAAAGATGGTACTGATGAACCTCTTTGCAGGGCAGCAATGGAGATGCAGACATAGAGAACAGACTTGTGGTCAAGGGGCAGGGAAGAAGGGGGAGAGAGTAGCATGGAAACATATACATTACCGTATATAAAGTAGGTGACTCAAAATAGCAACCCACTCCAGTACTCTTGCCTGGAAAATCCCATGGATGGAGGAGCCTGGTAGGCTACAGTCCATGGGGTCCTAAAGAGTCAGACGCAACTGAGCAACTTCACTTCACGTCAGAGCTCAAACCAGCACTCTGTGACAACCTAGAGGGACGGGATGGGGTAGGAGGTGGGAGGGAGGTTCAAGAGGGAGGGGACATATGTGCACCTATGGCTGATTCATGTTGACGTTTGGCAGAAACCAACATCATACTGTAAAGTAATTATCCTTCAATTAAAAATAAATACATTTTAAAAAATAAATAAAACTGTCTCCAAACAGTCTCCTAGGACATCAAACACCAAGGCACAGCCTCTGACTCCTGGTGTGGCCACACCCTCTTAACCATACCAGCATCCACACGCTCCAGGGAAGGCTTCCATGAAGGGATTCAAAGGACCCCTCCAGACCTGAATCTCAGAGACAAGCAGCCATCCAGGAGTGGGTGAATCCCCACATAAGACTCTCCGTTTCCATGGAGTGGTCCTGAGAACAAAGCGTGCAGGTCACAGACCAGGGTGGCTGGTGTCCCATCAACCCCAGAGTCAGCTGGGCAGTAGGAGAACATGAGAGCTGGACACGCTGTCATCACAGCTCACCTTTCTCCCACGTGAACAGGATAGAGCTGTGCCCAGAGCAGCCACGTGTTAAAGCTCAATAATTGAAACCTCCTCCATCAGAAGGAGGGGTGCTCAGAAAAAAACAATAAAAGCCCCCCTTTCGGCAGCTCAAAGGGGGCTAACGAGATGATGTCTCTGAGGGGACTGACTTCCGTGCGGGCTTCAGACACCGTCTAGCACCAGACTGACCGTAGGTGAAAGAGACCCTCCTTCCTGGAGCCACAGTCCAGCTTGGTCACAGGGTCAAGGACAGGGTGTCACAGAACCCACGGAGAGGCCCAAGGTGCTGGGGGCGGGGGGCATCATGGAAGGGTTCCAGGAGGAGGTAAGGCCGGTCCTGGGTGCTGCAGAAGCAGAGGGACTTGCAGAAAGAGGCGTGAGAAGCAGAGAGGCGAGCACCAGGTCTACGGGGTGGTCAGGAGAGGAGAGAGGAAGAGAGCTGCCTACTGACAGCCCCGGGTCACTTCGAGAACAGCAGTCGAGCTGATACAGGGGGCAGAGGCAGGTGGCACCTGCGGGCCTCGAAGCAGCCTGAACTTCACTGTGAGCCAGGTGACTGGGCATTTCTGCCTGGACCATTTGGATCAACCAGCTGATATTCATCTCCCCACTCGGCTGCAGGCAGGAGCCCAGCCAAGCTCTGCTTGGTGTTCCTGGACCTCACGTGGGGTTCGCCAGAAACATCTGAGTGAAAGACAAGTGTTCTAGCACAGTTGTGGGGCCTACCTTTGCACACACGGTCCTCAGGGATCCTGAGCTATGCCTCACGTGAGCCCCATCTGGAGGGGTGACTTCCTGCCTCAGTCCTCTTAGGCCCCCGCACTCCTTTGGGTCCAAGGTCATTTCAAAAAGGAAAAAGAAATCGTGTCCTTCCCATATTACATGCTGTCTTACCAAAACCTGCCACCAGATGGTACTAAGGGACTTTCACAAGAAATGATGTCTGGGCAACACACTTTCGCAAAAATCTGCCTTTTTTCACTTCCCTGTCACAAAAACTCAACTGATGCAACTTAGAGAATTTAGAGGGCCTGTCCTTTCTCAGGCACCTGGAATAAGTACCATCTCATGCATGGCCCACGTTCAGGGGTCTCATGCGTGATCCACGTTCAATCTCAAAAGCAGAAGCCCCCAGCTCCAATGGTGGGTACTGTTGTGGGCAACCTGCAGACCAGTGTTCTCAAAGCTGGCAGAGCCACCTGGGGGTGCTTGTTGAAGGAGATGTTGGCCCCTCCCCAGAGTCCTGATTCCATAGGTCTGGGGCAAGTCTGTGAATGCCCTAACCATATGCAGAACCAGCTGCCACAGCCCTGCTGGCCGGAGCCCTCAGGCTGCAAGGAGCGCTGCCCCCCACCGTCCCCACCACATCCCCAGTCCTAGCCCTGGCTTCACTGAGGGGCTATGCTGACCGGCCTCCCTGGGAACACACAGCTTAGCTACTCCATCTGAAAGTCATGGCAACATTTTAAAATCAGCAAAAAACCAGCCGTGAACATCTCATGAACCAGGCTGTGGAAGGCCCAGGCCAGGAACATGAGTGGCCCAGATGTAGAACATCCTGGCTCGGCGTGGGATCCCACCCTCAAATTAGTGACCGCCAAGTGTGGTTCCTCGGCTAGCAAGAAACACCTGGACTTCAGAAAGGCAGGTTCTTGGGCCACAACCCAGACCTACTGAGTCAGAAACTCTCAGGTGGGTCCAGACATGTGTGTGTTTTAATTTGAGCTAATCAGGCAGACTTTTGGCCCCGGTGACCTTTACCCCTTAGCTTCTGCCCAAGACTCTGTGGTGTTAGCTGGCAAAGGGACTTTGCAGATGTAAGCAAGGTTCTTAAGCAGTTTAGCTTAAAAAATAGGGAGATCATTCTGGATTATTCCTGATCACATGAGCCCTCAAGAGTAGAAATCAGAGAGCAGATGCATGAGAAAGAGTCTATGTCCCTGAAGATGGAGGAGGCCACCCACCAAAGAGAGTGGGTGGCATCTGGAATGACTCCTGGCAGTAAAGAAACAGGATCCTTGTTCCCACAGGCACACAGAACAGAATTCTGCCAACGTGACTGGGCTTGTGTCCACTTCTCCAAATGCTTATTCACACACACACATGTACACACACCCACACGTACACACACATACAACTTATGCACACATATATGCATACACATGTACACACATACAAAAATATGCACACACATGTGCACACATACACACACACACACATACCCTCCCTCCATCCTCTCAGAGCCTCAGAGAAAATCACATATTTATCAAGTCATCAAATCGACGTGTCTGGTCCTCAAGCCACAGTTTGTCGCCAGAGCAGGACGAGTTTTAAGGGCAGCCAGGGTCTCTGCCTTGGGGACCATGTGCAGACCCCCATGTGCTTTCCGAAGCCCCTGAGTCACTGCACAGTGAGGGGCATGTGGTGCGTGGGGCAGGAATAGAGATTCTGGACTCAGGGCCTGAAATTTGGTAACACTGAGAACAGACGAAAAGCACCATATCCCACAGGGCTCCAACATGTGATTCTTCTGGTGGCACTGGTGGAGTAGACACAGTAACATATAACATTTAATGGTCTACGTAGAGGCGCAGATTTTTTAAATTCTTGTTCTCTAGTCCTTTACATGTACGTGTCAAACCAAACATCAATTTACTTTTGGATTTGGGAAATGTGGTCAAACAAGAAGGAGTGTGTTCTAACCCAACGTCCCCATCAGAACAGCCAGATACATGGAACCAGAGAAAGAAACTGGAGGAATCACGGAGATGCCCCGCAAGGCTTGTGAACCACAAAGGAAGCCCGTAGAAATAGGATTGAGCTTTTCTGGTGAGTTCAGTTTGCAAATTAAGCTTCACCAAGAAAAGAAAAGGGGTGGGGTGAAAATGCAAAGTTTCCACTAACAAATTTTGAGCAGAAGCAAATGCAGAAACAGCCCCTCTCTCCAGGGCTGCAGTCAGATTTCAGAGAAGAGAGTTCAGGTCAGAAGCAGGAAGCACAGATTCAAGTGAGTGGAGGGCTAAAAACCCCAATCAATCTGTGTCCATTTCTTATTTTTAAGCAACAATTTTAAACTGGGCAAAACGGGTTGGTTATACACAGGTAGGAGCTTACCCTTGGTGGGGGAGGGGGCCTGAGGGAACCTCTTGGGAGCCAGAAATTAGTGGGATCTATTGTCCCTGCTTCTCTGGTGGCTCAGACGATAAAAACGTCTGCTTGCAATGCGGGAGACCAGGGTTTGATCCCTGGGTCAGGAAGATCCCCTGGAGAAGGAAATGGCAACCCACTCCAGTACTCTTGCCTGGAAAATTCCATGGATGGAGGAACCTCATTGGCTACAGTCCATGGGGTCGCAAAGAGTCGTACAAAAAAACAAGCGACTGCACTTTCACTTTCACTGTCCCCTCTGGCCCAGAGCCTTTCCAGTCTGAGCAGGAAAGGCAGTGTCCTGGGCAGCCCTCCGTCTATGCAGACAGCTGGTCATCCCCCTAGGGACGCTGTCTGTCACTTGAGGGCTGGGCACACAGGTGTGCCAATTTGTGAGAATTTACAGTGAGACAGGGCTTCCCTGGTTGCTCAGTGGTAAAGAATCCACGTGCAATGCAGGAGATGCAGGAAATTTGGGTTCAATCCCTGTGTCAGAAAGATCCCCTGGAGGACGGCATGGCAACCCACTCCAGTATTCTTGCCTGGAGAATCCCATGGACAGAAGAGCCTGGCAGGCTATACAGCCCATGGGGTCACAAAGAGTTGGACACAACAGAGGGACTAAACAACAACAAAACAACACAGTGAGACAAACGCGTGCACATCTCTGCAGGCTCGAGACACCAGAATGAACCTGCAGACGGAGGGTGGGGCACACCTGGGCCTGCAGCTCGGTTCTCTGGGCCTGTAGGAGGCAGAGCATCTCCCGGCCGTCCTCCAGCTGGCACTGCAGGGCGGCAGCTTCCCGTTCCGTCAGGAGCTTCTCCTACACAAAGAAGCCAGACTCAGCATCACACACTTGTCATGGGAGGAAACACGGAGAGGCGGGGAGAGGCCTCCTGGGATCTGCACATTCACATCCCCCCCAGATTCACAGGTTGAGGCCCTGACCCCCTCCCGCCATGGGAAGGCATCTGGGCTGGGACTTTGGCAGGAAGGGAGGTGGAGATGAGGTCACTAGAGTGGGGCCCCCATGGTGGGATTAGCGCCCTTACAAGCAAAGAAGGAGGCACCAGGGCCTAAATGTGCTTTGTAAAGTGCACATGAATCCCTGAGCATCTTGCTGAAATGGGGACTGTGACTCAGTGGGTCTGCTGGGGTTTCTGGCTGGAGATTCTGTGGTTTTCTGAAGTTCCCAGGTGATGCTGAGGGTCTCTAACAATCACTAAGGCCATCAAACTAGGTCTGGACAGTTCTACGTTCCTACAACTCAGACAAATGGGGCTATAAGGAAACAAACTATTATGATTTTATAAGTGTGCTCTGATATAACACACCTTTGAATTAAAGGGGAAAATGTTTGCAAAATACAATAAAGTGTCTGGAAAGAAATCTCTGACAAAGAAAATTATGTTTTAGGAAAAGCTGTGTTTTAGACCAGTTCACTTGTGACTTCCCAGGTGGCACTAGTGGTAAAGAACCCACCTGCCAATGCAGGAGACATAAAGAGATATGGGTTTGATCCCTGGATTGGGAAGATCCCCTGGCGGAGGATATGGCACCCTACTCCAGTATTCTTGCCTGCAGAACCCCATGGACAGAGGAGCCTGGTGGGCTACAGTCCATAGGGTCACACAGAGTTGGACACAACTAAAGCAGCTAAACACACATGCACACAGTTCACTTGGCATCAATGGTAAGCAATGTGGACAAGAATATCCCCAACAAGGCCAAAAAAAGTAACCCTTCTGCCTCTCTGATGTTACCTGGCAAGGTTCAACTATGTCCCAAAAGCAAATTTGGGGATTTCTTTAGCTTCGATATAAAAAGTTAGATTCAAATAAACATAAACCAGTCAGATAACCTTGCCCACTGGTTCTGCAGGGTGTGGGCTTAGGCAGGCTTCTATCCTAAGTCATCTTTGCAGAAAAACACAGAATCTCTGAACAGTCCACAAAACCCTGCCCTCAGTATAACACTTCTCCAGAGAAAGACCACATGACATTTCTGTTTTAATCTGTATCCTTCTCAGTCTATTTCTACACATACCATATCATGCATCACAAAATCCCATAAACCACAGTTGGAAAAAATATAGGTCAATATCCTGTTGAACTGTTAAACAGCTAAGTGAGGAAGGAATCTGAAACATTATACTGAGAATACAGTTTTACACCCAAATCCCAAAACAGCTTCGACCATCTCTAACCTGTCCTAACAGTTTTCATGTCCCAGACTTGCCTCATCATTAGCAGGGCCTGACGTGAAAAACACAGTCACTCACTATCTTCAATTTTCTGGATTCAAAATTATGGTCAAATTGATAAGGGGAATAAGAAAACAAACAACCCAATTACATATATATACATATGTATATATATGCAAAAGACTTGGGTCTTGGTCCAACAAAGAAGATTCGTGAATCATAGATACATGGATGGCAGATAAGCATCCATATGTCTTGACTGAAAAGATACTCAACAAGGAATTCCCTGGTTGTCCAGTGGTTAGGATTCTGTGCTTTCACTGCGGAAGGTTTGATCCCTTTCAGGAACTAAGATTCCTGCAAACCATGTGGTGTGGCTAAAAAACAAAAAACAATGCTCATAACAAGATACACAACACAACTATTAGAACAGCAAAACCAAAATAAAAGCCCAACATCCCCAGTGCAGACAAGAAAGCAAAGCAACAGAAGCTCCCATCTGTGGCTGAGGGCGGGGATGCAGTGATGCTACAGAGCTTGGGAGATAGTCTGGTAGTTTCTTATAAGCTAGACAAGGAAGAATAGCCTGTGATCCTCGAGAGGACAAACACCTAGGAAGACGGTCAGCAGCAGAGTTTATGTCCTCAAATGTCTAGATACCCTTGTTCACTGAGAGACTGAAAGAGCAGAAGAGTAAACTTGAATATGAATGCTCAGGTCGGGTTGGGGCCCCCAGACAGTCCAACCTGATGCCTCTCCCTGGGCTTCTGGGCACCAGCCCTGGGGCTGTAGGACCAATGCCCACATGTGGCCACCCTGCTACTGGGGCTCCTGCCCTTACCTCCCGCATCCCACTCGTTATGGCGGCTGCCTGCGGGGTGGTCTGGATGATCTGCTGCAGGATGGTGACATAGGTCTGAATCTCCAGAAGATTCTGTCAGGGAAAGAAAGAGTTCTCATTAAAACCTGAACTGCCTGAGTTTCTCCCTCCGGGCCAATGTGACCCTAGGGACATCAGACAGTGACCTGCTCGGAGGGTGCCTGATGCCTCCTTTAATCTACACAAGAGCCACCCTCCGCCACCTGGAGCAGGTACTGAGGCAGAGACACAGACACTGAAGCTGGAGGGAGGCCAGGTTCCTGGAGAGGTCAGCCCTCAGGTCTGCTGTGCTCAGGTGACACAGGTGGGCAGGAAAGGAGTGTCTGGCACTTGCATTTTTAAGATGCACACGTTCAGAGAGGTTAGACCACTGGCCTTAGGTTACAAAGATCTGGGACTGGACTTTCCCAGAACACCAAGCACCCCTACCCCACTGCGGCATGAGGCTATAAGAAGCTGGTAGGGCTGAGGGCAGAACACAGCAGTACTTGAGAGGAGGCTCCTGCTATTGCTGTTTAGTCGCTAAGTTGTGTCTGACTCTCTGCGACCCCGTGGACAGTAGCCCACCGGGCTCCTCTGCCCATGGCATTTCCCAGGCGAGAATGCTGGAGTGGGTTGCCGTTTCCTTCTCCAGGGGGCTCCGGCAGGCCACATGTTCCCTCAGAGGCAGCAGTGAAAATTTACAGTTTTTGCACTTTCTCCATTTTCTGACCTGAACCAGTTGATAGGCAACAGCCTAATCAAGACAGATCTGCGTGCAATCACTCTGTGGACTGTAATGTCTCTCATAGATACTGGCTCCCACCCCAACCCCTGGCACACACACCCCAAAACCACCTCCCCCTCTGCACATCTGGTTCACTAAGCACTGTTCAGCCCAGTTCGCCTGAGTAGCCCACTCCAACTGTCTCATTTTCCAGCCACAAGAGCCCCGGACTAGTTTCTGGTGGGAAAGGGCTGCAAGAGGGGTTGTGGTTACCTTTTTGTACCTGTCCTTGGCCGCACTGATGTCATCCTGCAGAAACTGGGCTTCAATCTGAAGACGCAGGTTACGTAGCAGGGCCTCGTCTGCCTCCTGCAACGAGAGGGTCACAATTCCGACTCAGAGAGGCCATGGAGTGGGTGTGAAATCTGAACACACAGACCACCGGGGGTCTGGTTAACATGCAGACTGCTATTTGGTAGGTCTGGGAGGGTGTCTGGGATTCTGCATTTCTAGCAGAGCATTGGGTTAGCCCACTGGACCTGGTCTAGCACAGTAGCTCTCAGGTGGGGGTGATTCTGCCCCCTTGGGGACATTTGGCACAATCTGGACACACTTTTAATTGTCACCATTTGGGAAGTGGAGTGCTACTACCGGCATCGAGTGGGTAGGGGTCACAGATGCTGCTAAACATCTCATAATACATAGGACAACCTCACACAACAAATAAACCTCCAGTCCCTAATGCCAATAATGCCAGGGCTGAGAAGCCTTGATCTAGAAAGATCAGGGAGCAACAGTATGCTTGCATGCCAATAACCTTAAAATTGCTTCCCTGGTGGCTCATATGGTAAAGAATCTACCTGCAGTGCACGAGACGCAGGTTCAGTCCCTGGGTGGGGAAGATCCTGTGGAGGAGGAAACGGCAACCCACTTCAGTATTCTTGCCTGGAAAATTTCACGGACAGAGGAGCCTGGAGGGCTACAGTCCATGGGGTCACAAAGAGCTGGACATGACTAAGCAACTAACACACTTTCGAATTATGGTGCTGGAGAAGCCTCTTGAGAGCCCCTTGGAAAAAAGGAGATCAAACCAATCAATCCTAAAGGAAATCAACTCTAAATATTCATTGGAAGGACTGATGCTGAAGCTCCAAAGCTTTGGCCACCTGATGTGAGGAGCCAAATCATTGGAAAAGACCCTTATGCTGGGAAAGATTGAGGGCAGGAGGAGAAGGGGGTGACAAAGGATGGGATTGTGGGATGGCATCACTGAATCAATGAACATGAATTTGAGTAAACTCCAGGAGATAGTAAAGGACAGGGAGGCCTGGTGTGCTGCAGTCCATGGGGTTGCAAAGAGTCAGACAGGACTTAGCAACCAAACAACAGTAACACATACGCAAACTTAAAATCTGACACATCTGTATTTGTTCTAGAGCCTCTCATCAGTGAGTTGAGTTTCTAAGACTAAGAAACAGCTTTCCCTTAAACACTGAAACCTTTACTTTAGAATATAGCTAGAGCCCTATTTTATACCATTCAAAAACGAACTCTAAATGGGTTAGCTGCTGCTGCTAAGTCGCTTCAGTTGTGTCCGACTCTGTGCGACCCCACAGACAGGGGCCCACCAGGCTCCCCAGTCCCTGGGATTCTCCAGGCAAGAATACTGGAGTGGGTTGCCATCTCCTTCTCCAATGCATGAAAGTGAAAAGTGAAAGTGAAGTCACTCAGTCGTGTCTGACTCCTAGCGACCCCATGGACTGCAGCCTACCAGGCTCCTCCATCCATGGGATTTTCCAGGCAAGAGTACTGGAGCAGGGAAATGGGTTAGAGATTTAAATAACTTTATACTGAAACAAAACTCCAAGAAGAAACAGGAAAAAACCTCCCTGACATGGGTGTCGGCAATGAATTTTTGGATGTGACACTTAAAGCACAAGCAACAAAATAAAAAATTGACAAGTAAGACTATTTCTTGCTGCTGTTTTATTCAGTCATGTGGCGTCTTTTGCCACGCCACAGATTGTAGCCCACCAGCTTCTCTATCCATGGGATTTCCCAGGCAAGAATACTTGAGTGGATTGCCATTTTCTTCTCCAGGGGATCTTCCCAACCCAGGGACCAAATCCACATCTTCAGCATCTCCTGCATTGCAGATGTTTCTTAACCACTGAGCCATTGGGGAAGCCCAAGCAAGACTATATCAAACTCAAAAGCTGTGCACAGCAAAAGAAATCACCGATGAAGTCAAAAGACAAACTATCAAGTAGGAAACCTTAATTTTAATAGTTTTCTCCTGAGGACTGTTGACACATACCTTGGGACCACCCATCTTCAATACAAAATGCATTTTTTAGCATGAATGCTGAGGTGAAGAGTGTTTGCTCCTTTAAAGTTGGAAATGACACAACAGAAGGTCAAACGTTCTTACCAAACTTTTTGATGAGTCACCAACTTTTATCTCATCAATCTTCCTTTGACCAACCAAACAGGTGTGAAGAAGTATTTGTGCTCTTAATAAGAAGGTAATATGATGTGTGGAATTGACTTAAATGCTTCAACAATTCAGTGATATGTTACAGGGCCAATGACCTTGTTCCTTTCCCAAGACACCTCTGCCTTGCATTTCTACCAATACCTGAGGCCTTGCTAAGTGCATCTTTACTGACTTCTTAATGACTTGCTAAAAAGCACTATGAATGTTAGCAACAGGCTCTCATCCATAGAAGTAGAATGTAGTCTGCTAAAATATTTAAGATATTCTCCACCTCTGAGTGAACAGAGTTAAGACAGTCAAGGTATGTGGACAGGACAAGATATTCTGAGACACTTGCCCTCCTGGTACTAACAGGGGTTAGGTTCATCATGCTGAATTGTCATTTCAGAAGACCCACGCTGCCCACCCCTGGGAGAGCAGAGCATTACTGATGGTCTCACGCAGACGCTCCAGGGAAGGCGGGAGGCCCCTTGGAGGTCCTGGTGAATGGGCTTCTGAATTACTCAGAATTGTTACATAGCCTGGGGAAGCCTCTTCAACAGAGAAATGCTGAAGGAAAGGAAGCCTGGTGTCTTCCCAGCAGTGGAAAAGGGCTGAGGAGCCAGAAAGATCACATGTAATCTACAGACCCCAAGGGAAAAAGAGTCAGGCCTCAGGAAGGATAGAAACCAGGGCAGTCCCAACAAAGCAAGTAGCAAGGCGCTGTGGCCTCCTCACCCAGGATGACCAGCGCCAAAGGCACTCATCTCTGCCTCTCAGGGGCGACATCTCTGAGAGACAGCTTTGATTGGCCCACATGATCATGTGACTGTTGTCTTGCTAACAATCCTACCAGGACCACACTGACAGGAAGGAAGGTCCAAGGGCTCAGGGGTGCAGCCCTGCCCACTACAGGCACGGTGGTTCCTGGTGGAAGTGACTCTCCGCTCCAAGGAGCGGGCCCTGCTTAGTAGGAACAGCTAACCCTGAGGGCAGAGGCGGGGCAGTGCTGGGTGCAAATGTGAGCCAGCCCTTTGGGATGTTTTCCTACCTGCCCCACCCTTGACCCCTCAAGATTGTTGAGGATGGGGTGGGATAGGGAATTCTCAAACATCTGAAACTTTCACCAAAAATTCATCCACAACTGATACACAATTACTGGAGCTGAAGACCTTTTGTGTTATGACTTACAAAGGGATAGAACACTTAAAAATTTTAGAAATAGAAGGGACCCTAGAGGCCATGGGTCCTCAGACATTTTGTAGCCACATGTGTGTCATCCTGCAAACAAAACATCTCAGGGAAGCCAACATATAGAAGCAAAGCAGAGATGTGCTTCCTAAGGGACATGATGGTTGGGTGGAGGCGGGCAAGGATAGGAACCCTGACTGTCCGGCAACCCTCCTCCATCAGATGCCCTTCAGGCAAATCCATGGACCTCAAGGGCTCTGCCAAAGACAACTCAGAAACCATAGAGTCTCACCTTACAGACAGGGAGACATGGAGCCAGTGGGTCATTCAGCCGATTAACAGAAGTTAACAGGAACTAACAGGCCTGGGGTCTGTCCTGGGCTTCCCTCTATTAGTCGGGAGTTGAACGCTGAGTCCTGACCCCACCCTGAAAGGTGCCTTCTGCTCTTCCCTGACCTTCCTCTCAGGGTCAAGCCCAATGACCCCTTAGGTCCCATCAGCCAACTTTTAAAACTGCTCAGAATGATAACAAAAGGCCAGCCCACATTTGCCCTTAAAAGAGAGATTAATCAGATGCCCTGCAAGCACATTCTCTCGCTTTGAAGACAATCATCTGATAAACTGCCCGGAAAAACTCCCAAAGGTGAGTCGCTGCTGCTGGAATGTGCAGCTGCTGGTAGAGGGGGAAGAATTCTTTTGGAAGTGTTTTCTTTTGTTTGCACCAGAATTCAGAAATGTGTGGACGCTTGTGTTTTTATTATGCTTTTGGATGCTGTCAGCTGCAGTTTCAAAAGCTCCACCAGCAGAAGCGTCTAGATTTTTCTAAATCAAGACTCTGAGCCAAAAGTCTAATTTTAGAAAATGCTCCAACCCGGATACTGTATATGTTTTACATCTAGGCGAGTGGTTCGCAAAGTGTGGTTCCTGGATCACACCATCTAAAAATGATTTGAAATATGAAAGATCTGGTGGATCCCAGACCTATTGGATCAGAATTTCTAGGGTAGAGGACGAGGAATCTGTTTTAACACACCCTCCACGTGCTGCTAATGCTAGATCCACTAGTCTAGACCATCTTTCTTCTCGAGTAGCTCAAATGGTAAAATATCTGCCCACAATTCGAGAGACCTGGATTCAATCCCTGGGTCGGGAAGATCCCCTGGAGGAGGGCAAGGCAACCCACTCCAGGATTCTTCCCTGCAGAATCCCTTGGACAGAGGACCTGGCAAGCTACAGTCCACTGAGTCGGAAAGAGTCGGACACGACTGAGCAACTAACACTTTCACTTTTGAGACCATGTTTTAGAAAGGAACTGGAGAAATTAACTGGAGTCCAACATACCGTCAAAAAATCAACCTTGCCAACTCAACCACACAGATGATGGAAATCCATTAAAAACTTCAACTGTCTGTATCTACACCCAAACCAGTCCAACTAAAACAAAAAAAAAAACCCAGCTGCTGGGACTTCCCTGGAGGTCCAGAGGTTAAGACTCCACGCTTCCACACTTTCAACCCAGGCGGCACAGGTTCAACCCCTGCGAGAACTAAGGGGAACTAAGATCTCATGTGCTCCCAGATTGGGCCAAAACAAACAAACAAACAAAAAACCAACTTCCTGCCTTCCACCACCAGCTTCCTCCAAAACTCTGCTTCCCAGATCCTTCTCCTCTTCTCCAGAAGTTCATTCCCAGCCTCAGAGGGATTCTTGTATGTACGAAGGCTTGTAGCCCTGAAAGCAAAAGTGCTTTCACCTCTTAAACTCCCTCACCTCTTGCTCTTTTCCAAACACGTTTAAGATTCATGACTCACACGGAAAAGCACACGTGGCAGCTTTAGATATTTCTTTACCTTGTTTTCAAGTGAAAGCCTTCAGCTAGAACCTACAGCATTTTAAGATTCTGGGAATTTTTTTTTTAAAAAGAGAGAAATCTCGAAGTCTACACCTTACCATTTATATATGTAAACAATGAGTCCTAGAGGTTAGCCAAACCCAACTATTTAAACATCATCAGGTCAGTTCTAGTAACTTCTAATAGAGCATAGCGTATACAAATACTGAAACCCTATACTGTACACCTAAAACTAACATAATATTAAAAATCAACTATTACTTCATTAAAAAATTAAAAATAAAAAAACAAAACAATTAAATGCTAATGGAAGACCCTGCCCCTGTCCATACCTACCAAGGGTGAACGGGGACAGGGGGGCGGGGGGCGCTCTGAGTCATTTAGATTCAGTGAGGGTGAGCTCCTGCCCTGACAGAGAGGTGATATCCCACCTCTTTTTTTGGGTAAAAACCCCAAAATCCTCAAGGCTGTTCCGAGGTTCTGAGAGCTGGTTGCAGGGACCTCTCCATTTACTGCGTTTGCATACTGTGTTCATGATTTCTGACACATCCAAAATCTACTATTTGCCCTGTATTCTTTTCCAGTTGATTCATGTTTATTGACATGTATTTTTTAAAAAATCTTTTAAATTTCTCAAATTTTTTAACTTTTTAAAGAAATTTTTTATGTCACCCGCTATAGAGAAAAGGTAGTCACAAAAATAAATTCACAGCAATTCCAAAGCTATCCCTCCACATACTCCCACTCCATCAGGGTTACACAGCCACATCTGGAGAGAACTAAGCTGGTGTCCATTGTATCAGGTGACCTGTAGTAACAACTGTAGCAGGCAGGCCACATCTATGATTGTGTCATTGAAACTTCACCAGCCACACAGACAAACACCTGCTCTTGAGGTGGGAACTGGCATTGTTCCCATTTTCCAGATGGAGAAACTGAGGTGCCAAGAGAGGAAGCCACTCGCAGTGGAGTGAGGGGTCCAAGTAGCAGGTCACCCTCCTGCTCTGGATGGCACAGCTCTCACGGGGAGCACGGTCTCCCCTGCACCCAGGAACAGCCATGCCGAAGCCTGTGTGGCCCCCGCCCACCTGACTGCCTGGTCCCATCCTCCCAGAGAACCTTCATAACATCCCCACTGGACTCAGATCCCAACCGTCCACACGCTACATCACAGAATGAAGCGGGGGAAAGGGTGGAATGCCTTTCCCTTATTTTCCATTTTCTGTTTCTTATTTGTCTACTGGGAATATGCACTGCTTTTGTAATAGCAGAAAAATCGAAGGTTTGAGCTTGTTTTTAAGTCGAGTCACTTGCCACCAAAGGTTAAAAGGACTAAGTTCTTTCTCCTGCTTCTTCGAGGAAGGCCCAGGACGACAAGTGCAGGGCAGGAGACAACCTCAGTGCCATGTCCAGAGGGAGCCCTACCTGCGGTGAGGACAGACAATCATAAAGCAGAGTGAGCCGTTCGGGGTGCGGAGAGGCGGGGAAAGGGCTGAAAAGTGCCTAAAGCTGAAGGTGGTCAGCTTCCTCTGTTCCCAGAGGCCTTGGTCTGTGGACACGACAGCAGCCCCACCTGGGAGACTGGAATTTCCACCAAAAACAATGGGGATGAGCCATGGGTATCAGTCGAACTGCTGAGTGAAGTCAAAGGCTAATAAGGCCCGAATCAACTCAGACTTCCAACCGAGCTCAGCACATGGCCAGTCACTGAGCTGTGTGCACAGGACTCCTCTGCAGGATACCCTCCCCGCCAACTCTGGGCTCACGTCTGGGTGCCCACCTGCCCAGTTGGCCTGAGACCGTCCAGTTTCTATCAATCGAACTGTGTGATTACTAACAGTATTTCCTTCACTCAGTGTCCTGACTTGGACAACATGTCAGACATTCACACATGGACAGACACAGAAGAATCACACAGTGGGTGATATCCACAAAGCAAAACTCAGTGTCCCGAGTGTAGTTCTGACCCTCCCAACAACTGGCAGAATAGTCCTGGACAACAGAGATCGGACAAAGTCAGGGGACTAGTGACCAACACCCTGAGCAAACCCTGACAGTCTGAAGTCCCTGCCTGGAGTTCCATGTGGAGAAGAATCTTTTTTAATTTATTTTATTGAAGTACAGTTGATTTACAATGTTTTGTTAATTTCTGCTGCGTAGCAAAGTGACTCAGTTATACACACATAAATATGTTCTTTTCATAGTCTTTTCCATTATGGTTTATCCCAGGGTATTGAATATAGTTCCCTGAGCTCTACAGCAGGACCTGTTAATTTCTGTTGCATAGCAAAGTGACTCAGTTATACATACATAAATGTGTTCTTTTTCATATTCTTTTCCATTATGGTTTATCCCAGGATGTTGAATATAGTTCCCTGAGCTCTACAGCAGGACCTTATTGCTTATCCATTCTCTATACAATAGTTTGTATCTGCTAATCCCAACCTCCCACTCCATCCCACCACCACCCTCTTTCTCCCTGACAACCACAAGTCTCTATATTTGGGAGTGTGTTTCTATTGTATAGATAGGTTCATTTGTGTCATGGTTTAAATTCCACATATAGTGATATCGTACGATATTTGTCTTTCTCTTTCTGACTTACGTGAATAGTATGGTAATCTCTAGGTCCATCCATGCTGCTGCAAATGGCATTATTTAATTATTTTTTACGACTGAGTAATATTCCATGGTATATATGTGTGAAAGTGAAAGTTTTTCAGTCATGTCCAACTCTAAGGGATCCCATGGACTATACAGTCCATGGAATTCTCCAGGCCAGAATACTGGAGTGGGTAGCCTTTCCCTTCTCCAGGGGATCTTCCCAACCCAGGGATCAAACCCAGGTCTCTCGCATTGCAGGTAGATTCTTTTCCAGCTGGGCCACCAGAGAAGCATCTTCTTTATTCATCTTCTTTATTCATTCATCTGTTGATGGCTATTTAGGTTGTTTCCAAGTCTTGGCTACTGTGAACAGTGCTGCTATGTACATAGGGGTGCATGTATCTTTTCAAATTATGGTTTTGTCCAGATTATGGTTTTGCCCAGGAGTGAGATTGCTGGATCATATGGCAACCATTTGGAGAAGGCTCTTAAGGCCACATCTGGGTCAGCAGGGAAGGGTGACAGATTTTATCAGCAATGAGGTTATGGGTGGGGAAGAGGAGAAGGTGAAAAGCAGCCAGGTACCCTGAATAAGCAGCCCTTCAACTCATCAGTCCCCATAGGTCCTTCCTTTTGACATTTGAGCTCCAAAATGATCAGAAAAGAACCATGCTCAGAGCTATTGGCCACAGATAACCTCTGCAGTCCAGGATTACTCTGCTATCTGGTAGTCGAGCTCTCCTGGCTACAGCAGAAAGATCCAGTCAGTTAGGAAATGCTGGAGGATCCAGAAAAGGAAACTGTCCCGGCAGAGAACAGTTCCCCTTAACCTCTGGTACCTCCCTCGCAGAGATGGTTCATACTTCAAGAATGAGGAGTTTGAGGGGAAAAGAAGATTTCGTCCTCTGTTCTCGTGAGACTTCCCCGGGAAGGAGTCTTCTCAAGACTCTTAGCCAACAGGATATGGTAGCACTGATACAAGTAACTACTGCCTGGAGCAAGTCCTCTCCCAAGTTTGGTGCAAACCACAGCCAGCCTCTGTGACACTGACATGTCCTGATGGCCAAGCAAAGCAATGAGCTTCATTGTCTGGAGATCTCTCACAAGCTCATGTAGCTTGTGGGATAGGAGTTCGTGGGGGTGTGTGCACTCACTCACAAAGATTTCATTGAAGTTACGAAGCCATGAAGGAGGGCAGCAGACATACATAGAGAACAGACTTGTTGTTGCCAAGTCATTGGGGGAGGGGAGGGATGGATTGGGAGGCTGGGATTCGCAGATGCAAATTATTATATGTAGGAAGGATAAAAAACAAGGTCCTACTGTACAGCTCATAAAAACATCAGTTCAGTTCAGTTCAGTCGCTCAGTCATGTCTGACTCTTTGTGACCCATGGACTGTAGCATGCCAGGCCTCCCTGTCCAACACCAACTCCCAGAGTTTACCCAAACTCATGTCCATTGAGTCAGTGATGCCATCCAACCATCTCATCCTCATCCATAAAACCATAATGGGAAAAAAGATGAAAAAGAATGTACATATATGTATAACTGAGTCACTTTGCTGTACAGTAGAAATTAACATTGTAAATCAATGGTACTTCAATAAAACTTTTTTAAAAAGGAGAATGACCTCAAAAGACATGGAGGAGTCTCAAAAGAACACAAAGAGGAGGCGTGTGGAACAATCATTCAGCCGCTTATCTCAATCTCGCCATGAATCTACTCAAACCCCATGTCGGGCTCTGCTCACCTTGTTGAGTCGTTCCAGCATCTCCTTCAGCAGCAATTGACACTCACACTCATTTTCATACCTGCAGACGAGATACAGAAGGCAGAGTGGGGCATTCAGTCAGCCTGAGTCCTGCGCCCTCTCTTTACAGGAAGCAGGAGCTGATGCTGTCTTTCGGAGCCCACTCACCCTTTCCCAACCTTCTCCATGGTATACATAGGGGGTGCCATACATGGAGACCCAGCCTCAAGCCCCCAGCACCCCCACCTAGCCACCCAAGGATGCAGGAATCAGACCTAAGCACAGCTGTTACCCCAGGATCGCACCTGGGGGCTGCCCTAAGGTTCTGCCTCAAACACCACTGCCCTGACCTTGCCTGGCTATCCTATACTATTGTATTCATCCACCTGAGACAGCTTTTCTGGATTGTGTCCTTTGATCCCTAACCCTGGAAGAGAGCAGTTGTTATTACCCCTGTGTGGAAGATGGGGAAACTGAAGTTGAGAAACTGGCCCGAGGCCCCTATAGATGCTCTTAGTGCTTCACCCACAGCATCTGTCAGAATCGTTCTGCACACCCAGGGCCTCCCCTGGGCTGGGGGGCAGGGCAGGCTGGACAGGTCAAAGAGTCAGTCCTCCTGGGAGCAGCCTGCAAGCTCCGACAAGGTGAGTGGGGACACACACGCCCCCGGCTCCCTCCCTCCCAGCTGGGACCACAGAAGTGTGCTCTCCAGCCCACAGGTAGGTGCCAGTGGCCACAAAGGTAACTTGCCAGATGAGGCACCGCTTGGTCTTTCCCTGCCTCCCTCACTTCCCCACTCCCCAACTGCTGCTCCCTGACACTATCCCCCAAATAAACCACTTTCTCAGGCTCAGCTCCTGGAGGACTTCACACACAGAGGGGTGAGTCAGGATTCAGATGTGAGTCTGCCACATCTACCACGCTGCCTGGGCAGAGCTGAGACACCACCAAAGTTATAAGCATGCACAAGATTAAGAAAGTAGCCGGTGCTAGGAGCAGGTGTATTTTTCCTCCTAGTCAGCTTCTTCCCTGGAGTCCCAAAAAAAAAAAAAAAAAAAATTTGCTAAAGATCAAGGAAGCAGAGAAACACCAGAAATCATTCTGGTCAGAACAAGGTTCCCTCTAGGGGGAATTTCATCCCCTGAAGAAAAAGAGAAAGCCCCTTCCCCAATGACCCCCACCTCACTCCATGTAAACTGTTGCCAATATCCATACTAATAGGACATAGGAAGTCATGTTTGGAAGCTTTCCATGTTTGGAAGCCACAGTGCTGCCTAAAATAAAGACTACATTTCCCAGCCTTCCTTGCAGCTCAGTGTGGCCATGTGACTCAGTCCTGACCAATGGGAAACAAGCATGCCTGTGGCCTCTTGAGGATATCTCTGGTAAGAGATGGTATAGGTATGTCCTTCAACATCCCTTCCTCCACCTTGTCCCTTGAAACACCAATGCTTTCTTCTTGAAAGTCGCACACAGCCTTGTGGGCCTTGATTACCATAGGGCGCCATACTAAACTGCTAGCCCAGACCTTACACAAGAAAGAAACAATCTTCCACTTTGGATAAGCCAGTGTTAACTTGGAATTTATTTGTAGTTGAAACTAATCATACTTAGCACTTAGACCAACCTACAAAGCCTGGCTTTCTGTGTCCCTGCACACCCATGCCACAGGTTCAAGTTAGGACTTTACACTGATGGGTGCTGGGAAACTGCAGCTCAGAATCAAAAGTCCTGACCTCAGGGAAGAACACTGTTCTCAGTGTCCCCATCTCCAGAGCCATCCAAGCAGCTTAGCTGTAACCAGTAAGCAAAATATGTATGCATAAGTTTTACTTTTCACACCAGGATGTCACATTTAGCAGTCTGTTTTCTGTGTGGCTCTAATGGAGCCAGAAATGATTTTTTTTAAATAGTTAATTAGCTTTAAAAATAAAACCAACAAAATTTAATCTTCTTATTGCTTTTTCCTGCTAGAAACATCCAAGAATTTCTATACCTTAAAAACATACTTAGGGGTTTCCCTGGTGGTCCAGTGATTAAGACTCCACACTTCCAGTGCAGGGGGCCCGCGTTTGATCCCTTGTGGGGGAACTAAGATCCCACATGCTGCACACAGCCAAATACTTTAAAAAAAATTTTAAAGACTTTTTTAAACATATTTAATAAACAAAATATTAACCTAGTTTCATGCTGTAGACAAGTCTAGGTATTATATTAAAGACAGGTGATCTCATTATAAAGAATTCATAATATATTCATATATTCATAGAAGTGAATATACAAGTGAATTCATAAGGTGGAAAAAACCACTTTGGCTTCAATCATCTGACTGACAGAATTATTTTTAGCTTTCAGCAATTTGGATAATTGACTCATCATTGTATTTTGTATGCATCATTGTATTTATCGTATTTTGGTAGTTTTGTTTTTATTTTTATTTAGTTTTTATTTTATTTAGCCTTTCTTTGATGTGCTAAAGACCTGATTTTGAAATTATACAACTATCCAGGTAAAGAATATGCCTAACAAGGTTGCATATACCTTTCTGTTTCTATATTAATTTCACCTATTTCTGGCTAGTCATCACCACACCTCTGGAATTAAACCAAACTCAGTGTGTGTCCCCAGTGTATTACAGATGCGTATAATTTTTACAATGATTTTCTAATCTCACTACCCAATTTTAAATATCAAAACTTCTCTAAGGGGGCAGTGGTAGGGAATAAACTAATGAGAATTATCAAATAAATCAGAGAGCCTAAGGGGCCGGCTCCATGATGGACACACAACTCAGAATCAAGTAAAATCAGGAAAACTCAAGACAGCCACCCTCCACTGAGGGCTCCCAGGAGTCATGCTTGCCCAGCCAAATCACAGCCGACTGTGACTCAAGGACTGTGGCCCAGGTAAAGGCCATCTGGGGATCTGGGGTATCCAGATGACCCATGGAGCTGCCTTGTGTCCCAGCATTCACCTCCATTACTTTATGTAACATGAGCTTTATATGAGTGAAGGCCTCACTCCACAGGCATCCAAGGAAGGTTTCTCTCCAAGACACAGCGTTCTGGAAAGGGTGTGGGCCTCCAGGCGAAAAACCCAAGTTCAAGTCCTGCCACCCACAGGCCCTCTGCAAGCCTCAGTTTTCCCTTGAAGAGCTATAGGGATTTTCAGGTGCATTCTTCCAGGATCAAAACCAGAAACAGGGACTTTCCTGGCAGTCCAATGGTTAAGACTCTACACTTCCACTGCAGGGGCCACAGGTTCAATCCCTGGTTAGGAAACTAAGCTCCTGCATGCCACACAGCACAGCTAAAAAGAAAGAAAACCAGAAACAGCAGGACTGATGGAATGAATGCTTATAATCAGATAAACAGGCTCGATATACCATGCTGAATAACCTGTTCACGTCCGGGGCTGAGAATATGGAATACAAACACAGAGCACATTTGAAGAAAACTCTCTAGCTACCCTAGACCAGAGATCCTCAAACCTGGCTGTTAACTGAAATTACGAGTGGAGCTCATTAAATATGAAAATCCTGGGCTCCACTTGAGATCCAGGGTCAGGTCTACCTCTGAATTTTTTTCATTAATTTATATAATTTTTAAACAGATAAATCTCTTACATGGTCAGAGAATTTTTTAAATGACATCAGAAGATGTTAAGTTAAAATTCTCCCTCTACCTCGTGTTCCTCCTCCCTTATCCTCATAGGTAAGCAGTGTTGTTAGGTTTCTGTGTGTGTGCTTGTGTCCTTTTGCAAGCAAAAAATCTCTATGCCTCCCCCTATCTTTTTAAAATAGATAATAATAACACACTTTTTTTTTTTTTACAATTGCAGAGAATTTCATTGCATGAATGAAACACAATTTCATAACCAGACTCCTATTAACAGGCATTCAGGTTGGTCCCAGGTCTTAGTTACTGAGATCATGCCACAGGGAATATCCTTGTGGACATGTCCTTTGACACCTGCTCGAGTATCAGAGGGGACTGCCCAGTGGTGCTAGTGGTAAAGAACCCACCTGTCAAATGCAGGAAACATAAGAAATGCAGGCTCTATCCCTGGGTCAGGAAGATTTCCCAGAGAAGGAAATGGCAACCCACTCCAGTATTCTTGCCTGGAGAATCCCATGGACAGAGGAGCCTGGAGGGCTACATAGGGTCAGACTACACTGAAGTGATTTAACACACACACACACAGAGTATCTGAGGATAAATTCCCTGAAGCACCCAGCTGAATCAAAGTGCACACTCATTTATAACCTGGAAAGATGCTGACAAATTGCTGAGCATCTTTTTTTTTTTTGAACAGCTTTTAGGGTGATTTTAAAGCATTATTCATTCTATCAAAAGGGAGCACATTGCCCAGGACCAGGACTTCTGAAACTTCAATGTTTAACTTAAACATTGAATCACCTGGGGGGTTCTGTTAAAGTGCAGTCAGATCCAGGAGCTCTGGGGGTGGGCCCAAGAGGCTCCTTTTTTAACAAGCTCCTGGGTGATAGGAAACTGCTGGTCCATGGATAGCACTTTGAGTAGCCAGACCCTAGAGGACACAGGTTGAAACAATGTCCAGGTGTCAGCTGTGATACAGTGAAGACAGTTAGACTTTGCATGTTCAAGACCTGAATTCTAATCCTGGTGCAACAGTCACCAGCTGAGTGAACTTTCCCCTAAATCAATACATTGTCTGAACCCCAGTCTCCTCATCTGTGAAATGGGTGCAATACGCTCTTTAACAGGATGAGCCTGTGAGCATTAATAAACATCCATCATGGGGTGGCAAAGAGTTGGCCTCGACTTAGCAACTGAACAACAATCTCAAAAACACTATGCAAAGCCGAAGGAGCCAGACACATAGAGGAATATGTCTAGAAGATTCCATTTTTTATGAAATTCTAGAACAGGCCATAGTAGTCTATAGTGACAGAAATCAGAACCTTGGGTGCCTCGTTTGAGGGGGCTGGGGGGTGGGGGGGGCACCAAAGACTGGGAAAGGGCAGAAGGGAACTTTTTTGGGTAGAGGAAATATCTTGTTTTAGTAGTTAAATGGGTACCTATGTTTCTCAAACTCATTACACTATGCTCTTGAATGTGTGCATTTTATTGCATGTAATTAAATCTAGATATTAAGATAGGTTAAAAAAGTAAATTACACGATTTCATTTGAACTGTGACACGGCATCAAAATGGAAGCTAGTCCTAGCTCAGGGAAACGCACCACGTGCGTGCCTCCGCAGAGATGAAGTCATCGGTCGCCCAGGGATCAGAGACGGCCCTCCCAGCCCAGTGGCCGCGCGCTCCCGGCCCGCGCCGCCTTTCACCCTGGAGGCGCCCCTTACTTGCTCCGGAACTCGTCGAGCGCGCGCTGCGCCTCTGCGCCCTGGCGCTCCAGCCGGGTGCGCTCGGCGGCCAGGTCCCGGGCGCGCTGGCGGTTTCCCTCGACGTGGCGGGCCAGGGCATCCTCCGGGCCGGCCAGCTCGTCCAGGCGCTGGAAGGCGTCCAGCTGCCTCCGGAGGACGGCATGGCGCTGCTCGAGCGCCCGGGCCCGCTGGACGTGAGCGGCCACGCGCTCGCCGAGCCCCTGCAGCGCCGCCAGGTTCGGCGCGGCCGCCCGGGCCTCCGCCAGGCGGTCCGGCTCTGCGGCGCGCGGCGCCTCCTCGGCGCGCTCGTACTGCTCCTTGCGGGTCTGGAAGACGTAGCTGCGCCTGAACATGGCTCTTCTGCGGGCGGGCGCACGGCCGGCTCCCCGAGGCACCTCGCCGAGCCAGCAGTCCGCTAAATAAACATCGGAGGCCCCGGGTGCGCAGCTGGGAAGTTCCAGAGCGTGTCAGCTGTCTCTCCACGCGGCGCCCAGCCTCGGGGAGAACAAAAGAGCCGCGGGCCCCGCTTTTGTGCGCTGGCTTAGCGGCCCATACAGCTCTGGGGGTTGGAAGGTCACCCAGCGCCATGAGGGTTTTGTTCCGGGATTGTTGAGCCCGTTGCTTTTGAGTAAATGGAGTGTCAGGAGGACAAAAGAAGCATGCCTTTCTTCTGACTTGTTTCCACTGTGGAATTGCGAAGGAAGCCCAAGCGGGCTTGTTAACCTTGGTCTAGCCGGAGAGCCCAAGGACCCCAGGCTTTGTCTCTTCTCTCTCTTTCGGTCAAGCTTTCAATTCTAGAGCTTTTTAACAATACCTTTTTCTTTTCTGATTACTTAAGCATCTATTTTTCATAATTACACTATGGCATTAAAGACCCCTCTTTATATTAGTGGTTCTTAACCTTGGATGCAATATCAAATGGCACTTCTCAATAAATTGTGAGGTGTGTTGCAAGTTCTTACTGATTCTTGTACGTGTTTGTAAGGACTCTCTTCTTTGCACAGTAACTCAGAAAATCTTGCACAGTTGTTGTTAATATTACCCTGAGGCTCATGGATTCTGAGAGCCTTTCTGGAGTAGGAGATGCAAGCCAAGCTCCATCAGGACATTGGCATAATAGATTCTTCCAACCAAAGAAAAACTTCTTACAGCCTAAAGATTTGATAAATTGGCCAACTCTAAATTAGATATATAAAGGAATTTGTGTCACTTTGTTTCATTTTAATTTATATTCTGGAAATAATAAAGCTAGGCTTTGACAAATTTAAAAGTGAATTGTGGGTGTTGAAAGAAATGAATAGCATTTGATGAGACTGTTCCTAGATAGAAATATTTTGTCCTATCTCCAATTTTAAAAATCATTATCAAAAGCCTGCTTTCATAAAAAGATTAGCAGTACCATAAAATTAACAACTCTGTTGATTGCACATAGTATACTACAAATTAAAGTCATAGTTAACAAAGATGAAGAAAATTACACAGATCTTTGTTGGGTTTCTCGGAATTTATTTTTTCTCCAAAAAGACTAAGACATGGATTCAGTCTGGGATATATCTATGTAAGGACCAAAGTTGTGCTGGTAGTGTAGTTATTCTAATTTCTTGTGTTAAGTCATTTAAAAATAGATTTTATGATCAAATCAAGGAGAACCAAGCTTATTAATATTTTATATAGTATGGCACACACATACCATGCTGATGCCATAGCAAATTGGTTTCAAGCTTCCTAGAGAGTGAAACCAACGTAGAACAAGAATGATTTATTAAAAAAAATCATTCCTTCCCTTTGACATCATGTGTCAGTCAGGTATTTCAACAAAACACAATGACCCCCCAAACTAAGTAGCAGACAAAAAGTCATTTTTTGTCCAATATTTAGTTTGCAGGTCAGCTGCAGGGCTTTTGTGCAAGCTTCAGGTCTTCTGATCCACCCAGGCAGCTGTGCTCCCAATGGAACTGCTCTTCCTGGAACTCACAGTGACAGAAGGACAGGAACGAGTCCATCCAGACCACTCCAAGCCTTTGTTGGCTTTGGGTCCACTAACATCCTTTTAGTGAAACCAAAGCACAGGGGGACTTTCCTGATGGTCTAGTGGCCAAGCTCTGTACTCCCAATGCAGGGGGCCCAGGTTTGACCCCTGGTCAGATTGAAGGCAGGAGAAGAAAGGGATGACAGAGGATGAGATGGTTGGATGGCATCACCAACTCGATGGACATGAGTTTGAGCAAGCTCCAGGAGTTGGTGATGGACAGGGAGGCCTAGCGTGCTACAGTCCATGGTGTTGCAAAGAGTCGGACACGACTGATCGGCTGAACTGAGCTGAACAGGAAACTAGATCCCGTGTGCCCCTGTTGTAGCCACACGTTCCAGGAAACTAACTCAGAAGGACAATGCAGATAGTAGAGTGCAATTTATTACACTGGCGGACCCAAGGCAGAGTCTCCTCTTAGAAAGGACCCCCACCAGTTTTTGTGAAAACCTTATATACCCTAAGTGTACCGTGCACAAACCTACCTCCCCAAATTCCCTGACAATCAAAGTTAACCCGTGATTCATATGCCTTAAGCCCAAGTAGTTAACAGTGGACAATTATCAGCAGGCCTGTGGTCATACCCCAATAAGCATAATAGAATGTATGATTCTATTCGGTTACACAGATAATTAGGGGATTCTTTTAGCGATGGAGAGCTCTGGGGCTCTTCCTTCTGGGGGCCTGGTTTTCCAGTTGGTATGTCGTTTCCATAGATACTGGGCATATAGCTCAAAGTCCACAGTCCGGCCCACGATGGAGTCCTGCTTTCAAGATAGAGCCTGTTCTGTTTCCTCCTTCACCACAACTAAGGGTTCGCATGCCGCAAGTAAGACCCGGCCCAAGTCAAATAAACAAATAAAAATAAATGAAAGGTTTTCCTGGTGGCTCAGTGTTAAAGAATCTGCCTGTCAAGGCAGTGGACACCGGTTTGATCCCTGGCCTGGGAAGATCCCACATGTATCGGAGCATCCAAGCCCATGTCCCATGACTACTGAGCCTGTGCTCTAGAGACCGGAAGCCACAGCTACTGAGCCCACGTGCTGCAACTACTGAAGCCCACATGCCCAAGAGCGCGTGCTCCACAACAATGAGAAGCCATCAAAGAAGAGCAGCCCCTGCTCATCACAACTAGAGAAAGCCCTCACAGCAACAAAGACCCAGCACAGCCAAAAATCAATAAATAAATGAATATTAGACAAAGCAAAGTACCCAGACACAGTCAAGAGCCAAGGAAGAGACATGGCCCACCCAAGACCACGTCAAGGGTGTGGTGTGTACCTCTATTACAGTGGAATGAAGCGTTGGGACCAGCCACCCAGTCTGTCACCCATGGAGAGCCCTTTGGGGAAAATACAAACTTCCAGAAACATAACAACAGAAAAAATATTATTTCTGTTTAACCCAGTGGAACAAACACTTAGAAAATATCTACTCACAAAGCATCATCTGGAAGAGTTAAATATTGGACAAGGTCAAGTCCTTACCCTTAAGGGGAAGGAGACAAATTCCAACTTAACAAATGAAGATACAAGGAAATCTGGGATAAGGTCAAAAACAGAGATGGTAACAAAGCGCTGTGGTTGCATCAGGGCAGCAGCAGTGAGCGGTGGGTGGGCGGGTAGGCAACGTAGAATTCCAGATGAAATAGCATAAATGAGGTGTGCACCCTGAGTTCCCTGAACTTGTAGCTAAACCGTGGCAGGTGTGGCAAGAGGAGTCCCACAAAGGAAAGTTCAAAGGCTCCGCATGAGTGACCATGGAACATGGGCCTTACCCCCATTCCTTTCACCAAGCCCCATCAAAAATGGCAGCAAGGAATCTTTTGAGATTAAAATTTCACAAAAATAAGGAAGAAAAGATGACAGTGGACAAGTTCCGTCAACAGATTTTCAGAAGGCTAACCAGGGACAGATTCCTGGAGACTGATGTGGCGCTGTGGAGAAAGCTAAAACCCAGCTGTCTCGGGGGGTGGGAGAAGAAAGCTGGTTTGCACAAGAGGATCTCAGAAAATCTTAGGAATTACATGTAGCAGATACAGGAGAAGATGGAGGTGAAGCGTAGTGTTGGCCAGTCCAAGCTTGTGCTCCTTGCCACATGACAGGTCAATAACTGGAGAGATGAGTTGTCAGGGCAAGGAACAGAGACTTTATTTGGAAAGCCAGCAGACTGAGAAGATGGTGGACTTGTGTCCCAAAGAACCATCTTCTTTGAGTTAGAATTCAGGCCTCTTTTATACTAAGAAGGGAGTGGGGGTGGCTGGTTGTTGCAGACTTCTTGGTGCAGGAATCCTTTGTTCTAGCAGCTGTCCAGGTACGTCTGGTCACAATGTTCCTATAAACCTCCAATAAGACAAGTGTTAGTCTCTATTCTGCAACTTTTTATCTCTATACAAATGGAAAAGGGTTACCCCTTTAAAGGTCAGAGCTCTGAGAAAGGGCTGTCAAGTATATTCATAGGCAGCATGCTTTGACAGAAGGTGCAGACCCCGGAGAAGTTAGCACAAGCAACAGGGCACAATGGTTAGAGCTAGAGGAACAGACCCAAGGAGTCAGGTTTGTTCATCTCTGTCACAGTAGAGCTGAAACACAAGAGGGTTGCCTGAGAGTCTGCACAGGAGCAGTTAGAATTTCAGATCTCCTCTGTCCTGCACACAGGCAACCAACCAATCTTCATCATGACAGGAGACCTGAAAGTTATTCCAGGTAAAATTGAACAAGAGATGTCTTGAGTTCAAGGTGGCTGGGCATAGCCAAGGGCAGGACGGTGGCCAGATGAAACAGCTGTGGGTGGTAGGAGCTCAGCCAGCAAACCCATCTGGCCCCAGTATGGGCACTGGTAAATGGGAATAGTCACTTACAGGACGAGAGTCACCATGCATCCCAGTTCACCTGAGACCATCCACGTTTACCCCCTTTATCACAGTGTGAGTATAGGTGGCTCCCTCTTTCACTCCCAAGAGTATTGCAGTTTGTCTGAGAAGGACACAGCATCTCATCCCAGCCTCGAGTGCATCAGTTTCAGTTCAGCCACTCAGTTGTGTCCGACTCTTTACAACCCCATGGACTGCAGCACGCCAGTCTTCCCTGTCCATCACCAACTCCCGGAGCCTATTCAAACTCATGTCCATCACGTCAGTGATGCCATCCAACTATCTCATCCTCTGTCGTCCCCCTCTCCTCCTGCCTTCAATCTTTCCCAGCATCAGGGTCTTTTCCAATGTGTCGGTTCTTCGCATCAGGCAGCCAAGGTATTGGAGCTTCAGCTTCAGCATCAGTCCTTCCAATGCCTAAAGCTAATCATATAAAAACATCCAGACAAACCCCAAATAAGAAACGTTATTAATAAAAATAGACAGGAACAATATTTTTTAAAATGTTAATATCATAAAAGATGAAGAGAGACATGGAAAAGTTCCAGGTTAAAGGAGATGTGACATCCAAATGCAGTAGTGACCCTAGACTGGATCCTGTATGAGGAGAGAAGACACTGTAGGATCACCTCTAGATCCACTGGCAAAACTGGAAGATGGACAATAGACTAGAGCTGAACCAATACTGAATTTACTGAAGTTTATGACTACTCCACAGTCAAGTAAAATAATGTCTGTATTCTTAGAAAATATCCTCTGAACTATTTGGGGGTAAAATGCATGATGTGTGCAACTTACCCTCAAATGATGGTTTAAAAATTACTTGTATAAATGTACACATAAATATTGACACATATAGACAGACTTCCATGGAAGTCCAATATCTGAGACTCAGAGCTCCCAATGGAGAGGGCCCGGGTTCCATCCTTGGTCCAGGAACTAGATCCCATATCCTGCAACTAAGAGTTCACATGCCACAACTAAAACTCACATACACCGCAGCTAAGACCCAGCACAGCCTAATTAATTAATCAAATGTATGAAAAGAGAAAGGAAGTGGGGCATGATAGTAACAATAGTAATCTGATAACTATTAGTAATAGTAATAATAGAACTAATTAGTTACTATTCTTAATAGTTTGTGAAAACTGTGATCACCTTATACATGAAGCACTTTGCAATGTAGACATCTATAAAAGATTCCTTTGCTTCACTCTATAGCTGTGTAGCTACGAAGAAACCAAAGAGAGGGAGGGGGACAGAGACATAGTTTAGTCAACTGTGCAAGAACAATAGGAGAAAATGGTCTGTAACCATTGACCAGTTTTAATCATGTGGAATATGTGATGACATCAGTAAAATGTTTATAACAAACAAGAACAGGAGCAGATAAAACAAAAAGCCATGCGTGGTGATTTCGGTCATATAAAATATATATATAATTAGAAATTAATCTACCAGGCTTTATGTTCATCACATCTTTTTATTGCCATTTTAACTTGCTTCAATACATGATATTTTAAAAAATTTTGATTAACATGTTTATCCACTGAACAAGTACAAAAACTAGGCAGAGATGGTTTGTCTTTTAGTCAGTTTCATACTCTATAGAGTTTTAAACCTTCCGGTTCAGTTAAGATACATTCTGAGTTTGCTCTGGACTTTTTATAAACATAAAGGGTATAAAAAGTTTATAAACTTTTTATAAACATATCAACTGCTGTCCGATAGTTGTGTGGCCTTAAATGATTCCATTAACCCATTTTCTGAATTGATGGGTTAAGGTGTCTCTATGAGCTTCCTGCTTGTTATGGGCTGACTTGTGTCATCTAAAATTCATATGTTGAAGTCCTCACCCTCTGGTTCCTCAGAATGTGACTGTATTTTGGAGACAGGGCCTTTGAAGAGGTAACTCGGGGGAAATGAGGTCACGTGGGTGGGCCCTGATGAAATATGACTTGTGTCCTGATAAGAAGAGATTAGGACACAAACAGGAAAAGTGAAAGTCGCTCAGTGGTGTCTGACTCTGTGACCCCATGAACTATACAGTCCATGGAATTCTCCAGGCCAGAATACTGGAGTGGGCAGCCATCCCCTTCTCCAGGGCATCTTCCCAAGCCAGCGATTGAACCCAGGTCTCCCACGTTGCAGGCAGATTCTGTACCAACTGAGCCACCTAGGAAGCCCAGACAGGAACAGAGGGGGAACACTTCGTGAAGACACAAGGAAAAAAACAGCCATCTACAAGCCAAGGAAAGAGGCCTCAGAAGAAACCACCCTGCTGACACCTTGATCCCAGACTTCTAACCTGAAGAACTGTGAGAAAATGAATTTCTATTGTTGGAGTCCATTCAACAAAATGAATGGACTTTGTTATGGCAGCCCTGACAGTCTAAGAGGCTGCGGGAGCATTCTGATTTTGTATGGTCTCCTTTGATAGTCTATCCTTTCCCAGGACATACAGATGTGTGCCACAAGAGGGCCACGCTGCCCTGAGAGTGTACACCTGCCTCCTGGCCCCTAGGGCAATTGCAGTCAGCAGTAGGTGGGGGTGGGGGGAGGCTGGGTGCACAGATGCACAGCTCGAAGCCTTGCCACCAAACTGGAACAACAGGTCCTGCAGGAGAGGCTTTTACTGAGTAAAGTGGCCGACAACCCCAGAGTGAAAGGGCAAACCTCTGACTCCCAGGCCCTGCTCCCTAGACTGGCCTCCCTATCAGCTGTAGAGCAAGCTTGGCTGCCATATAAGTGATGTGTCACCATGAAGGGTGACAACGGAGGGAGAAAGACACTCAAAAGCAAGGCTTTCTCTCCAACAGCACACACACTGTGGATGCTACAGGCTTTCCGGAAAGTGAAGCCACAGGTTCTCTCACTGTCAAAGCCAGGAGCACTAAGCATCTACCTGCTTTCCTTCGGGTTCAGTACAGACACCGAAGCAAATATCCAGTGTGCGGACAGGTGTATTCCTTGTGCTTTTGGACTGATGGGACCAAAAAAGTATGACAACTAGATTCAGTGCATGAACTTGAATGGGATTCTAGACCAGAAAAAACAAAAATGCTACCATGAAAACATTACTGTGATGCTTGATGGAATTCAAGTATGGAAAAATGGATTAGATAGTAATATTATGTGTTAAAATGCCTAATTTTGACAATCATTCAATGGCATATGAGAAAAGGACCTTGTTCTCAGTAAATACATGCTGGTTTAAGGAATAATTAGGCACAATATCTAACTTACTGGCAGTGTTTCAGAAAACAAATAATATATACATGTATATACCATACAGGAGGGCATGGCAACCCACTCCAGTATTCTTGTCTGGAGAATCCTCATGGACGGAGGAGCCTGGCCACCATGAGGTCACAAAGAGTCGGATGTGACTAAGCGACTAAGCACAATATATGATACAAGCATATAAATCAATAAATAGAATAGTAAAACAAATGGAGAGAAATGTAAATAATTGGTGGATTTAGGTAAAGGGTATAGTAGGAGTACCCTGTACGATTCCTGCAACTTTTCTATAAGTTTGAAATCATAAAAAAAAAGAGAGAGAGAGAGAAAAAGCTGCCCTCCAAAGTCCCAAACACCTCTGGAAAATGTGTGCTGAGAGTAGATGCTTCATAATGATAGCAAGAAAATGCAAAAATGCTCCTTTGATTCACCAGGTGGTATCATGGTTTGATTCACTGGGATTTCACGGTAGGAGTTTAACACACGAATGACAAAGGGGTTTTGAAATATACCTAAGCTCACATTCCCTGAGCACCAGACGATGGGGCACAACCATGGAACATGGTTGAGACATTGTCATACCTACTTATGCGTCATCACTCTGGTTATGCGTGAGAAGTGGCTGTGTCCTTGACCCCAGGGATGCAGCAATGACTCATTGTCCCAACAGGCAGCATTCTCAGGACCAAGTTTGGAGATGTCTCTTTCACAGTTATAATTTCTTGTGGATTTCAATCCACCCATGCTGTTCATATTTTTGCTCTGTACTTCTCTTCAAGATATCATTAAATGGACCTACTGCCACATTCAAGTTGGGTCAGGGTACATCTGAACCACCCTCTTCTCTTCGAGGAATAGATTGTCCAGTGGTTTGATGTATCATCAAGCCACAGTTGCCCAAATGGCATGCTCACTTTGCCCTAAAAGGAAGCTGTTCCAGACCCTGATTCGCACCACTTAGGAAATGGATCCCAAGGAATTAGACACAAACATCCATGAAGGCATTTCTATTAGGAATACTGTCACAGATTCAAGCCTACATCTGGTGTACCCATTGTTTCTATGGGTCCATACTGCTTTCTTACGGATAACAAGAGGAATTGATTGAGCTATTTCACAAGAGAAGATGTTTTTATCTTCCAAAGTGTACCAACTTACCTTTGATCTGAAATTGGGAGGGATGTTATTTCAAGTTATTTCTATATCTTTATTTATTACTCTTGTAAACTTTTAATTTTTTGGCCGCACCCACGGCCTGTGGGACGTTTAGTTCCCCCAACCAGGGGTGGAACCCATACCCCCCTCCAGTGGCCTCACAGTGTCTTAACCACTGGACCACTAGGGAAGTCCCAGCAATGTTCTATTTAAATATATGATTCATTTTCTCCATTTTTCCTGTTGATTGTGGTCTCCAGGATGAATGTAGTTTCAATCAAAATCCAGTGCTTTAGTCATTGGTTATACTGGAGACAAAGTGGGCTCCTTATCACTTTAAGGGTTGTTAGTCCTCCACATTGGGGAACAGTTCCCCTAAGGAGAACTTTAACTACCTCAGAGTTTCTTTGTCCAGGTGAAATATGCTTTCATCCATCCTGCAAAAGTGTCCACAAACACTAAGAAGCATCTGAAGCTTTCCGCAGCCCCTCTGCCTGCCAGTCCTCAGTGGGGCAGGTTCCTCTCTAGGACTGAGTTCCCGGGGGATGAGGGGGTGTCTAGAGCAGGCTTTGGATTATTTTTTAGCACAAATCACGCAATTCTGAGTGACTCGCTGGAAGGTCCTTTGCAGATTAGGGTCCATTATATACTTTGGAATCCTTGGTAAGGTGGCATCTCTCCTGTCATGGGTTTTATTATGAAAGTGCCTCCGGAGAGTATCCAAGCCTCAGGGATCAAAACGATTCCTTCTGCACTGTCTTTCCAGCCTGGCGAGGTGTGATCAAGAATGAATCCCTTTCTTCAAGCCCTCCCTTGTCCTTTTCTGACTACACTGGCTGGGATTTTGACAGACAGAGCTGAGGAAGACGTGACCCTCTCACGGCGTGATGACTGCCTTCTTTGCAGCACAGTCAGCTAACTGCTTGCCTTTTATTGTATGAATTTCACCTCTTTGGTGTCCTGGGAGGGGCATTACAGCCACTTGTGAGGGCTTATGGGCTGCCTCTGACAGTGACAGGATTTCAGCAGTGTGATTTGTGTCCTTAGTATTTGAAGTAAGGAAGCCCCTCTCTTTCCAGATTGCCCCATGTACATATACTGCAAAGAATGCAGAGCGAGGGTCCATATATATGTTCACCCACTTCCCTTCAGCAGCAGAGACTGTTCTTGTTAGAGTAATGATATCTGCCTTCTGGGCTGAGCTCCCCGGGGCCAGGTTTCCCCTCAACACTCCTCTCTGGGGTATTTCTACGTACCCAGCGCATCACCTGCCTGGTCCGCGAAGCTGCTCCCACCAGTGAACACCTCCAAATCTGGCTCAGCCCAGAGTTGGTCCATTAAGTCCGGTCTGCTAGAGGACACCAGCTCCGTGTTGTGTGGGCAGTGACGCCCTGGGGGTTGTGTAGCTCCCACCGGGAGCAACGTGGCTGAATTCAGGGCTGAAGAGACCTGCCGTCTTACACTGGGATTGTCTAAAGTGAACGGCTTGGTACTTTCCCATTCTCCCGGAGGTCAGCCAATAGCCCCCTTTTCATTTCAGTAAACAAAGGACATGGTGAGGGACTGTGCATAGTGAGGGGCTGCCCCAGGGTAAATTTCTCAGCTTCCTGAAGTCTGTAACAAGTAGCAACTACAGCTTGAAGGCAAAGGGACCACCCCTTACCAGTATGATCTAGCTGCTTTGAGAAGTAGGTGACAGGCTGAGGGATGTTTCCCAGAACCTGAACTAACACCCAAGACTTATGCCTTGTCTTTCACAGACACATAACTTGAAAATTTTCTTCAGATGTGGTAGTCCAAAAGCGTGGGCTGAGATTAACTTTGTTTTTATTGTTTCAAAGGCTCTCTTGTACTCTTCAGCCCCAGTAAAGGGTTTAAGATCGTATCCTCTATGTGAATGGGAAAATGTTATACATTGGAAGATCAGAGTCTTGAGAATGGGCTATTGGGTGTATTCCAGTCTACAGGCAATATTCTTTCACCAAAAGTGCAGAGCCCACAAGACAGCCCAAACAGTAGAGCACAAAGCTTAGAGATGAAGGAATTGATCCAATATGGAGTCAGGTCTGTTCTCTTTTACAATAGGTTTGGCCCAAATCCAGAGACAGATTGCAACCATGTGACTTGTTGGTTCATTTGGATGAAGCTCTGAGTGATGTGGGTGTTCCTGCTGCTCCACCCTCTGCTTCCTGCTCCCGGTTGATTTCGGCTGACTCCCACCGCTTCATTAATTTCAAACTTGTGTCATCTGGCTTTCCTTCTCACCCTATAGATACCATCCTTTCTTCAGTTGTCTACATCCCTTGGTTTGGATACCAATATGTTCCTTTGCATCTCTTACACCTCAGCTCATGTGTATTAATTCATGAACATGGATGTCAAGACAGGTCTTCACACCTGAGCCCCCATGACTGAGCCGAAATACCTTCTGGCTAAGGCTCCACCTCTCTCTCCGCCATCCTGGCAACCAGCAGCTCTTTGAGGGCGGAGCCAATGGTATCAATGCTCTTCATTCTCCAAAGGCCATCACCGCCAGAGGATTGTCCCAGAGACCCACCTTCCATGCTTCTCCAGGCTGCTCTAAACCTAAAGGGTTGGGCCTCCGGGGTTGCATCGCCTGTCTTCCATGTCCTCTGATTTCCTGTGCAGTTTGGCAAACAAGGAGTCACCAGCGGGAGGTCAGGGAGACCCCTTTCCTACCTCCCTCTTCTCCAAGCATGACCCCCACCTGTTCCTGCCAGTTCCTGGGCCCCTCACCACGCTTAGTGGATTGACCCCTTAACCCTGCCCAGAACTCTAGAAGTTGTCCCTTGATTAAATCCTCTCTAACTAGACTGTTTGTGCCATTATTTCCTGCTAGATAGAGACGAACCCTGATGGGTATCTCATTCATCAACTAGTAAAGCTTCTGATTCAAAGTAGGTATCTGATAAAAATCAATTAAAGAGCAAATGAATCTTAGATAGAAACTGGACATGAAAGACACATTTTTTTAATGTTGGGAGGTTCATGTTGAAACCTTAAAATGGGAAAGTTGAGTATTGCTGGGAATTCAATGCTGAAGCATGAAGCTCTGACCAACAGCTGGACCTGAGGCCTGGCCCTTTCACCCCACATCTGCTGATGGGGCTGTTTCAAAGTCAGATTTAGTAGCGGCTCTCCCCTGTGATGGTTCTGTTCAAACTTTCATCTTTAGAAGAATACACAAGGACAAACAAAAATACATTCATTGTGGAAGAAAACAGTGCACCAGTCAGCAGAATGACTTCAGTTACAAGACACACTCAAAGGAAAAATTAATTCCTTGGAAAAGAGCTTTCTATTTTAAGAGGATGAAAAAAAGAAGAGACGACCTCAAGTGATACATAATGAAGACACTTCCCAGGCTCCTTCAAGGCTGTGGCTTTTCAGATGTAAACCTGAAACAAAACCCATCACCAAGGGTGGCATCCAGGCCACATTCCGGTTGCTTATTTTGTTCTGCGGTCAGTCTCTGCTGAACACGGCAGTTTAAACTCCAGCCACAGAGCTGCCGGCTGCCCTGGTCTCTAACATGCCTTGGACTGTCCTCGATGACCCTAACTTGGGTCGCAGTCCTCCCAGGGCACATTGTTTTTTTCCAGGCAACCTGAGTTTAGGGGTAACACACACACAGTGGACCTGAAGATGCCACTTTGCCAGGAAGTTGAGGGACCTCTAAGACCAATTCCAGGGCACCTCAGAGCTAACAAGCTAGTGGTCCCAAGTGTGCATTTGAGGCTGCCTCTTAAGAGCTCGTAAGACTCAACTGTTAGGTTTTCAGGAATTTGAGGAGCTGGGGGACACCTCATTAGTAGCTTGAAATTAGCCAGATGGGAATGTTTACACCACAGTGTGGAACCCTATACCAAGGTCACAGGTGTAAAGCCTTGTACTAAGGCTATAGATATGGAGCCCTGTACCAAGGTCAACTCTGAACTGACTGAGCCCCATAGCAACTGTTGCCATGAGTCCCTCCCCATCTAAATCAGTCAGCTCCCTGATCCCATCTTAGGTAAAAATACCCACCTTATTACCCATCTGTAGCATCTTAACCAGTCACCTAATGCCACCCTTCCAGCAGGAATTTTGTCTTGAGGCTGTAAAAATTGGTTACCAACCCATGAAAGTCGTTGGCTCTCCCTTGAGCCAGCCCACTGTACTGACAGCATCTCTCGCTCTAATAAACTCTATTCTGAAATACTCTGTGTCTGGAAATTCTTTTCCAACCCACTCACAGACCATGATGCCCAGGAACTGACAAACACCATAAAGGCACTCAGGGCACATGCCCCTTGAAAATCAGGTGTTCAACATTTACTCCATCACATTACCTGTGAAATAATACAGACCCAGCTCTCCAGTGGCAGAAATTCATGGAGAGAAATTTTTAATGTCCTTTCTTCAGGCTCTGCCAACTCAAAGAAGAGAATCAGTCTTCCCAAGTATGTAAAGTGGTAGCCTAACTTGAAATGCTCAGTTTAAAAAACAATTAGACTAGAGTATATAGCCTGAGAAAATGGCTTGTTTTCATGTCAAGCTGGCTCAAGAAGTTTCTGAAAATTAATTTACAATAAATTGCCTTATAGAGTTAAAACAGCTTCCAAAATGTTATGGGGCCATTTAAAAAACTGAGGGAGTCAGCCAGTAAATTAAAGTGTAGCTCTATATAGGAAGAAAAAGATTTATCTCAAAAATAATGCAGGCCCAGCTGGAGGAATCAGTCTCTATTTTAGTGGAATGGTAGATAGCGATCCTTAGCTAATCTCAGGATTTTTTTTTCCCCTGAAATAATGGCTGACCATTGGCTCTGTTGTTTTTGGCCAGATTTTCTACCCAAACAAGAATTTTGCAGCTGCAATGACCTAACTTGGGAAACAATTTGATAACATTTTCTAGAAAACACACAACATTTGTTTTACTCTTTCTGAAGACCAACAGAAGGACTGAGAAGAGAGCATAGTATTTTGCCTTGAAACAAAGAAAAACGTTAATAAGATCAGTGGCTGGAAGAATATTTCAGTTCAAATAAAGGTCATCCAAAGCCTTTGAAAAACGTTGTCTTTCAAACCAATAATGAACACGCCTCACACAACAAGCTAACATCCTGGGTCCATTCAGTTGGTTATTAGGGCATAAATGGAAACCCTTATCATATGATAAATTGTAAGCTCAGTAGCTAGCTTCGACAAAAACAGCAGGAATGGTGATTAGCTGAAAAAACAGACTTATGTTTTAGAAAAACCAGGAGAAAAGTTATTGTTGTGGTTGGGGGGGAAAAAACAAGCAGCTTGCCGTGACTCAGATTTCAGTTGGATGGTTAGAGAGGGTAAAAACAAAAATTGTATCAGCTCATCTATCAGCAAAATGCCGTCCCAAAGCTGACTGAATACTCACGTGCTTCCTCCCTAAGCTGGAGATGATATTAGCTCCCAAAAGATGTTGTTAGGGTTAACAGATGTGCTTACAATTGTTGTTACTGTTTATTGGCTAAGTCATGCCCAACTCTTTGCAACCCACATGGACTGCAGCCTGCCAGACTTCTCTGTTGATGGGATTCCCCAGGCAAGAATATGGGAGTGAGTTGCCATTTCCTCCTCCAGGAGATCTTCCTGACCCAGGGATCGAACCTGCATCTCCTGTGTTGCAGGTAGATTCTTTACCACTGACCCACTAGGGAAGCCCTTTTTTGCTTACAATGCTAAGTTCTTAATAAATATTAGCCATTATCTTTCGCATGTAGTCGACTTACTTTAAGCATTTGTCTTGGCTTGGAGTCCCCCAAAAGCAGACCCTGCGGCAAGGATTCAAATACAAGTATCATTGGCATTCTGCGTCCGTGGGCTCCACCAACCGCAAGTTAAAAATATTTGGGGGAAAAATTGGAAGGAATTCCCTGGTGCTCCAAGTGGTTAAGATTTCATGTTTTCACTATTGCTGGGGGCCGGCTCAATCCCTGGTTGGGGAACTAAGATCCTGCAAGCCTTGCAGCATATATCATGAAAAATTATATATATTTATACAGAAAAATTTTACATACATATGAAAAAAAATTCCAGAAAGTTCCGAAGAGCAAATCTTGAATTTGTCCATGTTCAGGCAACTACTTACACAGCATTTATATTGCATTTACCACTATTTACATAGCATTCTATTAGAAGTAATCTGGGGATGATAGAGAATGTAAGCGAGAATGTGCATAGCTTGTATGCAAATACGACACCATTTTATAGAGACTTGAGTGTTTGGGGAAGGGGGTCCTGGAACTGACCCCCCGTGTATATTGAGGGGTAAGTGTAGTGTATTGGGGAGAGGGTCCTGAGGCACCAGTAGATGCTTCTGAAGAAGGGAGAAAGAGAAGGCAGCAAGTTACGGGGATGTTCCCACAATGACCACAGTGGAGCTGACTGCGACTGTGTTCTCCAGGAGACTGAGCAGGACCCCCAAAAAGATACCCCACCGAGGGGTGAGGGGACTGGGCTCTTACCCACCAACTCCCTATCTCTGGTTAAAGGCTGCTCCCGAGGGCAGCTTTCAGGTTTACAGGAACAAGTTCAGGGACATGGCGGCGGGGAGGGGCCCTGGCAGAGCCTTTAGAATCCGCATCCTTGTTTTCTGATCATTAAAGGAGCTGAAGTTCCTCTACATATTCAGTGGGTCGACTCTATAGTGATAATAATGCAACAAAACAACTGTGTTCATTCTCTGCTGGTTTTAATGGAGATACTAAGATAGGAAATAAATTATGTAACTTAAAAACAGATATAAGTTTCCATCAAGTCAAAGTAGCATCAAGAATAATATGTGTAAATCCACGAACCTATGGACACCTTATCTTCGACAAAGGAGGCAAGGATACACAATGGAAAAAAGACAACCTCTTTAACAAGTGGTGCTGGGAAAACTGGTCAACCACTTGTAAAAGAATGAAACTAGAACACTTTCTAACACCATACACAAAAATAAACTCAAAATGGATTAAAGATCTAAATGTAAGACCAGAAACTATAAAACTCCTAGAAGAGAACATAGGCAAAACACTCTCCGACATAAATCAGAGCAAGATCCTCTATGACCCACCTCCCAGAATATTGGAAATAAAAGCAAAACTAAACAAATGGGACCTAATGAAACTTAAAAGCTTTTGCACTACAAAGGAAACTATAAGTAAGGTGAAAAGACAGCCCTCAGAGTGGGAGAAAATAATAGCAAATGAAGAAACAGACAAAGGATTAATCTCAAAAATATACAAGCAACTCCTGAAGCTCAATTCCAGAAAAATAAATGACCCAATCAAAAAATGGGCCAAAGAACTAAACAGACATTTCTCCAAAGAAGACATACAGATGGCTAACAAACGCATGAAAAGATGCTCAACATCACTCATTATTAGAGAAATGCAAATCAAAACCACAATGAGGTATCATTACACGCCAGTCAGGATGGCTGCTATCCAAAAGTCTACAAGCAATAAATGCTGGAGAGGGTGTGGAGAAAAGGGAACCCTCTTACACTGTTGGTGGGAATGCAAACTAGTACAGCCGCTATGGAAAACAGTGTGGAGATTTCTTAAAAAACTGGAAATAGAACTGCCATATGACCCAGCAATCCCACTTTTGGGCATACACACTGAGGAAACCAGATCTGAAAGAGACACGTGCACCCCAATGTTCATTGCAGCACTGTTTATAATAGCCAGGACATGGAAGCAACCTAGATGCCCATCAGCAGATGAATGGATAAGGAAGCTGTGGTACATATACACCATGGAATATTACTCAGCCACTAAAAAGAATTCATTTGAACCAGTCCTAATGAGATGGATGAAGCTGGAGCCCCTTATACAGAGTGAAGTAAGCCAGAAAGACAAAGAACATTAGAGCATACTAACACATATATATGGAATTTAGAAAGATGGTAACGATAACCCTATATGCAAAACAGAAAAAGAGACACAGAAATACAGAACAGACTTTTGAACTCTGTGGGAGAAGGCGAGGGTGGGATGTTTCGAGAGGAATCGGGTGGAGAGGGAGGTGGGAGCGGGGACTGGGATGGGGAAGACGTGTAAATCCATGGCTGATTCATATCAATGTATGACAAAACCCACTGAAATGTTGTGAAGTAATTAGCCTCCAACTAAAAAAAAAAAAAAAAAAAAGAATAATATGTGGAGTTTAAACTCCAGTTCTGCCTCGAATCGCTTAACATTTCCTCAATACCTATCACCTGAAACTAGAAAGTGTGGCTAATATTTTTTCACATTGCTGTGGAATAGCTAAGTTTTCATGAAAAAGAAAAAAAAAAAAAAATCCCTCTTTTCCCCCCAAATCACCAAGCTTTAACAGTTGCAATAACACGCTTCCCCAGTAACTGAAACCACTCAAGTTTTTAGGAAAAATAACATATTAAGTTCCCAGGACTTCCCTGGTGGTCTAGTGGTTAAGACTTTGCCTTCCAATGCATGGGGTGAGGGTTCGATCCCTGTTCAGAGAGTTAGGATCCCACATGCCTTGGGGAGCCAAAACCAAAACATGAAACAGGAGTAATTTTGTAAGAAATTCAATAAAGACTTTAAAAATGGTCCACATCAAAAAATCTTAAAAAAAACAACCAAAACTTTCCCATGCATCCAGGAAAAGGTTCAGACACTCGAGTGATTAACACTTATGAACTCCATTCCTAAATTGAGAAATTTATGTTACATAATCTGATCATTTGTGTCTTTTTCATGTGAAAAGAGGAAAGTGGCTGACATTTCCAAAATAAATAACTGCCTCAGAGAAAAAGATTCAATGATTTGGCCACATAAAATATACTCTTCTGTGCTACAAAAACACCAAAAAACACCCAAACAAAAAAACCTAAGAGCAACAACCCCAAAACAATGTTAGAGGCTAATCAAAAACAGGGGGAAAGTTTGCATAGTAGATAAATGACAAAGTATTATGTAAAGATTACAAATCAACCGAAAAGGACAAACAGCTAATAGAAAAGTAGATGAAGATCAAAAGCATTGAGAGTTTTTTCTGTTACAGAGTCTGACCATTTGTGATATTTTCAAATGAAAAGGAAAATCATATATAATGGCCTAGGTTTCTAAAGCAAATAAGTAGAGTTTGATATGGAATGTTAAAGTATAAGGAAGAAGGTGCATGGTCAAAAATATGAAAAGATGTTCAAGCTCATTATTCATCAAATATTGCAAATTTAAAATGAGAAAGTGGCACCTCCCAACAAATTGGTGAAGGTTAGAAATATCATCGAGACCTACCTAACACTGAAGTGGGGCCAGAGATCCAGACATCCTTACACTGTTCCTAGGAATGTAACAGTTCTAGATGGCAAACTGACAATATGCTTCATATTTCTTTAGATAGCTCAGGAATTTCGACCTAGCAGATTCTACTCACAGGAATTCAGCCTAAGGAAATAATTGGACAAATGTCTGAACATATTCTCAACAGATGCTGTGTCAGTCAGGGCTTTCCAGAGAAACAGAACTAATACTATATATATATTGAGAGAGAGAGATGGATCTATTTTAAGGAACTGGCTTATGCCATTGTGAGGGCTGGAAGGCTGGCAATTCATCTAAGAGTTGAAGTGCATTCTTGAGTTTGAAATCCATCAAGGCAGGTCAGTAGGCTGGCAATTCAGGAAGGGTTGCTACCGTTACAGCCTTGAGGCGAATTCCTTCTCCAGAAATCTCAGTTTTTTATGTTACAGCCTTTTGCTGATTGGATGAGGTCCATCCAAATCAGTAATCTGCTTTATTCAGAGCCAACTGATTACAAGTTAACCACATTATTTTATTATATGTTATATCTACAAAATACCTTCACAGCTACACCTTGATGAGTATTGAACAAGCAACTGGGCACCACAGCCGAGCCTCAGAGACGCATAAAGTTAACCATCACAGACGGTCAAGACTGACTTCACAGGTTAATAGGAGTCAACAAAAGACGCTCTTAGTCCAACACCCCATTTTCCCTTCTTGTGTCTCCTCACTAACATTTGGGTATGGACCACATGCCCTTACTTTTTAAAATTTTTAATGGAGTATAGTTGACTTACAGTGTTGTGTTTTTTTAATTTTTAATGGACTATAGTTGACTTACAATGTTGTGTTATTAACAGTTTCAGGTACAGAGTACAGTGAATCAGTGATACATGTACATATATCTACTCTTTTTTAGGTCATTCCAGAGTATGAGGAGAGTTCCCTGTGCTATTTAGTAGGTCCTTATTAGTTTTCTATTGTATATACAGTAGTGTGTATATGTCAATCCAATCTCCCAGTTTATCTATCCCCCCTTACCTCCTGGTAACCCTGTTTGTTCTCTACACCTGCAACTCTATTTCTGCTTTGTGGATAAGTTCATTTGGACCCTTTTAATAGATCCCACAAAAAAGTGATATCACATGATATTTGTCTTTGTCTTCACTCAGTATGATAATTTCTAGGTCCATTCGTTTTGCTGTAAATGGTATTATTTCGTTCTTTTCATGGCTGAGTAGTATTCCATTGTCTATCTGTGCCACATCTTCTTTATCCATTCATCCGTCCATGGACATTGCTTCCATGAACCACTCTTTCTTAGGTCCAAGATACCACGTGCTTCTGGATTTCCCATTTCTTTACTCCTTCTTAGCCTCTTGAAGATATCCTCTTCAAATTCACATCTTTGAATTATTGGGGCTCTTGCATCCAGACACATGGAACAGGCACCCAACAATAGCTTAACCAAATGCAGTGGGGTGCAGAGGCAGGCAGACTAGGGCTGGCTTGGTGGACCCCAATTCCTTCCCACTCTCAATCTGCTGACCTGGGTTTGTGCTCTGGTGCCCACGCTCACAAGACACCTGCTGCCCTCTCGCAGGGTCTACACCAGCAGTGTCTCCCCACTGACTCTCTGGAATCAGATTCATTTATTTATTCAACAGGTGTTCTTCACAACCTACAGTGCTAACACTCTTCTGGCACTGAGATGACAGAAGTGAAAAAATATATAATGATCCTTGTTCTTGGGGAGCTTATATTCAAATGAGGGAAACAGAAAGTAAAGAAGATAAACAGGTGAAACCTGCCCTGGGTCAGATGTTGGTGGGTAATATGGAGAAAAAGAAAACACAGGGAACTGCGGCTTCTTGCTGTGCATTTTTACCTGTCACACACAGGTTTAGGGGTGGACCCAACATTTTTGCGGGAACTTATTTAGCCATATTGGGTCTCCTTTAGCCTTACTCTGAAGCCTTCAGTACTCTCTACTCTTTTTATATGTATATATTTTTATCTCTGAATTTATAAAAGCCCCCAAAGTGGGTAAAACCACTCCCAGTGAATGGTTTAGGTGTGTTAAGAAATGTAGATGCTTAGAGCTCAACCTCATTGTTTAAGCAGCAGGACCCACTTCCCTACAATCCTCTGAAGGTTTTTACCTGAGTCTTTTCTGCCTCTCCAGAGCTCTTTCCCTTCACATGGACCTTGGACATAATTTTTTGGACGTGACTAGAGAGACTCCCAGGCAATCAGGTCAGTATTAACCAGCTCTCACAGAGGTGTTTACCCCATTTTAGAAGAGGATATAAAATTTGTTTTTTTCTGTAGAGTTAAATAATATTAAAATGGAAAAAAACATTAAAAAGGAAAGGGGACAGGAAGGCAGGGGTGTGTGTGGTAACTTCAGACAGGGTAGTCAGGGAAGGCCTCCTGGAGGAGGTGACACCTTAGCTGAGAACTGAGAGAAGTGATAGGCAAGGATCGGGGTGTCTTCCCTGTACAGGGGTACTAGCGGATGATAGAATATGATGCTGGTCATGGTTTTGAAAAATCATAGGAATGCAAAGCTAATGAAAGATCAGTCGTGTGTGTGTGTGTGTGTGTGGTTGTATAAGTGTACAGACTGGAAGTTACATTCCAAACCAATGCGAGGGTTTCATCTTGGTAAGGGGCAAAGAACTACAGGAGAGAGAAGTTGAAAATTTCCCTGTTTTTTTTTTTTTTTTAATGAGAGAAACTACTCCAGGTAATTTGTATAATTAATTTTTTTTTTTTAAATCACCTTCTAAAATGACTGACTTAAGGCAATGGGGCAATGAGTGGGGAACATTTTCTAATACATTTTCAGAACTAAGAAAGTAAGCCTGCATTTTGTAACAACCAGGAAAAAAATACAACAAGGTGATTTCTGACCTGTAATTATTTTTACTGACCTTTGGCCCAGCCAGCAGATGACCCAGGGAAGCTCTTATCAGACTGCCTCGCTCCCACAAGGTCTGGCTCTGTGCTGCCAGCATCACTATGGCTAGCTACAGGCACTCCTGCCGCAGCCGCAAGGGTGGAAAGAGCTTCCCCCCGGCAGGTGACAACACTTATTAATATAAGATGATGGAGAAGCAAAGGGAGAAAGAATGCAATGGGCTGGGCCTCCGGAAGGCAAAGCCCCAGATCTTTAGCCCCCATACCCAGCCCAGGGCTCATCTGCCTGATAACCTGGTTCTCACAGTTTCCCTCCCTCCGGGAAACTGGAGATAAGCTTCCTGGCCACTGGGGCAAAGGGCAGTTGGATGCAGTGTTTGGTTGCCCTCTTGCCATGGTCCAGGCTGGTCAGTGGCTTCCCTACCAGAGCACAGATAAAGTCACTTTATCATGTCTCTGCCCTCTGACCTCCCTTACAAAGAGCTCCAGGTTCTCAGTCCTGCAGGTCCGCATCAATCCGACCACGGTCTCCTCTTTCCAAAGAAGCCTTAGTGCTGACCTCGAAGATGGACAGAGACGTCTTTTCAGGTCTGTGGCCTCGTCCTGGTCCCTGGCTCAGGACCCTCACAGGCTTGACAGTCATTAGTCCATTTTCTTTGAGGCATGGAAATGTAGCCTGAGCTTTTTGTTTTTAATTTTGGCAGCACCACATGGCTTCACTTTATTTCTTCATAGCTCCTCATTACGGATTTATGATGACTGCAGACAGTAAAGTGTGTGTGTGTGGAAAGCCAGTCCTGAATAACACTGTTGTTGTTGTTGTTTTTATTCTCTAAATTGTGTCTGACTCTTTCTGACCCCATGGACTGCAGCCCACCAGGCTCCTCTGTCCATGGGATTTCCCAGGCAAGTATACTGGAGTGGGTTGCCATTTTCTTCTCCGGGGATCTTCCCAAACCAGGGATCGAACCCGAGGTTCCTGCATGTCCGGCATTGCAGGCAGATTCTTTACCACTGAGCCACCAGAGAAGCCTCCCTAAAGAATACTACTAGTAAGTAAAGCTGCTCTGTTAATAAACTTACTTTGGTCCCATAGGAAAAAGCAGCTGAAAGGAAGATTTTAGCTACTTATTACCAGGTTTTGGTAAGCTGTGACATCAGCCTTTGCACTGGGTATGAATATTTGTATACTTTCTTTAGAAAATATGGAGAAGGGAATTATTACCCACACCAGTGTTCTTGCCTGAAGAATCCCATGGACAGAGGAGCCTGGTGGGCTTCAGTCCACAGGGTCGCACAGAGTCGGACATGACTGAGGGACTAACACTTTAGAAAATCAAATCAGCTGATAGAAGTTACATAATGCTGATTTTGTTTCGCGAGAAACGAAAATCCTACTCAGGAGGAGTCCAACCATTATTTATGGCTCAGATTTTCTAAGTTTTCCCTGAAACAAATTGGTATTCTGAATTTCCAACATTCTTCCCAGAATGCTTTGTTGATTCTACGCTGAGAGATGGAGGAATTTTTACTCAGGAAGGAAAATATTTTTCTTTTTTTTCTGAGAGGAAAATATTTCCAATTGTACCCACATCAATTTTTATGGTTGGTAAAGTATTTTCATTATATTAGTCAGAAAAAGTCCGGCCTAAAGTACAAAACCAAAGGTATTTGAAATGGCTTCCTAGTCAGGAAGGTCTCGCAACAGCTCAGTTTCTGGACTCAGGAAAAACACACGAGGTCGTGGCTGGCCAGGAAGGCCACCTCACAAGAGGGCTGACTCTTTTTTTCTCTGAAAGCTTGGAAGTGGAGTCCGAGTTTATTTGTTGACTACACTGTTCTTGTTTCTTGTAACCATAGAGTCTGGTTTGGTTGAGTGTTTCTTCTGTCAAGGCTCCTGCCGAGCCAATATTTATCATTTCAGAAATTTCCGTGAGTCATAAAATAAACCCGAACTCTGCTGTACCTTCTATGGGTACTTCTTTGCTAGAATTATTTAAAATAAAAGGAAAAAAAAATGCTGGAATCCAACACAGCATTTACCAGACCACATACACACTTTCTTCTGCATTGAGGGTCCTTCTCTGAGACGTCAAAGCCATTTAAGGTGTGCGGCCTGCTGCCTGGACCCTTCTTGCTCACCAGTTCAGACCCCTGGCTGGGGAGTGTGGGGGAGAGATGGGCGGGAGAGAAGGGGGGCAGGCTGGGGCTGGGAAACAGAGGAAGCTGAAGTTTGAAGCCAGGAAGTGACTCACTGGCTCACAGCACGAGAAATACCAATGAGCAAGTGATTCCTTCCAGCTCCAGCATGGAAAACCTTGCCAGGGTACCACCTCTCAATGACTGAGCCTGAATTTACTAACCAAAAAAAATAAAAATAAACAAACGACAGTATGATGTGACATGTCGGCCTCTCACTGACATGGATTAGTACGTGACATTAATGCTCTTTTCTCCCTTTGTGCCAGTCAGCTCCCTCCCCCCAGATGTGGATGCTTGAGAGAACCCCATGAGATCACCACCTGGACAATTATAATAACTTATTGATTTTGCTGTAAAAATAGGCCCTGTGTCAAGAGCTCAAGGCCCAGAGTTTCTCAACCAAAATTCAAGGGCCTGCCTTAGTAACACTAGAACAGGATTCTCTACAAATGGCTGATACTGCACCAGATGCTCAATGAATCTTCTGTTTAGTGCAGGCATCACATTTTTGAGCTAAAGAAGTTAAATTCGTCAATACCTTCAGTTTGCAGGTGAGGACAAGGAGGCCCAGAGAGGGGTATTGTACAAGAGGTTACACCAGCTGGAGCTGGTGACAATGGTATCAAATACCTCATTGAGAGACTGATGGCAGAAATACCGGTGTCTTATAGTAAAAGGCCCTCGAATTTCACATCACAACCACAGTCCCTCGGCTGTTTCCCACGTGGGAGCTGTCATGGAGCCTGCTTCAAGCTCCTCATTGGGCAGACCTGGGTATCTTTGGCTCAATTATCATCTGGCATCCTTTCTCCCATCCCCAAAGGAAAGGAAAACTAGGAAGCACGGCAGAGCAGCCCCTCAGAGGGGGGGGAAAGTCACATTTATATCTAATCTCGGTATCTTGGTCTGTGGAGTCTAACATTTTGGTAAAAATGCTTGGTGTTCTTTCCTTCCAAACATCAATCTCTGAGCGTCCCCTCTGGACTCATGTTCCCCAACCTCAGTAAGAAATCATGTTGGGAACAAATGCTTTCTTCGTCTCTCTCCAGACGCCTCACTCATTAAGCTCCAGTAACATCTCCCTACTATGATCTGCCCCATCAGTGGGAGTTTGAGAATTCCCAAGAGATCCTGGGCGGAGTTTATCTTGGCATCCATCTGTTTGCACTCGTGATCTCCTTGTGGCAGGGCCCATGACTTATTCATCTTCTTGTTCCTGGTGGCAACATGACCACAGCTGGCAAAGAGTAGGATCCCAGTTGTCAAATCTAACTGAAAAATATTGCAAAGTGGCGTCCTGCAGTGAATGCAATGTTTTGCCTCCAAACTCAAACTTTCATTTTTTAACACTTCATTTTCATATGAGAAATTCGGGTGGTGAAAACAGATGGGATGGTGCAAACATCCTTTCAAAAGGCCGGGCTGCTAGGACTCCTACTTGGTTGGTGCGTATTAGACTGAACCATAAGAAAGCCCTGTTTTTGTAAGTCAGAGGTAGTTGAGTGTTGCCCATTTTCTTTGTTCAGACTAACAGAAGTGAAAAGAATATAACTACAGATACACTGCTTTTTACTTTTCATGAGACTCTTGAAGGGAATGTATGGGCCAGGAGGGGTGAAACATCACTGGTCAGAATAAATGTGTGACATTCTACCCCATTTTCTCTAGTAGTACACTATCACCTGAAAAACACATGTTATAGGTGTTCAAATTTTATGTTATATAGCAGTATATGACTTTAAGGATTAACAGAGAAATTGATAGTGTTACCATGGGACTATCCTGTTCCCATGAATACACTAAAATATATTTAGTGCTTTTCTAAAATAGGCCCTTGGGGCTGCCTGGACCCGCAGAACTAGGCTACTGTACAGGAATGCCCAGAATGCCATTTGCCTTGGTTTGTATATCCCCCACCCGCTGTGGTATTTAGGAAGCAGCAAAGGGTCCCCAGTTCTCTTGTTGGCACCACTGTGAGTGATGTCATGTGGCCTGATGACAATAAGCAGACGACTTACTCCTCTGGGCTCCTGAAGACCATCTCCTCCCCTCACCACATCTGTAGAACAGGACTAACAATTGTTTCTACCTGTGGCCATCACCACTGTCACCTCTCAATAGCCATGTTCCCTTCTTCCTCAGGAAAGGAACCCGTTTCTTAGCCAAGCACACTGCTGCTCAAAGAAAAGACCACACCTGCAGACTCCCTTGTAGCCATACAACTGAGTTCTCGTTGGTGAGATAAAAGGAGAAGCCCCGCCTGGCACTTCTGGGAAGTTGCTTTAGAAGGCAGAGGTAGATGTCACATATCTACTTCTGCTCTTAAGGAGCTTGGAGGCTGCCACTCTGTCCTTACCACAAATCAGAAGCTGAACAGACTACTCTCCCTGGATCCGTAAGAGAGAGAACTCAGGGCAAACCGCTGACCCTCAAACTGGAGTCAGACAGGAAAACACAGGGAGCTGTGGCTTCCAGATCAGAAACTCACAAGGGGAGACTGCCGTGGGAACCAGTGCCAGGTGGGAAGCTCTGAACCGTGATGGACACGTTGCTGGAGTCTGACAGTGAAAAACTCCAGAGAGACTCAGTCGCAGGGGGACCCCCACACCCTCTGTTTACCTCCTAGAGCTCCACCAGGTTCCCACAGTAAATACCAGAGAGAAATTCCCTCCTGCCTGTAGCTGGGGATGGGGAAAGGAGCCACACTGAGATCCTTCAGAGCAGCAGTCCCCAACCTTTTGGGCACCAGTTTCGTGGAAGGCAATTTTTTTCCACGGACTGGGGAGATTTGGGGATGCTTCAGCACACTACATTTATCGTGCACTTTATTTCTATTATTATTACACCAGCTCCACCTCAGATCATCAGGCATTAGATCCCCAAGGTTGGAGCAGACCCTTGCTCCAGAGCATTTTGTTCTTCTTTTTTAAAATATTTATTTATTTGGCTGCATTGGGTCTTATTTGCAGCATGTAGTGCAGGGGCTTCTCTCTAGTTGCCTTGCAGCATGTGGGATTCCAGTTCCCTGACCAGGGATCGAATCCAAGTCCCCTGCACTGGAAGATAGATTCCTAACCAATGGACCACAAGGGAAGTCCCACTCTGACTTCTTAACAAGGCCTGCCCTCAGGGTAAACTAGTTAACCAGAGCCTAATCAATCAGGATTGTACTGAAGCCTAACTCCTCTGGGTTAGGGAAATACCCAACTGGACATAGTTGAGCTAGAGAACATAGCAACAAAATCCTGAAAACCAAAAAGGAAAAAGAACTAAGACTGAAAAATACAGAACAGAAAATTCAAGGACAGAGAGACAACAGCAAAAGGTGACATACCGGTAATGGGAAAACCAGAGGAGAAGAAAAAGAGGAATAGAAGAAACAATAGAGACTGAGAATTTTCACCAAACCACAGACCCAGAAAGCTAAGAAAACACCAAGTGGGATGAATACCAAAAAAAAAAAAAAAAAACCAAAAAACCTATATCTAGGTCTAGCATTTTAACTTACAGAACATCGAAGACAAAGAAAAAAAAAAACACTGAAAGAAGCCAGGAGGATAAATCTTATCTATAGAGGAAGAAAGATAAGAATTACTTTTTCCACAAAACTCATTCAAGCAAGAAGAGGGTAAAGGGAAATATGTAAAAGTGTTGAGAGAAAAAAGCCCACCAACCTCAAATTCTGTACCTTGCAAAATTATCCTTCAAAAGGGAAAGAAAAGGGATTCCCTAGAAGTCCAGCGGTTAAGACACCATACATTTTCACTGCTGAGGGTTTGGGTTCAATCCCTGGTCAGAGAACTAAGATCCTGCAAGCCATGAGACACAACCAAAGAAGAAAGGAAAAAAGTGAAGAAGAAATAGACTTTCTCGGACTAACAGAATTTAAGAGAATCTGTTGCCAGTAGACCTGCCTTGAAAGAAATGTTAAAAGAAATTCTTTAAAGAGAAGGAATATAATAGAGGTCAGAAATTTGGATCTATATGAAAAAAGAACATCAAAGAAGTGAAGGGAAAATAAAAGGTTTTATTTTTCTTATTCTTAATTGATCTAATGATTGTCTGAAATAATAGCAACAATGTATTCAATTATACACGCTTTTGCATATATTATATACATGCTTATCTATAAGTATATAAAAATGAAATGAATCACAGGAATAATATAAGAGAAGGGTAGCAGGACTGTCACTATCAGGTGGTCCCACTATCTGTCAAGTGGTATGGCATTATTTGAAAGCAGATCTCACTTTGCATCTTCTGAGGACCAGTACCATGTGAATCACCTGGGACATATGAGACCCCACTTCTAAACACTTGAACTTGCATTTTAACACTATCTTCAGGTGGTCTGGATGCTTATCAAGATTTGAGAAGTGATGAGCTGTGGTACTAAAGAAGGACCCACTCTTTTTTTTTTTTATTTTAATCTTTTAACACCAAAAAATATTTTGTATTGGGATATAGCCAATTAAGAATGTTGTGAAAAACAACAACAACAAAAAAAAAGAATGTTGTGGTAGTTTCAAGCGAACAGGGAAGGGACTCCGCCATACATATACATGTATCCGTTCTCCCCCAACCCCCGCACCCATCCAGGCAGGCATATCTTCACATTGGGTAGAGTTCCCTGTGCTATACAATAGGTCTTTGCTGGTTGTCCATTTTAAATATAGCAGTATGTACATGACCATCCCAAAATCCCTAACTATCCCTTCCCCTGGCAACCATAAGTTCATTTTCTAAGTCTGTGAGTCTCTTTCTGTTTTGTAAGTAAGTTCATTTGTATCACTTAAGAAGGACCCACTCCTACTCTCTTGGGCAGCACACATATACTAAAATTGGAACGATACAGAGAAGATTAGCATGGCCCCTGCGCAAGGATGACACACAAATTCATGAAGCATTCCATATTTTTTTTCAGAATGGGAGAAAATAATAGCAAATGAAGCAACGGACAAAGCATTAATCTCAAAAATATACAAGCACCTCCTGCAGCTCAATTCCAGAAAAATAAATGACCCAATCAAAAAGTGGGCCAAAGAACTAAACAGACATTTCTCCAAAGAAGACATACAGATGGCTAACAAACACATGAAAAGATGCTCAACATCACTCATTATCAGAGAAATGCAAATCAAAACCACAATGAGGTACCATTTCACGCCAGTCAGAATGGCAGCTATCCAAAAGTCTACAAGCAATAAATGCTGGAGAGGGTGTGGAGAAAAGGGAACCCTCTTACACTGTTGGTGGGAATGCAAACTAGTACAGCCACTATGGAGAACAGTGTGGAGATTCCTTAAAAAACTGGAATTAGAACTGCCATATGACCCAGCAACCCCATTGCTGGGCATACACACCGAGGAAACCAGAATTGAAAGAGACACGTGTACCCCAATGTTCATCGCAGCACAGTTTATAATAGCCAGGACATGGAAGCAACCTAGATGCCCATCAGCAGACGAATGGATAAAAAAGCTGTGGTACATATACACAATGGAGTATTACTCAGCCATTAAGAAGAATACATTTGAATCAGTTCTAATGAGGTGGATGAAACTGAAGCCTATTATACAGAGTAAAGTAAGCCAGAAAGAAAAACACCAATACAGTATACTAAGACATATATATGGAATTTAGAAAGATGGTAATGATAACCCTGTATGCGAGACAGCAAGAGAGACACAGATGTATTGAACAGTCTTTTGGACTCTGTGGAAGAGGGCGAGTGCGGGATGATATGGGAGAATGACATTGAAACATGTAAATTATCATATGTGAAACGAATCGCCAGTCCAGGTTCGATGCATGATACAGGATGCTCGAGGCTGGTGCACTGGGATGACCCAGAGGGATGGGATGGGGAGGGAGTTGGGAGGGGGGTTCAGGATGGGGAACACATGTACACCCATGGTGGATTCAAGTCAATGTATGGCAAAACCAATACAATGTTGTAAAGTAAAGTAAATAAATAATCTAAATAAAAAAAAAAAATAAAGGGGAAACAAACAAACAAAAGAAGGACCCACTTTTGATCCCTTGGAAAGTGGTCAGAGATCTCCAGACTCCTGGAAACATTCCAGGATGAGACTGGCAGGCTCTGAGACTCAGAGGTAGAGGGTGACTCCAAGTCTCAGGCCAACAGGGTTCCAGACACAGGTTCCAGTTGCAGGTGGATAAAGGTGGGTTCTTTCCTCTCAAAGTGCTAATACCCACCAGCCACATCAGCATCACCCAGGAATCCTTAAAAATTCCTGGGTCTCACTGATATACTGGGTTTGAGAAATACTAGAAATTCCTGGGTCTGAGATATACTATCAGAAACTCTGGGGTAGGGCACACAAATCTGACTTTTTTTTTAATTTTATTTTTTAAATTTATTTAATTATTTATTTTACTTTACAACACTGTATTGGTTTCACAAATCTGATTTTAAGTTCTCTTTCACGTTGAAAAACCACTGCTCTAACCCGCCAAAAATTCTGCAGCAGATGCTGAGGCTTAAAAATTGCCACTTTTAAAAACTTTTTCTTAAAAACAAAACAAAAAAACAGGACAGTTAATGAGAAATGGGTTTCTATGCCGAATGGCCAGAATAAAAAAGCACATATAATCTAGACCTTACATAGTGCCCAGGAAAAACAAAAAAGTATTGATTATCTCCTCCAAAAGCCTAACATTGGGAGTATTAAAATAGTTCTGGTAGAGGCCTGCTGGGGCTTCTCTCCTGGCTCAATGATAAAGAATCTGCCTGCCAATGCAAGACGTGCGGGAGCCTGGGGTTTGATCCCTGGGTTGGTACATGACTGAGCGACTAAGCATAGCACAGCACATAGCTTCTCTGTTGGCTTAGATGGTGAAGAATACGCCTGCAATGCAGGAGACCTGGGTTCAATCCCTAGGTCAGGAAGATCCCCTGGAGACGGCAATGGCTACCAACTCCAGGATTCTTGCCTGGAGAATCCCATGGACAGAGGAGGCTGTTGGGCTACAGTCCATGAGGTCGCAAACAGTCGGTGGTGACTGAACACAAAGCACATAGGATAGGCGTGTTATGCTCTAGGGAGCCTAAATTAAGTAAAACGTCATCATGCCGGTTGCAAATTCTTTGTTCCCTCTATCCTCCACTGAAACGCCCTCAGACAAAAACGCTGGGATTCCTTCTGGCCCTCTGAAAAGTGTGTTTCTGATGCAACCGTCCATGAAACAAACGCAATCCCAAGTTAAAAACCCCCAAACCCGGGCAGCGGGGCCGGCGCCACCCTCCCTAGGCGAGCAGGCCGTTTCCAGCCGCACCCTGCGGGCGGCAAGGCCTTCCTTCCCCGCGCTGTTCCCGAAGATAAATAAATCGCTCCTTGTTTTTTTTTCCAGACCTGAAATTAGCGGTGACTCAGAGCACTCAGGGCTGCCACAGTCGCTTTGGGAAGGAGGAAAAATGCGCAGACTTTACCCCTCGCCCGAGGGCCTGACGTGCCGGGGCTGGGCCAATCACGGGAGGTTGGCGGGAATCGCACCAAAGTAGGTAAAAAAATGCGGGACGCGTCCCCCGCGAGGCCGGCGCCGGGCTCCCACGGGCCCTCCCTGCGGTCTGCTCCGCCGCGGGCCCCGCCCCTCTGCCTTCCTCCGCCGCCAGGCCTCGCCTCCTCGGCCCTCCTCGGGCCCCCCTAGGACCCGCCCCCTCGGCCATCCTCGACACCCCCTCCGGCCCCGCCCCTCGCCGCGGCGCACACCTGGCCAGGTGGCTACTTCCATGTAAGGATAACGGCAGCGCAGTGGGCGGGGCGCCACGTGGCCCCGCCCCTCTCTCAAGCCCCGCCTCCTCGTCCGAGCTTGGGGAGGACTTCGTCCGCGTCCCAAATTGATGAAGGGTATTGGGTCCACCCCCCGTCTCTGGAAGCTGAGGAGGACCCCGCCTGCCTGGAGTCAGAGGCTGGGGGGTGGAGGTGGGGGAGTGGGGAGGGTCCGCGGGGGCGGGGCGTTGCCAGGCCGGCCGGTTGCCTAGCAACGGTGGGCAGCTCGTGACGTGCGCAGCCGCGTCGGGCCCCCGGCGCCCGCCCACCCCCGGGAGGCTCGCCCGGGCTGCGGTGAAGAGGACGCTCCGTAGACTCGGCGCCAGCCGCCTCCCTCTCCGCGCTCTGCGACCGCCGCGGCGAACATGGTGAGCGGGATCCTGGGGCGCCGCGAGGTCGGGGCGGCAAGGGAGGGAAGAAGGGGCCCCGGCTTCCGCCGCCACGACCCGCTGGGCCGCGCGCCGGGGCGACTCGCCGGCCGCCACGTTCTTGCTGTCGCCGCCGCCGCGAGGCCTCCCGCGCGGCCTCGGCAGCCCAGCTGGGGCCGACCTTCCGGCTCCCCGGCTTCGCCGCCAGGGCCCGCCTGCCCTCCCTCCAGTGGGAGCCTCGTCGGCGCTGGTTTGGCCGAGGCCAGGCGCTGGCGGTCAGCGACTCGGGCGGTTTCGGCCCGGGAGGTCTGTGCATCTAGGGGAAGGAATGAGGCCTTGATTGAGCCACCCGGGGCGGGGGAGGAGGGCGCGGGATAACCACCCGGCCTGACCGGGGCAATTCCGAACCGGGCCTGTGGCACTTGACTGCCGCCCCCGGCGGTCCGGTCCGCGTCCCTCCCGTCCTGCCGGGCGGTGGCCTGTCTGGCCTCCCCGTGTGGTCACAGATTTTCTTTTACCTGCAAACAGGTTGGCTCTGCCAGCCCTTGGCGTACAGCGGGGTGGCCCTGACGCGGGGATGCTAGTAAAAGTAAATGAAAAAGCTTTGTCAAGTCTATCAAGTTATCCGAGTTGCTTAAAAGTAAACAGGTGAATAAGTTCCGCTTATTCTAGATGTTAGACCTTTTCCTTAATGTACCTATTTTCCTCTCCAAAGTGGCATTCTAGTTTGCTGTAGAACCGTGGTATTAACTGGACAACCAAGTAGAACATTTAGTCATTTTCTTTAGTCCGCGCACACTGTTACCATTTTTGGTCAATGATTTGCAGGCGAAGGCTTACCAGACTTTGCTAGAAATATTACACTGTTATTGCATCTGTCTGCCTGAAAGCAGCTGGGACCAGTTCATCTGCACACAAAATGTTTTCACTGAGTAACAGTTTGAGTTTTCTTAAGGTATTCTTTCATAGCTATGCCGACTGGCTCATTAGTGGAAGAAAAAAGATAAACCAGTAGTTTCTCGATGACTGAGAATACGGAGTAGGAATTTGCTGTTCGATTTTTGATTCTTCTTTGGTTTAATTCTGTGAGCTACAGAGAGGATCAGCATCTTACAACTTTTTAACTGCTTAAAGATTATACTACTTTATATGTTACTCTACATTAAAGGACTTCATCCAACGGCTTTGAGTTTTCGTCAATTTAAGATCATCCACTCCAATGAGAGTGCTTTGAATCAGATTGGAGCCTGCTTTAGTGCCTTCTGATATGACATAACTTCATTTTCTGTTAGAAAAAAAGAATCAAGCCTTTTTACTTTGGTTAAATGCTTGAATTTTAAAGCTTAACTTCTTTATTTCTGTACATTCAAATAAAATGAACAGTCTGTTTTATTTATGGCTCAGGAGGAGGAGAAATAAAAATTAGTCAAGATGGGTGGAGTCTGAATACATTTCAAACTTATGAAGAATTTATGAACTTCTCTTGTTTGGATGCTTTCAATGTGAGTTCAGAATGCAGATGACCATTTCTATTTTTTTAATTGATGTATAGTTGATTTACAGTGTGTTAATTTCTGCTGCCCAGAAAAGTGCTTCAGTTGTACATATATATCTACATACACACGTATACATTCTCGTTTTAAATATTCTTTTCCATTGTGGTTTGTCACAGGATATTTGAATATGATTTCTTTTGCTATACAGTAGGACCTAGTTGGTTATCCTTTCTGTATATAGTAGTTTCCATCTGCTAGTCCCAAACTCCCACTCCATCCCTCCCCTAACCTCCTCCCCCTTCACAACCATGAATTGAATTTGTTCTCTGTGTCTGAGAGTCTGTGTCTCTTCTGTAGATAGGTTCATTGTGTAAATGACTATTTTTAAAGGTTACTCTTCTGTTTAGCCTTATGAGCACAAGAGCATCCTCCCTTCAATCCAGCTATTAAAGAACATAGTGAAGATTGAAAAGATTGAAAGTTATTCCAGACTATAGCACTTTAGCTCTGTGTTTGAAACTATTTAGATCTCTTGGTTAGATGCTTGCTTCCAAGTTTCTTAGCCTTTTTTTTTTTAAGATTAAATATTAACTGCTGATGAGTTTGTTCTACATTAACAAAATCACTTCCTGGTACTCACAAACTTCTAGAAGCACTTGAGAATAAAGTAATTTGAAACCAACTCCAAAAATCACCCAGGGCAGTTTAAAGTGAGTTTAAAATTCATGTTTGCAAAGTCTCACTTTACAGTGCCAAAAAGAAAAAAGAAAAAAAAAACCAAAAAACACCCCATAAGCGTGCCCTTCACAGGAACCATATACACACTCCAAACAAACCTTTGGTGTGCATGTGTACTGGGTGTGCCAGCTTCCTCATACGAAGATTATTACCAGCCTACCATCAAATTCCTAGGGTTATCTGCTGAGTAGTTCTTCCTGTTGGGTATGGATTGACACATCACAGGAGACCAGCCTAGCTACTCTTGTGATAGTGTAAATGCATTTGCAGCATAGCTGTGTGGCTCTCTGGGGAGTCAGTGTAGTCTTGCCCCCGAAACAGTAAAGGTCTGCATGATAATCTAACCCTTCAGTTCAGTTGGTCAGTCGTGTCTGACTCTTTGGGACCCCATGGACTGCAGCTCGCCAGGCCTCCCTGTCCATCACCAACTCCCAGAGTTTACTCAAACTCATGTCCGTTGAGTCAGTGATGCCATTCAACCATCTCGTCCTCTGTCGTCCCCTTTTCCTCCCACCTTCAGTCTTTCCCAGCATCAGGGTCTTTTCAGATGAGTCAGTTCTTCGCATCAGGTGGTCATAGTATTGGAGTTTCAGCTTCAACATCAGTCCTTCCAATGAATATTCAGGACTGATTTCCTTTAGGATGGACTGGTTGGATCTCCTTGCAGTCCAAGGGACTCTCAAGAGTCTTCTCCAAAACCACACTTCAAAAGTATCAATTCTTCCTTAACCTCACTCTGATCAGAACTCGGCTCTAACAAACTGAGCTGTTGGCTCAGAATGAATTATAAGTGTATCCTACCACCTGATGATTAGCAAAATTGTTTTTACTTACAGCCGTCCAGTAGAAAAGGCATGTATTATTCCTGTGCCTATTTAACATATTTGAAAACAGTCTGTAAAGGATTAATGACTCGGGGCCTTTTCTGACTTTATCTGGTTTTAAAATAACTTAAAAATTAATTTTGAAACATTTTAAGCAGGAAGGTACACAGAATAACAGGTTCCTTTGTACAAAAAAAGAGAAGATTAACTTTTTGCCATATTTCAGGTTTTTATGTTAGGTAAATTATGCATCTTCTTCATCACATTTCCTTCTCTCCCTAGAGGTAATGTCTCCTTGTCAAAGAAGTAATACACTTACTGGCCAATTAAGGAGATGATTTTTGCAGGCTATTGGAATTGAGAGAACATTAATTAAAATGAGGAACATCTGCAAAAAAAAGAAAGAAACCTGGGGCTGGTAAACTGAGGAGTCTTGAGAAATCCTGGGGATGGGTCTTAATCTCAGAGTGAGCAAGGGCAGGGTCATTTTGTTACCCTGAACACAAAATGACGGGAGTGGATTTCTTATCATCTCTGCTTTGCAGGAGCACAGGCTCAGGTACAGTTCAACATAGTCACCTGCAACTGATTCATTTGATTCTCATTGATGTTCTACACTTTGAGCTGTACATGTGTGTATATGTAATATGTTTCCTTGATATATTTTTAGTTTTTATATAAATGTTACCATGCTTCACGCATCCTTTTGCAACTTTGAGAAAAAGAGCTTTGTGAGGTTTAGTTTTAGTTTGCATCCCATCAGCCAGTTTCTCTATTTCTTTTCACTACTTGGCATTATGTGACTTTGAAAACCAATCCAGTAGGTGTGAAATGGGTTCTCATTCTTTTATGTTTCTCTCATTAGCAATAGTTGAGTATCTTTTCATTTTTTACAAGCATACGTTCTTAGTGAGCCTGACATTGTTTAAATACTCGTCATGTCTTCATCTCAGCTCATGTGTGGATCCGTAAAGTAAATCCAACCTTAAAAGAAAATTAATGAGAGATTGTCAGAACCAGACCTGCGTAATGAAGACTGATGTCCCTCACCTCTGGCACCTGCTTTTCTTTAAGCTCAATATTCTTAATTCTAGCCAGCTGCCCTTATGAGGCTCTGGTAGTGGTAGAGTGATCCAGAAGAGTTCCATGTTTGACTGGATGTGGAGATTAACATCCTCTGCTTTATCTGTATCCTTTTCTTTTTTCCTAGGCGGTATATTTAGCCAAGATATTTAAAAAAGAAAACAAACACGGGGATAGATGGAAAATCTGTACTTTCTGCTCAGTTTTGCTGTGAACCTAAAATGTCTCTAAAAAATAGTCTATTAAAAATAAGTAAAACAAAAAAACCATTATCATTTTTCACAAATAGAACTAGTTTAAGTCAGAATGATGTTTTTAGTATATAGGAAGACTAAACATTTGTGTTTTTATGATAGTGTAGCTGTTTTCTTTCAGTAATAATTGTGCTGAACTCAATTTGAAATTTGAAAAGAAAACTGAAACTCTTTAAAAACTGTTGTTTTAAAATGTACATTGTTTTTATCTACAGAGTAAGGCTCTCGTCTGAATAGCTAGGTCTAGTCTCAGTTGGACTCTTTGGTATTTGCATACCTAAATAATGCTTATCATTTCAGTATCTTGAGCTTCCTACCCACATAGCTTAATATTCCTCTCCAGGTTGTCCATGAGAGACATACCCAAAGATTTGTATTATACATTGCACTCAGAAATGTTTTAATCCATTTTTCTTCTGTCCTTGCCTCCTTGCCTCAGTGTTACAAGTGAGTTTTCACTTGGAACTGTCCTTCTAAAAGCTGTCCCCTACTCGTTTTGCTTGAAATTTTACGTTGGGAGAAGTATAGACGTCAGGTTGGTCCATCTCAGTAATGCTTTGACAAACTTGTTGCTTAATTCATCATGGAATCTTCTGTACAAGGGGACCCCATAGTAGAGTTGAGAATGTAGTCTGGAGTGATCCTTAACTCTTTTAAGATTGCCTTCTAGTAGCTGACATTGTAATGCTTATGTGTTCTTTACCCTATTTCATGATGTGTCTGCTATGTTAAAATTGAAGAATCTTTTTTTGGTAGATGTTTTAAAAGTAGCTGATTTCAGTAAAAATGCAATAAAAATTCTTAAAATTCATATTTTAATTTGTAGTGAGAAATAATGAGACTTTGGCTTTATTTATTTTTGACTTGACAAGGGACCATCAAAGAACTCTTACACTATTACAACAAGGTTTAGGATGAGCGCTTGAAAGGTAGAAACTTCAGTGCATACTATAGCAGGAAACCTAATTTAAAACTAATTTATCTTTGTGTTTGTGCTTTTGGATCATGTTAAGGGAAGACTGTTTACTCCTTTCAATATTTTTGTGTTACTTTATAGGTTGTTGCTCCGCTTTGTCTTATCATAGAAAAGAAAGATGAATTTTCTATCCATATTCCTATCTTGATCTGCTTTCAGGAGATTGCCAACTTGTGAATGTAATTAGTGTTTATTTTTAAATTGTTTCATGTAGCCCATTTTTGCTCATAGTTTTTTTTTTTTTTTGGTAGTAGTAGAGCTGAAAGTAAAGCATGGGCAAATATGGGTAAAACTTCTCTAGGTTGCCAGGGAGCAATCTTATAAGTCAGTTGTCGAAGCTCTGAGGAATTCTCAAATCACTGTGTTGAGAATGTTTTACGTCATCTTTAGACCAGTGGTTGTTGAATAGAAATAAAATGTGAATTACTTATGTATTTAAATTTTCCAGTAGCCCCATTAGAAAAGTAAAAAGAAAAGATGAAATATATCTGAAATATGTCAACATTTAATCAATGTAAAAATGAGACATTTTACATTCTTTTCTCATTCAAATTGTTTGAATTATATATTTTTATACTCAGTATATATTTTTATACTCAACACATCTCAGTTCAGACCCTCAGTTTTCACTGGACACATTTGGTATATATATAGATATAAACTTTACAGTTGAAGAAGTAGATTCACATACCTAAGTTGCTCCAAGCATACTTAGTTTTCCAGTAATGGAATGGATAATTGATTTTAAAGTTTTAGTTAAAGTAAAAGTGAAGTCGCTCATTTGTGTCTGACTCTTTGTGACCCCATGGACTGTAGCCTGCCACGCTCCTCTGTCCATGGGATTTTCCAGGCAAGAATACTGGAGTAGGTTGCCATTTCCTTCTCCATGGGACCTTCCTGACCCAGGTATCGAACCCACGTCTCCTGCATTGCAGACAGACTCCTTACCGGCTGAGCCACCAGGGAAGTCCCTAAGTTAATTAAAGTAAAATACAATTAGAAATGCAGTTCCTCGCCACACTGGCCACGTTTAATGGACTCAATAAACCACATGTGGTTAGTGGCTACCTTGATGGACCAGCGTCAGACTTTGTGGATTGGCCTATTTAATTTGTAAGGGGAAGTTACTGTGGATACCAGCACTTTTGTTAATTCTCTGCATGTTTGCATATGACTGTGCTGAGATAGCACTGTTACTGATTGCACTGTTTTATGTTACTTGGTAAGATGTTTTGTGGAACTGGACTGTTGAGCTCCGTAAGATAGGATTTGTGTATTTCAGTAGGATTTGTGTATTTCAATAGCACGAAGTGTGTGCTAGTAGGACCACAACAGATGTTGCTGAATGAAAGTGATGATGGGGGCAGGATCCCATAGAGATGGATTGCTTCAATTTTTATACTTTTTATTCTTCCTTACCTTTAAAAAAAAAAACAATGGAAATTGAGTTTTAAGTACCTTTTCTTTGTATACTGCTATTATGTAACTTGAGTCTTATAGTGAAAATCCTTTGTAATAGTTAAGGCAAGTATTATCAGAGTGGCAGCTTTGAAATAATTCTGGCATACAGAAACCCCTCAGCAGTGCCAGTTCCTGTCTCTTAAAAATGAAACAATGATATTTGGTGCTCAATGAGGCATCCTGAACCATAGAAAAGCACTTGAAAGCTTAACAAATGAAAGAACAAGAAGTAATGCTGTCTCAGATAACTTATTAGTATTTACTGTGTGTCTGGCATTGTGTTACTGTATCTCACTCATCCTTCCAGCAGCCCAGGGAAGGGGTATTGTATCATAGCTGTGAGACTACACCAGGTCTGGCTATCTAGGTGTTTTGACTTTTGCCACTTATTAACTATAAGACCTTAGACACATGACTGATTGTGCTGTGTCTCCAGTTCATCATGCTTCCAGATGGGGATGGTAATAGTACCTGCCATCACAGCATCCCGGGTGAGGTGTGTATGTAATAAAGCATGCCTGGCACATGGTAAAGTGCTGCTTATCAGCATTGGCTAAAATAGTAATATTAAACCACTTTTGATCCAAATTACATGAATAGTCTCATTTCTTTATATTCTGATTACACTAGTGCATACTTCAGTAATTGTAGATAAAATGTAAACAGTGGGCGAGTGCATTAAAACATGTCTTTTTAATTGTTTATTGTATTCCTTAAATTCATGTTATTTTACTTGGAATCTTTATACATGATCATTTTTTTATGATCGACTTTTCAGGTGACTTTGATTCTCAATATAAAAAATCTTGTCTTCCACTCATATTTTTCTTAAAGTAATTAATGGAGATTGAAACAGTTCTTCTTGACCCTCAAGGTTTACAATGGAAGTGGAAGTGTTAGTCGCTCAGTTATATCCAGCTCTTAGCAACCCTGTGGACTGTAGCCCACCAGGCTCCTCTGTCCGTGGGATTCTCCAGGCAAGAATACTGGAGTGGGTTGCCATTCCCTCCTCTAGGAGATCTTCCTGACCCAGAGATCGAACCCAGGTGTCCCGCATAACAGGCGGACTCTACCATCTGAGCCACCAGGGAAGCCCCAAGGTTTACAACAACAACAGTTTATTCGTTAAATACTTGAGAAATTATATGCCCAGAACTGACCTCAGCACTTGGAATACAGTTCTGGTAGAGGGGGGTTGTGTGTATGTGTTAGGCAGAGGACATTGATAAAGATACCAGAGTTAAGGTGGCGAGTCATGTGGTTTTGTTTCCCTGATGTTGAACACCTGTTCATGTGCCTCTTGGCCATTTGTATGTCTTTGAAAAAGACGTGTATTCAGAGCCTCTGCCCATTTTTTAATTGAGTTTTTTGTTGTTCCTGAATTGTTTGAGTGAGTTCTTTACATATTTTATATACTAACCCCTTATAAGGTACATGATTTGCAAATATTTTCTCCCAGGAGTTCAGTTGGATGGTCTCCTTTGTTGTGCAGAAGTGTCTTTATTGATATAGTTCCACTTATTTTTTGCTTTTGTTCTTGTAGTCAGATCCAAATAATCATCACCAAGACCTATGCCATCTGTGTTTTCTTTTAGGAGAGTCACCATTTCAGATCTTACATTCAAGTCTTTAATCCATTTTTTGAGTCACTTTCCTTATGTTGTAAAATTCTGTTGCACATGACTGTCTCCTTTTCCCAGCACCGTTTGTTAAAGCACTGTCCTTTCCCATTGTACAGGTGACCCTTGAATAGCACAGGTTTGGGTCCACTTAGGCGCGGATTTTTTTCTATAGATTTGTGCTGCGGTACTGCACAACGTGTGGTTGGTTGCATCCACCACTGTGAAACCACGGATTCAGAGGGCTGACTGCAAAATTATATGCTTATTTTCAGCTGCATCGAGGGTCGAGCCCCCTAACTCCCAAGGTATTCAAGGGTCAACTGTATATTCTTGGTTCTTTTGAGGTAAATTAATTGACCATGTATACATTAGAATATCAATTATAAGAAAGAAATGTTAATAACAGATGTTGGTGAGGATGTGAAGAAAAGGGAACCCTTGTGCACTGTTGATGGGAATGTAAATTGGTGCAGTCATTATGGAAATCGGCCTTCCCTGGTAGCTCAAACTGTAAAGCGTCTGCCTGCCATGTGGGTTAGATCCCTGGGTCAGGAAGATTCCCTCAAGAAGGAAATGGCAACCCACTCCAGTATTCTTGACTGGAGAATCCCATGGACGGAGGAACCTGGTAGGTTATAGTCCTTGGGGTCACAGAGAGTTGGACACGAATGAACGACTTCACTTTCTTTCTTTCTTTTCTTTTTTTCATTATGGGAATCAGTGTGGAGATTCCTCCAAAAGTTCAAAAGGAACTACCATATCATCCACTTCTGAGTATTTATCCAAAGGAATAAAAGATGTATGCAAGCCCTTGTTCATTGCAGCATTCTTTACAATAGACAAGACATAGAAGCTGCCTGTGTTCATTGATGGATGAATGGATAAAGAAAATGTGGCATATATATGTGCATTTATAAATACATAAATGTAATATTATTTAGCCATAAAAAAGAAAATGTTTTATCACTTGCAACAACATGGATGGTGCTTGAAGGCAACAAGCTAAGTGAAGTAAGTCAAACAGAGAAAGACAAATACCATGTGATCTCAGTTATATATGGAGTCTAAAGAAAAAGCCCACACTCACAGATAAGAGAACAAGCTGATGGTTGCCAGAGAGGATGGTGAACGAAATGGGTGAAGGTGATCTCAAGACACAAACTTCCAGTGTCCCCAGGATGTCATGAACAGCTTGGTGACTATAATTAATAATACTTACTGAATATTTGAAAGTTGCTAAAAGAATAAATCCTTAAAAGTTCTTATCACAAGAAAGAAAATTGTAAGTTTATGTTGATGGAAGTTAACCACACTTATGGTGACTGTTTCACAGTGTATACAAATACTGAATCATTACATTGTACTGGACAGCTGAAATTAACACAGTTTATCAATTATAGCACAAGAAATATCTTTCAGTTTCACCATCTTCACAAGTACTTTCATGGCTCCTTGATGTGATACACAGTGAGCCGTCACTTATAAAATGAAGTAATGTGAAATTTTTCCTTCTTTAAAAGTTTTTTTTTGGTCAGTCAGTTATGAGGAACCTAAAAAACAAACATAAATTTTTGCAAACAGTATTCAGAGGACTGAAGTTTTGTGTCTTTAGGAAAAAGACAAGAATAGTATGTCTCATCAGGAAAAAAACACTCTAAGGGAGATCGATAGAAATTGCTAGAAGTGTTTTTAAAGTGAAAGTGAAGTCGTTCAGTCGTCTTTGACTCTCTGCAACCCCAGAGACTGTAGCCCGCCAGGCTCCTCCAGCCATGGGATTTTCCAGGCAAGAGTACTGGAGTGGGTTGCCATTTCCTTCTCCAGCAGATCTTTCCAACCCAGGGATCGAACCTGGGTCTCCCACATTGCCAGCAGACTCTTCACCATCTGAGCCACCAGGGAAAAGGAAATTTAGAAAGGAAATTCCTTTTTTTAAAGGAAATTTCAAACAAAAATGATTTATTTGGCTGCACCGGGTCCAAGTTGCAGCATGGGGTGCACCCCTGACCAGGGGTGGAACCCAGACTCCCTGTGTTGGGAGTGAAGAGTCTCATTGGACCCCTGAAGTTCTGCTTACAAGTTTTTTGCTTTTTTTTTTTTCCCCCTTCAGGAGACCCTAAAGTTTTGAGATACAGTCTTTTCATTGGTGTCCGAACTGTGCTATAAATGATGGGGGGAATTATCTTGAAGGGCATTTCATGAAAACGGAATCATCATTTTTCAGAACCTAATCAAGTGGATGATATTTTTTAGGTAGAATAGTTAGTTCTTCCCCTTGAGGAGTGCAGTCTAGAGAAAGTTGATCACGTCCTTGGTAATGCTGTGCTAGGAATGATCATCCTCTGCGTTGGCACATGGAAACTTTGAGTCCCTTGGGTTCAGGTGGTGGTTGAGGGACCAGGTAAACCTTGCCTTCCCAGAGGAGATGCCTGAGCTGAGCCTTGGAGGCTTTGCCAGAGGAGAGGAGGAAAGTCAAGCACCACTAGTGTGTGTGGTGCATTCAGGGAGTCACAGTTGTGCCTGACTACGGTTACGTGGTACCTGTCAGGGAGAAGTGGGAAAGGAGACTGGAAAGATATGGCTAAAGGACTTGGCGTGGCGTGGGTTTATCCTGAAGGGAATCAGATGCTTGAAAAAGAAAAGGGAAGACCTAGGGCTCTTTGCCAGTGTGCTCACTGCTGCTTGCTGTTTTCCCCCTCCCGTTTTTCTGTCTACATTTTGGGAGTGGGTAGGAGGGGGGGATGGGGACTTTTATTTTCTCTGTCAGGTTTATTGTTACTGTTTTTTTATTGTTTTAAAATTTTTTGTTTGTTTTTTATTTTATTGTTATTGTTGTTAGGTTTTATTTCTCTGTCCGGTTTGTTACTGTTCCTCCCCACCCTTTCTGACTCCCTGCCTCCCAGGTGGGGTGAGGAACCTGTTAAACCTAGTCAGATTGTCTGTATGATTGCAGGCAATCTGAGTAAGAGAGATTATTTTTTAGCAACTGGGCTTTTATTATGTCTAGTCTACTTTGGTGTTGAAATAATTTTTCTGTAAGATTTGTTTTTCTTCTGGTGGGGTTATGGCAGGTGGTTCAGAGAATGTAGGTTTTTGAAGGAGAGTTCCCCCCCCCCCCCAACTAAGTAAGGTGTATCCATAAAATCATTTTTGTGTACCTCTGAGCTTTACCATATAGCTGGTTGAGTTGCTGTTTGATCTGCATAGACTCTCTCAAGGACATGGTCTGTGTTTTGCTGTGAGGTGAAGAAGGACTTCTACAAGTGGAAATTAGCTGTCAATTTAATGCTGTTTGGTCGCCATGGTTTGTGGGAATGAACCAGTGAGTTAGGGCAGGGAGTTAACTTGGAACATTTTCTGGATCACTGGTAGTCTGTGTAGTGACTGTTTAAATGACAGAGTGGCCATCCCTTGGGGTGGTGTGGCCTTGGGAGACAGGCTCTCCCACATCGAGGTCCTGCGGGCACATACCTATCTTGGCTAGTGGGGCAGGAACTTAATTAGCGCCTTCTTGTGCCCTTGGTCAGGCCCCCTTGAACAAGGCACAAGCTATAAAACCATCCTCAGCAGCTCCGGACAGTTTGGACTTATCAAGGGATAGAGGATGCTCTGTGTTTGCTGGTCTGATCTATACTTACTGGGCAGGGACAGACTGTAGGACAGAAACTGTTAGCTCACCCCACAGGTCCAGGTTGTCATCACTGTGAATTTTGGTTCACTGCTGTAGGTCAGTTTTATAAGTTTTAAACTATCTGGTTGTTTTGACTTTTTCCAAATTAACACATGAAATTCACCCCCCCCCAAAGAGTCTATTATCTGAATTCACCCCCAAGATTGCCTCCTCACTTCCAGCAGCAGTTGGCTATACTTATTAAACTCCAGTTGAAATCCTGACCCTTGGAGGCATTATTTTACTGCCTAGTACAGTAACTGAGGTTCCTGATGACACGAGGCATCCCTAAAGCCTAAATAGTGTACTGTTTTTCCAAGACAGAAAATGACAAAATAGGCTTTATAAATTTGTTTACCCAATATATACTATTTTAGTACGTATTGAGTTAATTTTTTGTGTGTTGTTTTATATTAAGCTATTTAAAGTCCTCAGTTGCATCAGCCATAGTTCACATGCTCAGTCACCCCATGTGGTAGTGGCTGCTGCGTTGAACAGCGCAGGTGGAGAATGTTTGTGTCATCACAGAAGGTGCTGTGGCTCAGCACGGCTCTCTGGAACAGTGGACTGCAGACTTAGAGATGCATGGTCAGGCTTCAGGGCCTGGTCGTAGAGTGACACCTACACATGGCCACCTGTTTGCCTGTTTTCAGCATGATAACTGAGCCAGAAGGACTCTTCTGTTGACCCTCGCCAGAATTCCTGGGATGTGGGGTGGCGGCAGAGTGGCGTTCAGGAGACCTGGGGACCTAAATGCTTCTCAGACTTTCATTCATATTTATTTGAACGTTCAGTGGCATTTTGGTAGGGAGGGTGATGTATGTGTTTAGCACCCTTTTTGACCCAGAATCTGTGAGGCTCTTAAACCTTACATGTAAAAATGTCCCTGATATACTTGTCACTCTCATTTGTTATCTCAACATTATTGCTCTGAGGCACTGATTGTAGTAGCCAGAAGCCTAAATATTTTATAGTCAGTAATTTTCTGTTTCTCTTGGCCCGTGTGCAAGGATAGTGTAGGTAAAGGATATTTGTGAACCCAGTCTTAAACTCCTCGATTTCTTTGATAAGCAGTTATGCTGGGTGTTAAAAAAGTTGGCAGGTTGAGAAAGGACGTAATTAATGCTTTTTTTCTGCCAGGTGTTTGTAAATTTGAAATTTATTTGTCTGCTATGCAGTGTCCTACTTTCAAATATTTCAGACTCTCTCAGCTTAGAGAAATAATTTTTTAAAATATAATAATTTTCTGAGGTAAGACAGTAGCTTCTATTCCTGTTTTCTCCAGTGAGGGCTTTGTTAGGTATAGTTGACATCAAGTTCAGAGCCAGTCAGGCATCTCCTTGCGTTTGGTGGTGTAGGCATAGACCACTGTGATTTTGGGGGAAGATGGGCTGCTATGAACCATCACATCTTAGCTGGTTCAGTTGTTTAAAATACCCCGTGTTTCACGGTCTTTGTAGCTTTTCCTTCCCTCTCTGTTAGTGAAGATAAGTTTTTAAAAAGAAGTTGTACACTGAGTGGGTATTGAGTATAAAAGGCAGTGCCTCCATGCATTCATTTAGTCTCTGAATCAGTGTTTTACAGAAGCTCTTCTAGAGATGACTCAGGTTTGAGATCCATTTCAGACAGTAAAGTATCCACCTGCAATGCAGGAGACCTGGGTTTGATCCCTGGGTTGGGAAGATCCTCTGGAGGCGGGCATGGCAAGCCATTCCGATATCCTTGCCTGGAGAATCCCCATGTACAGAGGAGCCTAGTGGGATAAGCACTCCCATGCTTCAATAACAAGTTAAAACTGGTAGCCACATGAGATAAAATACAGTGAAGTAATCATTTAACAGCAACTATTTGACATGGGGGTGGAGTTCTGAGAGCAACTGCTAATTCTCCAGTGGTCACTGGTACGGAACAGAGAGAAACTCAAATCGTGGATAACATATCTTTTTAAGGTAATCACAAGGCTCTTGTTGTAATAGCAGATCTATTTTTGCTCTCAAGATTTTCTTTCCTAACTGCAGCAGATTTTGGTCCTATTTCAGAATATCCTTTAAAGGTCTTTATTGTTAAAACTTTGCAGCTGAATATAAATAACTCTCTAGAAATAAATTTTCTTTTTTCTTTTTTGGCCATGCTGGGCAGCATGTGGCATCTTAGTTCCCCATCCAGGGATCGAACCGGTACCCCCTGTAGCGGAAGCACGGTGTCTTAACCGCTGGACTACCAGTGAAGTCCCTAGAAATTAATTTAGAATCCCAACTGAGCTTGGTTTTCCTTTAAAAAAAAATACTTTTGTTTTTTTTTGTTTGTTTGTTTTACAGCTGAGCAGTTAATATGTTAATAACATTTTAGAAAAATACTGAAAACTGCTACTTATGGGAGAGGATCTTTTCTGTTAGGTAAAAACACAGTGAACAAGTGATTGTGTGTATCAGGGTTACACCTGTTTTGAAGATTCCTTGTAATGTTTTTTTGTGGTAACAAATCCACAGGACTTACTACTCACAGAAATTCTTAATCATTATGATAAATGAACCATGTTTCAGAATAATTGGCTTCTTTTCTTTACTGCTGTGTCTTGTATTTGAAACACCATGTTGACATGGGGTTAACACCCGTTTAGGCTTTACGAGGAGACTGTGTCCCCCAGAATGCTTTGACTTTGGGCCTATTAGTTTTTATAATGTACTCTTATCTCTACTGCTTCATTCATTATAAAAATTAAACTTGTAGGCAGAGAAGTAAAATATCAATGAGTGCTAAGATTTTATCATGTTTCTTGAAACTTAAAGCAGCACTGTAGCGATCTTTGCCTGGAGTTTATTGGACATGTAAGAATCTGAGTCTGCCCCAGATACTCTGAATCAGAATCTGCACAATCTGCATTTTAACAGGATCCCCAGGTGATACTGATCTGGTGCTCGCCCCTAAATAAGTCAGCTGAAGGAACTCATTTACTTGGGAGATGTTAAATGACACACCCGAAGTGATGCAGCTCGTTCATGGGAAAGCTTGGGTGGAGCTTTTGCTCTCGTAATTCTGGTGCTTTAATTTCAAGTTAGCTTCTTTTGGCCTCTAAAAAGTTTGTAAACTCTAGTTAGTTAAGGATTAGTTTTCCTTTTTTCCATCCCACCAGTCTTTACCCCAGCTTTGCAGTTGGCTCCTCGTTGCCTGCTTATGGAAGGTGGAAGAAGAGCCCTGCTGGTGCCCCGAGCCCATGGAGGGCACTGACAGAGCCGGCTGGGCTGGAGGAGCGGGTCCCTTGCCTTCTCAGTCGGCCCTTGCGGTTTTTGTTTTAATTCAGCTTCATAAGAGTCATTATCAGCGGTCTAGGGACCAGTTGTTTAATCTTCCATACCAAATATATTCCAAGTATATGCTAAGTAATCCAAGGTCTAACATATTGAAGCATATTTGGTTCATTACAATTGAATCTAATAAGCATGTTGCCTTGTGCATTTTTAAAATTTCTTTCCAGGGCAAAAGTTGGTGTTAGAGCGTTAACTCATCACAAAGAGATTGTACTTCTATAACGTCAAAGTCTCTAAAGCCACCCCAATGGGAAGGTTAGAAAAGATGAGTGTTTCGTGATGTTAGTCAGCCTTCTGATGACTAAACACTTGATTCTGACCCACTCCTTCCCATCCTCCCTCCCCAGTCGGGGTGTGGTGCACAGGTGACTGTCACCTTCACCGTGTCCGCCTACTCTCCGTGTGCTCTTCCCCTTTCCCTGATAAGGGCTTCGTCAGCTCTTGCCTTGCTGACAGAATCAGCCTTTCAGGTGATGGTCTTGCCACAGTTCTCTTCCTGCTCCATTGTCTTATGCATCATTTCATTATTTTCCAAAAGCACAACTCTGGTCACCTTTACTTTATGTTAAAAATATCCAGTGCCTCCCTCCTCCCCCCGCCCCATCCCCATCTCAGTTCCCTCTTCTCGTGTTGTGCACGCTGGGTCCTGTTAGTCAGGAACTGTCTTTTCATCCTTCCAGTCCCTCAGAAAGAGTGACTCACGGAAGAGTGGAAACGCTCCGTGACTTAGCTGCATCCCCTCCCCACCCCCAGTTTGCCTCCTGTAAACCCTCTTCTGTTGGAGTTTATCAAGGAATAATGTGTGTTTTCCCCTGTCTTCGTCTTCTCCACCAGCACACGCCCTTGAGAATCTGATTCATCTTTGATTTCAAGGGAATATAAAAGTGAACAAGACAGACTTAAGAGTGTTAAGGCACTTACCACCCCTTTGGGGGAGACAGTCAAATAATCTTACAGACAAGACTTGAGACTGTAGTGAGTGTCATGGGCTAGAGACACATGGAAGTATGTGGTAGTGGTTTTAACTCAGCTTGGTTTTAGAGAATTGATCTGAGGTATAAAGAGTGAATGAGGCAGAGAAGAGTAAAAAATCACTTGCTTTACATAGATGACTGTGACGACTGGGACAATATTTCTCCTAAAGCAATAACAGAAGGTTTAAGAAAGTATCTTTTAGAAGTGGGAAAGGGATATTGTGCAACTTTTGAGGTAATTTTCTAGCCTTAGTTTTCTGTGTCTATGTGGATCAGATTAGTTAGGATTGAAGTGAGTATGGTTAGATTTGGATTAGATCAGGTGGGATTGAGGTGAATTATGGCTTCCCAGGTGGCTCAGACAGTAAAGAATCCACCTGCGATGCAGGAGACCTGGGTTCGATCCCTAAATTGGAAAGATCTCCTGAAGAGGGAAATGGCTGCTCACTTCAGTATTCTTACCAGGAGAATCTTATGGACAAAAGAGCCTGGTGGGCTACTGCCACAAAGTGTGGGACACAACTGAGCGACCAACACCTTAACTTTAGTGATTGGATGTGGATTAGATTAGGTGGAATTGTGGTTCTGTTGCTCAGCCATGCCCAACTCTTAAAATGAATGAATGATTAAATGGCCTAGTTACCTTAATACTAAGTAACTGCTAGGATCTTTGTGTATTTTAACCTCCAGAATTCTTACATGCAGTTTTAAGCAACAGCTTTATTGAGATTCAGTTCATAGATCGTAAAGTACAATTCACTGATTTTCAGTTTATCTCCAGAGTTGTGCATCCATCACCACTGTCAAATTCCAGAACATTCTGTCTCTACAGAAAGAGGATCCATAGTCATTCTCCATTCCCTCTCCTCTTAGCCACTGGAAACCACTCATCTACTGTCCATGGATTTGCCTGCTCTGAACGTTTTATGAAAATAGAATTGTGAGATATGTGGCCTCTCACATCTCTGGTCTTTCACTTGTTCAGTTGCTCAGCCGTGTCTGATTCTTTGCGACCCCATGGACTGCATCATGCCAGGCTTCCCTGTCCTTCACTATCTCCGGGAATTTGCTCAAACTCATGTCTATGGAGTCAGAGATGCCATCCAACCATCTCATCCTCTGTCGCCCCCTTCTCCTGCCCTCAGTCTTTCCCAGCATCAGGGTCTTTTCCAGTGAGTCGATTCTTCACATCAGGGGGGCCAAAGTATTGGAGCTTTAACATCAGTCCTTCCAGTGAATATTCAGGATTGATTTCCTTTAGGACTAATTAGTTTGATCTCCTTGGTATCCAAGGGACTCTAAAGAGTCTTCTCCAGCACCCCAATTCAGTCTTTCACTTAACATAATGTTTTTCAAGGTTCATTTGAAGTGTAGCAGGTGTCAACATCTCATTGTTATGGTGCGTGATATTCCATTGTATGGATATGCCACGTTTTGTTTATCTGTTCACCAGCTGATAAACATTGGGTTCTTTCTACTTTTTGGCTGTTAGGAATAATGCTGCCATGAACTTTCAGGTACAGATTTTTGTATGGGCATTCATTTCCTTTGTATATACAACTAGGAGTGGCATTGCTGGGTGTTAACTCCATGTTTAATGTTTTGAGGAACTGCAAGACGGTTTCCTGAAGCATCTGCTGTTTGACAGGTTCTTTCAGCAGTGTTTAAGGGCCCTATTTTCTCAACAGCCTCACCAAGATTTGTCATTGTCATCTTTTTTGTTAACAGCCATCCTAGTATGTGGGCAGTATTTTTTCATTATGGTTTTGATGATGCACTTTCCTAATGACTAGTAACGTTGAGTATTTTTCCCAGGTGCTTCTTGGCCATTTTTAAATTTTTCCTTAAAGAAATGTCTATTCAGATCGCTTGCCCATTTTTAAATTGGGTTGTCTTTTTTTCTTTTTTTTTTCTTTTTTACTGTAGTTATAATGTTTCTTTTTATATTCTAGATACAAATTTCTTACTGGATGTATGATTTGCAAATATTTTTTCCTAGTGTGCGGATTATTTTTTCATCTCACATGCATTTTAATTTCTTAAAAAACTTGATGTTAATTTTGGGTATCATTAACAATTTGTATTGTTCAGTAGTTAAATTCCATTAAGTTTACAGTTCTTGTTTTAGAAAAGCTAACATGTGAACCAAAGTAGTTAATGAAGCATAAAAAATTGTAAATAAAGTTAATGAGAATAGCACATTCCATAAGATGAAAAGATCAAAACCTAGTTTTAGATCTTCTGTTACCAACATCTTGTGTGACCACTTCTTCATTTGGGTCTAGCAAGTATAATATGATAAAAGGTTTTATTTTTTTCTGGTCAGTATAATCCTGAATTAAGCTATCCTCTTTGTTATAGCAGTGAATATCTACTTTTAATTAAGATAAAATTGACATGTAACCTGTAAGCTTAGGGCTTACAGGGTGTTGATTTTTGATACGTTTATGTATTGCAAATACGGTTACCACTGTTAGTTAGCTAATACTTTTATCACATCACATAAATATTTCTTTACTTGTGGTAGAAATAGTTAAGGTCTAGTCTTTTAGCAATCTTACTTATTCTAATTTTAATTTAAAACTTGGTGATTTTTTTAAGTGAAATTTTAAAGGTATGTGACTGATACATTACTGGATATTAATCATAATTTTGACATGTGAATAGAACAAAAACCTTTTAAATATTCTTTTATTAGCAAAGGGTATGCTGTAGAAGTGGAGTTTTCCCAACTCAGCCACTGACCATCTGTTATTCTTTATGAAAAGAATTTGGGAGGGGGTGTTAACACCTGAACTGGAGAGATAACTACCCACAGTCTGGGCTCTGTGGGCTCTGAGCAACCTCTGTGAGAAGAAACTAGTCCAGCACCCCAGGAAACTCTGTCTTCCAGGTTCTAGGGTCAGAGGAGCCGCTGTGGCCAAATCTTCCCTTACTCCCACGTAATGTGATGAACGGCTTTGTACATGTCATCTTTTTAAAGTTTAATGACTGAGATTAGTGTTTGCAGCTCAGATTTTCTAGTCTTCCTAGTAGATGACATGTAAGTGCATACCAGTCTATAAGCAGAAGTCATAGTGTTTTTTATTTGGCGTGATAAAAGTTGTATCCTTTTATGGTGTTCTTTTTTTCTCACTCTAGGCCTCAGGAGTGCAAGTTGCCGACGAAGTATGTCGCATTTTTTATGACATGAAAGTTCGGAAGTGCTCCACGCCAGAAGAAATCAAGAAAAGAAAGAAGGCTGTCATCTTCTGTCTCAGTGCAGACAAAAAGTGCATCATCGTGGAGGAAGGCAAAGAGATCTTGGTGGGAGATGTTGGTGTCACCATAACCGATCCTTTCAAGCATTTTGTGGGGATGCTTCCTGAAAAAGATTGTCGCTATGCTCTGTATGATGCAAGCTTTGAAACAAAGGAATCCAGAAAAGAGGAGTTGATGTTTTTCCTGTGGTAAGCATCGTTAAAAATATCAAGCTTCCATAAACTCAGAGTTAATCTCTTGTTGTCAGCTTAGCTCCTCTCCAGAGTCTTCAACATGCTGTGCCCAGAGCCAGCCCTCTCCCTGATTGATTTTGTACTTTTGAAACGTGTGCGGTCGTCATCTCCGATTGTGATTTGTTCTTCGTCCACTCTCCAGGAGGGTAGCTGCTGGTCGCTTGGGGCTATTGACGTGAAACAAAATCAGAAGTTCGACTTTAGTTTGAGTCGCCACATTTCAGATGCCCAGTAGTCACATGTGATGAGTGGCCGCCTCGTTAGGCAGCAGTGAGACATAACATTCCCATCACTGCAGACAGCTCTGGCAACAGTGCTGCTTTACACAGTGAGAAAGAGCTGTAAAACCATTTACATGGCCTTTTTCTTGAAACGCTGTTTAAATTATTCTGGTCTTTTCAAGTAAGTTCATACTTGAGATTAAGTTTGACTTGGAAGTCACCCTGATTCTCACTTAATCATATTACCATACATCCCACGATATGGAATTGCCACATAGTGAGAATCTTCTCCAGCTTCTCAGGGGGATGGGGCAGGTGGTAATGGCCTGTGATTTGGGGGTGGGGGTGGGCCCTGTGCGCCCTCTGGATCCTTTGGCCTGAGCTGGGCAAGGCAAGCAGAGGTTTGTCTCTTAGCTGTGTGCCAGGGAACTGGGAGAGCATTCTGGTTTCAAGGAATGTGACTCTAGGCCACCCCTAGTCTGCTGCAGCCCTTGGCTGCACCTGGGGAAGCAAAGATGCCATGGGGTCGCAGAGATGCCTTGGGGTCATCGTAGAGATGACATGAGGTCATATTGGGCTCTTACTGTGGAGCAGGCCTGGTAGCCACAGACACATGCTTAAAGATAATACTGAGTCTTAAAACCAAGCATGTTGAATGAAAGTGCATCTGTTAAACTCTTACTTCTGCTACATGCCAGGTGTTGTGTTAGGGCTGGGAAAGTAGCTGTGAAAAAAGCAGGGAGAGCCCTGGCCCCTCTGGAATTTACTCTGAGCCGCAGATACGGCAGGTAAAAGTTTAAGCTTTTAAATTGGTGACTATTTCCTTCATTTGCACTATTTTTATCCTGTTTTTTAATCCCTTTTTTCCCCCCATTAAGAAAATGATACATCCTTATTAAAGAACATTTGGAAAATAAAGGAATGAAGAAGAGAAAATTCCAGTGTTAGTACTGTGCTTTATTTTGCATTGTTACTTTTTAAAAGATAAAACTTTATTTTAGGAGTTTCCTGTAAAAGGCTCTGTTTAGGGCCCAGGGAATGGCTCTTAAAGTATTTTAAAGATCTGGTTAGAGTAAAATGAGAACAGCTAAAGCTTTTTTTGTCCCTGACCTATTTTACATAAGAAAAGTACCCACTTAATTTTGTAGCTCATGCATCTGATGTCCGTGTTGTGGCTTTGCCACCCTCCTTGGACCTTAGAGTTGGGAGGAATGCACATCTTGTTCCCAAGAACAGACTTCGCCTGCTGTTGGCAGGCAGCAGACTAGATGGAGGCCACACAGGTCCGTGGTGCTCATGACTGTTGATGTCCTGGAAATGTGGCCACTAAATGGAGTTGTTAAGTGCTTAAAAGTATTTAACCACACTCCTTTTACTGTTTGGTGTCATGGTGTGGAGTGCAGGCGGGCCTGAGGTTCGGTGGTGCAGTGAGAAATATGCATGTGTGGATGTGCAGTTTGAGTAGATGAGATTTTTCTGTGCATTGTTAATATATCAGTTACTTTTCAGTATTGCTGCTAAAGAATGTGGTAAAGCGTTATGCCGTATTTTTTCAAGAAGGGCAGGCACTGAAAAGTTTGTGAATATAACATAATAGTAATATTAACAAGACATCATTATCGCTGAACTTCCATTAAGCTTAGAAAAAGAAATCTTTGTGCTGTGTTTTGTGACGCTAGACCAAGATGGAAAACAGGCGCACACGGTCAGAATTTGCTGCTGGAGTGGACCTGGGTGTGAGACTGGCTGGGAGGGCAGTGCGGGGGCTTGGACTTCACTTAGATTCTTCTCCCGAAAACAACCTGAAGCAAAAACTGGGAGCATTTCTTAATTCTAGATGGCAGATACTTGATTTACAGATTATTCTCTGTACTTTTCCTGTATTTTGAAAGTTTTTCCCACCAGAAATTATTATAAAACCTCTCACGAAGATGGTGATTATTAGCCTGAACTCAGTCCTTTATTGATACAAATAATAAAAAGTTATTTTAAAGAAGACAATTGATAATACAGTGAGTTATCAAGTGTGGTTTATTTTCGCCCCATTAACTGAATCTGATCGTTGGTCCGTGACTTTTTCCCTTGGTCAAAGCAAGTTGCTCTATGTGTGCGCGTCCAGCACAGTCTCGGAGGAGAGGATCTATAAAGCTATGCAGTTAGAAAAGTTCTCCCAGGAGGTTGAGGGCCCTCCCTCATCTGATACAGATGTGTAACACGATGTTAGTTGTACTTTCTCTAAACTGGTTTTCTTCTTTTTGGGCCCCTCTCCTCTCCAGGGCACCAGAACTAGCTCCTCTGAAGAGTAAAATGATCTACGCGAGCTCCAAGGATGCCATCAAAAAGAAGTTCCAAGGTAAGGTCTAGTCTCCGCCAGGTGTCAGGGGTGTGGCAAGCCAAGGAGTGGGGCTTCGTTTCAGAGCGGCGCCTCGTCTCCTTGGCAAACCTCCACACAGAGCAAAGGGCACTGCTTGTTCTGAGGAAACCCGGAGGCAGAGCCGGCTCTCAGCATGTCTCTGCCTCCTGCAGGTCCCTGGGCCGGGAGGCCTGTGCCTGATACTCTGCCCTCTCAACATTGTGTGTGTGTGTGTGTGTGTGTGTGTGTGTGTGTGTGGCTTGTTCAGTCTGGTTTGAAACTAGTTTCAGACACTGCCAAGTTTCTCTCAGGGCAGGTGGAGACAAATTGGTTTACATCGGTCATATTAAGTGATAAATCTGCTGTTGCCTCTGAACATAGCCAAGTAGCAAAAAGGACGTGATCATAAATGGGAAGGGATGCTCTTATTGCTGGCTTTTCTTTGGAATGGTATGATTTTTAGGTTATTGACTCACCTGTGTCCAAAGGAGAATGGCCTCAGTCTGGCCAGGGCTGGCCTGTTATATGTGACTTGCTGCTAGGTCACGGGGATCCTGAGAAGATGGCCTGGACCTACTTACTACCTCCAGCCAGGAGAAGACACTGGTATGATGGACAGAGCATGGGGCCAGTGCCCGTGGCCCCACGAGGGCTAAGCTTGTCGTCTAACTGCTGTGTGGCTCGGCCCAGACCGCATAACCTCTGTGGGCCTGGGTCCTCCCAGCTGAGAGTGGGAAGGCGCTCGCCTTCCTGCTGTGACTGGCTCCAAACTGCTGGGAGAGCCAAGGTCACAAGGGCTTGGCCCAGGGTCATGTTCATTTGGTTTCACTGTGACTGATTTTATTGATTTTATATTCTTGCAGTAGAGCAGATTTGCCTTAGCTTGTTTTACGTGGAAAAACAAAATTCTCGCTTCCTTCCCTGAAACCTGGTGCTGCCTCATTGTGTCCCTGCCCAGGTCCGCATGTGCTTGTTTGGTGTGGGGTGTGTCCCAGCTCCATGTTGCCCTTCCAGAGAGGAGCTGCTCCTTGGACGCACTCTGGTGACACGCGAGGCATCCCCCACCTGCCCTTCTCCCCAGCGAAAGCGTCGCTGGCTTTCTCCCGGTGGTCCCGCGTGATCTAGAAGCTGCCCCACTGTGCTTCCAGCAGCTCAAGAAATGGTCTCGAAATTACGGAAAACCAGGAAACAAGGCAGCTGTTGAGAAGCGAGCAGCCATCTCCAGCGCCTCTGCTGTACACACCCGCATCACGGGACTCCTTGTGCCATGTGCTGTCCTGAGAGGGCCGCCACTAGGCCGTCTCTGAGAGCTGCCCGGACGCGGGGTGTGGAGCCACCGGAGGGAGGGCTGCTTTCTGGGCAGAATGATCCCCTTTGTGCCTTACTCCTCAGTCCAGCCGACTGAATCACAGTATCGAATTCATATATTTACGTAATTTCAAAAGCCAAGAAAAAGGATTCCTGCTCCTGCTTTTTAACTTTTTTGTTGACAACAGCGTACCTGTAGAAAGTGTACATGAAGCATGGTTGTTTCCTGATCTGATGACCAGCACCCGAGCCTCACTGCTGCCCCTCCCTTCTCCCTGCCAGGGACACCAGCCCCCTGCTCCTAACAGTGTAGAGTAATTCTGGCTGATTTTGTTGTGTGAGTGGAAGTGTCTAGAATGTGCGCTACTAGGTCTGGCCTCTTTGTCAGCACTAGTTCGTACGAGTCTTTCGTCGGTGCCCATGGTTTCTGATGACTCATCACCATGTACTCATCCGCGGTTTGCTCTGCCACAGCTGTCCCACCCCTGTTTGAACCGGCCTTTTAAAATGGTTTGCTATGTTAAATAGGTAAACTCCTGCCATAACTAAACATAACTGTCTTTCCTCCCTAGGCATAAAACATGAATGTCAAGCAAATGGGCCAGAAGACCTCAATCGGGCTTGTATTGCTGAAAAGCTAGGTGGATCCCTAATTGTAGCTTTTGAAGGATGCCCCGTGTAGACCATCATCTGGTGCCACAAATCGAAAGCTTCCGTGTTTAATGTTATCCTCTTGCTATGTATAAGTAATGCAGACAATGTTTAGGCTAGGGACTCACTGAAGGGGAGCTCTCTTGTCATTTGTGGGTTGAACTATTCTATGAACATGTGCAAATGGCCCTAAATAAATCTACACTCTAAAACTTTATTGGTGTGAAATTAACTTCTTACTGGCCAAATGCCTGTTTGGATGAGTTGGTTTGTTATAAACATTTTTGTTAAAGCTCATGATTTTTAATATTTAATAGTGCAGTTCACAAACCAGTAGAAGGCCACATGAAGAGAATTACTGCATCTTTGTTAACCTCAGCAGCTATTTACTTTCTTTTTTGCTTAGAGATTTGGTCATAATCTGGTGGTAATTTTGGCCCAAATTTCTTTATTCTGTTGAGCTAAACTGAATAATGGAAAATAGTTCTACTCACAACATGTAACAGCACTAAAGTACTAGCTTGGTGATTCTACTGGATGTGTGGTGGAGACTGCCTTGAAAGGCGTAGGCTTCGAACCAGCGCTGACCTTGCAGAGCACTGTCGCAGCCCACAGTTGGCAGATGAAGCTGCTTCCACACCTGGGGCCGCCTACTCACAGGTCTGGTCAGGAGGCTGTTCTGAGAGTAGCCTTTCACCCTGGAAATCAGGAGAATGTGCACCGTCTTATAACAGCGAATTGTAAAGCAGATCTGGGCTCCAGCGTAACCCACTTTGTTAATGAAAACGGTGAGGGTGGTATATTGACAGACTGCGACACCATGCTGTCTTTAACTAATTGTGTCTCCTTCAGAACTTTGTTGCTTCTGGTATAATAAAATATGAAAGAATGTTACTTTTACTCTAGGGCCTGGGAGAACATCTTCCTCTCCTAGAGTAGCTTGCAACTGTACATGCAGTGGGGAGCAGGTATGATGGACAACACAGGAAGCCACGCTGAGCACCCCTGGAAGTGACTGTCCTTCACATCACAGGCATAACACTGAACAACCTAGAGATGCACAAACAGTGGAATTTAGAAGTAGCAGTACTGGCTTTATGTAATAAAGGAAGCATTTTTAACTTCTCTCCTGTGTAATTATTCATGCGTGACTTGGGAATAAAGGATTTTGCCTTCCACATGTGTGGTTAGGTGTGGAGGTTTGGCTATTTCAGACAAATACAGTTAAGATCACAGCTCCCTCTTCCTCTGATTGAATGAAAAGGTTGGTATATATTGGGAAGTCGTTCTCTTATTCCAAATGTTTATCTAAATGCCAAGCTATTATCTCCTCTCTCATAAGCCAAAAAAGGTTATGCTTTGATCAAAATACTTCTTTCCAGATTATCTAGAAAACTGTGCTGGCTACTGGTTACATACAGACTGCTTGTCATTCTTTCATTCATCCTGAATTTCTCTACTGCAAAGCAGCGTTCTCAGTGACTGTACTGACAGATGCCTGAGGAGCATTGCAGGCCCCAGATGGCTCTGGTGAAGAATCAGCCTTGTAGGCAGAGCCAGCAGGTTCAGGAGGAGACAGTCTTCTCTGTGGTTTCACCTTGTGACGTGTGGAGCTCCTTGCATGAGCACCTGCCTCTGTGCAGATGTGTGTGGGGTGCTGTGAGGAAGGTTTTGAGCAGTGCCCAGGGGGTGTGACATGTAAATAGCTCCCGGCACTCAGCTCCAGAAATTGGGAAATGCTAATGGTCGCTTATCTGCCAGGGAGCTTTTGGATTCCTGAGGTTGGGGCCCTAGACTCTCCCTCACCAGCACTACAGGTAACTCTGTTGCAAAATGAGCATCTTAGACCTCAGCTGACCCTGGTGAGGAATAAAACTGCAGGAATTCTCTGCTTCCAGCACATTTACACTTCTACAGGTAGTCACACTTTGCAGAAGAGTGGGTGGATAGCTGCCTCAGGGTTCATTGAATGACTGCTCTTCTGCCCCGAGGAAGCAGCAGCAGCAACCACCACTGCTAACAGACTTTAGTGCTGGGCTATGAAGTTATTCCGAGAATATTAATCTCAGAGAAAACCATGAACACGGTGACTCAGGTGGAAAGATGGGGCTTGGTCGGGTGGGTTCCTTTCCTAGAGTCCCTCACCACTCAGAGTACGGCTGGTCCATGCGCACATGTGTGGCTTCCGCTCTTTACCAGGTTGTCCTTGAGCTCTCAGAGCCTGGATGCGCCTGAGGACAGACATGTTGATTTGTCATGATTTGGGATATTTTCAAAACGTGGAAGCCATCTCCAGACCAAGTTCCAGCTGGGCTGGGGCTGGAAGAAGGGTCACTACGTGGGTGGGGAGGGGCATTGGAAGGGGACTTACTGAGCCAGTGCCTCAGCCAGTCCAGAGAGGTAAAGTAACTTGTCCAAGGTCACACAGCACTCGGGTCTCTCTTCTTCTTCTTCCCCTAATCTGTTCTCATCACACCTGATGAGTTATTTATTTGTAAAGTCTGGAATTCCGAGTTAGATTTTGTTCCATTTGAGGCGGGAAGGAAAACAACTCTTTTGGGCTCTGTTTGAGTCCCGTTAGGCACTTGTGGAGAGTGTCTGGTGGTTTCACTGCCCGAAGGCCAGGCATCCCAGGGGTTGTGCATTTTATTGACCCCCCACACAGGTGACCAGAGGTAATCCAAAAAGCTGCAATGGGGCTTCCAGATCTAGAGGGGCTGCTAATGGGCTGCGAGACCCTGAGCTTCAGGTCAACCCCGGGAGCCTCTGAAGTTGGATGTTTTCAGAGCTCCCAGCTCTCCTGTCACCTAGGGTCTGAGGTAGGTGGCTGCCTCTCCAAGCCGTGCCCCCCCAACCCCCATTTTCCTGAGCCTGAGGGTGGACCTAGCCACTGGACAGCAAGGTCCGCAGGCTCCCCCTGCTGGCCGGGAGCTGTCACTGCCAGGCCTCTGGCTGCTGGGCCAGTGGTTGGCAGGTGTGGAGGCCCTCACCTGCCCATCCCCAGACGTGGATGCCAGAGCCCTCCAGGTGGTCTGAGGATGGAGCCCACAGGCAGTAGCTCAGCACCCCAAGGGTCTCTCGAGCGTTCCTTCCCCAGAGGTGACCCGGTTCCTTTGCCTTCAAGGGGCTTCTGCCCAGCCTAAGTTGAGTCACTCAGTCATGTCCAGCTCTTTGCGACTCCACAGACTGTATGTAGCCTGCCAGGCTCCTCTGTCCGTGGGATTCTCCAGGCAAGAATACTGGAGTGGGTTGCCATTCCCTTCTCCAGGGGATTTTCCCGATCCAGGGATCGAACCCGGGTCTCCCGTTGCAGGCAGAATACCATCTGAGCCAGCAGGGGAGCCCTGCCTAAGGGTCCCCAGCTTTTCAGTCGCGTGGTGGGGGAGGGGGAGGGGAGCTTAGTGGAAACGCAGACTATGGCCGCCACCGTGATGCAGGAGACATGGGTCAGGACACAAGGCCGGCTGTTCACCAGAAAGTGACCCTGAAACACTGCTCTCGGGTGAAGGTTCCTGTGTGTGGATGAGTCGTGAGCCCTGCCCCGAGTTGGGGGCTCACAGGGGTGTGGGGTGAGGGGCTGCTGATCACGGCTTCCACAGTCACAAGCCTCCCTTCCAGCCAAGGCAAGGCCCCAGGCCTCCAGACTTCAGCAGGTATTAGAGGCAGCCAGAAGCCCGCCATGCCTTTCACCAGGTGGGCCACTCCCATTTCCTGGGGATTCTTTGCAGGATGGGGGAGGTGCCCCTTCCACGGGCACTTGAGATGTCACATGAGAACCGAGCCTGTGGCCTGACAGGCATCATCAGTCACTTCCTGCTGAGGCTTCTGGCCAGAACCCATGACCTGTGTCCCCTGGCCCTTGGGCTTCCTTTCTCCACTTAAGCTGCCTGCAGGGATCTGGAACAGGTAGGTCTCATCTCCCCTCCTGGGAAACCTCAGTGGCTCCGATGTCCTGCCCGTCCAGACCACTTGCCTTCATGACCCAGCTCTACGGGGCGCTCTCACCCACCCTCCTGGCCCCTCATCCCGTTTCTCTGCACCCTTGTCCCCTCGGCCCTGACCCCTCCTACCTCCTGGCAAACTCCAGGTCCTGCTCTTGTCTCTGGGGAACCATCACAGAATTTCCAGCATCATGATCCCAACACAGTCACCACATTTAAGGGCCACTCAGCAGTCAGGTGGCGCACAGACCAAGTGCCCCCTGCAAGCCAGCACCTGGTTTTGGTCATGCAGCCTGAGGTCAGCACTGCCCAGCCCCTGGCCGCTACTTGTGTATGCGGCCAAAGGCAGCTAGAGGAACCTTCCCTCCCGGAGGTCTTGAGTTGCTGGTGACAACCATCCCGGAGGGGAGTCAAACTCAGCCTGCAGGTATGGGATGCCGAGGCTCTCAGGCAGGGGTGAGACCCCCCCTCCCTCCCATCTGGGTGCACCTGCCGTCTAGGTGCTTGTCTTCCCCCAGCCACACTCAGCCCATCAGACCCCTCTCCTAGGCTTCGGAGTCTTAGGACTGAGCTGGAAGTACCACCAAGACCCCTGAGGGATGCTTCAGTTCACCTTCTGTTCCTGGGTTGATGCGACCACTCCCGTGACCCTGCCTCTAAATCCACTTTTGGTTTAAGCTCCAGGTTCCTTACGAAGCCCCGAACTCACCTCTTGACCAAAGACTCGGATCCCCGAAAACATGAGGGTCCGAGGACCACGGGAAGTTAAGCTGGCTGCCCTGTCTCCAGCCCTCCTGAGCAGTGGATGTTTGCCCGAGTCCGGCCAGAGTCCCTTGTTCATCCCTGGAACTCACTTCACACCACAGCCTGGGCCATCCGCAGCCCTGCTCCTCAGGGTGTATCCATCAGGCCACCGGGTATCTCAGGGCCTGCTCCCTCACCCTGCCCAGTGGGCACTGGGGGACCAGAAACCACACTCATTTTCTCCTGGAAGGAGCCCCCAAGGAAGACGGGACAAGACCGGAGTGCCGGGCGACACGCGGGTTTTAATGGCATTAACACCCAGGAGTCACGCGTCGGTTCTGGGGGCAGCATCTTCCGGGGACTGCGGCTGCTGCCTCGCTGGCTGTGACCTTCCAGTCTGCTCTGCAGCCTTAGGGACTCAACACCAGAACCACCCGACCCCCAACCCCGCGAAATACACAATTGCACTGATTGACATACAGACCCCGGGCCCGCCTCCCAGAACAAGCCCTGGGTCTGTCGCACGGCTGACAAGGGCTTTGGCGTCTGCTGGCTGGTGGTCCAGGGCCGGGCCAGGGCGATAGTGTTTCTTGAATGTGACAAAGGTTCTTCTTGTACAAACTGGGTCTGGAAGATCTACTTCTGGTGCTAAGAAACTCTTGTCTTTATGGCTTCTCAGAGCTACCGAAGTTGGGCCCGGATAACGCTGTGTCGGTTGGTTTATTTGTAAGGAATGTGTAAGGCATTTTGGTAAGTTGAACAGTAACTTCTTTTTCTGCAGGAGACTCAGACAGAAGTGCCTTCCTTTGAGCTGCCGTCCTCCTGTGGACAGAGGGTGAAGGGGAGAGGCTGGCTGGGGGTGCGTACTCACCCTCAGCTCCTAACCCACCCTAACTATGGCCTGCAGCCCAACACCAGAGCAGCCAGGGCTGAAGGAGACACCGAAGGCTTGGGAGGGGCCCAAGGGCGGCTTTCAGGAATCTCTGTTCTCACCCCTCCAGCCCCTGAGTCCACGTCTCCTCCTTGCTGGCCTTCCCCAGGGTCCTGGGCACCCCCACCCCCGCCCCACGGGGTCGGCACTCACTGGTCTGTCCAGTCGCTCCTGCAGCTTCTGCACCGTGTCCTTCTCCTTTGCCAGCTGCTCCTGGGTCGTCTTCAGAAGCTCTTGCAGCTTGGTGGCCGCACGTCCCAGGTCACCCGTTAACTTCTTCTCTTTCTCTAGCCTCTCCTGCGGTCGGAGGGTTGAAGGGGATCAGCTCGCACGTGACACGCAGCAGGACGGCCCCCTGGCTGTGTCTGTGGGGCCACACCAGGCCCAGGAGGACACGGCATCCTGGCCATGATCAGGAGTGTTTCTACAGGGCTGTTTGAAGCTGTGGCCCCTGGGGCCACATTCTGGCTGCTGAGCACTGGTCTTAAGTTCTACTTGATCCAGTTGTCTGTGATCCTGGAGACTCGGGAATACTCCCCAACCTCACCCACCCCTAGACTGGACTGTGCTCAGGGGACCTCCAGGGATGACGATGGGGAGCCCAGGGTGATGGCGCCCCAGTACCTTCAGCTGTGCAGCCTCCTCCGCCTCCGAAGACCCAAGGGCGCTGGTGCAACGGAGCTTCTCCAACTCCGCCTGCAGCTGACTTGCCGCGAGCTGAGCCTGGGGGGTGGGGGGTGGCGTCAGGACCCATACAGAAGGAGAGTGACAGGGCGTAGTGACAGTCCCCCACGTGGGGTGCGGCTGGCCCAGCCCTGCCACCCTGACCCACAAGGGCCCTGACGGACAACTATCAGCTGAACAGCACCCTGACCTCCTCAAACTCAGCCGTGAGCTTCTGCCGCCGCGCCTGCTCATCCCCCAGCAGGGCTTCTGTCCGCTCCAGCTGCGTCTTTAGCTGCGGGCAAAACATTTGGAATCTGGGGCAGGCGGGATCCTCCTGGGTGCTCAGGGGCCCCCGACCCTGCCCTGCCACGGACACGCGGGGTGACCTGGGCCCTCCAGCTGGTCTCCCCTGGGGGAGGTGGGGCCCAGTCGCTGGGGAAGGGAGCTGGGTGACGGGGGAGAGATGCTGATGGGATGTGGGGTCCTTTAGTGAGACCCCAGGACAGAGGAGCCTCAGCCCCGTGCGAGCCTTGGCCCAGGAGGCCATCCACCCTGAGGCCGCCACCACTGTAGTGAGGCTGTTGACAGCCGACTGGATCAGGGGTCCGGAGGGCAAGTGCCCCACCAGACACCCCAGCCCTCACCCTTCCTTCCACTCTGCATCTCCTCAGAAGCCGGGTGTCTGGGCAGAGCGGGGCTAGGGTTCAGTGGGTGTTGGGGCTGCCGTCCCCGCCCTGCCCCGGGTGGAGGAGCCCGCGCAGCGTCAGTGACCAGCACCCAGCTCGCCCCCCTAACCTCGGCGGGGTCCTGCTCTGCTCGGGGGGCCTCGGCCGCGTCACCGTCCTCCACGTGGCTCTTCATCTCGCTCAGCTGCTGTCTGACCTGGAACAGGGAGGCTGGGTCTGTGCTGAGGCACGGCTGGATGCACGCAGCCCCCCAGGAGGACCGCAGGCACTCTCGGCAGCCACGGCCCCTCGGGGGACCTGCTCTGATGAGCGTGGCCTGTGTGGGCTCCCCTGCAAGTTCTCGGGGGGCAGGAGGCCAGCACCGAGACCCCTCACCCGAGTCAAACTGCAGCTGAGGGACCCCCGAGGGGCCCAGGCTGGCCTTGTGCACACACTTCACTCACTGCAAGGCCAGTAGCATGGAGCCCAGCGACTCCTGAGGGATGTGGTACATGCAGGACTGAGGGGCGCAAAGCAAGGGAGGGGACCTCCCAGGCCTGGGCCACACTGTGGTCCCAGCAGCCACAGGCCCAGGGTCGAGCAAACGTGTCAACAGCCCACCCACGTCCCCTCTGACTGAGTGTGGGAACATGTATACCCAGCCCCCACAGCGCAAGTGGTCACACCACGTCCACTCACCAGGGCAAGCTCGTCGCTTTGTTTCTGGGCTTCGCTTTTGGCCGCATCCAGCTGAGACTGAGATTCTAATAAGAGCTGCCTCAACTGAGAAAATGTAGCCAGGTGGTGGGAGAAAAGAAGAGAGGACCAGTTCTTGTGAGCACCTCTCAGGGAACCCAATACATGCAGGCACCCGCCCCGGGAACCTGCAGGGGAGGGGAGGGGGAGGCAGCCTCCAGCAGCTTCTGCTCTTTTTAAGACTCTGGAAGCATGGCATTTGGGAAACAGCTTCTCCCAGGCCTTCATGAGTGTTTACGGAGTGTTTTTTACAAAGCACTCTGTGGGCTTCCCTGGTGGCTCAAAGGGTAAAGAGTCTGCCTGCAATGCAGGAGACCTGGGTTCGATCCCTGGGTCAGGAAGATTCTCTGGAGAAGGAAATGGCAACCCACTCTAGTACTCTTGCCTGGAAAATCCCATGGACAGAGAAGCCTGGTAGACTACAGCCCATGGGATCGCAAAGAGTCGGACATGACTGAGCGACTTCACTTTAGAAAGTGAGGGCAGAAGTCTGAGATCACACCAGAATCGGGGTGCTAAGCTTATCCTCTCTGCTGCCTGAATGTGAAGCCCTGTCACGTTTAAATGCCTGCCCATGAGGATGGTGTCGCCAACCAGGCAGAGGAACTCCCATGCTGCCAGGCTGGCCGCCTCACCCCGCCCTGCCTGCAGGGCTGCCGGGAACGGGACTCACCCCCGCCACCTCCTGGGCGTAGTTCTGGCACTCCGCGCTGGCGGCCGCCATGTGCTTCTCCAGCTCGGCCTCCAGGTGCCAGGTGTGCTCCCTCACCTGGACGGGACACGCGTCAGAGGCCACAAATGGATGGGATGAGATAGGTACGACCACAGGGACCAAGGCTGGCCGGCCTGGGGACAGGGGCTAAGAGGCAGCCTCTGCAGCCCGATGGTTCCAGGAGGTGCCCGGGGCCAGGCTCCTGAAGTGGTGCTGCATGCAGGCACCCCGGGACAGGACGAGCTCTCAGGCCTCGAGATTTACTTGCAAGGTGAGTGCTGGGGGACCTGCTCCAAGGCCAGGGTGGATGGACGAGCGTGGCGGGGCCACCCCGCACCCTCCTTCCACGGTTCCTGAGGCCACGGCAGAAGCCACGGTGCACCAGGCCGGGCATGCTGCCTCCGGCCACCCCGAGGTCGCAACCGCTCATTAAGGAAAAGCAGGGACACATGGACCAAGAAAGAAAACAACCACAGGAGCCTCCATAAGAGGATGGCGCTCTCTGCCCAGAGCCCCCACGTACCTGGTCGGAACTTTCAAGTTCCCCTTTGAGCTTCTCGACAACCTCTTCGAGATGTTTCACGGTGACCCGCGACTACAAAGTACGAGAAAGGGGCCGTCAAGCATGAGCCCTGGGGGATCTGACCGGGGACACGCCGCCACGGTTCCTCGCAGCTGTCCTGGGACCCACCCCAGGAAGCCTATGGTGCCCCTGCCCCCCGAAGAGTGACCAGCCCCTCTTTCTGAGGGTGGGGTCTCCTGGAGACCAGGACTCAGCTGTTGAGTCTTTCTGCAACCACACTTCATGTGGCATCACCAAAACCTGACCTCCCCAAGTGACCCAGATAACCCTGTGGTTGTCCCCCCGGGACTGATGGCATTCTGCCCTGGCAGCCTGGCTCGGGCAGGCGGACCCTGGGTGCCTCGGGCAACGTACCTCCCGGAGCTCCTCCTCCGCGGTGCTCACCCGGGCCTTCCACACCTGTTCCTCCTCCTCCACGCTCTTTTGCAGTGCCTTGAGCATGGCCTCCTGTGGGAGCAGCTATGAGCATGGTCTGCGGACCCCACATACACCCCCCGGCTCCCTCCCCACCCCAGCGGCCACCCTGTTCAGATCCCAGCCTGGCGGGCCACACTGTGGGGAAGGGGCGGCCCTGGAGCGGGGGCCCTCAGCCAGTGTGCAGAAGACAAGGCCGTCGGGACTCTCATCTCTGATGGGTCTGTAGCAGAACAGGGTGGCCCCAGGGCAAGGGCTGGGTTCCTGGTGTTACAGGAGAACCAACCGCTCCCCTCCTGCCTCGGACTCGCTGCAGACCTTCGCCCTGAGCACCCCTCTTCGCCATCCAGCCACAGGAACAGTGCCCAGAGGGGAGCTGTGCCCACCCGAGGTCACAGAGCCAGGGACCCGATCGGGCCCCCCAACTGCTGGGCCTCCCTGCCGGGCCTCACCGTCTCGGCCAGGATGCTGCGGTACTGGTCACACTCGGCCTGCAGGCCGCTCTGCGTCTCCTCTGCCTCTCTCAGCTTGGCGGCCAGGTCCTGGGGGTGGAGGCAGAACAGGGGGCGGGGGCTTGCTGGTGAGCCAAAGCCTGACGACTGGCTCTGGGCACCCCCAGGGGGACAGGTCAGGATGTGAGGCTGGACGGCTGTCCATGCTCACCGAGGGCTCCGAGCTCATGTGAGGCCGCTTCGGCAGCTCCAGACAGGCATTCTCTTTGAGCTCCTGCAACCACTCGGCGTAACTCTGCAACAGAAATGTTTTGCGGTTGGACAGGATGCACCCCTCCATGGGCGGGGGGACCCAGAGGAGCCACCGTGCCTCCTACCTGGTGGGTGGGGGTGGGGAGCCCCGGGAGCAGGGCCAGCAGGGCCTCCTTGGTCTGGGCCTCCGTCAGGCTGAGTTGCTTCTCTGACTCCTCCTGTGGGGGGTCCGGGGGAGGGGTGTGATGGTCAGCCCTGGCGCTCAGGGGGACCGTTCAGACAAGACATCAGGGCAGAAGAGCAACACGAACAAAATCCATGCAAAGAGACCAAGCTTAGGGACCCCGTGGCCTCGGAGGGCCAGGCCCAGCTGAGAAGCAGCACACAGGGCTCACTGCTCCCCGCTTCTCCGGGGGAAACAGGCGGGAGGGCGGGCAGAGGGCACAAGAAGAGGCAGGGCTGGGCCCCGGGTGGACTTCGGAGACGCTGAGCCCAGGGCTGCCCTGCACGCGGCTTCAAGCTCTGCTGACTGGCTTGACTGAGGCCAGCCCGGAGCCCACTCTGACCTTGGCCTGGGTCAGGGACCGCAGCTTCTCCTCGCAGCTCTTCTCGGCCGAGGCCAGAGCCTCCATGGCCTTCCAGTTCTTCTCTCGGAGGTCCTGGGAGGAGAGGGGCATGGTCAACAGCCAGGCCAGTCTCTGCAGGGCAGGTGAACCTCCCTGACCCGCCTCCAGACCCCACAGGGCATGCTGGGCAGCACTGGTGCCAGACGGCTTGGGGTGAGCTGGTGCCTTTTACGGAGACTCGTCTGTGGGGCTGGGGGCAGGGAGAGGAGGGCAGTTACTGGCTCCTCAGAGAAGAGCCTCCCACCACCAGGAGGCCAACTCTTGCCCAGCCAGGCCTCGGGAGGCACAGGCAGAGGCTCTGGGAGATAGCCTGGGCTGGGGATGAGGCCGAGGCCCCTGCAGACGTGCCCTATCCACACGACAGGCGCCCCCCTCCCCGCCCCACACTCACATTGTTCTTCGCCTTCTGCTGCTCCACCGACTCCCTGAGCTCCGTGGCCTCCTTCTCCAGGCACCACACCTGTGACTCCAGCTCCAAGAGGCTAGGGACAGACAGCAGGTCACTGTCTGGCTCTGAAGGCCTGCAGCCCCCACAGGGCCTGTCTCAGGGCCCCTCCTTGTCCCAGGTGCCCAGGAGCACACACGGGGCCTGGGATGGGGGTCAGGCCACATACCGCCCCCCCAAGGCACAGGCTTCAGGGGAGCCTGGGCAACCACCTAGGCCCCCTCCTCGAGAGCTGAGGGCCCAGAGGCCACCAGAGTCCCACTTGGGGACACAGCTGCTTGGACAGGAGAGGTCAGAGCAGCCGCCTGGCCAGTGCTGGTACAGGCCCTGGACCGCTTTTTGGGGTGCTCTTTCTTCTGCTAAGGTCTTCCCCGATAGCTCAGTTGGTAAAGAATCCACCTGCAATTCAGGACACCCCAGTTCTATTCCTGGGTCAGGAAGATCCCCTGGAGAAGGGAAAGGCTACCCACTCCAGTATTCTAGCCTGAAGAATTTCATGGACTGTATAGTCCAAGATGATGCAGAGTTGGACACGACTGAATGACTTCACTTCACTTCTGCTGCCTGGTCCCGTTCTGTCCCACAGCCCGCGGCCCTGGCCCTTCCCTGCAGCCACAGCTGCCCTCGAGAGATGCAGCTGGGCCTCCTCGGCGGACACCGGGCAGCACCGTTGCCCGCAGTCCGTCAGGAACATTCTCACTCTTGGCGGTGCCCGGCAGGCCCTAGCTCCCTGCCACGACCACCGTGCATCCAAAACCTGGCTCTGCTGGGACCCGAAGGTGCCCCCTCAGTCCTGCACCCGGGCTCTGAGACGTTGGCCCGAGAAGACCCCAGACACCAGGGAGCTGGCAGGACAGCGGCCCCGCTTCCTCACGCTTCTGTCCAGACTCAAGGCCACGTGGTTCTGTCCGCCCCTGTCACCCAGATAGCTCAGGGTGGACACTCTAGAACGTCTCTTGCTGTCCTGAGAAAGAAGCTGCAAATGGACACTTTAACATGTCATCTTCTGAGTCTCGAATTAGAACAGGACAGGAAGCCACTAGAACTGACCTGAACCAGGGGTTCAGGAAGGAAGTCCCTCTGAGGACGCCCTAGGTGGGAACACATGTTCTGATTTTCTCACCAGAGGCCATAGTGAACTGCTTTTTGAGGACCACCCTAAGGAAGTATGTGAAGACTCAACACCCTCGGGAGGGCTGTGTGCTGCCTGCCCTGACCCTCACCTTCATTTGAAGTACAGTTTGCACCCAGCCTTGAAGATGGCTGTTGTGGACTTCTAAGATGCTAGTTTCAGGCCACAGAACCTGACCCCACCCTCAAAGCACCACTGGGACCCCTCACTGTTTCTCTGTCAAGCCGCCGGCATTCTGCAGCAGCCAGCCCCCTGCAAATCCCTGCAAGAGCACCCCCAAGGAAGAAGACACAGTCGGCAGGTGACGAGAACACACTGACAGTCACCCCGTTTGGTGGCCACTGCCCGAGGTACGTTCCAGAATGTATGGGGTTGGATCACTCACCTCCAGCCCAGAATAGAATGGCCTGGCCTAGTCACAACTTCCAGATAAACAGTCTGAGAAGAAAATTTCTAAAAACCCCTCATTCTGTCAAATATCTGCAGGATACAAAATACTAGAATCGACCCTATTTGCAACATGATCTAGGTACCAAGAAATTAGCTGTGTGGTCCAAGAATCTGATCCTAAAATACAAGAACAAAATGCTAAATAAACACAACCTCTCTACCCCCACAAATGCCGTGAGGAACAAAGCTGCCCTGAGCTGTCTGGAAAGGCGCACGGAGAAGGTTTGCTCCTCAGTCTCCAGCAAGGCGTCATGGGGCCTCCGAGAGGCCAGCTTCCTTCTCCAGCCTTCAGACCTGAGGCTGGGAATGCGGGCTATGGCCTGGAGGCACCAGGGTGACCCACCAGCGGCAGCAGCCAGAACAAGGGAGCCTGGTCAGCAGACTGCCTGGTACAAGCCCGACCACCCGCACAGGGATGGACAACATCGCCAGGCCTCACCCTATGTGGCCGCCCTGAGGACCCCTGGCCATAGCAGCCAGGACCACCCCGTAAGCCCACAGGCATCTGCTGAGGGACACACACTTGGAGGTGACGGTCGTTCCAAGGGCTCCAGCCCCCTGGCCTGGGGCGCCCCTACCAGGTCTCAGTAGGCTGGGGCTGGCCGCTGAAGTCACCTAGCACCAGCCCCCGCGTCTGGTCAGCTGGGACCCTGCACCACAGCCAGAGCTGTGCCAAGGTCTGGGCAACCTCCCAGGTTCTCCACTCGAGGTGCGTGACCCATTTTCTGTTTGAGTTATGACTTCAAGCCCTAAAATCCTCCCGTAGACATGGAGAGAAGCCCCTGACCAGTCAGTCCTTCCCGTCCAAAGATGGATGGAAGGATGGATGGACGGACAGCAGGAGGCCCAGCCACTCTCCCCACAGCCTGGGTCCTGCCCTTTCCTGCTCCCCACAGGCACTGGAGGAAGGGTGGGGAAGACAAGGCTTCTCAGGGGTCCTTCCCGGGATCCCACACCCAGCTGGGCCCCTGCCCCCTCTTACCGAGCCTGCTGCTGGTCAGCCTCCACTCGACTGGCCTGGAACGAGAGAAGAGCCCTGTCATCACCAGGAGACACACCTCGGATGGCAGGTGATCGGGCGGGGGGGCCCATGGGTGGCTGGGATGGAGGGGCCCAGGGAGGGGGCTGCTGACCTGGGTGTCCCTGGCCTGGCTGGCCTCCAGCAAGGCCTCGATGGAGCGGATCCTCTCCGTGAGCTGTGAGTTCTGCGCCCGGGCCTCGTCCAGCTGCCCATGGAGACCTCGCAGCTCCTCACACTTGCCCCTCACCTCGGCCTCGGAGGACTGCAGCTTGCTGTGCAGTTCTGCGGAAGGGGCAACCGGCGGGTCAGGGGTGGGGGGTTGCCAGCATGGATGTTCCCGGCTGCCCAGCACACACCCGTGGGCTCGAGACACACGCCCCACCCAGGGCGGCCTGCCAGCTGGTGGAGAGTCACCGCCAGGCTTCTGCACACCATGGGACAACGAAGCGCCCCCACTGCTTGGCAACGATGGGATTTGAACAGGCGTCTGCTGCAGAGTCTAAACCCTGCTCCTGGGAGACCAGCTCATGTCGCTGAGACCAGGGCGGGGGCTCCTGGCATGTCCTCTCCCCTCGGCAACCTCCACAACATCCCACCACAGCTCTGAATGACGGCCACATTTGTCTGACTCTGCACAGCCCCTGGCCCGGGGCTTGCCCCACACGCATGGGGCTCTGCTGAGGGCTTCCTCCTCCTCCCCACCCCTCACTCATCTCTGAGGCCTGGGGATCCACGTCCACTGCTCGCCCAATCCCCCGGGCATCTCTGTGGCTGCCTGGCCCAGCCCTGGTCCCCAGGCTGTTCTGCCCCTTGGTCCTTTCCTGGGCAGGAGCATCCGGAAGGGCAAGTGGGGTCGGTCCCGCCACCCCCACACACGCTCCCAGCCCTCATCACTCCACAGGACGGTCACCCGGGCCTGCCTGTCTGCCCCCACACTGGCCACTGCTGCCATCTCCAGCCTTGCACGCCGACCTCCTCAGCCTGTTTCTTGTACAGTCCAAGTCCAAGTCTGTCCCCATTCCGCAGGGGCTCCGTGCCAGTCACTTCTGCCCTTTCCTGGTCTTTGTGAGGCAGGCCTCTTCCGGTCATCCAGACCTGTCTCCCCAGAGGCCTCCCCTGACCACCTGAAGCCACACCGGGCCCATCACAGCAGGGGGCAGCAGACTAGAACCCTGAGCCATCCCGGCCCATAGCCTGTTTTTGTCAATAGAGCTTTCCTGGCCCACGGCCAAGCCTGCCTGTCCTGGGCTGTGTGGGCACTGTGGCAGCAGAGCTAAGCAGCCGTGACAAACACCATCTGGCCTACAAAGCCGAGATCACTACTGCCTGGCCCTTCACAGATGCAGCTGGCCGCTTCCAGGACCTGCTCCAGGTCACAGCCGCTACTTGGAAGTCTGGTGAGCACAAGGCTGTGCAACCTGGTCAATGGGCCGCCTGCCCTGCCTCCCCAGGGGCCTTTGGTGCCCTGGGCATCACCCCACCTCCTGAGGGGGCAGGTGCCCTGAGAGCAAGGGGGACCAAGGCCCATTTCGAGACCTGGCCCCAGGCCTTACTGAGCTAGAGGAAGGAGAAGGCCAGCAGCAGCCCTCGTGGTAGCGTCTTCTACCCGAGCCCACCTCCCATATCCAGCCCCCACGCCCAGTCCTCCAGACCCCAGGCCTGACCCCAAGCACCCCCGTGTGTCCCCTGATAGGTGCAGGAGTCTGGAGTCCCAGGTACTCTTGCCACACGGGGCCGGCCCTCCACCGCCCTCACCGGCCATCTGCTGCTGCTGCTCCCGGGCTTTCTCAGCGTCTGCCCGGAGGCTGGCGTGGCTGCTCTGTGTGCGGCACAGCTCCCGGCTGACCTCGTCCAGGCGCTTCTGCAGGGCCTCCTCGCTCTCCTTGTGAGACGTCTGGGGACCAGCCGAGGGAAGGGGGCCGTGAGGGTGTGGGCGGGAGGCTGGACTCTCTCGGCTCTGCCGTCCAGAGCCCTTCACTCCCTGCCGCCCCGCACCAATGAAGTAGAAAAGCTGCCTGGAATGTCTGGGTCAGTTCACCCCCTAGACAAGGCCAGGGGGCCATCCTGACCCCTGAAGAGTGGGCGCCCAGGGAAGACGCTGCAGGTGAGATCAACAGTCGCCCCATTTTCACCTGAGTGAGACCCGGGAATGGTCACAGCTGCTGAGCGTTTCTGGGCAAGGCGCTGTCAAGGCGCCCATGTGTCAGCGTGGTGAGCCCTGGCCACCCCAAGACACAGGTACCACCATCACACCCACATTCCAGGTGGAAAAACCAGGGCCTCGGTCAACACCGTGGGGGACTCTGTGTGACCGAGGATGGCAAGACTGAGCGGGAGGAGATGCGTGGAGCCTGGGGCTGCCTGATGAGAGTGACGATGACAACTTGGTATCGGAGTGGTGGCTCCAGCCCTGGAAGCATCGGGACCATCTGAGGGCTTTCAGAGCACAAGCACCAGGCCCTCCCCAGGGGTCCTAGCCCCATCTCACTGCTCAGGCCAGACCCACTTTATACCAAATTATCCACCTCAATTCCACCCAAACAATCCCCCCGTTTATCTGTGCCTGTCCTAGGTCCCCTGCACACCCAGCAGTCTCAAGAAACTTCTAGTCCTTGCCATGACACAGTCCAATGCGCTACAGCCAAGCTTCAGTGACTGAGCAGAAACAGGAGCCAAGCCGTGTGGGACTCCCCGAGGAGTCACACACACTCAGGGCGGCTGGGGGACGTGGGGCTCGTTCGGCCCGCGGGGAGCGGCCGGTGCCCTGAGGGGGCTCCTCCCTCTGGGGAACGGGCGTCCCCCTGGGTGACTATGAGCCCCCAGGCCACACTCAGGGCTGAGAAGGAAGAAGCCCTGGTGCTGGAGCCGGAGGCTGTGCGGGGACCGTGACGACACAGGGTGGGCGACTGCCTGGGGGCCCGCGTCCTGGCTCCGAGTGAGCCGGGGGGACTTGCTTAACTCTGTGCCTCCCGTTCCCTTCTGGGGAAATGGCACATAATGCCAGCATCTACCCCATGCGGTTACAAGGAGAATTAGCTAAGAACTAACGCTTTGAGTGTTCAGAACCAATGCTGAACATATAGATGGCACCCACTTGATGCTGACCAGGCATCACCAGTAACAAGACCAAGGCTGAGGGTTCCAGTCCCAGCCCTGCCTGGGTCTCCAGCGGCCACAGTCACAGCTGAGGACAGACGACCCCGGGTGGCCAGAAGGGCCAGGCGGGGAGGCTTACTGGGCGGGATGCACGGGCACGAGGGGGCCGCCGCCCCTCACCTGCAGCTGCAGGACCTGTTTCTCCACAGCGGCCGCCTTGGCCTCCAGGGCCTTGCGCTGCTGCTCCTCCTGCCGTGCGGCCTCCGACTTCTCCACCAGCTCCTTGCTGACCTTGCCCAGTTCCTGCCGGAGCTTGGCCAGCTCTGCGTTCTGCCTGCAAGACAGTCACCAGCCCCCAGAATGACGGACAGGAGAGGGCTGAGTCGGCTCCCATGAACCCCAAGAGCTGCCTGGGGCGATGGGGACAGGTGGCCCTGAGCCCGTCCTCCGGGGCCCCGGCTCTTTCTTAAGTCATTGCCCGAGTCTTGGACCCCACCCGACTGAAGCCCTTCTGTATCATTAGCCACATGGGGTGTGATGTGTTTTGTTGAAAACGGTATTTCACGAGCAGCGTGGGTGGCTCAGTGGGAGTAAAGAGCAACATGGGCCTGAAAGCAGCCCATGGAGCCGACAGCAGTGGCTGATCTGGGCCCAGACGAGCCCCTGGGAGACAGGTGGACGGGCCTCGCCACCCTGAGGGCGGGGCCGCCGGCGGGCTCAAGTCCACACACAGGACTCACTGGCCAGCAGGACCACAGCCAGGCCGGGAGGCCACACAAAGCGGGAGGCGGTGGCATTTTACAGAAGAGACCCCTCGGTGCCGCACAGAAGCTGGGTCTCGGGACCAGGCAGGAAGTCCAGGGGGGCAGGAGAGCTGAGGGGGCAGGTCCAGCCCCACCTTTCCCAATGTGAGGAGGTCGTTAGCCTGCCACCTCCTTCCCTGGCACAAGAGACACCTCTTCACGGCAGGACTGACTGTCCAGCTGAGCAACAGTACCAGACCAGGCGAAGTGGATAGACAAAACTGTCCCCCAACCCTGAGAGGCAAAACCTGGCCAAGACCAGTTCTGCTCTGCTGCCCAGGGGGCGCAGACATGGCCCCCAGCCCCTGGGGCCGGGGTGGGAGGCCGGCTGGCGGGCCCTGGGGACCAAGTGCAGCTTGGGGCACACGCAGGGCTTACTTGCTCTCCACCTGGCTCGTGGCCTGGTTCAAGGCGTCCCTCAGGATGGAGTTCTCCTGCTGCAGGCGGGCCAGCTGTGCGCTGGGGCCGTTCTCCAGCTGCTCCTGCAGTGTCCGGATCTAAAAAGGCATCCAAGGGGCATCAGAGCCTCGCAAGGACAGCCACTTCAGGAGCAAGGTCAGAAAGCTCCCAGCTCGCAGACAAAAGCCCCGAGTAGCACGCTCAGCCCAAAGCCCCAGGCGTGCTGGTTCGCTCAGCTGCTGACCAAGGTCCTGAGACATAGACAGAGCCAACAGCCACCCGGAGGATGCCTGTTTCCTGCTCTCTGACCCCCTTGGCGCAGCCCCCGCCGCCCTGGGGGGGTAGAGGAGACATTGCAAGGCTCCGAGTCCTCAAGCCAGAGCTGGCCAGGCCCTCCGCTGGGACCGTGCGGATTTCAGGCCCCTTGTTTTGCTCGGTCCTTCCAACCTCCTGAGGAGTAGGCAAAGCCAGCAGGACTCCAGGGTGACGGAGAGGTTGTGAACTTGACCCACAGGCCCCCAGAGGAAGGGATGGTCATGTCCCAACGTGACCACTTGGGACCGGAGTGTTTTCAGAAAGTGCTCTTTAAACGCACGCACATCTCCCTGGTTATTGACATTAAACACACACACACCAGCCAGCCAGCCAGAACAGCCCCCCACCGCCCCTCTAATCCTGCAACAAATCAGGCCGTGAGGACCCGCCCCGCAGCTGTGCCCACCTTGCCCTGCAGCTGCTGCACCTCCTTCACGTGCTCCCGGTAGCTGGCCTGCATGCGCGCCTGCACGGCTGTGATCTCCTGCTCCCGGGCCACCAGCTGTTTCTTCACTTTGGCCTCCCCGGCAGCTGCCTTGGCCTTTTCCGCTGCCAGCTCCTGGAGAAAGCAGAGGGCAGGGAGGCAGGAGTTCATCAGATGAAACCAAGAGCATCAGGTGAAACCACCCAGAGCATTTGATAAGCATCCCCCTCCCCCGCCCCCGCTCTGGCTGTCTGTCCGTCCATCCCCCACCAAACACACCTTCCCCCCTGGCTTGGAGCCAAGGCCCTAACTCAGGACAGAAACTCAGACTCCTCGTGAATGAAAGGATCCAGGGCTCAGGGCCAGGGGTGTCCTGAGGCCCCGGCCGCCTCCCTGCACCTGCTGTCCCGTAGAGGAGCCGGGCATGGAGACGAGGTGACAGCGACACACAGCGCTTTGCTGGGAAAGCACGGCTGTCACAAGACAAGGGGTGTCGCCGGCCCCTGGGGACCCGGGCTTCCCCCCAGGACAGACGAGGGCAAAAAACCCCAGCTGAGCTGTGACGGGAGTGGCCATGCGCCGACCACCCCTGGGCAAGACCCGCCCCCCGTGTCAGGGTGGCCCGGACCCCCGAGACCAGAGTTCACAGGCACAGCCCAGGCTCCTGGAGTCCAGGGTCTTCACCGGCCCCAGACCCTGGCCCCACCTTGTTGAGCTCCCGCAGCTTGCTCTTGGCGACGGCCGCGTCCTCCTGCTCCGTGGCCAGCAGCTTCTCCTTCTCTTCCAGCTGGCGTTTCAGAATCACCACGGGGTCACCTTTCTGAGTGGCCTGAAGAGGCCCACAGAGCCACATTTAACAGGAGGCGGGCAGACGCGGGGTTTGAGCCCCAGTCCAGCCCTCAAACCCCGACCCACGAGCAGAGCCCTGGCTGGATGGCGCGGGAGCGGTTCCTTGCTGACTGCACACACACGTGGGGCGGGGTAGGGTGGGGCCTCCACCTCAGCTGCCCGGCCCGTCAGGCCTCAGGCCCGCAGGTGCAGAAGCTGCTTGAACCCAAAGCTCTGGACCCCGGGGGCAGTTGTGGGGAGCATGGTGTTTCCCTAACCCAGGTTGATGGTGGTCAGGGCCTCTCCCTGGCCTGCTGGGGGCCATTGGCCATCATTCCCGGCTCAGTGCCCAGCCTTGAGCGGCTGTGTGGGGCCAGCTGAAGTGTGGAGGCTGGGCTGGGGGTTGGGGGAGGGTGTATTCTGGGTGTACTGGCCTGAGGCCAGGCCTCTCTTGTGGAGGGGTGTGGTCAGCATGATCTCCAGCCACTCAAGCCCAGGAGACAGACAGAAGCTTACTGAGCACAGAGCTCCTGTGACTCCAGGGCCCAGCCCCTCTCAGCGGGGGCCAGGGCTGAAAGAACCCAGTGGCCTCGGGACAGGGGCCACCAGGCTGGCTCTCACGACATTCCCCAGACATCTCTCACCTCTGAAGCACCACAAAGTCCTCTAGCAAAATTACCTATGATGCAGGCTCTGTGTAAGGAACAAACGTGCCCCACAGCACTTCCTGGGGGCAGCTTGTGGCCCCTGCACCAGAAGGGGAAAATCCAGACAGGCAAGCACCTCCCTTCCTGCCCCCAAGCCCTGGCCACAAACCGGCGGGCCAGCTCCTGCGCCCGCCTTGATGCCCCTCCTATAGTGGTGGCTGGATTGACTCACCCAGCCATCCCAGGAAGGGGCAGCGAGGAGGCAGGTGGAGGGGTTTCAAGGACTTTCTGTGCAGCTGGGCATGCCCCAGGGAGGCCGGGGCCCTGGGACCAGGTGGGTGTGGGGGTGGCCCCAGCCAGCTGCCCGCAGCCGCAGTGGCACCAAACGCGGGGGGCCCACCTTGTGCCAGGTGTCCTGCACGATGCCCGCCCTGTCAGCCAGGATCTCCATGAGCCGCTGGGCCTCTCCCTCGCTGAGCACCGTGCTTCCGACAGCAGAGACCAGCGTCTTGTAGGGCAGGTGCAGAGTGCCATTGGCATCTGGGGGCCCTGTGCACAGAGGGGAGGGCGGGCGTCACACACGGGTACAACAGCCAAACCCAGCACACCCCGGAGCAGGAGCTGGTTGGGGTCCTGCCCGCAGACAGCACAGAGAAGGTCCCCAGTAGAGAAACACTGAGTGTCCCTGGGCTGGAGGAGATAACCCCTGACCTTTTCATCATCAGAGCAGATGTGGGCAAGGCACACTCTCCCCAGCCAACGGCCTGATCCAGCTCTGGCTCGCACCACCCGGAGAGGCTCACATCCCTGCCAAGACCCAGCCCCATGGCCCTCGGGTCCAGATTGACCAGTGAGCTCATCAGCCCAACGGCTGCAGCCCCACAATGGGGAGGGGGAAGCCACCTCCCACGTGTCCCGGTCTAGACCCTCTATTTGCAACTCTCCCTGGATGAAGAGTAAGGCAGGTTCCAGGAGAGATGGCTGGGTCAGCCTCATCCAGGCCTGGCCACTTGCTGGGCTGGGAGCACCTGACCTGCTAGAGGACACAGCGCCAGGTGTCAACAGCCAGCTGTCACCCCTGGACACCCCGAACATCCCCACAAGAGCTCCGCTCTCTCGCAGGCCCTTATGCAGCCCCAAAGCAACAGGGGGTGAACAGGGATGCCCCTGTTCTCATGCCATGGCCCCAACCTGCCCTCGGCGGAAAATAGGGCCCCAAACGAGCCAAAACAAAGCAGAGAGGCTGCCCGCAGCGGCACCTGCCGCCAAGCCCACCTCTCCGAGGATGAGCGAGGGGGAGGTTTCCATGGCAACACGAAATTCTCTGTCACAATATTTTCATCACACGTGAAAACACTTGGCGGGATGCCCTTGTAAAGGGGACGAGGGGGTGGGGTTGTGTGGTTGCTATGAGCACCTTCACTCAGGACTTCTCGACCCTCAAAGCTTGGGAATGAAAGATAACCAGGCTAACATTCAGGCCTAGAGCTCAAGGTGTCATGAAAACTGGGGGTGGAAGGTGGGGGGGAGGGGTAGCACCCTTCAGTCTTCAGTTCTCACTGAAATATATACATTAAATAATTTTAATGGAGAACTTCTGCACCCAAGGGGCTTCCGTTGTGGCTCAGCTGGTAAAGACTCCGCCTGCCATGTGGAGACCTGGGTTTGATCCCTGGGTTGGGAGGATCCCCTAGAGAAGGGAAAGGCTACCCACCCCAGTATTCTGCCTGGAGAATATAGTCCATGGACAATATAGTCCATGGGGTGGCAAAGAGTCAGACACGACTGAGCACCTCTCACTCACTCTGCACCCAAGAGACAGCTCAAGGACAGCTAAGCCCAGAGAGAGGGAACCAGTCAGACAAAGACCCCTCAGTCAGCGCCTCGGTCTCTGGGCTTTCTCTCTTCTAGTCAGCCAGAAGCCCAATGTTCCTGCCTGGGTTCTCCAGAAGAGGGCGCCTGCTGGGTCAGACCTGCCAGGACGGCCTGGCTGAGACCCACCACTCAGACCTCCTTCCTGCTCTCCGGACTTAGAGAAGCAGGCCTGCCCCCGCGCTGCCCATATGCAGCCACCAGCCTCGCCAGGCACCTGCCGTCAGGGCTGGTGGTGGGAACAGGAGTGGCTCCCAGAGGGGCACATACCAGATTCTGAAAACCTGGTATGAAAAGAAGGAATGTCAACGATCTGCAATAATTTTTCATACTGATTGCAAGCTGAAGTGATATAGCATTTGGGGTAAACTGGGTTACATGAAACACATCATTAAAGCGAATTCCATTTGTCTTTCATTCGCCTTTCTTAACATGGCTCACAGTGTGTTTCTACCGGACAGACTGGCTACTCTGTTCCAGCCCTTGGGGCCCCCAAGCACTGCCTGCCCCAGAGTGCCTGTCCTCCCGGGCCGGGAGTGGTCTGGGGAAGGGGACTCAGCAGCTGGACGATGCAGCTATGTGTCCATAGGGAACACCCCTCCCTTCAGAGTGTCACCCCAGGGGTCGCACACGTGCGTCTCTTCTGGAAGGCCTGCTGCACAGACCATTCCTCAGACTATGCTGGAAGAGTGTCGTCCTAATACATGTCTGTTAAAACCATCTCACGTAATTACACTAAATTGTATTAGACTTCCTAATCAAACAAAGTAATACAAAACTTGTAAAGCTATGAGTAATGAAGTTTACTTCCCCATACCCACCCTGACAGAAAATTTCACGGCCTTCTCCACCCCCATATAAATACTTTAAAATTATTTTCAGAGACATCACATTATATTTCTCCATTAAGGTTAAGGACGGTACCATCTCTAGTTTCCCCAAATCAGGGGAAGTAAAACTGAAAGGAAAGAACTGAGAAGCAGGAACCAGAACTCTGAGCCCCACGTGAGTGGCATTTATTTCTGGGTTTTAAGGTCTTCTGGCCAAACCCCCAGCCCTAAACTCAACCCCATAGAGGCCAGGGACAGGGTATGGTGGGGTGGGCAGTGGGTAGCACGCTGACCAACACATGGAGCTAACATTCCTCCAGCAAACGCTCCAAGGCTAGAAAGAATCCTTGGGGCTGGGAAATCTTAAGGCCCTGAGATAAATCTCTCGAAGACTCAACATCTGTTCTGTGAAGCCACAGGCCTCACCAAGACAATGTGGCCGTGAACTCCCCGAAGACAGGAGCAGCCAAGGCTTTGCGCACAATGGTGCGTCTGAAATTCCAGGTGTGGACGGGCCGGGAGGAAGCCAGTGGCAGGAGGGCAGCGTGGCCAGGCAGGGCCAGTGTCTCATGGAGTCAGTTCAGGGCTGAAGCTATCCACTGGCCTGCAGGCAGTGGGTACCCTATCAGAACAAGGGCCCTGGAGACAGGTGCCCTGGGCTTGAATTCTGGCTCAACTCTTTGCCAGCTGGGCATCCTAGGGCAAGTGGCTTCACCTCTCTGTGCTGATTTCCTCATCTGTGAGGTGGGGTGACAATCACCCCTCCCCCAAACATGGCAGGTTAAATGGCAACACGCTGGGCACAGGGCAAGCACCGCAGGGTCCATGAGCAGGGCCAGGCGCACTCCAGACCCGGCCCCTCCCTGAGCAGACGGCACCCCAGCAAGGAACTTGTTTGTAGGGGATCCCCTTCCTCTGTCCCCCCACGATTGCCACAGACAAGTTATGCCAAGCCAGCGCCAAGCACCCTCCCGGGGATAGAGCGCCATGGCCTGTGCCTCTTTGGCCCCTGCCCTGCACACAAGGTCACAGGGGCAGCGCGTTTAGACAAGTGAGGAGCCTGTGTCTCCTCGGGCTCTCAGCCCCGAAGTACACAACGTTCGGATAACATGCGCAAGCTTCAAATTCCAGAATTGCACTCCCCGTCTATGACTACGCTTGGAGGCTTAATCACCCAACATCACGTCAGTCCTGCAAAGAGGGCGTAGGAGTCTCCCTCTCAGTGTCAACTGGGGGGTCCCTCGGGGAGGAGCCCGTGAATGGTCTCAGCCAGCGGGTGCTGGGCGGGCTCTCCACGCTGCTTCGGTCCCAGGAAGCCCTGCCCTGCTCGTGCCCGGCTCAGCCTGTGACAGGGTGACGTCGGAGCTGCTCCAGGAACTGTGCTCACGACAGACAGCTGGGATCCAGCAGGGGTTGTCACCAGGCCCCGGGACAGGAATCGGGAGGCTCCAGCTCCACGCCGGCCGCTGCTGCAGGTTCCCCAAACCCTGCCTAGGTGGTCTCCCTACACCAAGTATGTACTGACTATGTACCCTGCAGTCTGCAAAATGCAAGTGGGCGGGACTCCCAGGCAGGAGAAGGAAGGAGGTCCCAGACACAGAATCAACAGAGCCCCAAGGACCCCCAGGGAGCGGCCATGGCAGCAACGCTGGGAGGGCTTTTATCGCAGGAGATGCTTGTGCCAAATGCTCTGGGCAGAGAGCAGCAAGGGCTGGGGCTCCAGGAGGAGAGGGAGCAGCAAAGACAGGCACCAAGGCTGGCAGAGCAGAGGCAGGCAGGGCTACAGTGGGTCCCAGGTGTCACGGGCCCGGGGGATCTGGGTGTCACCTCGTGGGCAAGGAGGCATCACCTGGGAGTGAGCCGGGTCTGCACCTGAGGACACTGGGGGACCAGGCCAGCAGGGACGAATCCAGGCCAGGGGCTGAGCATGCTTGGGAAACCGGGCGGCGACAGAGACACGGTGTCAACCCTGGGGCTCTGAGGGCAGGACATAGGTTGCAGTCTTGGGGTGGGGGGAGGACATCCAGACTAGTCCCCAAGGCCTCTGCACATCTGCCACCCCAACCGTGTGGGTGGGGGGCCATGCATGGTCCTCTGGACAGGAAGCCCTCCAGGACATCCCCAGTCACCTGAGCCATACCCAGGCCACAGCCCCAGGACCCCAGGAAGGGCCCCCTGCCCTCCCAGAAGCCAGCACTTCTCGAACAATCGTCAGACTCAGAGACAAGACAAGCTCCTGACTCTCGATGACCCCAAGCACAGAGGGCAGCCCCCGAATCAGAGTGGCCGGCAGGCCACCCGTCTCCAGAAACAGGAACCTGAGCCAGCACCACCACGGCCCCCACCACCCAGGAGCGCGGACAGTGGCCGTAAAGGATTCTCCTGAGCCTTCGGGAAAGGGGTCGTCCCCCCCCCCGGCCCCCGCCGAGGCCCTCAATGGAAGAGCCCCCAGAGGCGGCAGAGGCGCAGCTGCAGCTCCGGCCACCCTCAGGGCTCCAGGTTGCGACTACAGCAGTGGAGGGCCCCAGGCAGCACAGAGATGGTCGATGGCAAGCCTGTCTCAGGCCGGAGACCAGCACCGCCCAGGCCGTCTGCCCCCCGAGAGGGTGAGGGCCCTGCACGGCAGTGTGCTGGCCCGGGCACCTGGCATCTCGAGGGCACCGGAGCAAAGCACCAGTGATGTCGAGAGCAATCCAACCGGGGCCTGAGTCAGGCTTTCTCATCTGGTTGGAGACAAAAGTCATCTGTTGACAGACTGGGAGTTTGTCCATATAATGATGCCTCATGGAATTTTTTTTTTAAATTCTACAAATTGAATGACTTTTTCTCTTTATATACTTTTGCTCTCCCCACCCCAATTTTAATAAAATCCATTTTAAATCTAAAAAAAAAAAAACACATCATAGTATTTCTTAAAGAAATACAACCCTGAAGGACCTGTGGGCGAGATCCTTCCTCGGGCCTGAGACAGCCATGAGGTCTGACCGACAGCCAGCAGAAAGAACGGGGGATGGAAAGCCTTGGGCCCCTGTCCTGGCAGCGATGGGAGACCCAGTGCTGCCACATGTGAGAGGGCTGACCAGAAGTGACCGGAAAGTTCTGGAATAACATCTTCCAGCAGCTTCTCTAAAACGCAATAGTGCTGCACTGACGCGAGACTCCCTCCCCCAGGGGATGTTTTATTCTTTTAAAAAAGAAGAAAAGGAAAAGCTGGGTTTGAAGAACTTACACAGAAAGTGAATTAAATAAAGGCTTATGAGCCTGGTAGTTTTCTTCAGAGCTTCCGACCCTGAGAAACTGAGTTTAGTTTGAAAGAGAGGATCAAGTGTGGTCTTACCAGCTCCTCTGTCTCCTGGGGAGAGGGGCGGGCCCAGATGGCGACCCAGGCCCAGGGTGCCACCCCTCACCCCTTCTGGGAAATCTCAAAACAGAGCTGAACTCTAGTTTCTGCTGTCAGAGAATGGCAGAGATACAAGCCCACCTTAGAGAACACTGGGGGATAAATGCAGAGAAGGACGCCTGCCCTCACCCCGGGCTGGGGTGCAGCAGGACACTGGGGTGCAGTTCTGTCCAGTCACACAGCCTGAGACGAGGTCCTGCAGACTACACACACCTGGAGTGATGCTCTCCTGGCCATGCTGGGTCACAGAACACGACTCCACTCCTGCGTTTCCCAGGGTCTAGCAGCGGGAGGAGGCTTCTCCCAACACGGAGTTGACGGCCCCAGGATGCAGAAATCTTTCTCTCTCATCCGACCTCAGTGCCCACCATCAGCTGGGTGCCCAGAGGCGGGGACACACTGAGAAGGACTGGCCACCTTCCTTCCTTATCCTGTGCCCCCAAAGAAGCAGGAGGCCCTCTCACTGCTCAGAGGCCACTCGGGATCCTGGGGTCAGGGCTGGGCTGCCTCCTGGCGCCCAAAGGGGTGCAAGCTCCACTGTGGTTCAGTGAGGGCCTGTTTCCTCAACTCACAGACAAATGTGGAGTTTTTCTCTTCCACTAACAAGAATACATGTTATAGGAAAACTAGGAAGTGCAGAAGGGTGAAGGGAAGAAAATAAAAGTCACCCACAGACCTCCCCCCAAGGAAACCCTTTCTCCCACGTAGACCTGTGCACGTCTGACTCGGCTGTCGTGGGGCCTGAGGGCACCTCCACGTCCCAGAGGCTGGCGGGGCCCAGCTGGGATGGTCTCTGGCCCAGGGTTTAGGCCCAAGTCTGCAGGACGGATGGCATTTGGCATAAAGCCAGGGCACAGAGTCTAAGAGGAGGGCCCCCCCAGTCGCCCTCCTGCCCACCTCCCTGCCTCAGAGACACCACAAAGCAAGCCCCCCGGCAGCATAAGTCCCAGGGCTCAGGCCCAACTCGGAAGGTGCCTCCTGTCCAGCCCAAGCCTGCGTGTCCGGTTCAGGGGGCTTGGCCTGCGCCACGTTCACGAGGACTCAAGTCCAGGAGCTGGAGAGACGGCCCTGTCAAGAGGGCCCCAAACCACCCCCACAGCCACACGCTTCCTGGGCAAGAAGCTGCTTTCCTGACCAACGCAGACGCTGGCTGTGGTGACTCTCAAGACAGCAAACCAGAGGAAGCCTGGTTTGTGCCACCAACGCTCGGGAGCTTCAATTCCAGAGATTTCCACTTCTCAAGGATTCTGTGAATTCCCTCTTCTCCAGACACTGGGAAGAGAACCCAAGCTTCTGCTTCATAACCAAGTGTTTTCCTAGTCTACACCTGGGTTGCTAATGGCCTCCAATGTCACCGCCATCTCCACACAGTCACGTGAGATGCTCACGTGGGTTCATCACCGAGGGGACTGTGTGCCGCGCCAGGCCTTTGGCGGGCAAGGTGGACGGGGCTGTCTCCCTAAGTTAAAAACGCACCTCCCTTCTGACAAAGCAGCCACACATCTAGGACCTGACGCCATGGAGACCCTCACCCGCTGGGACACGGACATCACTGCAGCAGTTAATTTCAGCAGCAACAGAAGGGCTCACCGCTTCAGAGCATTTAAATATATTGTTATGCTCAGGCCATGGACGATGACACAGTCTACTCAGGACCATCCTCCTTCCTGACCTGCTGGCCTCAGGCCAGCACCCTGCTGTCATTACAAGAGTTTGGGAAAGTGTTCACATATCAGACAGAACTGGCCTTCCAACAGTCACTTAGAAATATATTCAGTATTCTTACTTATTTTTCCCTCAAGAGGCAAGTTTCAAGCCCACCCATTGAAATTTTGGCAGGAAGAATAATAAACTACTAAGTTAACCAGGGAGTGACAATCATTCTATCATGTATAATCTTTCTTGTCCTGAACTGTGGTATTTTTTCCTGTTCAAATTTCCTCTTATCCTACACCTCAGGTGAGCGGCTTTGTGGGTTCATACAGGTCAGAAGTTAGGTCTTCCTCCCAACAACGCTTTTTGTTACCTGCCAATTTTGCCTTCCTTTCTAGTGTGAAGTTTCTGTTTCATACCTTATTTCAAATGTCTAAGGCCTTATAGGGTCATGATGATCCCAGGAAGCTCCTATGCGGGAGAAGCCAGAGAATAGACCAGCTCTCACCTACACCCCTGCTGTCTGCCTCCAGGGCCTTTAGCCCTGGGTCAGATAGAGCATTGCCTTGAAGACAGGGAGATATGCTCCCTCCACCTGTGGGGCCAGGGCCGAGGCTGACTATCTGGGTTTTTAAAGGGCCTGAGAGGTTGTCGTGACCCGTGGGGCAAACGTAGACTGGTCCCTGAACGTCACACAGAGCATAGTGTGGTCTGAGGGAATGTCCCCCCAGCAGAAAAGCGAATACAGCTTCAGAAAAAGACAAGAGAGGGGAGCCAGCTACAAACAGAGGGCCTGCCTACTTGGCAGAGGTCCCAACATTTCAGGCCCCTAAGATGCTTCACCAAGACAAATGCAATTAATCTTCCGAGTCGACTAATGGCTAATCTAAGAAAGAAAGAAATCTAGCAAGAGAAAAAAAGAGAAAGGGATGGAGGGAGAAAGGAAACATTGGACTATTCTATCAAGTGAGGGGTGGACATGAAACAAGAACTCACAGGTCGAGTTTCTACAGTGATCTGCGCTGAAAAGATAATGGGAAATCCATGTTCTATGCATTATCTAACAACATGTGTATCTGATACATAATATCTATTTTAATGTTCTATAATGCTCCCTTCCACAACTGGGGTGGGAGGCAGCAAAGAGGGAAACCTGGGAGGCAGGGGGTGTGGACACCACTGCTTCTTAGGAATAGCATCCTGCTGTTATTCACTCAATAAACATCCAGAAAACAACAAAGCTATGCTAAAGCACCGGGGGAGGCAAGAATGCAGAACAGGTTGACAGAACATGGCCAGACTTCAAGAGAGACTGCAAGACACAGAACTGTTCTCGACTGTGTGGTGGAGGGAGTCGTGACTTCTTCTGAACTCACACCTTTCCCCACTGGACTTCCTCTTGTTGACTTACGCTCAGTCTCACAACTTGCTCTGGGCAAGAGAACCCTGGTTTGAGAAGTGCCTTTTTACAGCTCTGCCACAACCATGAGAAGGTCCTCTGCCCTCGAGAGTCACTGATGCTTTGGCCTGGGCCCTAGAATGAACACATGGAAGTTGACCCAAGAGTCAACCTGTGGCAGGAGCCAAACTAGTTAGAGGTAACACAGACCAGTCAACCTCCACCCAAATCAACAGCAACATGAGCAAAAATGAATGATTGACGCTGCAGGACCCTCAGTTCTAGGATGTTTGTTATGCAGCCTTGTTGTGGCGATAGCTGACTGATACAGATGGCTTCCCCAAAGGGAATCTACAGCCACTTAGAGACAGCTTGTCTCTCCACATTCATAAAGAAACCAAAGCTACTTACCAGGCTCACCCTTCTTCTTTGACCCAGACTTCTTCTTTGCAGGAGCCTCTTGCTTTGGTGCTTCCTGGCTCTGGACCATGTCTGCATTTTTGCCCTGGGTAGGAGTTGACTCTGCCTTTTTACCCTGATTGGCAGATGCATCCACCTTCTTGCCCTGGTTGGGGGACCCTTCTGACTTTTTGCCTTGGTTTGAGGTTCCCTCTGCTTTTTTCCCTTGATTGGGGGTCCCATCTGCTTTTCTCCCCTGGTTTGCAACACCTTCCACCTTTGTGCCCTGATTAGCAACTGAATCTGCCTTTTTGCCCTGATTCTGGCCTGCCTCTGCTTTTCTGCCCTGGTTGGGGGTCCCCTCTGCCTTCTTGCCCTGATTCTGGGCCCCCTCTACCTTCCTGCCCTGATTCTGGGCCCCCTCTGCCTTCCTGCCCTGGTTGGGGGTCCCGTCTGCTTTTTTACTCTGGTTTTGAACCACTTCTACCATTTTGCCCTGGTCCACGGCACTCTGCTCTTTTCTGCCCTGATTCTGGTTCCCCTCTGCCTTTTTGCCCTGGTTCTGGGCCCCCTCTGATTTCTTCCCTTGGTTCTGGGCCCCCTCTGATTTCTTCCCTTGGTTCTGGGCCCCCTCTGATTTCTTGCCCTGGTTCTGGGCCCCCTCTGATTTCTTCCCTTGGTTCTGGGCCCCCTCTGATTTCTTGCCCTGGTTCTGGGCCCCCTCTGATTTCTTCCCTTGGTTCTGGGCCCCCTCTGCCTTCTTGCCCTGGTTCTGGGCCCCCTCTGCCTTCTTGCCCTGGTTCTGGGCCCCCTCTGCCTTCTTGCCCTGGTTCTGGGCCCCCTCTGCCTTCTTGCCCTGGTTCTGGGCCCCCTCTGCTTTCTTCCCCTGGTTCTGGGCCCCTTCTACCTTCTTGCCCTGGTTCTGGGCCCCCTCTGCCTTCTTGCCCTGGTTTTGGGCCCCCTCTGCCTTCTTGCCCTGGTTGGGGGTCCCCTCTGATTTCTTGCCTTGGTTCTGGGCCCCCTCTGCCTTCTTGCTTTGGTTCTGGGCCCCCTCTGCCTTCTTACCTTGGTTCTGGGCCCCCTCTACCTTCTTGCCCTGGTTGGGGGTCCCCTCTGCCTTCTTGCCTTGGCTCTGGGCCCCCTCTGACTTCTTCCCTTGGTTCTGGGCCCCCTCTACTGTCTTGCCTTGGTTCTGGGCCCCCTCTGATTTCTTGCCTTGGTTCTGGGCCCCCTCTGATTTCTTGCCTTGGTTCTGGGCCCCCTCTGATTTCTTGCCCTGGTTCTGGGCCCCCTCTGATTTCTTCCCTTGGTTCTGGGCCCCCTCTGATTTCTTGCCTTGGTTCTGGGCCCCCTCTGATTTCTTGCCCTGGTTCTGGGCCCCCTCTGCCTTCTTGCCCTGGTTCTGGGCCCCCTCTGCCTTCTTGCCCTGGTTCTGGGCCCCCTCTGCCTTCTTGCCCTGGTTCTGGGCCCCCTCTGCCTTCTTGCCCTGGTTCTGGGCCCCCTCTGCCTTCTTGCCCTGGTTCTGGGCCCCCTCTGCCTTCTTGCCTTGGTTCTGGGCCCCCTCTAATTTCTTGCCCTGGTTCTGGGCCCCCTCTACCTTCTTGCCCTGGTTCTGGGCCCCCTCTGATTTCTTGCCTTGGTTCTGGGCCCCCTCTGATTTCTTGCCTTGGTTCTGGGCCCCCTCTGATTTCTTGCCTTGGTTCTGGGCCCCCTCTGATTTCTTCCCTTGGTTCTGGGCCCCCTCTGATTTCTTGCCTTGGTTCTGGGCCCCCTCTGATTTCTTCCCTTGGTTCTGGGCCCCCTCTGATTTCTTGCCTTGGTTCTGGGCCCCCTCTGATTTCTTGCCCTGGTTCTGGGCCCCCTCTGCCTTCTTGCCTTGGTTCTGGGCCCCCTCTGCCTTCTTGCCCTGGTTCTGGGCCCCCTCTGCCTTCTTGCCCTGTGTAGAGCTGGTAGCAGGGGCATTGCCTTTGGCGCCCACTGGGGACACCACCACCATAGGCACCTCCTTGGGAGCAGCTTCCAAGATGGCAGCCTTTGAGGCAAGAACCTGGATGGAATTCACTACAGAGCTGACTGCTGGTTCCACCTTTGCCACTTTTTTCTCCTTCTTCTTTTTGTCCTTTGGAGAAGAAGCCAGCTTCTCTTGGGGCATGGCTGGTACTGTGGCTACAGGGGCAGTGACCACAGGGGACTGGACTGGGGTTGGAGCCACCGCCACTGCAGGTGCCCACACTGGGTCCCTGGGGAGGATGGTCACGCCAGGGGTGGGCTCATGGTCAGGTATCTTCCCGTTGGGCTTCTCCTCCTTTTTCTTGGTCTTTCCTTTCTTCTCCACTGTCTTCTCCTTCTTCTTCTTCTCCACTTTCTGGTGGTTGGTCTTCGCCATTTCCTTGCGCTGGTTGGCCAGAGCTTCTTCATATGACGTCTCCTTCATGGAGAAGGTTGACACCAGGAAGATGCCGATGGCGGAAACAACCATGAATCCACCAAAGACCACAACCCCCAAGGTCTGAGTGTCGTAAATATCCATCCTGGCTGGTTTTCCTTTCACCTGCCAAATACATACACGGCAATTACTTTCTGTAGAAACCGAGGCATTTGACAGTCACCATCCCCACTTGTAACACCTAACATATATGGTTCCACTAATCCTTCAGACTGATAAAATCAAAGAAGAAACAAACCAGGCAATCTCTGCTGTCACCTGTTCTCCCTGCCCCCTCAGAAGTGAGCAACTTTTACACAAGCTGGGACACATGAAGCCACAGAGAGATGGCAGCAGGCAGCTCCATGACGAGGGCACGTGGCGCCCAGACAACTCAGAAGCCGTGACCCCAGGTCAAAATGTTCCCCACCACAAGGTCAAAGATGCACGTGAACATAAGCATGGGCCAGTGTGAGACAACTGGGAGTGGTAAGGACTGTGTCAAAGTGCCAACTACATCAGCAGCAGGAGTCACCCAGTCACAGGTGACGACTGTAGAAACGTGAGCACTAGGTTGATGTATCTTTTGCTTTCTCATATCAGGACAGATTTCCACCACCACCACCACCCCAATTCAAGTTGACTGATATTAAGAATACCGTGTGTGTCAAATCAAACACAGCTGCTGGCTCGCACTCACAGTGTCCCGGCCAGTGGGTCTCATGAGCACTCTTTCTCTGCTGCCCCCTCTCCCCCAGGGCTGATAAACACAAGTACCCGCCCAGGGGCAGAGATGAGAACCTACGCATTACAATCCCAAAGGTGATCAACATGTGGTGAGGAAAAATGGAGCCTGTGAATCCACGCATTAGGAAACAGGAAATATCAGTCCGGGGAGGCTGACCAAGTAAGACCTCAGGTCTGAATTCCACATGCAGAGGCTGCAAAGAGGGAGGGGGACGGCGTCACCAGGTCCACTTCTCACCCTGGGGAGAGGACCCTTTGTCTGACGACACACTCCCAACCACGAAAACGATCCACCCTTCTCGCTGTCCGGGGACCGAAGTCCACAGGGTTGGAGGTGGCCAGGTCCACACCCAACAGCTGTCAGCCGGGCTACCCCTGACTTCAGTGAGGAACTCCCAAGGGTCCATTTCTTGGATACACTCAATGTTTACCAACTAATTTTGCTGCGGCTATCATAGTTTCAGTCCCCTGACCTGGGGAGTGAGAACAGAGCCCAGCTCCCCCAGGAGGACCAGCAGTGGAGTAGCTATGGGAATGCATGTGTGAGAGGATGGGGGAGGGCAGGGGGAAAGGAGGAGAGCTAAGTGGTCCTCCAAGCCCCTGGAGCTGGGATAGGCCAGGCCCAGGCTTCTCAGTGGTTTAAAAGTTGAGATTTCTCTTCCTGCATGAGTGGGGGCTTCTAAACAGCTATGGAATCCAAATTTTGACATTAGGGGGTTTGAGAGGAGGGACTGAACTCAGCATCCTACTCTAAGGAAAATCAGTCTCGTCGCAGGAAAAACGCAACTTTGCTGTCTTTCTACGAAACCCCTGCAGAAGGAGGGTGGACTGTGCCCTGCTCTCCAGGGCAGCACCTTCCTCAGGGGCAGCTGGACACTTACTTCTCCCAGACTGTTGCTGCGGGCTGCAGCTCTGGGTCAAACTCCACATCCTGGTCCGCAAGCCCAAGGGAGCTCATGGAGCCTCCAGGTCTTGGGGCAGCGAGTTCTGACCCATGGTCGTGGGTCCCACACACACAGAGGTCAGGAGCCTTCGGGACCACACTCGCAGCTGAGTGCAAAAAGCCTGGAGGGAGGGGTCCAGGAGGCTGGAGGGCGGGGACAAGAAGCTGGAATGTTCCACCATCCCCTTCTAACCGCTGCTGCTCGGTGGGTGTCCACAACTGAAACGCTGGGTCCTCACAAGGACCCCTCAGCACTCTGCCGACACGGACACGTTTCAGGTACGAGGTGACAGCATAATCACGACACCATCCTATTCAGGTGACAAAAATCCTCTGACCTGCTGTGCAGCACAGGGAACTCTACTCAATATCCAGGAAAAGAACCTGAGAAAGAGTGGATACAAAAACCCTCTGCAACGCCCTTCTCCAGAGGCAGCACCAGGCCAGGGGCCCGGGTCACCCAGCTGCAGGTCTGCAAGCCCCGGGTCCCCAATGTGCCCTGGAGGGCAGGTCCCATGGAGGCCCTGGGTCACCAGCCCCCAGGACAGGCACTGCCCTCCCCATCTCAGCTCCTCCCACCCCCCCCCCCACCCCCCGCCAACTTCATCCCCTTTCGAGCACCATGGACTCCGCAGCTGAGTGGTTTGGGCAGAAAACCCACAGATGAAAAGCTGGTCTTGGCTCTCAAATTAGGCAAACACAGGATACAAGATATTCTCTGTTGGGGGAAGAGTGGAGAGAAGCCAGCTATGAGAGCGTTTCCCTCTGCACGCGCAGACGGACATCTGAGGCCATCACTTCCGATGCCTCCAAATACACTCAAGGTCAGTTTTCAAGGTTAGTCTGCCAGGTGCTCCACACACAGTCAAAGGACCCTGGCAGGAACCTCCCACAAGGTTTTCCACAAGACTGTGCTGTGTGCCATTGCATCCAGAGTAGGCTGACCACAGAGAATCTGCACTGTCGATCCTGGAAACTTCTATGAAATGTACACATTTATTTACAACAGCCGATCTGCTTAGAGTGTGAGGCAGAAGGCCAGCCAGCACAGGGAGCAGACGGCCGCCCCGAGGCTCAGGGACCGCTCCCAGGCTCTGTGGCTGAAACCCCAGGCCCACCTCGGAGGTGCAGAGGGCATGGCTTTCTTCTGCTCCTGGGAGTAAGGACTGGGGAACAGAGGTTGTGTGGACACCCCAAGCATGGACTACTGTTGCTGATTCACTTGGCCTGACCAGGCTAGTGCAGCTTGGCCAGGTCAGTCCAAACTGGCAACAGGGATTCGGGTTGGTTTTGCAAAAGGACTCTCAACAGCACTCCTGGGGCTGGGTCATGTCACCACCCAGCTGTGCTATGGGGGACCATGTGTGGGCACTCCAAGAAGCTACAGCCGGGGATGGGGAGGTGGGTGTCAAAGAGACCCAGCCCCATTTCCTGGGTGTAAGGTGACTTACCAGGAAGGCACAAAACTAAAAGAGAATGACAACAGAATCAAGACGTTAGCAGATATGACTGCATCATCAAGTACTTCAAATATACAGAAGATTAAGAAAAATATTCTGAATGTCCATTTATCTACCACCCAGGTTTAGCAAATCCAAACATTTCCCCCATTTACTTTAGATAAACGTTCAGTGTCTCATCTTTCCTTCCACAGAGGACCAATACCCAATGTGCCACCATGCTCACCCATGGGTGCCCACCGGACAAGCCCAGGACCACCCTGGCAAGGGTTGCACAAGACCAGCCCTGCGAGAGTCACTGGGCAACGTTTTATCCTCCAGAACACACCACTGGCCCAGGGTGGGCACTATGCCACCAGATGCTGCCAACTGCCCCCTGGGGCAGCACGAGCCCCATCCTCCACTCACCCTGCAGACATGCCCACCAGATGCCGGTGATGCTGGGCCTCCTATGGAGATGAGCACTTCGCGCTTCTCCTATGACATGGCCTGTTCACATGCTTGGCCTGTCTTCTGAAGGGCTGCCTTTTTCTTTGATTTATAGGTGTCCTTTACATAGCTTGGATATTAACCATTTGTTGTTTTCAATGTATCTAAGTCTGTGGAGCTGACTCCTTGGGAAACACCCTGATACTAGGAAAGACTGAGGGCAAGAAGAGAAGGCGGTGACAGAGGATGGGATGGTTGGATGGCATAACTGACTCAATGGACATGAGTTTGAGCAAACTCCAGGAGATGGTGAAGGACAGGTAAGACTGGTGTGCTGCAGTCCATGGGGTTGTGCAAAGAGTTGGACACAACTTAGCAACTGAACAACAAGTCTCTGGTTTCGTTTTCAACCATCTTGTTTGTTTTTACAGTGTTTTCTTGTATCACAGCTATTCTCCCAGAGTCTGGGGCTGCCCAGGTGGCACTAGTAGTAAAGAACCCACCTGCCAATGCAGGAGATGTGACAGACTCAGGTTTGATTCCTGGGTCGGGAAGATCCCCTGGAGGAGGGCATGGCAACCCACTCCAGTATTCTTGCCTGGAGAATCCCATGGACAGGGGGGCCTGGTGGGCTGCAGTCCCTGGGGTCTCAAAGAGTTGGACATGACTGAAGCAACTTAGCACACATGCCACAGAGTCAAAGATAATCTGTTTCCTTTTTCTTTTAAGGAAAAAACTTTTGCTCTCCTTTCAATCTAAATAATCACTCAGTCATGTAAAGAGGCAATGCACTTCTAGGGGTCAAAACTTGAAAGGCACAAAACGACTGACACAGAGTGAAAACCTCCCTTATACCCCTGCCTCAGCCACCCAGGTCCCAGCCACTGGGAGAGAAGCCCTTTACTGTTTGTTTTCTTCTACACACTTCAGAAAGCTTTTCGTAGTTTGGTTTAATCACCTGGGATTTACTCTGGCATATGACAGGAAACAGTGTCAGCTTCTCTCACGGCTTAAATTACCTGGCACCCCTTCTGAACTGGTCCACTCTCCTCCCCGACTTGCACAGTAACCTCTGCGCCACCAGGCTTGATGGACTTACACTCTGTCCCACCTGCATATTTATCCGTGCCCAGCATCAATACCACATTTAGGCCCACGCATTCACTCCAAACGCCAATGCCACTGGGATTTTTAAAACAGACTAAATTTACAGATGAAGGTGGGGACAGCTGGCTGTACACCATGGGAACTGTCACTGCAGTGTGGAGCACTCCACTTATTTAAATGTCCTTTTATATTATATTTGCAAAGAGCTTTTATGATCTCTATAGAAAAGTCTTTGTTGTTGTTGTTAAGGTTATTGCTATTTTTAAGTGTACAAGAAAAAGATACCTTTTTCTATTTCTAGCTACAGGCATCCAGCAAACTTATTCATATTTGCACGTGTGTTGTTTACCCAGATATTACACTAAACTTTCCTCAAATACAGGAGTTTGTGGATTCTCTTCAAGAAAAAAAAAAAATCACCTATGAGAAAAGACAGCCGTTCCTTGCTTCCTAAGCCATATCATCGTGTCCCTGAGCTGGGCAAGAACTCTGAGCAGGCTCGCTGGTCTTGTCGCTGAGTTTCCACTTCTGATGAGTCACTATTAGATGCTGTGTTGGTAGAAAACTTTTTATGAGTATCAGGTAAGCTGTCTTATATTCCTAGTTACCTTTCCTTTCTAATAACTGGGCATTAAGTTTGAGCAAGTGCTTTTTCTTTATCACTTGACATTTTCTCTAATCTGAAATGGGTTGAACTAAAATAACATACATTCTAGTGTTAACTCACAGACGGTTCTGAGTATGTAGACACTTCTTGATGGTGGGTCTTTTCCTTCTTAATCCCTCACTAGATTTGGTCTGTTGACATTTTTCTAGGGGATTCGGGGCTGTGAGCTCTCATGTGAGGGGAAGCAGAATTGTCCTCAGACTGTGCTTCCAGTCTTGGCAGCAAGGTCGCCTCAGTCCCATAAGCTGAGGATCACCCTTTTCCCTCTGTTCTTTGCAGATTCAGAAGAAATGGCCTGTAAAACCGTCAGTCTGGTTTTTCATGATCTGTTCCTGGAGGGGGAGGAGTGGGTATAGAGCCACTTTTTTAAAAAATTGAAGTATAGATGCTGTATAAGATTATATAAGTTACAGATGTACAACATATTGATTCACAATTTTTAAAGGTTTTTTAAGTATAAAACTGCTCTGTCCATAGTTTAAAATATTGGTTATGCTCCCCATGTTGTACAATATACTCTTAGGGCTTGTTTTATTTCATTTTATTTTTGTAGCTTATTTTATACCTCTTAATCCCTTTGCCCTGTCCAGCCCCTCCCCCCTCCCACCCCCCACTGGTAAACACTAATTTATTTCCTATTATCTGTGAATCTGCTTCTTTTTTGTTATATTCACTAGTTTGCTGTATTTTTTTAGATTCCACATATAAGTGATATCATACAGTATTTTTCTTTCTCTGTCTGACTTATCTCACTTCACACAATACCCTCTACGGCCAACACCCTCGAGATCCACCCATGTTGTTGCAAATGGCAAAATTTCGTTCTTTTTTAATGGCTGAGTAGTATTCCATTAGTATTTCACTATATATATATATTATATATACACCTGACATCTTTATCCCTTCATCTGTCTATGGACATTTATGTTGTTTCCACGTCTTGACTATGGTAAATAGTGTTGCTATGAACACTGGGGTGCATGTATCTTTTTGAACTAGTGCTTTTGTTTTCCTTCAGATACATACCCAGGAGCAGAACTTCTGGGTCATATGATTGTTCTATTTTTAGTTTTTTGAGGAACCTCCATACTGTTCTTTTCCACAGCGGCTGCACCAATTGACATTCCCACCAATTGTGTATGAAGGTTCCCTTTGGTAGAGAGCTGACTTTAATTGCTATTTCAATTTCAATGATGATTCCAGGAACCGTTTATGGGTTTGTGATTCAATCTACATAATAAATTTTCATCAGTCCTTCTTCTAACTTCCATTGGTTCATTCTGTTCTTTCTAACTGCTTTACATGAACATTTATTAACTTTCAGGCCTTTTTTTCTTTTTTCTTGTAGCAAATATTTAAGGTAATAAATTTTCCTGTAAGGTACTACTGTAGCTTTATCCTCCAAGCTACAATGCACTATTTTCATCAGTGCTCAGTTTGAAGTATCTTCCAGTTCCCAAAAGACCTCTGACTCACAAAGTGGCAGCATCCTTAACATTCCTAACATGTGAGGGCTTTGAATTACCATCAACAATCCTAATTCAACTGCACTGTCCATCAGAGGATCCATTCTGTGTGATATAGGTCAAAGCTTTTACACTTGTAACCATGATCCAGGAAGATAACTTGACCCAGGACACATACATGCACCCTCTTATATGCACAGTATGTATATGATCATGTAAATAACAAGACTTTCATGAAATAATAACTCAGTATTTGCATGTGTCATGCACTGGTATCTCCTAAGCATCAACATTTTTTTAAAGTTTTTCACAACAAATTAAATCGACTGTGAGGGTCATGACACACTGGGCCTTCAGTCTGACAAAGCACTGGCTAGGATTTTGATGTTGGGGTGTTTTGCTAGATTGTGGTCAGCTTTTACGAACATGTACTATGGGAAAGATTGCAGGCAGAAGGAGAAGAAGGTGGCAGAGGATGAGATGGCTGGGTGGCATCACCGATTCAATGGATGTGAACTTGGGCAAACTCCAGGAGATGGTGAGGGACAGGGGGGTCTGGCGTGCCGCAGTCCATGGGGTTGCAAAGAGTCGGACATGACTGAGAACGACTGAACAACCACAACGTACTCTGTGGACTGAAGGCCGCATGTTCCAGTGTATAACCTTCTGTAGAACCAATCCATTTTCTGTCTATTTAATCTAACAGCTATTGAGAGCTTTAAGAAGCTTCCTCCATGAGCATGGATTTGCCAGTTTCTCCTGGGAATCTGTCGATCTGTGCTTTATTGGGAGGGCATCTTATTAGAATATAAAATCAGAACTGCAACATCGTCCTCATAAAGTGCCTACTATTTTATCCTCTATTATAAAGTGATCTCTTTATCCGTAATGATTTTTTTTCCCACTTCATTGTCTGATTATTTTAAAAGTTACATCAATTTCTGGGAGGGGAGGTTAATATTGGCCTAGAATCATTTTCTGTTCTTCACTTGCAACCTTTCTGGGGTCATGTTTTAAGTGGAACTCTTAAAAATAGCATATAGCTGGATTTTATTTTAAGACTAGCATGGCGATTTGTCTTTGTAACTGGTAGGTTCAGTTCATCAACATCTACTGTGATTCCCTATGTATTTGGACTCATTTACACCTTCATCTTGTTATTCTTGTTTACAGTACTTTTTCTTTGCTTATTCCTCACTTACTTTCTTATTTTGCATTCCACTAGATACCTTGTCCTCTGTGTTTGAAAGTTACACTCTTCTGTTTTCGTGTGTGACTATGTGCAAGTGCTCTTTTAAAAAATTGTGATTAATCAAAAAAAAAAATTGTGATTAAAATGCCTTTTCCCTTACATTCTCTTCACACACACACCTGACAGCTGACACTTCCCAACAAAGGAAGAGCCACAGAAGCCTTGGTCCTGGGGCCTCCATGAGCAGGGGCGGGGTGGGGTTCCTCTCCCCCCTACCTGCTTCTCCCTCACACACACCTGGACCACCTGCAGATGCTCTGCAGTTCCAGACACTCATGCTTATATTTCCCAAATGGTCCCCCGTCTGTCTGCCAGTCACTGCTTCCTGCATTGCAGGCCTCCTGCATCTCTGAGTCTCCCCAAAGCACATCCTTGACCACCTGTTTCAGCAAGAATCTCCTCTTAGCAACACTCTCAGTCCTTGCAGCCCTGAAAAGGTTTTCTTTCCTTCACTGTCATTCAGCATGAATGGTTAGCTGAGTACAGAATTCCATGCTGAGAGTTACTTAATCTCACCACTTTGAAGATGCTGTTTTATTTCTCTGACTTTTTTTTTTTTTTTTTGCTGGGGAGAGGGGTGGGCATGCTTAGTATCAAAAGGCATGTTGTCAATTTATCATTTATAAGACCTTTAAAAAAAAGATCTCATTACTTTTAAGATCCATCTTTTGGGTTCTGAGGATTCAACAAAACCTTTAGGTGTTTAGCTATTTTTATCATCTAATTCAGGCTCACCGTGCTTTCTCACATGTTTCACCGGTTCTGGGAAGCAATGCTTCTGCTTTTCTGCAGTAACTCCTGACTGCACCTCAACCTCTGCCACCACTCAGGAGAGATCCTCAGACCTGTGTTCCACTTCACCGATTGTCTCTTCAGCTGAATCTAACCAGCTCTGCAATCAATCAGTCCTTTGAGGTTCTTTTTTTTTTTTGTCCAAGTTCACCTTGTTTTTTCCCTGGTGCTATTTTTTTTTTCTCATTATTGGTTTTCAGTACTTTTATACCTCTTAATAGTGACTCTGGGGGGATTTTATCAGTGGCAATCCTGTCTGGTCTGAATTTCAGGCTTGTCTCCAAAGAGCTATTTTATCTCTGCTTCAACAAGGCCTTAGGAGAAAGCAACAGTGAGGACAAATTTTTAGAGGCAGTATCATCTCTGGTTAAACATTTCCAGCCTCTCCTGCCTCAGGAGAAATCAGATAAGCTCTCTTATCATCTCCACGCCCCCCAACTAGCAGTCCTTTTAGCGCAGGTTTTACATGGGAGTATGGAGGGGGATTCCATTCCCTCCACCCAGCTCCCACCTGGACAGAAAAGCCAAAGACCCAAGACCCAGACTCTGGATGACGAAGACACTGACTCCACAGGGCCAGCTTATATCTGCATCCCTGCCACTCACCCCTCTCCCCGGGGGCTTATGGCCTCTGGCAATCTCTTTTACTACCCTGCAAGCCCAGCTATGCTTTTTAGAGAATGCTTATTTGGGCTTCCCTTGTGGTTCAGCTGGTGAAGAATCTGCCTGCAAAGTGGGAGACCTGGGTTCCATCCCTGGGTTGGGAAGATACCCTGGAGAAGGGAAAGGCTACCCACTCCAGTATTCTGGTCTGGAGAATTCCATGGACTGCATAGTCCATGGGGTCGCAAAGAGTCAGACACAACTGAGCAACTTTCACTTTTCGAGAAGGAAATGGCAACCCACTCCAGTACTCTTGCCTGGAAAATTCCATAGACGGAGGAGCCTAGTAGGCTACAGTCAATGGTATCACAAAGAGTCATACAGGACTGAGCAACTTCACTTCTCTTATTAACTCCATCTAACATAAAATCTTCAGATCACCTCATCTTAAATTTTAAAGGCAACCTCTAATTCTTTTTTTTAACACAGAAAAACTAAGAGAAAAATTGGTAACTGAAAGATATATTCAGAAATAATCTAATTCATGTTCTAAGAGGATGGAAATAACTGACTTCCTATTTTCAAGAAACAACGCTATTCATTTTAAAGAAAGCTAAAATACCAAAAATAGAAATGTACTCTATTCCAAGCCTTGGCTTATTCATTGGCCATTTCAGATTCAATTTCTTTGCCTAAGGAAAAATAAATAAATAAATAAACCACTGACATGTTTTTGTGTTTCTCCAAAATAATAGTCTTTGGAAAAGTTAGGTACATAAATAGATCTAAATCTTCTCGCCTCATCAGTGAAGACAATACCCCACAAGGTAGGTATTAGGAACCCTGACTCCTCAAGACACACACAGGCCATTCAGACATGCAGAGTTCTTCCTGCATCAGACATGGGGCTCCCAGGGAGCGGGATCAATGGTTTCCCACTGCATTCAGTTGAACCACAGCACATCCATGCTCCTGAGCATCTCTGAATACAGGTTCCGCTAAATATTGGTCAGGTGGGAACCACCCACTGACACCACATCGCAACAGCACAGGTACCTTGGTGGAGGAAAAGAACGCACGCCATGCAGTCTTACTAGGGAAAGGTATTTTCCTTGGTTTTTCAGTTTTTACACTATTGCAAACATTGCCTTTCTTAAGTTTCATTCTCTGTTTGTTGCTGGTGACACCGACAAGTAATTGATCTCTGTTGGGTGATTCCTGTGCCCACCCCCCCACTCCCCTGGCAACCTTGCCTGTCTCTACTAACACTGTAGATTAAAAAATTTTTTCTACACATGTAAGCATATTGCCTATAGATCCTGTTCCTTTCTTTCCCATCTTTCTATCTTCAGCTTCACTTTTCTTGAGTGTTGGCACGCAGGACCGCCAACACCATGCATGAGAGGAGTGTCAGCAAGCACCCCATTCTTTCTCATCTCAAAGTGAAATACCTGGGTGTCTTGCTATTTGGTGTGATGCTCAGTATAGAGCTCCTGAAGGCACCCCTTTCATCAGGTTCTTGATTATCCTCTTAGCTTAGTGTTGTTAAACTATGTTTTCCTAGAAATTGACTTATACTGCTAAAAGTTGCAAAATCATTGCCACGTTGGGATGAAAAAGGAGGTCTAGTATGTACAGTGCCGTGCAGCCCCCTCCCCTGGATCCTCCAGGTTCTAATAAACACCTAGGACCCTGGTTGGCTGTTATTGAGCACAAGTTTTTCATGAAAACCACTCATCTTTTCAGTGTCACCACATCTGTAGTAAAGTCCCATTTGACAATATTATTTTCCCTTTTCATGACCAATTTTCCTTGATACGTGTCACCATGACTTATCTTTTTTAAAAATGAAGCTCTGGCTTTGTTGAACTTCTCTGCGAGCTCCTCCTGCATTTGCAGCGAGGGGATTCCTTTCTGCTGGGACAGCATTTGCTCATGGGCAGAAATGCCATGGACAGCGGAGCCTGGTGGGCTACAGTCCCAGGGGTTCCAAGAGTCAGACACCACTTAGCAACTAAAACACCACCACTGGTAAGATGTGACCCTTCCACAAACCTTTTGCAAAGGCTCATCTTTGATGAAGGAACTTTGCAGTCAAAGACTGCTGCCTCTAGGACAGGGCGACGGTGGCGGGAGGCAGGGACCTTTCACTAGGACAAGTGGTGACTCGGCCTCACCTGGTTTCTTTCTACAGTCAGTCACTGTGGACTACAGGCCAGGCTCTACAATGCTGGCGGGGGTACAACAGAGAACCAGCGCTGGGGGGAAAAGTCCGCACTGTCGGTCACCAAAGTCAGGGGCAAGACTACACTTTATAATGTAATTTATTATATATTGTAACAGAAGCCCCAAGTTGGAAATTACCCGAGTGCCCCTCCAGAGTGACACGTGGAGAACATACAACACAGGGATGACCCACCACAGCCCCAGAGCACGGGCTGACCTCATGTTCACACGTAATGTCAAGTGGAGACCCAAAGAGCAACACGCATGTGAATCCACTCCCCCACGAGTTCACCCATGGGCGGAGGGACCCGTGAGCTAAAGGTCAGGAGGGCAGTGACCCTCCGGGAGGGGCAACAGCTGAGGGGCACCAGGTGAGCTGCTGGGGGATCACATTTCTTGGTCTGCTGGTTAAACAGGGTGCTGCCCCATGGACCATTGCTAAGCTGTAGACACAACGGTGCGTTTTTCAATATTTGTATTTTACCTTAGTAAAGAGTTTTACTTGAGTAAGGACTTTCTGGTGGCTCAGATGGTGAAGTGTCTGCCTACAATGTGAGAGACCCAGGTGGGTCGGGAAGATCTCCTGGAGAAGGAAATGGCAACCCACTCCAGTATTCTTGCCTGGAAAATCCCATGGACGGAGGAATCTGGTAGGCTACAGTCCACGGGGTTGCAAAGAGTCGGACACAACTGAGTGACTTCACTTTAGTAAAGAGTTAATTGCATATAAATATACGTATGCCAGCTTGGTAGGAGAATAAGTGCACGTGGCTCTGGAAGGAGCATCTCTGATGCCTGGCGGGTCTACACTGGCTCAGCCACTCCTGTACCACTCAGCTTGCTCACGTGCGCTGACCACGCAGCTCCTGTGAGAGAGGAAGCGGACACAAGGTCCTGGCGGGCGGACACGTCCTGCCTTAACTCCCCACAGCCTGCACTGTCCCTGGTGGCTTCTGACAGCAGACTGTTCAGAACAAGGCTTGGGGCTTCCAACCTAAGAGGGAAGAAGTGGCTGGGCCTGGCCATGGCTACTGCCACCCCATCCACGCCCCGACGTGTCATTGAGACTGCCGGTTCAGCGTCAGTCACCCGGTCACTCTCCTGTACTGACCTTCCCCCGATCACTGTGGTTACTACAAAATTCCCCACAGGATTATCTTCCTTTCTTATGACTACAAGTGGTCTAGAATTCCCAGGGAAATGAAAACATACTCAACAGAAACAAAGTTACCTTTAATTCCTATGCAGGGTGAGTCTTAATTAAAAAGGAAATCGGTTTTGCTACAGTTGAGTTGAACCTTTTAACCACTGAATGAAAAGTGCCAGGAAAAGGTACCACCTGGGCTGAGGGCCAGAACCTGATCTCTCATGGTTCTGCATGAAATGAGTGGGCCAGTTCCTCCCATCAGAAGGGGTCAGAGTCTAGGATCGACTCTTTCTCTGCCTAAAAGCAAAGGCAGGAGGAGACGAGGGCTGTGGACTCAGCCTGGAAGGGGCTACGGCCAGCCAGACCCCCTGCTCAAGCACCACCCTCTCGGCTCCCATGCCCCTGCCTCGAGGACACACGGTCAGGGAAGTAGGAGGTTAGCCGCATCAAGCGCTCGTGCTCCTCAGCCCCACAGAGTCTGGCTAAAAGGAGCGGGGATGGAATGCCAGTTACCCTCCTGCCACTAAGGAACACTCTTGCTCACAAAGCACAAAATCCACCTCTTTTCGGAGGCAGCACATTGTTCAAACCAAAAAGAATGTTTTGGCTCCTGGTTAAGGGCGCGTCAGTGATATGCTCAGCTGCCCCACGAGTCAGTCTAACTCCTCAGCTCGGCCGGGAGGTAAGGATGCTCATGGCGAATTCTCCTCCAGGAACGAGCATAGGCACCTGAGAAGGGCCCGGTCCAGCGAGGCCCTGCGTGGGTGACAGACAGCAGAGAACAGGTGGCACTGAGGCCAATCTAACTGGCATGCGGGTGAAGGTGCTAGGGGGAGAGTAGATGCCCGAGCCCTCTGCCAAGGGTCACTCCAGAGCCCTGGGCCCTGCTGACCAGAGGACGGCCCACATGCGGCAGCGTGGCCACGAGTGACTATCAGTTCCCAGCAGTAGCCAGGCTGGAGGGAATCCCACCGTCACTTGGCTTTGGAATTTTATTTTTCATGTTTATATTTGATGCTCGAGGAATCCAGGCTACTTGAGGCGGAATCATAATACACTCACAGAACTCGCGCACTAGAAAATCACCTCTCCATTAGCCCAACAGGACGGGCATCTACCGTGGGCTGCAGTTCTAGGCACCAGGACTGCCTGGGGAAACCAAGCAGACGTGTCCCTGCACTGGGAGAGCTTATGCTCCGGTGACAGAAATGACAGAGTCAGTCACACATGCGACACATCAGGTGGTAATCGTGCAGAGAAGTGGGATGGCTCATGGGGCTGTCACTGCACAGACCTGAGGACAGTGGGTGGAGTGGCCACGTGGCTGTCTGGGAACCAGTTCCCCTGGGAGAACCACAGTGCATGCAAAGGCCCTGTGGCCGGAGCACGCCCAGGAAACAGAGGGCAGCGGCGTGACCGAAGCAGAGGGTGGGGCCAGCAGTGATGCAGAGGGAAGGCGGGGCCTTGGAGGGTCTTAATGCAGGGTGGCACGACCTGCCCTGGGAACAGACCAGAAGGTGAGGGTGAGGACAGAGCAGGAAGACCACCCAGAGCCAGCGACATACGCCAGGGGATGAGGGTTCGCACCCAGCCAGCCTGGGGGGACGGGGTGAGTGGACGGAGCTGGTAGGTTTGCCGTCATGAAGGATACACGCATGAGAAAGCATGGAGCGAAGGATAAACCAAGGTGTGTTGCCTGGAAGATGGAGCCACCTGGCCTAGTTTCATTTTACATGAAACTGAAGCCCCGGGAAGACAAAGTCATGTCCAAGGTCACATCACTTACTCTGGGGATTAGAACCCTTCCCCCACCACCCCAAGTTGCAGCTCAGGGGAGACCCTGGTGGATCACTTAGCCCACAGGCAGATGCCCTCTGGCTCCTCTGAGCTCTCGGAGGTGTGGGCAGACAGTGCCCCCAGGGACCCAAGCAAGGTATAGTGAGGGGTGGGGGCTAGGAAGAGAGCACAGGCCCTGCTCAGGGAGGTGACTGCAGTCCACGGCTGCCACCAAGAAACAAATCCAGTGGGCCCGGAAATCCCCATTGTCCCCAAGAGAGCTCAAAATCTAGATTTTTAACAATAGCTTTTCCAATTTTAAAAGGTGGCTCAGTGGTTTAGCCAGATGGGGCTGGACAAACCTCATGTGTTGGTCAAGTCCCCTCCATGCGGGTGCGGCCCCAGCCAGGAACCAGTCTCAAGTCAGCCTGAAACACATCTGGTTCACTCACACCTCAGCCAGGGTCAGGGCACAACATTAAAGCCCTGAGACTAAGATGGTCTTTTATTCCAACTTTGAGGCCAGCAGATGATGTTCACAATCACAACAGCTAGCTGATCACTTCCAGCACGGCCTCTCTGACCAACACGAAGGCAGCTGCCGGTCACTCTGGGATCCCTGTTAACCGGGTTGATGCTGCTCTACGTGCAGTACTGACATGAGGCCGCGCACTCAGAAAAATTCTCTCCAAATACTAACCAATGATCCTTTCAAAGTTACATGGAATATAACCAAGTGTTGCCAACAGCCAGGGCACACCTGACGCCAGCAAGCAGGCAAACACCAGGACACTGGACCAGGCAGGGTTTGGAGACGGGCCGCTATTGCAGCCTTGCTAAAATAATCCAACATAGAAATTACAAAACCTTTATAAATTACAGTTGCTCTGAGTTGCTGAGCGGGTGGGAGAGACACATCACCCATGGCACTTAAGGGAAACAGGCCATGTGTGTCTGGCCTTTGGCCGTGGGAGTCGGCCTGCGGGTCTCAGGAAACTCACCTGAACTTTTGAGCCTAAGGAAACAGTCTCCAAGGAAGTCCCCAGGTTAATTTTTGGTAATGCCAAATGGCCCTCTTGCCCAGGCTCTCTGCCTTAGAATTAAATATTTACTTTCCCATATGCTTTCTGCCCAATATCTATTTTCCATATCTGTTACACTGGGCCATTCTGATGGTGCTGCTTTTAGGCAGGAATCTCTCCAGAGCAGGACCCTGCTTCTTGCTTCTTGCCCTGAACATGCAATTTGTAAGGTGCACCCGAGTCAGTCCAAAAGTACTTTCTAAGGTGACATCTCAGTAGGGGGACACTCATGAACTGCCATTAGTCAACTGTCCCTGACCTACAGAATGGGCACTTCGCAGGGTTCAACACAACAGTGTCTCTAAATGATCAGGAAAAGCAGAGGCATCAATGTTCAGGAGGGAGAAGGCAATGGCAAACCACTCCAGTACTCCTGCCTGGAAAATCCCACAGATGGAGGAGCCTGGTAGGCTATAGTCCATGGGGTCATGAAGAGTCGGACACGACTGAGTGACTTCACTTTAACTTTTCACTTTCATGCATTGGAGAAGGAAATGGCAACCCACTCCAGTGTTCTTGCCTGGAGAATCCCAAGGACAGAGGAGCCTGGTGGGCTGCCGTCTATGGGGTCCCACAGAGTCGGACACAACTGACGTGACTTAGCAGCAGCAGCAGCACCAGCAGCAATGTTCAGGGAACAGCAGCCATATCCAGACCAGCGCTGTTCAGGAGAACTCTCTGTGGCAAGGGAACGGACTGGAATCTGCACTGACCACCACGTGGCACTGGGCACTGAAATGTGGCTTTGTGACTAAGACATGAACTTCCATTTTATTAAAGTTTCAACACTTCTGTGTGGCTACCCTATTGGACAGTTCTAGACAGAAGCTTTTGCAGACACGAGTGAGGTTCACTCGTCTGCAGTGTATGAAGGCCCGGCACACAGGAGATGGTGGAGAAAGATGTGAGATGAAAGCACGATCTTCACACTCACTGCCATGCTTCACACTGACTCCCCACCTTCCTTCCACTGAAGCTCTTCATTTCCAGATCGAGGTGTTCCCTTGGAGTGTGGAATTACAAAGCCTGTTGGTGAACATTGAGAAGGCTGTGCCCACATCACCCAGCAGCTGGGCAGCAGGAACTAGCCTAATGACTGCCTGACCTGCTGGGCCTCCATATTCTTACCCACTGGATGGACACCCGAGACAGAGATCAAAGTTGTGAATCCGTTTCTAAACGGTAATCCTTAAAAATCAAGTTGGGCTGAGCTTCAGTTGTCCGGTGAGACAGCTGGAAAAAATGTACCAGGTTGCTGGTCTGCCTCATTTCATCCACATTTATTCTGTTACGTTCAAAGTTAGTTGCTCAGTTGTGTCTGACTCTTTGCAACCCCATGGACTGTAGACCAGCAGGCTCCTCTGTCCATGGGATTTTCCAAGCAAGAATACTGGACTGGGTTGCCATGCCTTCCCAGCTACTAAGTAAACCAGTATTCCAATCAAATTGTTTGCATTCAACCACTTACATGGAATTTGGTGCTATATCATCACTATAGCCTATTGACCTAGGGCCCCCTTCAGCAAAGAGCATAATTGCTCAAGTGTGACTCAATGATTCAGGATTTATTTAAAACTCCCCCATCACCAAAAAATATTCATGCACCAAGATACCAATCTAATCCCTTACTCTCTGTAGAGACGTTCAAAGGCAGACTCCTAACTCTGAAAGAGTTCTGTTACAGCACGTTACCTCCGGCTCTACACACAGGACACTGTTTCTAGTCCCAGAAACACCTTTCTCATTCCCCCCAACCCAATCTCAACTGGCCCAGAAACCCTGCACGGCTCCACCATCTGCCTCCAGCTTTCCTCCTTCACTTAAACAGAGGGATGTGGCATGTTTAGGACCTCAGAACTGGAAGCTTCTTCCTGGAAGGAACACGAACTGGCTGGCTGTGGCGGGGCTGACCTCTGGAGAGTTCACAAAGGAGTGAAGATGTCACCAGAGAGCAGCTCACTGCAGGGTCACCAGGACTTCCTGGTGTCGGGTTAAATGGAAGTCAAGACGACCCAGCACAGAGGACAGCATCAGGGGACGCAAGGTGCTCCCCAGCCACGTGGCTCGTGAGTAAAGCACATAGCTGCCCTTCTGGAAAGGCTGGACCAAAGACATTAGTCTCTGGGGACATTCAACAGTCAAAAAGGTCTGATGAGCTCTCCAGCTGTCCCCAACTCCAGAAAATGCCCGGACAGTTTCAGCACACCAGGCAAAACCTGGGAGGTTCCCAAGAGCCTGCAAAGTTTCATTTCCTTGGTGCTTCCTAGGCTGATGACCTCCGACCTCCAGGAGTTATTGCCAAACTGCCTTCCCTTTGCACAAGGTACCCGTATTTCCCAGCACCTACCAGGAGCCTGCCTGACCCCATTGTGAGTGGGTGGTTCTATCTCCAGGCCACAGATAAGGAAATCCGAGTTCAGAGAGGTTGAGAACCCTGAGCAGAGGGTCCATGTCGTGGCAGGGGGTGGGACCCAGATTCTGGTACGTGGCAAGGCTGCGTCTGCAGCGGGCTGGCTGGAGGCAAACCCAGACCCCACCTCCCTCCTGGCCTCTGAACACCCTAGAAACTCTCGCAACAGTAACCTCTCACACCTGTGGCCCACTCCCATGCGTGCTGGGTCTCCACGGCTTCTCTCTCCAGCAGCCCCTCTTTCCGACGTGGACCTGCACCCCGGAGTTTAAACAGCCTGGCCGACTCTCCACGATGCGGGCTTGCGGAAGCCAACCCCTTGACCATGATACCACCCAAGCTACAGATTTTTATCTGCCATCTGGGGAGGGCTCTCTGAGGCTTCCCAGACGCTGCACTGGAAAGCGCGGACCCCATCCCGCCCTCCCCAGCCTAGAGCGAGGCTGGGTGCCCCGGGCAGGAGCCAGACCGGGTGCCAGCGCTGGGCGGCCGTGCCGGGGATGCGGCTTCCTCCGGGCCTGGCACTGCCAGCCCATTCATCGTCCCCGGCCCGGCGCCCTCGCGCCGGGTCCGCGCGGCCAGCCAGGAAAACGGCGCCCCCCGGCCCCGCCGCCAGGGGGAGCAGAGAGTCGCCTGCCGCCCCTCCGGGAAGTTGCCACCGCGGCCCGCCGGGCGTCTGGCACTGGACGGTCCAGGTCCCCGCACGGCAGGCCAACCCCCCCCCCCCCGCCCCCGCCCGGGGCCCACCCCGCCCCGTCGGCGCCGATCGGTCCCGCAGAGCCGGGGCTGCAGCCCGAAGTGGGCGCGCTCAGCCCCGGCCCCCATTCAATCCCGCCCCCTCTCCCCGCCGGCCTCCGCCGCCTTCCGCCACCGCCCCCCCCCCCCCCCCCCCCCCGCCCAGACTCCAGCCCGGCAACGTCATCCGGCCGCTTCCCGAAGCTTAACCCCTTCCTCCGCCAGCTGCGCGCCGCCCCGCCCCGCCGCCAACTTTCTTCGCCCAACTTCGCAGCGCGCGGGCCGGCCCGACGGCCAGGCGGAGACGGAGGGTGGGAGGGAGCGGCGGCCACGTCGCGCCGCGGGGCCGCGGCCGGTCCCGCCGACGGCGAGGACGTGGGGTCCACACCGCGGGCGCACTCGGTCGACGCCCCCCGGCATGGGGTTCGGGTCCGGCACACGCCTCACCCCCAACCCGGGGCCCACCGGGACCCCCCCGCCAGGGTCCGCGACCGCGGCGACGGCGGGCGGCACCGCCGCCGGGGGAGGGGCCGCCAAGGAGACGTGTCACTCCCGGCGCGGCCCGGCCCGGCCCGGCCCGGCCCCGGCGCCCCGACGGCCCGCCCGCGCGCCGCCGCTGCAGGGCCCGGCCAAGTTTCTTACCTGCAGCCGGAGACGCGGGAGGGAGAGCGAGAGGGCAGGAGCCGCAGCCGCCGCCGCCGCGGAACCGGGAGAGAGAGGAGCCGGCCAAGCCTCCGCCGAGAAGCCGCCCCCCAAGCAGCTGCAGGCGCCTCGATCCCGACGCTGCCCGCCCCGTCCGCCGTCCGCTCTGGCCGCTAGCTGGCTGCGTGCGCGCGTGTGGAGTCGTGGCACTTTCTGCCTCGGAGCTGGCGAACGGCCCCCTCCGCAGGGATCACCGCCTCCTGCCTTCCCCACCCGGGCCAGCCATTCATCGAGCCGCCTTTCCCCATTGGCTCGCACCCCGCCACTCCGCTGGCCGCTGGCCAGTCAGAGCGCCGGCGGCCGAGCCGCGGCGGCGCCCATTGGGCAGGAAGGCGGACCTCCGCCTCGGCCAATGGGAGAGGGGAGGAGCTGCGGGGCGCCGCGGGGGCGGGGCCGGGGCGAGGGGCGGGGCCGCGCGGTGCGGCGCTCGGCCCCTACGCGGGGGCGGGGCGGGGCGGGGCGGGGCCGGGACGCTCGGCCACACGCAAGGGAGGGGGCGCCGGCCGGCCCCGCCCACTCCGGGCGCCGGCCCCGCGCGCGGGTGCCGACCAGGGCCAGGCTCTGGGCCGGCGGGGCCGCGGAGGTTCGAATCCAGGAGGTGCTCCGCCCGCGCCCCTGGCCTGCTCTGGGCTGATGTGGCGGTGGGTGTCGCCCTGAGCAGATGGTTGCGCAACACGGGAACCGTAGGGAGAAATGCTTCGTCTAAAAACCAGCTAACTTCCCCCCGCAGCAGCGCCCCCTCCGGGCGCTGGATGAGAGGACAAGTCCTGCCGGCTGTCAGTCCCGAGAGGGCTCGTCCCTGTGTTCATTGCAATCGGCCCCAGAAAGAATTTTCTCGAGTAAATGGAGGATCGAGGGCGGAAAGGGTGGAAAGTCCAGACGACGCGCAGGGGAATGGAGGGCGGGCCTCACTTGCACCCATTTTCAGGGCGGTTACATCGAGGCACGGTCCAGATCTCAGCTGGCAGCAGGGCCGCAATTGCAGTTCTATTTATGACTGCAAGGAGATTCAACCCGTCCATCATAAAGGAAATCAGTCCTGAATATTCATTGAAAGGACTGATGCGGAAGCTGAAACTCCAATCCTTTGGCCATCTGATGTGAAGAACTGACTCATTAGAGAAGCCCCTGATGCTGGGAAAGATTGAAGGCAGGAGGAGGAGACGACAGAAGATGAGATGGTTGGACGGCATCACCGACTCGATGGACTTGAGTTTGAGCAAACCCCGGGAGTTGGTGCTGGACAGGGAAGCCTGGCGTGCTGCAGTCCATGGGGTCGCAAAGAGTCCGACACAACTGAGCCACTGAACTGAACTTACGGCCTTTATGCCGCTCTGTGGGGAGGAGAGAGGTCAGAGCCAAATAAACTTGCCCACTTCCCAGAAAACTGAGCAAACCGGGCTTCCTTTTGGGACTTCCTCCCTGACCCCCATCCCAGCCCCACCCCCACACCACTCCCAGCCCCATATAAGCCAACACTCTCTTCATACCAAATAAATCTTTCAGTTAAGATAATTTTAGGCCTGGTGTTTAACCATGATATCAGTGCCGCTTAAAAGCTAACTCAAACTTGAGCCAAAGCCAATTTCTTTGAAATTAAGGTTTCTGAGAGGCCAAGGGGTCTGCTGCAGGCTGTTCTGCCCCACACCACACACCCCCCACACCCCCCACCACACCCCCCGCCCCCGAGTGGCTACCACATCCTCTTCACAATATCTGTTTCTTGGACAATTTCACATACTCTCTCCCCCTTTGTCACTGGTACTGTACACGTTGTTAGAAAGATGTGCAAAGATAAGCCATCAGGGAATAAAGAGGGATTGGGTTGAAGTTAAACCATTCATTCCTATTTTTAATCTCAGCAGTTCCCTAGCACTTTAATGATTAATCAAGGGGAATTAACCTGGATTAGCTTTGGACAGTCAGTCTTTTTTCCAGTGGTGAACTCCAGCTCCACACAAAAGTCAAAAATTCCAGTTTCCTGCTGTTGTATGTTACGAGCTAGTTCTAGTTGACCATGGGTAAACCAGTTAAGCTCTCTGAACATGGGTGTATCTTGTAAGACAATCACTATCCCCTCTGGGTTTTGGAGGTTCATTCTTCCATTCTTCTGTTCATTCATTCATTCATTGGTGTTTGTTGAGTGCCTGGAATTCATTACCAAGCTGGCAAACAGCCAGGAGTGATACACAGACCCAGTAAAGACCCCATTGCCCTGGCAAGCATTGCTGTGGGCAGAGACCTCCTTCTTAAGACTCATTCATACTGTTTAGATTTTCCCAGAAGCAGATCCTGACTGGGAGGGTTTGGATGCAAGGGACTCACCTGGGGGATGATCCCAGGAAACACTAGTAGGGACAGCGGGATGGGAAGGGCTGATGAAGAGTGCAATGTCAAGCAAGTGACCTCTGCAGGCAACCAGGGCTCAGCTGGGCACATGGATGCCATGTGGAACTTGCCCAGGGGTGTCCCACCTATAGGTGGGACTCCCACCAGTCCTTGTGGGTGGAGGGCTTCTTCTGGAGGGACTTTAACTCACCCAGAGTTAAAGCCAGAGACAGCCTTTCAGCAGAGAGAAGAGGCTGTTTGCAGCAAGAAGCCCTTGGCAGAGTCTGATTGCCTGGGGTATCTGGGGTCCAGACGAGCGTCTTCTACTAGCTGTGACCCCAGGGCTGACACAGTGCATGCACAGAGTGGGGGCTCCGTAAGTGCATGTTCCATAAATGTTGTTAAATGAACCATAAGGTTACAAAGTCCCTGCGAGTGAAGGGTGTTTGAAAATAAAGGAGCTTTCTGTCTGCTCCCTCCGTGATTGACATCTGGCTTGGCCCCAGTGCAACATATGGTTTAGCATGGACGAGTGGCCCAGCCTTTGCCTTCTCCTTTCTTCAGTCCCTGCCCCTTGTCCAACCTCCATAGGGAGGTCAACCCCAACCCCCATTGCACCCCTGGTCCAGCCTGACCCCTCATGGCCGCTGCTGTGCCCATGGACCTAGCCTCGACCTGGTCCCGCCTCCTCAGTACATCTCAGCCCAGTGCTCTCCCCAAGAGTGTCTGCAGAAAAACAGGAACTGAGCCAGGACAAGGGTGCTTGTGAGGGAGCCAGGGGCTTCCCCAGGCTCAGAACCCCTGGCCCTGCAGCAAACCCAGAACTATCAAGTCACCTGGGAGGAGACAGTTCCAATCGCACAGCACAGCCTTCGGGACCTGTCTGCTCAGGGCCAGCACCAGGCCAGCGCCCAGGAATCAGGTCCCTGCCACCCCCTAGGATGACAGTCTAGTGAGGGGCTGTCACATGCAAGCAAGTCAGAGAGATGTCAAGGTGCACTCAGAGGAGAGCAGGGGGTGACAGCGGTAGCTTGAAAGAGAATGGAAAGCCAGCCCAGCCAGAAGGTGGGAAAACAGGACAGAGGCCTATGATCTAACATGGCACAGTGCACGAGGGGCCCCACTGAGCTGTGGTGTTTTGCCAAAGCCTGAAGGGTGAAGGAGAAGGCCAAAAGAGATGCGTCTCAAAAGGGGAAACATCACAGGCCCGAGGGACCCACTTAGAGGTAATTCGAATATGCCACACCTTGGTGATAGTGACAGTTATGTCATCAAATTATGAGCTCCTGAAGAGGGTGAATTTGGTTTGTAAGCAAATTATTCTGCCCTCAGCCTAACTCTAGGGAAAAAAAAGAAAAAAAGATGTCCTTTTGGATCTTAGTTGTATATTAAAAACAAACATTCTTATTAGGAAAAACTAAACATACAAGAATAATAACCTTGTACGGCCCATTAACTCACCACAGGGCTTTGCTTTCTAACTTGCAGATATTTTTTCAAGAGTAGGCAGAAAGAGAAGATACCTTACAGTGTAAAAAGAGGTTTTTACTTTATCAACAACTATAAAAGGGTGATAAATGACAAACAGAAGGAAAATGTCACTTAAAAAAGAAAAAAATGTGGCAGAGCAGTCTCTAAGGGTATTTGGGCTTCAGGAGTTGCTGTTCCTTGGCTCTAGAATACAGGCTCAATAGCTATGGCACATGGGCTTTGTTGCTCCACAGCATGTGGGATCTTTCTGGACCAGGGATGGAACCCTTATCGCTTGCATTGGCAGGCAGATTGTTAACCACTGGACCACCAGGGAAGTCCCCCAGTTCCTTATTAGAGGTCACACGTCTATGGGTCAGCTGAGGCTTGGCTGATCTTGGCTGGTTCCTGTGTAGGGTGGGCTGGGGGGAGTGGTACACCTCTTGTCTGGGTTTGACTGGAGCATCTCAGATGCTGCTCCACTTGTCTCACTCCTTTTTTGGGATATCAGAGGCTAGAGAAGGGGTTCACTTCTCATGGTGATGCTGAGAAAGAGAAAAAGGAAATAAGCAGGAGTACACAAGGTCCCTGGAAGGCTTAGAGCTGTTTTGTTTTCTACCTCATTCTGTTGGTGAAAGCACCTCACACGGACAAACCCAGGTTCAAGGGAGGAATAAATACGAACAGGGTGAAGAAAAGGTGCCACTGGTGCAACCTACCACTGAGTCCAAGAAACACAAGGAAAGGTGAATCAGGAGAGGGAAGGGTTGCGGAAGTGAGAGTTTTAAGAAGTGAAGAATGGTTAATGCAGCCTGGAGATTCAGCAAGGTGAAGACTGAAGTGTGTATCAAACATGGCAACTCAGGAATCATGAGGGACCTTCACAAGACAGCTTTAGAGGAAGGGGCAGGTGAAAAGGTGGCCGCCAAACTGTGGGGAGCAACGAAAGGGGGGATGAAACATGATCCATTCATCCAACAGATGAATTCAACTCTGTACCTATTACATGTCAGTCCTGTTCTAGGTGCTGGGGAGACAGCCTTGAATACGGCAAAGGGTTCTTTTCTTGGAGTCCACATTCTAGTGGGAAAAGAAAAAGACAACTGATAAATAAGCAACGTGAACCGAGATGTGCCAAGGGCTGCAAGGAAGGAGATGGGGCTCAGGTAGTGGAGGGGTGGGCCTTTGGGAGTGGGGGTGCCAAGGATGCAAGAGGCTGGTCAGAGAAAATGCTTCTGGGGAGGTGATGGTTGAGTTGAGAAGAAGCTGATCTTATGTAAAGAAGGAAGAATAAGTGAAAAAAGCCAGTTTTACGCCCTGAAACAGGAGCTTAGCAGCTGTTTCAGGAGACAAAAGGAAGGTTATGTGGGGACTTCCCTGGTGGTCCAGTGGCTGAGATTCTGTGCCACCAATGCAGGGGGCCCGGGGTCAGCCCCTGGTCAGGGAACTAGATCCCATGTGCTGCAACTAAGACCCAGTGCAGCCAGATAAATACATACATACATATATTTAAGGCTGTGTGACTGAAGCTCAAGGAGGAAGGGAGAGGAAGGCAAAGGCCAGGAGGCAGAAGGGTGCTAGATAGGATAAGGGGCCTCAAGATCCACCCAGCCAGGGGGAGTGGGAACCTGGAGCAGAAGAGTAAGGTCATCTGATCTGCATTTTAAAAGGGACTTTCCTCAAAGTCCTGGAGGTTAAGACTTTGCACTTCCAATGCAGGGGATGCTGGTTCAATCCCTGGTTGGGGAGCTAGGATTCCACATGCCTCTTGACCAAAAGCCAAAATATAAAACAGAAGCAGCAATACCATAACAAATTCAAAAAAGACTTTTTAAAACGTCCACGTTTAAAAAAAAAAAAGCACTCTAAAAAAAAAAAAGATTTACTTTAGCCGTGGAGGGCAGAATCATTAGGATGTGTGATAGAGGATCCAAGGACCAGTTTGAAGGCTTTTGTAAGATTCCAGGCAAGATACAGTTAATGTGCTGGTAAATATTTAACAGTTGGCTATGGGAGATAGGGGGTAGGGGAGCATTCCTCATTTGTAGCATTTGGCAGTTTCTGGGGTGTGACTACTCCCATGGGATTTGATCTGAAGCTACTGAGTAACCGAACAACAAAGTGGAAAGAAATTCAAGGTAAAGTACTGTTATAAATCAGATAATCTCATAAATAATCTCAAAGGCAGATATAATAGTAAAATGCAGTCAGATAATTAGGAAGTGATGAGGATGAGTATCTATTACTTTTGTTTTTAATATAATCTATGTCATTGTAAGTTTATATGATAAAGATGTTTAATAATGACTGTATTTAATGGACTGCTTAAAAAATTCCTGAAAATGCAACAATCAGCTCTTATGAGGCAGCTGACTCCTTCACACCACTGAATGTAACAGTAACCTGGGGACTTCCCTGGGAAGTTCCAGTGGTTAAGCCTTCACCTGCTAATGCAGGGGGTGCTGGTTTGATCCCTGGTCAGGGAGTTAAGATTCCCACATGCCTCCTGCCCACCCCACCCCACAAAGAAACAGAACAGAAACAATAGAAGCAAAATTGTAACAAATTCAGTAAAGACTTGGAAAATGGTCCACATCAAAAAAAAGAAAGAAAAAAAAATCTGGAAAAGAGTCACCTGGAATGGAGGGTGTGTGTGTGTGTGTGTGTGTGTGTGTGTGTGTGTGTGTGTAAGACAGACTCAACAAGATTTGAAAATGTCAGAAAACAAAATACTGCACGTGCTTATGGTGACATTTCAACATACATCTCACACCCTCTCTGAACAGTGGACTCGTTGGAGGCAATAGCTTGTTCTGATGGATCCTTGTGTTCCCTGAACCCCTAACCCGATGGCTTGATTCTAGTTAAAAAAAACAAAAAAACCCCACCTTAGGTTGGCTCTCCTCTAAAGAAGACCTTAAGAAGAAGATGTGAAAGCATTTTATGTGGAAGGTAATCCCAGGAATCACTAGGACGGGTGTGGGGAAGTGAGCTGGGGGAGGAAGACAGCCAGTAAACAGTGTATCACCAGCAAATTTTCACCCTGGGCAGCTGAAGCTGAATCCTGCTGCAGAGCCCTGGGAGACAGGGAGCTTTATGCCTCAGAGGTATCCAAACTGAGAACTGAGGAAGCCAGAATACTTATTCACCAGCTCCCACCCATCACTGGTTGAAGACTGCTCCTGGCATTTCCAGCCCAGGCCCCTAGAGAAAAATCAAGAAAGGTTGCCGGTGTTTGCAGTCAGAGTCTGTGAATATGCAAAGGAATGGCAGAGGACATGCGAACAGCATACCAACTGAGGTGATCCAAAACTGATAAATATTTCTTGAATGAACAAATAATGAATGAATGAGTGTAGGGCCCTGTGAGCTCCTTTAAACAGGAATTTAGGATTTAAAGGTTTTGAAACAGTAACACTCCACAGTCAGCCCATTTATCTCATAGTTTTACAAAATCTCGAGCAGGGGACCTACGACATCCCAGATGATTTAAATTCTGCAGCAGCATTACTCAAAATCAGAATAATGTTGTTATACACTTAAAGAAAAAACTCAATAGATAGATTATGTGTGCATATTCTGTTGCTTCAGTTATGTCTGACTCTTTGTGACCCTATGGGTTATAGCCCGCCAGGCTCCTCTATCCATGGGCAAGAATACAGGAGTGGTTGCCATTTCTTCCTCCAGGGGATCTTCCTGACCCAGGGATCGAATCTGCATCTCTTACATCTCCTGCATTGCATGTGGACTCTTTACCACTGAGCCGCCAGGGAAGCCCATAGATAAATTATAGTAACTGCCAAAAGAAAAAAGAAAACTTAGACAAAGAAAATAGATGGCAAGAGAGATCCCAAATTACTAATTTTTATGGTGGCTAGTGGTAGTAAAAGATAACTTGAGTCAAAAATGTTTGGTTTGTTGTGTGGCTGATGTTGGAAGTGAGCTTAGATATAGAAGCTTTTGTGAAAACGAGGACTGTCCTGGTGCCGGCTGAATCCCCAAAGAAAATATGGAGGGGAAATAGATGGGTGATGTTTCCCTGGTACTTTCCTATTTCCAGAGTGCTTTGCAAGTGATCCTCACTAGAACCATGAGAAGGAAGCATTACTATTATTACCTGCTTACAGGTAAAGCAGCTGGTGTTCAGAGATGTGTTAAGCAGCTCACTCAAGACATCACACTTATAAATGACAAAGTTATTGCTGTGGAAAAGCCAGGCGGAAAATGAGCAGGTATAACAGACCCTACAGGAATTAATGAAACCTTCCTCCTCTCAACTATTCTTCTGGGATTCCAGGCATTCCCCGTTCAACTTGCTTCTCAGGTAACAGCAAGCATTTGGTGAACTGCAGACACTGCTCTATTAAGCTGCTCAGGTCCGCTGTCCTAGGAATCCTGGAATCACACCCCTCTGTCTCAGGTGGGATGCACCAATCATAAGCAATACCTCGTGGCTGTGAGGTCACCTGACTTGACTAGATGCCTCACACTGGATATGCAGATTCACAATTTGAGGCCCGTAAAGTCAAAAGGCTCTCCCTGAGCAGAAGGCCTCCTTAACTAGCCTAGCTCATTAGACACCTTGACTCTTTTCTTCTAAAATTACCAGTGATGAAGAGCTCAGGATGTCTGAACTTTGTCCCCGCCACCTGGTTTTGTTCCTTTGATAAACATTTATGGAATCCTGCTGCACACTAGAGCCTATGCTCAGGGCTGAGAACTCAATGGAGAACAAGAAAAACAGGACCCTATGCTCAGTGAGCTTGTGGTAGGCGTGGGGCAGGCAATCAGTAATTCATCAGACTAACGTCCAGCTTGAGGTAGATGCTCCAAAGTAAACAACATGAAGTGTGTACAGAGCCATGAAAGGCCCAACTGTGTTCTTTCTTGCTCTCTCTCTCTCTTTCCAATCCATCCCCTCACTTTGAGCAAACGCAACCTTCCGAAACCACTGTGTCCATCTCTCACCTGCTTCGCCTTCTGGAGACTCAGATGGTTCCCATGATGTCAGGTCTTCCTTTCTCTGCCTGGCTGGTGTGGATTCCCCATAGCCTGGTGCCCCGGACATTCAGCAGGCTCTGTCCCTGCCGCCTGTGCCCACGTGGTGCCTCTGCACAGTCTCACACCCTCCCCTCCTGCCCCCTTTCAAAAGCTGTCTTTGCTCCTTCATCCTGGAACCATCACTGCATTCTCCAGACCCTGCTTCTTGGTGGGGGTGCAGAGCTGAATCAACTCTGGTTTCTCTCTTCCTTTGAAAAGCTCGCAGGACTGCCTCCTCCACCAAACTTCTGAATACATTTTCCCCCCTCACTGGCACCCTGGAGAGTCTGCCCCAACACAACTGAGCGTTAGTTTGCTGGGAGATTCTGTGTACAGGAATCTTTATTGTTAATAACTTCTAAAAGGCCCGAGTCTTGTATTGGTCCTGCTGAATCCACTGCGATTTCTGGTTCTGCCAAGGATCTGCTTTTTGCTTTTGGAAGTCCTTTCTTGTGTCTGTCTTAAATCCCTCCCACTTTCTTGTGTACTTTTGTCTAAAGTCTTATTCCTCTTGGCTTTAGGGCACAGCTGAAGCATGCCCACGCGACTCTGGTGTCTGTTCAGTGTTCACGGAGTGCATATTGGTTGATTAGTGACTTCCTGGCACTTAGTAATCATTATTCCATCCCCTCCTCTGGGTTCTTTTCTCCAGACCTAAAAACTGCAGCTCCTGTAGCCTTTTTTCCCCTGTGTCTTTTCCTGAATCTCTTAATCACCACGTGGCTCTTCTTGAATTCTGTTAATCAGCTTCTTCTCCTTTTTTAATCATTAGTGAGAGTTTTGAAGAACATCTTTAAACCAGAAGCAAAAAAGAAAAGAAAATCCAGAAAGGGCCTGCGAGGGTGACTGGGCTCAGCTCTCTGCCTCTGGCCTGGCAGGCCCTTCCACCAGCTAATAGATCAAGCAGACTGTCTCAGATCAGCCCAAGCATCCAGTCTCCAATCTGAATGTGAGCAGCAGACAAATTAGATCTGGGGGATGAGAACAGAGCCTGTGGCCCCATTGACACTCTTCTTTAGACTGCCACTGGCCACTGCGGGCAGAAAAATCCAGTCCTTGATAGAATTTCGTTAGCCGGTTTAATTTAGGCAACTTTTATTCCTTCTTTCATTGTAAGTTCACAGACTCTCACAAGAGTTCTGGGTGCCACTTGTGTTATGTGCGTGTCTGTGTGTATGCCTGTGTGTGAGAGAGAGAAAAAGAGAAGGAGATGAACGCAGAGTAATTCACACTAAAATATTACTGACTTACTATGCAATGCCCGTAAAGGCAGAGCAAAGTGAAGGCAGGCAGTGAGAATGGGGCACCAGCCTCTAACCCATCTGCATCAGTAAAGCATTCAAGTTTATATTAAAGATCCATGTGATTTTTGCATTCTTCTTCTCCACAACATATACACAAAGGCAGATTTTCTAAACAAGGATATCATTTCACTGAACGCGTGAAAAATCACCTGAAGGGACTTCCCTAGTGGTCCAATGTAAAGAACCTGCCTGCCAATGCAGAGGACACAAGTTTGATCCCAGATCTGGGAAGATGCTGCATGCCATGGGACAAATGAGCCCACGTGCCCTCACTACAGGAACCTAGGCGCCCTGGAGCCTGTGCTCCATGACAAAAGAAGCCACTGCAGTGAGAAGCCCACACACCTCAACTAGAGAGTAGCCCTCGCTCTCCACAACTACAAGAAGCCCGTACACAGCAATGAAGAAGCAGTGCAACCAAAAATAAAAATAATTAATTAATTAAAAATAAAGCTAGGCACTTAGGAATGGAATCTTCTATTAAAAAAAAAAAATCACCTGAAGTCCCAACCCTTGCCATGTGACATCATCCACTTTTTCCCTTCTATACTATTTTCCTTTATTTTTTAAATTTTATTTATGTTATTTATTTTTGGCAGTGCTGGGTCTTCATTGCAGTGCACTGCCTTCTCACTGTGGTGGCTTCTTCTGTTGCAGGGCACAGGCTCTAGGGCACTTGGGCTTCAGTAGTTATGATGCATGGGCTTACTTACTCCATGGCATGTGGGGGATCTTCCTGGATCAGGGATTGAACCCATGTCCCCTGCATTGGCAGAGGGATTTTTTACCACTGAGCCATCAGGGAAGCCCCCTTCTATACTATTTTCTATTAATGAATACACATAGTTTGTTTCAATACATATTAAATATTTAACATTATAATATATATTTCATCTATATACAAATAAAATAAAGTTTTACATTATTTACTGCTATGTAAAAAGATCCTGGCAATTTACAGAGTGGTGTCAGGTCCGGACAGGGAAGATGGCTCACCTGACCTCAGGTGTGAGCCTTCCAGGAACTGTGCACATAAAATGGAGGAAGGAAGAGAGGGCAGAGGACTTTCTGGAAATGCACTGGGTGGGCGCTTGCTCAAGGCCATCAGGCCACTGCAGTGGGGAGCCTGTGGTGTGGACAATGCCCGGCTCTGGCTGGCCTGTGACCGCTGCGGGTCCACTGCGTTTTTTCCTCGAACAACCCACTTACAAACCTAGATTCATCTTCCTTGCAGAGGTCTCACTCTCTAGCAGAAAGCAAAACCCGCCAATTCCTAAAGAAGTGTTTTCTTGCAGGCATGAAAGTTAATGAGCTCCACCTTTGGCCTGGGTTAGAAAATTTCACTGTGGCCTTGGCAAGGCTAGCGCCAACACCAGGACGTTAAAGAGAGCCCAGGTTGAGAGCCAGGAGGAACAAAGGTAAGGCTGGCTGGCCTGGTTTCCTCGCTCACAGTCAGGAGAGAAAAAAGAGAGAGGAACAAAGCACCTGGCTACAGAGGTGCTTCCCCAAGTTGTTCTGGAACCATCCGTCTCTGCAGGCTGCACAATGCCCTCCTTATTCCCGGTCATCACCACAGCTGACGTGGAGCCTCCCCGGCAAATGTTCAGACCTGCGGCTGCCAGCACGTCTCGGGCAGATTCCTTCAGTCACTGGGGTGGTTCCCGCTCTCAGCAGAGGAGGAAAAAGCCATGTTTGCCTCACAGTCTCTGGTTTTTGGAAAACAGTTGGCAGACTGACTGAATAAACACGACATGTCGCCTAGCTATCAATAAGTATTTGTTCATTCTCAGTATGTGGTTTTGAGCACCACCTATGCTCCAGGGGCTGGAGACATAGCTGTGAACAGAACAGACACAGACCCTCTGTGAAAGGAAGCTTGGGATGGCAGGGGTGACCATCGGCATTAAACAATCAAAATAATTTCAGGTACTAATAGCGCAAGACAGTGAGACAGAAAATGAGAGTGTGTGTGGGGGATTTGTCTTAGGATTCTCAGGGGAAGCTTCCAGTGACACTGTCACTAAAATCAGAATCACCTGAGGAGCAGCTGAGGGAAGGTGCAGGCAGACCAGTTTTCCAGGCAGAGGGAACAGGATGTGCAAAGGCCCTGAGGCAGCAACATGTTTGACAACTTCAGGGAACCGAAGTGAGAGCTGACAAGGAAGTGGTGGTGATGAGCACCAGGCAGAGACCAGGTTTATTAGAGGAATCACTACGTCTAACATTGTAGAGTGTGTTACAGTTTGCAGAAGGCTTTAAACATATACTACCTCCATTCAGTCATTTCCCTTATTAATATTCCTTACCAAACAGATAAAGAAACTGATGCTGAGGAGGTAACTTCCTCAAGGTCACAAACTAGGAAGTGGTGGGACAGAATTCTGACCAAGGACTCTGCACAACTCCAGAGGGCGATATCCACACAGCCAGGGGAGCCGTTTGTATTACTGCTTGGAGCTTGTGCAGTGCACGACCTGTGCCACTGTACATTATGACCCTGTGTCAGCTCAGGTCTATTTTCTCCAAATTTCTTCTTTTTTTTTTTCTGTGCTGATGCTATTGAAAATACAAAGAATAAAAAATAATATTTTAGCTGTTGATGAGCACAGGATGTAGTTGAAGAGAAAGAACATAAAAAAAGGTAGTGGGTAATAGACAGTATTTTTTCCAGCAAAGACATTATGGATGATTTGGTAGGGGCTGTGAGGTTTGTACCTGGTTTGAAGATTTCAATTGGTGGACATATAGGCAAAAAAAAAAAATCACAGGACATCACCACATGCATATGCAATGAAATCTTGGTCTGTTGTGGACCATCACGAGAGCTAGCCTCCAGCAGCTGCCAATTTTTTTTTAATGAACGTTTATTATTCTATCAAGTAAAAAATGAACCATACAGGCAAACCAAATTTTGGCAAACTTAAGAAGAGGAAAAAAAATCATCTATAATCTCATTCATGAAACAACTACTTTTCACATTTTAATGTAGTTCCTTCTGGTTTTTTTGCCCAGGGAAGTAATTTGTGTGTGTGTGTTTATGTATTTATACATATATAGAGAGAATTACTATATATGAATGTGTATATATATGTGTGTGAGTGTGTGTGTGATATGGGCTTCCCTGGTGCATCAGATGGTAAAGAATCCACCTGCAATGCAGGAGACCTGAGTTCAATCCCTGGGCTAGGAAGATCCCCTGGAGGAGGGCATGGCAACCCACTCTGATATTCTTGCCTGAGGAATCCCATGGACAGAGGAGCCTGGCAGGGGTCGCAAAGAGTCGGACGCAACTGAGCAACTAAGCACATTATATATAATATGTGTGTATATACACATACTACAAGTACAAATACACACATAGCCTCACCTTTATTGATGTATAATTTAAGTACTTTAAAATTCACATATTTTAAGTGTGCAGGTTGATAAGTTTTGACTTTTTCAGGTATGCACCTGAGTAACCACTGCTGTGCTAAAGACTGGAGCGCTTTCCTTTCCCCCAAAGTTCCCTTTACCCTTTAGCCCATTCCCCCTGGGCTCCCTCCCTCCTTCAGGTAATCACTGACTCACATCTATAGCCTTGAACTAGTTTGGCCTGTTCCAGAACTCCACATAAATGCAGTCAAGTGTGTGCTCTTCTGTCTCTGGCTTCTGTCACTCAGGGTGTTCTTGAGGATTATCATGTTAGCATGTATGCACCAGCAATTTATTCCTTTTTATTGCTGGTTAGCATTCCGTTTAAAGAATACACAAGAATTTGTTTATTCATTCACCTGTTAATGGACATGTGGGTTGTTTCTGGTTTCTGGTCTAGAGATATTTTGAATCTAACAGCTATGAACTTCTTGTGCCAGTCTCTTTATGATGCTTTCCTTTCTCTCGGGGAAACATCTGGGAGTGGAATTGCTGGGACATAGGGTAGGTCTGTATGTATTGCTTTGTGGAAAACTACCCAACAATTTTCCAACTGGTGCAGCGTCTACAATGGATGGAGTCTAAGTTCTCCACATCCTCACCAGCACTTAGTATGGCTGCTTTTTGATTTTAGCTCTTTCTTGGAGTGTGTGGTGATGCTGGTTTAGTTGTTAAGTCGTGTCCAACTCTTGCGACCCCATGGACTGTAGCCCGCCGGGCTCCTCTGTCTGTGGGATTCTCCAGACAAGAATACTGGAGTGGGTTGCCATTTCCTTCTCTAGGGGATCTGCCTGACCCAGGGATCGAACCCAGGTCTCCTGCACTGCAGACGGATTCTTTACCAATGAGCTACAAGGGAAGCCCCCTTGGAGTATGTGGTAGTTTTAATTTGCATTTCCCTGGTCACTAGTGATGTTGAGCGTTGTTTCACAGACATGTGTTTTCATTAGCTGTAATTCTTTGTGTTCGCTGCTTTTTAAATTTACACTTAATATTACCATTCTTTTCTGCTATATTATAGCGTTCACGATCACTATATTAATGGCTTCTAATATTTCAACAAGGGAATTCTATACAACTGATTTAAATATTCCTCTATTAGACATTTAAGGACTTTCTTAGTAGCTCAGTTGGTAAAGAATCTTCCTGCAATGCAGGAGACCCCAGTTCAGTTCCTGGGTCGGGAAGATCCACTGGAGAAGGGATAGGCTACCCACTCCAGTATTCTTGGGCTTCCCTTGTGGCTCAGCTGGTAAAGAATCCACCTACAATGTGGGAGACCTGGGTTTGATCCCTGGGTTGGGAAGATCCCCTGGAGAAGGAAAAGGCTACCCACTCCAGTATTCTGGCCTGGAGAATTCCATGGACTATACAGTCCATAGGGTCACAAAGAGTAGGACACGACTGAGCAACTTTCACTTTCTACTAGACATTTATAGGACTTCCAGCTCCCCACATTTCTGAATAACACTGAAATTGATGTATGGGTACATAGATTTCCCCCATATTATAGATTATTTATTTTATATTAATAGCAAAATAAAATGACCAGATCCACGGCATTTTTTGTGGCTTCGGGAGCATAAAATATGAACTGAACATCAAGACCAGTGTCTTCAAAGGCACAAGCTAAGCTCCCTTCCCATATCAGCTCTGGACTTGGGTCTCAGAAGGGGGCCCCTTTCATGAATGCAATCCTTCTGTCGAAAGGCAGAGCTGATGGCAGCTTTGTAGCCAATTTTTTAAAAAAATTTTTATTGGAGGATAATTGCTTTACAATACTGGGCTGGTTCCTGCCATACATTAACATGAGTCAGCCACAGGTAGACACATGTCCCCTCCCTCTTGTCCCTCCCTCCCATCTCCCACCCCATCCCAGCCTTCTAGGTTGTCCCAGAGCACTGGACGGAGCTCCCTGTGTCACACTGCAAATTCCCACCAGCTACGGAGAACAGTGTGACGATTCCTTAAAAAACTAAGAATAAAAATACTATATGACCCAACAATCCCACTACTGGGCATATAGCCCGAGAAAGCCATAATCGAAAGAGACGCATGTATCCCAATGTCATTACAGCACTTTTTACAATAGCTAGGATATGGGAGGAACCTAGACATCCATTGACAGATGAATGCATACTGAATTTATGGTACGTATACACAATGGAATATTACTCAGCTATAGAAAAAGAACGCGAGTCAGTCCAATGAGGTAGATGAACCTAGAGCCTATTATACAGAGCCTATTATCAGAAAGAGAAAGTGATGCTGAGGAGGTGAAGACTCATTGACACCACGTGGTGGTAAAATGGGCTTCGTTCTCCCTCCAGCCACAAGGAAATGTGAGACAAGAAGAATTCTGGGTGCCTCGTCCCCTAAGAACCATCTGTGCAGCCGCCCAGCCAAACGGCCTTTGGATCCCTCAGTGGCAGTTTCAGAATCTCCATATGTGAAGCGTTTGACTGAGGGGGTGAGAACTTGCCTCGAAGGGTATTTTGATGCCAGGCACAGCGTTTTCATTCAGGCTACATGTTTGTTTGAGGGGCACATGTTTGTTTGGGGGACCCTGGGAGGACTGATGATGATGCGGAGGGGTGAGAGAAAGGAACGGGGTGGGGCACAGCCCCCTGCAAAGACAGCAGGTTGATCCTGCCTCAGTGTAGGCATGAGGTGGGCACCCAGGAAAGCACATTCATCCCAACAGGTCAGCAGAGACTCTTATCAACTCCTCTCCAAGCATCCGAAAACTGTCCAAACCTAACAAGAGCCATATTTTATGTGGTTCCAGGTCGCCCTCCAGATTCTTCTTTCAGGAAGAATTGTCCAGGAAGGTGAAAAGCAGAAGGAATTTAGCAACTAGTCCTGTGGGTACCACATTCAGGCCTCCTGGTGGAAAAAAAAAAGCCTCGGGCCAGGTTGCCGAGGCCCCTTTTCCCCACTGGCCTCCTCCCAAGAGTCTCAGCTGAGCTCCTGTGCTTCCTCTGGGCACCCTTCATGATGCCCCAAAGGGCCACCAGCAGACCACCTGGCTCTGCCCTGAGTCCCGACACCCGCCAGCAATTCCCAGAAACTCCCGGGGCTACTCAGCCACTTTGTCTTTCCTCCTCTAAATGTGACCTTATCAAGGACAAAAACCATTCCTTGTTCATGATGTCCTAGTCTGGGTTCCCCTCAAGCAGACCCTGAAATGAGGATTCAAGGGCAAGTCATTTATTTAGGGAGCTGGTCCTGATGGGGGAGGGTGGAAGTGAGCCAGAGAGGGGGCAAAAAGACAGGGTGAATAGTCAAAACGGTTCCCTGTGGGCTGTAGGCACCAGGGGCTTCTGTAGGCACCTGGGGGACCTGTGGGGGATGGTACACAGCAGTCCTCCAAATGACCACACCTGAGCAGAAGGGTACCAACTGCCAACAGTCACTGGTTGAGGATGTCCCCGGGGAGACTTTAATCGCTGGCCTTGCAGCTGCACCACCTGCAGGCAGGGTAGGCTCCAGCAGCTGGAGAAAGCCACCCAGCAAAGAGGCACAGGTGCTAGCAGCTGGAGGTCAGGCTCCCTCGGGCACTGAAGGGGTAGAACCAGGAGGTTCCCTAGTGCAGCTCAGCACCGGCGAGGAACAGGTCCTCATCGGGCCAGGGTGGCTGAGTCCAGAGGTCTCAAAGCTTTATGTGCTGTGCTGTGCTTAAGTCTCCCCGTCGTGTCCAACTCTTTGCAACCCCATGGACTGTAGACCACCAGGCTCCTCTGTCCATGGAATTCTCCAGGCCAGAACACTGGAGTGGGTAGCCATTCCCTTCTCCAGGGGATCTTCCCAACACAGGGATGGAACCCAGGTCTCCTGCATTACAGGCAGACTTTTTATTGTCTGAGCCACCAGGGAAGCCCAAGAAGCCCATGAATACTGGAGTGGGTAGTCTATCCCTTCCTCCAGGTGATCTTCCCAACCCAGGAATCAAACCGGGGTCTCCTGCATGGCAGGCGGATTCTTTACCAGCTGAGCCACCAGGGAAGCCCCTCAAAGCTATAGCTCCTGTCCATTCTCCAGCAGCCCCTCAGTATGGCCGTCAGCCAGCAGCACTATTTTAGGACCAGACCCCGGAGATCAGTACCCTTTACGTTTTTGAGCAATTGATTCTCAAAGTGTAGTTCCTGGACCACCAGCAACACCCGGGAACTTGTTAAAAATGCAGATTCTTCGGTCCTACCCCAGCCCTGCTGCATCAGGATTCTCAGGGGTGGGGCCCGGGAATCTGTATTTAACAAGCCCTCCAGCTGATTTGATTCCACTCCCCGCCCCCAGTTTGAAATCCACCATTTGAGACTCTAACATCTAGGACAGTCTCTAAGGCAAGGCCATTTGCCCTTTGGTTAGACTGTTCCTCACTCCCAGCCTCCAGCAGCAGAGGCAGAAGGAGATGGAACCACTAGAAAACTTGGAGACTTTGGCCCTATTTTTGTGTGTTTTCCTTTTCTCTTTGGGCTTATCAGACAGAAGTTTTACCTGATTACCAGTGACCTCGAAAGGAAAGCGGTGAAGGCGTATGTACTATGGAAGCTAATGGGACAGATGTCTGTGCTGGATTTGACGAGAGACAGAGAGGGTGGGGGATGCCTCTGCCCCTCTTTGTTTTCCTGAGCTAATATTTAAATTCCTCTGCTTGCCCTCTGAACACACCAGGTGGGCAGTCGGGGAAAAAACCAGGAGTTGGCTCTGCATATTTAAATCAATCAGACAGGATATGAAAAGGGAATAGGTAAAGGTGGGAGGTACCCCCGCAGTCAGTTTATGTGGGAAACGTTATGTATAAAGGATGAACTTGGTCTAACTGTGTTGGGAAATTGGTCTAACTGTGTTGATGCTGGCCCGGAGAATACCTGGCATTGGAGGGTTTAAAGCTGCTCCCAGCCTTGGGGGGCAGACACCTCGCTGCTTCTCCAGCAGAGCTGGCCCGGGACGGCACCCAGATGGGGTTCAGTTCTAGGTGGGGTTGGGGGGAATCCTCTGACACCAGTGGGGACAGCAGGTCGGGTGGAGGCTGCCCCAGGGTGTGACATCACAATGTAGTCCATTCAGGGTCTGGGGGTTGACTTGCCCCTGGACTGGGGTATAAGCTGACCCCCCTGCCCAGGGCTGGCCCACACTTACAGGCCAGGTAACCCAGATACGCTGACCTTCAGCGCCGACTTTCAGGCACCCTTGGTGAGTACTGGCCAAGCACTGAGGGGGTCTCACAGGGTCACGACAGCATCATCCAGCCTGGGGACCCTTCCTGGGAAGCTGCTTGCCTGACCCCTCACCCCTTTTCCAGCCTCTGCCTGCGGGTTTACCAGCTGCAGGAAGTGATATTCTAATCACCTCCAGGCCGCTCTGCCATCTGCCCCAGCTCCCTGGGCAAAGGCCAACAGTGTCCTGATAGACGCCAGGGGCAGGGAGGCAGGCTGTCAGATGGCAGGTCCACCACGGCACCCCCTGACCTCCCGGTCCTGGTGAACGGAGGTCATAGGCCATCTTCGGTCGAGGACACACCTCATGGGCGCTGAGCAGATGGAGCCTTGGGTGTGCACTGGATGCCAAAACCACCACCTTTTCAGAAACGTGCACCAAGGCCCCTCCTCTCTGCACACTCTCTGTCTCTGATTTTTTTTTAATTAATTACTTTATTTATTATTCTTGGCTGCACTGGGTCTTTCTTGCTGCTCAAGGACCTTTCTGTAGTTGAGGAGAGCTGTGATGCACAGACTTCTCACGGTGGAGGCTTCTCTTGTTCTCCTGTTTCAGAGTATGGGCTCTAGACACAGGCTTAATAGCTGTGGTGCACAGGCTCCGTGGCCCCACAGCACGTGGATTCCTCCCGGACCAGGGATGGATCCCGTGTCCGCTGCATTGGCAGGCGGATTCTTAACCACTGGACCACCAGGGAAGCCCTCTGCAGGCTTTAACTCCAACTCGCCACAGCCCTCGGGTATGTCAGGACTCCTCCTGCCCTTCCAGGACAATGAGGGAGATGTGAGCTGGTGGTGGAAAGAGGGTGGATGACTCAGAACACCAGGAGAGCAGGCAAATCGGAGGAAGGTGGTGGGGAATGGAGCCACCTCTCTAAGAGGATCCTGGCTCTTCCAGCTGGGCCACCAGCCCTTGGCCGAGGATGGCTTGCAGCCAAGAGCTGGACTCTGTGCAGGGACACCAGGGCGCAGGGCGAGCCTCGCCGTGCCGCCCCCTACGCTTTCCCTTCGCCCGCCCATCCATCCGTTTCAGGCATCCAGACGGCCACTCGTCTTCTTGACGGGCGCCCGCAGGCCAGTTGTTCTGGGGCCCGTGGTTTTCAGCAGCTTCTGGCTTTACCTGAGTGCATCAGGCAGTAAGCAAGGAGGGTTCATGGAGAGACCTTTGACCCTGAGGCTTTGCCATCCCGCCTTCCTCTTCCTGGGATGGCTGACCCAGACCTTGACATTGACGTCTCACACTTGAGTCCCAGGTATCAGTTGTCACCAAGTCTGCTGAGAACACTGTCTCCACCCCAGGCCCACAGAATGGGAAGTATAGTCTAGGGGCCAGAAGGCCCCAGGGGCCACCTGTATCCCTACCTCCCACCTTCTCTGCACCAGCCCCCAGTTGGAGAGGAGGGCAGGAACACGTATGAGGCATCCATGGTGTATCAGACCTGCCGCCGCATGTCCTTGCTTTATCTTTTTAATTTTTTTATTATTTTTATTTTATTTTTCATGTCCTTGCTTTAAATTCTGCCACCAGGAAGGTAAAGCTTATAGACACAGAAACCAGGAACTATGTTTTAAGAGGGGTTTTAAACTAGAATTTATATATACTTCATGTACAGGCAAGCTGTCCAGCATGAGAGAGCCCTGAAAATAGAATGAGCTGCTTTGTGAGGCAGCCATTGGAAGCGTCTAGACGAGCTGGGTGCCTTCTGCCAGCAGCGCTGGGGTGGGACCCTTGTGATCAATTGGGAGCTGGACCAAAAAGATATTGAAAGGCCGATCTGTATCTTGGATGTAGGATCTGGGTCTCAGCACCTGGCTAACCTTCCATGTTTCAGTCCAACTGGGTCAGGCCTCCCAAGGTGGCTACAAACATGGTTAGAGGGGAGAGCTTGAAGGAACCCGAGGGATCAGCTCCGCTGGGCCCCAGGTAGGAAACCGGGGCCCCAGGCTGGTTAAGGGGAGAGGCCGCAGCCAGTCTGCAGAATGAATGCTTGTTGAATGAATGAAGGAGTGACAGCGCCAGGTTGGAACCAGCCTGCACATGATTTGAACATCTCTCAGCCTGACTATCCTCTTCTCCTAAGACTTTTGACTATCAAATCATGATTCGGCCGACACTCACTGAGCACCTCCTGGGTATCAAGTGTGTGCGCAGAGATTATTTCATGCAGCCCTCCCGTAGCCCATCAGGTGGGTGTCCCCACCTTGTTTCTCAGATGAGGATGGTTGGGTGCTGGTCCAGAGTGGGGTGAACGTGTGGAGATGTCACAGACAGTAAGGACCATGAAGTCCTCTAACTCGAGGGAAGGCCTGCGTCTCCGCCTGCATCTCTGCCTGCATCTCCACCTGCTGCCTCCCAGGTTGGGCAAGGAAGCACGGTTCTTCCTACCCTTCCAAATAACAAACTGACCCGAACTCACTCGGTCCCTCAGGGGCTGTCTTAGCCCCCGCCCCCAACTCTGAGCTGGCTGACATTGGGCCCCCCATGGACCCGCCTGGTTCACTGCCCGTGTGTCTGGCTCTGATGGGACCCCAGCAGATGTTTTGTGCTGAGGAAGAAAATATGGCTAATCAAAAACAGCTCCAACTAATCGTAGCAATTTCCCTTCTGCTAGTTGCCCTGAAATAGTAGCCACACTCTGTTCCTTTTTTTACATCAGGGAGCCCTAAACTGGCAGCTTAAATGAGCTTGCAAAGAAGGCTACTAAACAGCCTCTTTGCTGCCAGTTACCTGGGTTAAGCTCTAGAACGTGCTCTCCAGGTGACACCCCGGCTCCGTTATCCATGGGTTTGGCTCTTGCTGGGGGTCATAGGGCTGGAGGAACCTCATTGAAACCCAGGGAAACCCAGAACCTCACAGGAGATAACGAGGTGCCAAGCCCCAGAACACCTGGTCTGACCTTGAACCCTGGCTCACTACTGATTTGCTCCATACCCAGTGGCGGCCAGTAGGACTTCGTGTGTTGACAGAAACATTCCCATCCACGCCACCCTGTACGGTAGCCACGAGCCACACATGACTGCTGAGCTTTTGAAACGTCGCTCGTGGGGCTGAGGAACCACATTTTTTATTAAATTTCACCTTCATGTAAGTTTAAGTTTTAGTAAAAGAGCCTAGTGTGACCATTGGCCGCTAAACTGTAAAGTGCCCTGTAGCCCTGCCAGCTCCTGTGACTTCATCTCTTGACCTAGCCCCCTCCCCCAGCTTCCTCTCTCCCTTCGCACTCACCTGCCAGACCAGCCACCCCTGCCCCAAACAGGCCTAAGCATTTCCCCCATCCCTTGGCGACACTCCTTTCCTCTGGCTCAACATTGGGACCTCAGGTCAAGTGTGTCCCTTTGAAAGGCCCTTCCTTACGTTGTCCAAAGTCACACCCACCCTCCTCTCCAAATCACTCCTTATCCCGCTGAAATTATCATGTGTCTTAGTTCAGGCTGTTGTAGCACAATCCCATCGACTGGGTGACTTCTGAACAATAGAAATTAATGTTTCCCAGTTCCCGAGGCTGGAAGTCTGGCAGTGCTGGCCGGGTAAGGTTCTGGTGACGATCTGTTGTCAAGTTGCAGGTGCCCACTTTCTCTCTGACCCTCACACAGTGGAAAGAGAAGGAGAGAGCTCTCTGGAGTTCCCTTGATAAGGGCACTGATCCTGTTTACAAGAGCTCCAAAAACATTACTTTGCCGACAAAGGTCCATATAGTCAAAGTGATGGTTTTTCCAGTAGTCATATACAGGTGTGAGAGTTGGGCCATAAGTTAGGCTGAGTGCTGAAGAACTGATGCTTTCGAATTGTGGTGCTGGAGAAGACACTTGAGAGTCCCTTGGACTGCAAGGAGATCAAACCAATTAATCCTAAGGGAAATCAACCCTGAATATTCATTGAAAGGATTGACACTGAAGCTCCAATACTTTGGCCACCTGATTCGAAGAGCCAACTCATTGGAAAACACCCCGACGCTGGGAAAAGATTGAAGGCAGGAGGAGAAGGGGATGACAGAAGATGAGATGGCTGAATGGCATCACTGACTCAATGGGTATGAGCTTGAACAAACTCCAGGAGATGGTGAAAGACAGGGAAGCCTGGTGTGCTGTGGTTCCTGGGATTGCAAAGAGTTGGACACCGCTGAGTGACTGAACTGAACTGAACACCCTAATCACCTCCCAGAGGCCCCACATCCTAACACCATCACATGGGGTTAGGATTTCAACCAGTGAATTTGGAGGTGACACAAACATCCAGATGCCCTACATTGGGTTTGTGTGTTCTCCTGTTTATTGCTGTTCCCTCTCTGTGCAGGACTTGTCAGGGCCTTGAATAAGCTGGCGGACACTGCGAATCTCCAAGAGTTGGAGGAAGATTAGATACTATAGTCCTGTTAAGTGCACTGTGGAAAATTAACCTAACTCCACCCCTCTCACCTGATGGACGAAGCACGTGAGGAAGGGAAGTGACTTGGACAAGGTCAAGTCACTGTTTAGTTTCAGGCTGAGTCCCAGCTGCTGTCTCAGTGACCTAAGTGACGCTGCATAGAAGCATCACCTTGTACCTTGGGGGGCCCTGTCCCCAGTCCTGGGGGTTTTTCCTTCCACTGGAGAGTGTTCTTTTTTCTCCCAGACATCCCTGCACAAAGGTGCTGTGAGGGGTGGTAGGTGCCCAGAGGACCTCCTGTGCCTGGGACCGGCCCTAGCAGTGCAGACCTGGACGACTGCAGAAAGTGCAAGAAGCCTGTGGCCACCTGACGGGCAAGATGCCCGCATTGTGAGGCTGAAGAGGCTTGATGCCTGGGCAGATGTAGAAGAGTTGACCACCACCAGCGGCGCCAAGTACTCCAAGAAGGAGGGCCCCGAGGGAAGGTCACGCTCCGGAAACAAGCATGCACTCTAAATCCAGAAGTGGCTGTGCATCACATCCGTGGAAGGCTGATGTGCGTGACAGCTACAACAATGTTGCTGTTGAGGACCTGGTCCCAGCACTTCTCAGCCACTCCAAGACTCACGTTTATCAAGAAGAGAACACAGCCATTGGTTAGTCGGTGGGGCTTACAAATGTTAGCCACACAAGAAGGAGCCACGCTTTTCTCCTTGCTGAGTGTACCATCTTGACTGTGTTATTAGACTCTCTAAGCCTCAGTTTCTTCATCTGTTAAATGGAGCTGAAATGCATTCCTGCCTCCCAGCTTTGTTGGGAGGATTCAATAAGATTTCAGGCATGCTAAGCCACTTCAGTTGTAGCCACACTTTTTATAACCGTTTGGATTGTAGCCCATCGAGATCCTTTGTCCATGAGATTCTCCAGGCAAGAATACTGGAATGGGTTGCCATGCCCTCCTCCAGGCGGATCTTCCTGACCTAGGGACAGAACCTACATTTCCTGAGGCTCCTGCATTGCAGGCGGATTCTTTACCGCTACCACGGGGAAGCCCTCAGTGAGATTACACCTGTGAAACAGGAACGCTCCTGGTCCATCCACAGCAAGGGCTCCTAAAGGGATGGCAGGAACAGAGAGGTGGGATCAGGGCCAGCTTCCCAGGTGCTAAGGGGCAAAGCCAAGATCAGACCACGTCCAGCCAAAGCCTTGGCGTGGCTCCCTCCTGCCCTGGCACGGCTACTCAGAGAGGAGCAGCATTCACAAGCAGACAGCAATGGCTCGGAGCCCAGAGAGGAGAAAGGGCTGGTCTGAGTCTTCTTCTGTATATGGGGCAGGGTGTGGGGGGTGGAATATGTGTCTCTGGTCACTTCGAGGTGACCTGGTCCAAAGGCCAGGCAGAGAAGCAGATGCCATGAGCAGAGTGGGGTGTTCGTATCTGACCCTTTAGAGCAGAGTCAAGCGCCAAGCATGGCTTAATGGGCTTTGGCCGTCAGCGTTCAAGGCCGCCCAGAGGGAAGGGACTGGGGACCATGCCTTAGCATTTCAGGCCTGGTTTGCAAGCCCAGGAAGTCAAGGCTTCACTGGTGGATGCTTTCAGGTCCCAGTGGGATTGAAGGGGAGGTCCTGGGAGCATCTAGCCATTGAGTGGGGAAGGGAGTAGAGTCAGGCACGGTGTTTACCTGCTTGAGGATATGCTGCGTGGGGAAGGTCAGACCTGTCCCCAGGAAGCCATGTCCACAATTGAAGATGAGTGCCATTCTCGTAAGGCCTGAGACACGGCGGCAGAGTTGCCCAGTCTGGGGCACTGGTTCCCAAACCCTAAAAATGGACATCAAGTTTTCTTTCTATGTGCGAGTGGGGCATTTTTCCAGAAGGAAAGTCTATAGCAGGAGAGGCAAGCTGGTGGCATGGCTTGGCTGTATTGGGTCCACACTGTGTTTCAATTATGTGAATTCAGGTCCAACATTTAAAAATTAGGAACCTGTACATAAAAATAAAAATTTTGGTGTCTCTCAAACAACTCACAAGCTCTGGCCACCTGGGACCCACACCCCTGAGAGGGGCTCCCTGGTTGAAGTGGGGGGTGGGGCACCTGGTGGCTACATCTGCAACTTCTGTGGCCTCCCCGATCAACCCCAAACGTCACCCCACACTTACCATCACCCTCACCTTGTTTTTCCTCGCGGGTTTATTATGTTCACTTGCTTGGATCCTCTGGCTTTTTGCGTTTGTAACCTTTTAATGGGAACTTGGAATAGAGGCTCAACATGGTGTCTGTTTTCAAAAAGGAGTGTCTGTTTTCAAAAAGATTTCAGTTTCAACTGAGATCGCTTCCAGCCTAAACTCTTCCCTGATGATCCAGGATGGAGACCGACACTTAGTAGGGGCAGATTACAGCCCTGCCAGGGCATTCAGAATCTCTTCCCTTTAAGGGATGTGTGTTTACAAATGGGGAGGCTTATCTCGGGATGGCTATGAAACACCCAAAGGTGTCCAGAAACTCCTGAAACTAGTCTCTGCAAGGGTCCTATTTACAAGACACGTAGTTCATGTTCTACTCAGATAATCAAGCAGTAAGTGAAACCAATGGTAACCTTTGGGCAATCCTTTCTTTATGACTTTTGAAAGGGGACAGATCAGAAAGTGAACAGAACTCTCTGGCTGAGAGCACCTTTCTGCAGCCAGAGTTAACAAGACTCTGTCTTAAGCATGCATGCTAAGTCACTTCTTCAGTTGTGTCTGACTCTTTGCAACCCTATGGACTTATAGCCCACCAGGCTCCTCTGTCCATGGGATTCTCCAGGCAAGAATACTGAAGTGGGTTGCCATGCCCTTCTCCAGTGGATCTTCCCAACCCAGGGATTGAACCTGAGTCTCGTAAGTCTCCTGCAAGTTCTTTATCACTAATGCCACCTGGGAAGCCCTGAGTCTTAAGCAGGGCTTTGCATTTGGGAAGATGGAGCGAGTCACTCACAGCTAATTTCACATTGAGACTCACAGGAGCATAGACCCCCAGGCTCACAGCCCTTGGAAAGCGCTGGACCTGCAGTGCTGAGGACCAGACATAGGCAGGAGCACACATGTGAGCCAAGGGATAAAGAGTCTTGGACCAGAACCTGGACTAGAATCTAGGAATCTTGCCAAATGGCAAGTGGAAGATGCATACATATGGGCTTTGCGTGTCTTAGAATGGACTGAATATAACACTCCCAACGCAGCGCATCACTGCTTCCCTCCTGTACCATGGCGGACAGCTGCAGACCTCACTGGTATCTATCTGCACCCAAGCAGAGGAATTCAGTCCAGAGCTGAAGGGGAGAGAGTGACTGTCCAGGAATGCAGCAGAAGCCTTTCTTGATGACTCAGTGTTTGGGAACCAGGTGTTAGCTTGAGCATATGCGGCTTTGAGGCCTCTCGGTGCCCAGGGCCAGTTCATGCATTCTTATCTACAAAAGGGGATCATTGTAGACCCTACCTTTGCACCCCGATGAGGAGATTAAATGAGATGATATAGGAGAGGAGTTTCAAACACAGGAAGCCAGCTGTTAGTTAGCAGTCACTGAATCTCACTTAAATGCAAGAAGCCATTCGGGAAGGGATACGGGGGTGGGGGATGGGGGCAGAGGCGCCGGGGAAGGGAGGGTGGGAGGCTTGTATGCTTGCTCAGTCGTGTCCGACTCTCTGTGGCCCCATGGACTGTAGCCCGCCAGGCTCCTCTGTCCATAGAAGTTTTCAGGCAAGAATACTGGAGTGAGCGCGGCCTTTTCCTACTCTAGGGGATCTTCTCGACCTAAGGATTGAACCCGCGTCTCTTGCGTCTCCTGCAATAACAGATGGATTCTTTACAGCTAGTGCCACCTCGGAAGCCCATGGAAGGTGGAGCTGCGTTCAGAGCAGGTGGCTGCCTGGGGCTGTCCACCTGCAGGGGTTTGGGGGTTCGGGGTTGGTGGGGAAAGAATTGGGTGTTTATCTACCTGCAGGTCCCTGCGGTGGAAGCTTCGAGGCCCCAGGGGATGTGGGTGGGGCAGGGACTCCCTCTGAGAAAATTGCCTTCATGGTTCTGATTCCTTGAATTCCGATCCTGGAGCAGCAGACCTCAGCCCACATCCTATCCTGGCCCTTCCCTGGCTCCATGACCCTCTTTGCCTCTCCGAGCCATAGTTTCCCCATTGCTCAGAAGGGGAACAGTTCTCTAGTGCTGCCAGGTTAATTCTGAGGCTTAAGTGTGACCATGACGGTGAAGAGGCAGCAGGTGCCCAGCAAACGTGAGTCCCTGGGTTCCGTGTTCCTCACTTGCCCACCGCGGACATTCTATTCCCGCCCCAGGGGGATCCCGGCTGGCACTAACCGTCTCTCCAGATGAGAAGGACCCGCTAAATCCAGACTCGTGTTTGCCTCCGAGGCGACTTCTAAGTGATGGGTCATCTGTGTGCTCAACCGCAATTATCTCCCCAGCCATGTATTATCAGCTGGTTTCCCCTCCAGCTCCATGGTCTGTGGCTTTCAGATGCAGAGAGGGAGGCAGAATGCTGGCCTGACGGAGGCCAAACCAGAGCGAAATCCTAACGGGTAGAATTCCTGACTCTGCAGCTCACTGGGCAGCTCAGGGGCCAGAGTGTGGGTGGATGGAGGGGTTTTGGTGGAGTCAGAGGTGGGGAGAGGGTGGCTTGGAGACATGTGGGAGGCCCCGGTAGAATCTGACTTTCAGATAAACTACAAATAAGTTCTTTAGAATAAGTATACCTTGTGAAATTCTTGGGTGAGGCTTATACTAAGAAGTTACTTGTTTATTTGAAATTTAAACTGGGCACCTTGTGTCTTTGTTTCCTAAACCTGGCCACCATCATCATGGGAGCACAAACCCTCACCGATGTTTTGAGTTTGAGATCAGCCCAGCAACCACCAGTCAGCCCTGTAGTGGAGAAGGGTCATTGGCCGCCTGACAGCGTCTCTGTCTCCAGAAGCCTCACCCCAGGGCCTGTGAACCCCTCAACCAGGTCACCGTGACCGTATTGTCGTGTGCCTGGCATGCTGCAGTCCATGGGGTCACAAAGAGTCGGACACGACTGAGCGATTGAACTGAACTGTGGTCACAAACGCGCTCCACTGCACCTAGATGTTCAAAGAAAATGCACTTTGTTCTTCCACACTGGGATCCAGGCAAACATAGGCTAGAGGACAGTTCCGGGAAGCCGACCTAAGACCAGGATGCAGGTGCACCTGGCCCAGGGGACGAGGGAGGAGGGAGGAGGAGGAGGGAAGCAAGAGGGGGAGGAGTGAGCAGGACTGGGAGGCAAGAGGCTCTCGCAAGAGCCCGGGAGTGGGAGTCATGCCAACAAGCTGGTCCCGCCCCAGGACGAGGGCACCGGGCTTTGTACTCAGTGTCAGGGTCGCTGCTGCTCTCAGCCTCCCAGGCGTCTCCGGGTGTGGTACATCCTCTGCTGGCAGATAACCCCGGGAGAGCCTCCGCTGAGTGTTGGAGGCAGCACTTTTAGCAGTTGGGCTGGTCCAGGGGATCTGGGCCTGGCGCCAACTGCACCTAAGGCATATTCTCTGTTCAAGTTCAGGCTGTGTCCCTTCAGTGTGAGCAGTCCACTGTCCAGGCCGATTTAAAGGGTCTCTTTTTGGAGACAGTCTTCTTACAACTGCTCTCCACCTCTCCAGCCTCCCTAAGGAGTTCTGGGCTGTGGGGCTGGGACAACACTTGCGGGTTTGATATCTTGTGGTATCTGCAGGATGATGGCCTGACCCCTGAGGTCTGCAGGGATGACCAGCCCCTTCTGGTCTTCTAGGGATAGTGACACCCAGTGCTGTAGTCTATGGCTCGGCCATTTGCTCTAGTTGTTAGGTCCCCGATCCTGGGACTGCTTCATCCTGATGCCAGGCTTTGGCTCGCCCATCAGCCCTATGAGATCTGCCTGGTGCTCAGGCTCACCTACCCAACCCTTGCTCTTGGCTGCTGTACCCCTGCCCTGACCCCTGGGAGTGGCCTGTTCTCATCATCTCCTGGGAAGCCCAGGGAAGCAGGACACTGGGTCTCGTGCAGTATCACCAGGGCCCGGCCAGTGAGTCAGAACTTTCCCTCTGGAATCCAATGTGTCTGCCCACTTTGAGAATTTTGTCCCTTATTACCTGCTTCTCAAACATCCTGTTTCTTTTGGTGAGTAATGGGGTGAGCTCTCTTTTTCCTCTTTCTAGAATTTTCTTCCATCTGGGGAAGCTCCTCCCAAGACAGCATTGCTGCCCCCTCCTCTCTGGGGTTATAGTGGCAATGAGGGGAGGAATCTGAAAGCTCTATCCATAAGGGGGTGTAAATTAAGAAGTTAAAACCATGTGTCTGTTATAGGATACCCATGTTCATAGCAGAATTATCCACAAAGGCTTGAAGGTGGAAACAAAGCCAGAAGTCCGTCAACGGGTAAATGATTCTAAAATGTGGTTCATGGACACAATGAAATATTATGATTCAGCATTAAATTCTTACACATGATACAGCATGTGTGCATGCTTGCTAAGTCACTTTAGTCGTGTCCGACTCTTTGCGACCCCATGGACTGTAGGCCACCAGGCTCCTCTGTCCGTGGGATTCTCCAGGCAAGAATACTGGAGTGGGTTGCCAGGCCCTCTTCCAGGGGATCTTTCTGACCTAGGTATCGAGTCTCTTATGTCTCCATTGGCAGGTGGGTTCTTTGCCACTAGAGCCACCTGGGAAACCCAAATAGATGAACTTAAGGACATTAGTTGAGTTGAGTTCAGTCACTCAGTTGTGTCTGACTCTTTTTGACCCCATGGACTGCAGCATGCCAGGCCTCCCTGTCTATTACCAATTCCTAGAACTTGCTCAAACGCGTGTCCATCAAGTCCGTGATGCCAACCATCTCATCCTCTGTTGTCCCCTTCTCCTCCTGCCTTCAATCTTTCCCAGCATCAGGGTCTTTTCAAATGAGGAAGCTCTTCACATCAGGTGGCCAAAGTATTGGAGTTTGAGCTTCAGCATCAGTCCTTCCAACGAATATTCAGGACTGATTTCCTTTAGGATTGACTGGTTTGATCTCCTTGCTGTCCAAGGGACTCGCAAGAGTCTTCTCCAACACCACAGCTCAAAAGCATCGATTCTTTGGCCCTCAACTTTCTTTATAGTCCAGCTCTCACATCCATACATGACTACTGGAAAAGCCATAGCTTTGACTAGACCGAGATTTGTGGGCAGTAAGGACACTATGCTAAGTGAATTAAGGCAGCCACAAATACTGTTCGATTCCACTTCTGTGAGGTCCCTAGTCACATTCTTAGAGACAGAAACTAACATGGTGGTTGCCAGGGCCCAGGAGCTGTTGTTTAATGGATATGAAAAAGATTTGAAAATGGGTCACACAACAGTGTGAATAGACTTAACACCGCAGAATTGTACACTTGAAAATTGGCTGCTGCTGCCGCTGCTAAGTCACTTCAGTCGTGTCTGACTCTGTGTGATCCCATAGACAGCAGCCCACCAGGCTCCCCCATCCCTGGGATTCTCCAGGCAAGAACACTGGAGTGGGTTGCCATTTCCTTCTCCAATGCATGAAAGTGAAAAGTGAAAGTGAAGTCTCTCAGTCGTGTCCGACTCTTAGCGACCCCATGGACTACAGCCTACTGGGCTCCTCCGTCCACGGGATTTTCCAGGCAAGAGTACTGGAGTGGCTTGCCATTGCCTTCTCTGTGAAAATTGGCTAGGATGGTAAATTTTACTTTATGTATATTTTTACCATAATTGAAAATTAAAAGCAAAGGAAAAAAGGCACCTGTAACAAGGCAGATGTCTTGTCCATGGAGGGTAGCTAATATACTCATCTATTCCTTAGGTGATTTTTTTTTTTTTTTTAAGATCACCCCTGGATCCTTTGCAGAGAACAGGCTCCCAAAGAAGAGGAAATAGTTTCATGAAAGAAAAGTGTAGCCAGGAACAGTCCCAGCTAGAACCACCCCCAGACAAAGGCTATGTGGCAGACAGGATTTCAGACAAAGGAGCAAGTATTTTTAGGGAAAGAGGGTTAGGAGGCTGAGAGTCGTGGACAAGAGAGGTGATATCTCGGTGAGCCGGGGAGATAGACCATCGCAGGTGGTCTGGGCTGCAGGCAGTGATCTTAGCTCACGGTCTGTAAAGCCTTTCTTAGAACTGCTGGGGGTGGAATTTTGGGGGGGGTACAGATTATTTTTTGGATTTTAGAAAAGCAATACAGTGCCTATTCTGTGCATCTGAGACCATTCTCAGTGTAGTCTGGCTCAGTACCCTGTAAACAAAGCCATTAATATGCCTGTGGCAAAATGTATAAATATTCACACTAAGTGGCATAATAAAGACTATAAATAGCCTCATGTCAGTTCAGACTAGGTTTTGCTGCCAAGAAGTTTCAAAAAAACAAACAAAAAAAAAAATCTGGTTTCCAGAGCTTTTTGGATTTGGGATTTGAAAATGGCAGAATAGGGATTGGAAACCTGTGTGAATTCTGTACCATCCACAGACTGTAAAACAAAGACACACCATGTTGGAAGGGACCAGAATGGTGAGTTCCAGCAAACCCAACATTCTGATTTTACAAATATGAAATGAAAGTTTCTTGCCCAGGGTCACACTGCTGGTCATGGGCAGAGAGACTCAAGTAAGTCTCTGACACCCAACCAGCGTGCCCAGCAGGGGGCTAGCCATGGCCTTCAGACTCAGATTGCCTTTGGAGTGGGGTCTGCAATCCATGGAGCCAAACCTCCTCCTCCTTTCTAGTTCCTTTAAGAGGGGCCCTCTTGCCTCAGGGAACAGCCTCCCTTATCGCTGAGTTCACCTTGTTACACCTCCTGACAGGCCAGTCAAGTTTCCTCTGGGCAAGGCACCTACAGAAGGACTTGTCCTACGGGTTCATAGACAACTCACAGAGCCTTGCATGCAGATGGTGCTCAGTAAAGACCTGCGAAATCATTGAGGTTATTTGGGTATGCATCAGGGGTAGACCCATCCAGAGAAAGAGCTGTAATTAAAAACTCATGTGTAAGACAGCCACCAAAGATATTTGCTCTTGTAGAATTGGAGCTAAGGGCAAGGAAGGTAAATATTACCTTCATTTTTTACTTTTTTTTTTTTAAAAGATTTGTTTTTGACCGTGGACCCTTTTTAAAGTCCTTATTGAATCTGTTACAACATTGCTTCTGTTATAATATTGCTTCTGTTGTTTGTTTTGTCTTTTTGGGCTCCAAAGCATGTGGGATCTTAGCTCCCCACCCAGGGATCGAACCCGCACCCCCTGCATTGGAAGGTGAAGTCTTAACCACTGGACCACCAGAAAAGTTCCTCACTATTATTTTTGAATGATGAGCATTAATGGTCATTGAAAATGATCTTTCCATCCCTGATGCCCAAGTCATGGGACTGATCCTGCCCTAAGACTGGGCAGAATGAAGATGCTTTCATGCCTATAGTAGTACATAGCACATAGTAAAGTGAAAATGTGAGAGTGCTAGTCACTCAGTCGTATCCAACTCTTTTGCAATCCCATAGACTATAGCCCGCCAGGCTCCCCTGTCCGTGGAATTCTCCAGACAAGAATACTGGAATGGGTAGCCATTCCTGTCTCCAGGGGATCTTCCTGACCCAGGGATGGAACCCAGGTCTAATACATTGCAGGCGGATTCCTTACCATCTGAGCCACGAGGGAAGGCCCAGTGCACCACAAATGCTTGTTGAATGAGTGAGTGAAGGAATGAACACCAGAGGGTGAATTTAGTTAGGACTCTTTGCTAACAAAGCACAATTTCAACTTAAACTAATTAAACAAAAGTGGAAAATATTGCCTGATGTAGTTAAAAAGTAGAGGGGCTCCTGCCTTTAGGCATGGCTAGATGCAGGCCTGCAAATGATTACTGGGGAATCTCTCTCCTTATCTCAGATCTGACTTTCCTATATGTCATCCTCTGTCAAGGGAAGGTTCTTGGGAGCAGGTGATGGCAGAGATGGTTACAGCAGTTCTGGTGTGACATTCTACCAGCTGAGTAGCCCTTGCAGAGAGAGGAAGCCTCTTTACCAGCAATTCAAAAAGAAGTCCTGGACTTGGCTCAGGCTAGGGAATGCACTCATCTATAAACCAGTCCCTGTGGCCAAAGTGATCACTAGTTTCATTGGCTGCTGTGTTTTGAGGATTTAAGGATGGATCCTGAATTTATCCATAAATCTGCTTAATTTAGGAACTATTTATGTTCTCCATAGCTTTCAGGCATTGCATAGCTTTTTCATAGAATGTTAGAGCTTTGGATTTGAGTTTTTAAATGAAGGTAGAGGTAACTCCCTGGTGGTCCAGGGATTAAGACTCCGTGTTTCCACTGCAGGGGGCACAGATTCACTCCCTGGTTAGGGAACTAAGATCCTGCAAGACACATGGCCAAAATAAATAAATAAATAAACACAGAAAGAGAAAATGGAGGCATTGAGTAAAAGAAGCAAACAAGATAAGTATGAAGAGAGGAGGTTTTATTCCATGCTAGCTTCTCTAGTTGTTGTTTTGTTTAGTTGCTAAGTATGTCTGACTCTTGTGCGACCCTATGGACTGTAGCCCACCAGGCTCCTCTGTTGATGGGATTTCCTAGGCAGAATACTGGAGAGGGTTGCCATTTCCTTCTCCAGGGAAAATTCCCAATCCAGGGATTGAACTCGAGTCTCCTTCTTGGCACACAGGTTCCTTACCACTGAGCCACCAGGGAAGCCTGTGCCTGCCATGTGTCCTTCCCAAATACTTTGAGATTTAAAATGAAGTCACTGGAAAGAACACCCTGTAACACAGGAGTCTTTGATGGGATGGGGCTTTGTTAAGGCATTTGCAGTGGTTTTGTCACATGACCGTCTAGCTCTTAATCAGACCCTACTGCAGCCTCCGCTCCCGACCGCCCCCCCCCACCCTTCCCCACCACCCAGAAATACCACTGACTAGAAGGGGATGCTCTTCTGGGGACCAGAGCTGGCCGCGCTCTGCTGGGTGCGTGGTCTCAGCTGGCTGCATGCATTCTGGGGCCTCTGTGTTCTCATGAATGAGATGAGGGGTTTAGGCTGGACAAGAGAGGGACCAGGGTGGGCAGCCCCAGGGGACTAGGCCGTGGCTCCGTGTTTGGGGCAGGTGTTGGTGTTCCCGGTTCGTTCCTGAGTCAACAGAGTAATTCTGCCTTGATCTATTTTATATGAAAAGGATTCCAGGAAAAATTTCCTTTGAAGTAAAGATCCCTTCTTTTTTTTTAAGGTTGAAAAAGATGGGACAGACCATTATTGAGATCTGCTTGCTCTGGAATTCTCTGACTTCAAAGCTGTCAGTGAAAGTCACTCAGTCATATCTGACTCTTTGTGATCCCATGGACTGTAGCCGCCAGACTCCTCTGTCCATGGAATTCTCTAGGCAAGAATGCCAGAGTGGGTAGCCATCCCCTGTCTCTAGGGGATTGTCCTGACCCAGGGATCAAACCCAGGTCTCCTACACTGCATGTGATTCTTTACCATTTGAGCCACTGGGGAAGCCCTTCAAAGCTGTCAGGATCACAGTTAAATCTTCCTGTTGATGGCTAATGAGGATATGACGTCTGGTGGTTGGAGCAGGGTGTAGATACTGCCTTCATGTCATCGCTCTTAGGCCATCTATCGATACAGATATTCGGAGACCTTGGCAAAGCCTCTTAGCTGGAACCCCATCCTCCTGGAAAACCTGCTTATAATTTTAAGAGAAAGAAGCCAATGACAAGGCAGCAGTGGTTCTCAAACTTTGCAGCATCTGAAATCACCTGGGGAGTTTTTAAAAATTCCACCATTCAGGATACTCTTCATGCTAATTAAATCAAACACGGAAGGAGGGACCCAAGCATCAGTAATGTGTCAATTTCCCAATCCGATCTAATGTGCTGTCAAGTTTAAGAATAAATGCTATTGGTATAGCCAATATGGGAGACAGTATGATGGTTCTTCAAAATATTAGACATAAAATTACCTTGGGATCCAAAAATCCCACTTCTGGGGACATACCCAAAAGAACTAAAGCAGGGTCTTGAGGAGATTCTTGTATACCCCTATTCATAGCAGCATTATTCACAATAGCCAAAAGGCAGAAACATCCCAAGTGCCCATCAATGGGCACATGAAATAAAACTTGAAAAGAGCCCCCCCAAAAAAGAATTTCCATTTTGCAAGATAAGAGACTTAGCCACACAACAACATAAACGTACTTAACCCTACTGAACTGTACCCTTAAAAATAGTTGAGATCGTAAATTTTATGCTTTGTGTGTTTTGCCACAATTAAACATAAAATAACATGAAAAGAATAAGTGGCATCACGTCATGCCTTGCTGCTCAGTGTGATGTGTGGGCCCCTGTATCAACATCTTCCCGGAACCAGTTAGAGATAGAGCATCTCATATCCACCCCAGACCTGCTGCATCCGAACCTGCAATTCTCAACAAGACCCCCCATGTGGTTGGTGTGTACCTTAGTTGGTGTGACTATTAGTCCAGGCTTTAGAATATGGAGCTGACAAGGTCATTCGTCTACCTGGGTCCCACTTCCTCCCTCTCTACTTCCTGGAGAACCCAGTATTCTCCAAGGGGCCTCATGCTCGGGAGGCTGACCTCATCCCCCTCTTGCGGTCCTCCTCCCTTGGTCAGTGACTGGTTCAGGGCTGACATGTGGTCTGGTTCTGGCCAACAACAGGAAGGGAAGTTCCACTGCAGAGGTGCTACGGACGTCCAAGCAGACATGGCCCCTCCTTTCTTTGGATTCTCTCATGTCAGGATGGAGCCCAAGCAAGTTTTGTGGGCATCCTGGGATCTTCGGGGCAAGCTAGCCTAGTTCTTGAGAAACAAAGCCTGGGTCCACCTCACCGTGGGTTTCTTGGTTATGAGAAATGCACTTATTGTTTAAGACCTTTCGAGTCAGGGTTCTCTGCTCCTTGTAGCTCAGGGTTCCTCAGCCTCGATGCTGTGGACGTTTGGGGTTGGATGATCCTTTGTTGTGGACAGGCTACTGCAAGCGTTACAGCATATGTGGCAGCAACCTTGACCTCTACCGTCAGACTCCAGTGGCGATTCCCTCCTCAGCTGTGACAGTGTGTCTCTAGACACACTGCCAAGTGTTGGGCGAGGAGACAATTCACCCCCAGTTGAGAACCCCTGTAGCAGACAAAGGCTCCCTAACAAATGCAAGGACGTTTTCTCAGTGAGCCTGGGGAGGGTAAAAATCGCCACCTATGCGCCAGTGTCTTGAGGATCAAAGTGGAATCAGGTGTGCGAGAAAAGCAAACAGGCAGGTGTTGCTCCTCACTGGCTCTTTGATGCCAAGGAGCTCTGATAACAATGTTGCACTTTCCATGTATTCTTTAAATAGGCAGAGATGTTTAACTTAACAGATGGCCAGTGCAGACAGCGAGTGGAATTTTCCCTGGGCAAAGTGGCTGACCCTGCCTGCACTCTCCGGCTCCTCCTCCCGCTCAGAAATCTTGTGTCTCTCTGCCCTCAAATGAGAAGGACAGTGACCCTCGTGGAGCAGAGCAACAGGTTCTGGTGGGCCCGCTTCACCCTGTATGGAGACCTGACCCCTGGAGATCTGATGGGGTACTCAGGATGCTGGCTACCTCTGCATCCTCACTGAGACCCCAGGAGGCTCACATTCAGGGGAAGGTGGCCCACTGGAAAATGCAGAGGGATGAAAATGCAGTTTTGCTGGGAGAGGGGCTTTCTACCTGTGACCTAGCACATCCTGCTGGGTTGGGAAAGGTGATGAGACCAACTAAAGTTAGAACATGAGACACAAGTCAGGTGACTCAGCAAGAGAAAGAATATGGGGCCCAGAAGAACATTGCCACCCATTCCCAAGTCTCTCCTGAGCAATCTTGTCTGAAGGAGGTCACGCTTGATAAATGGGGCACTTACCTTCCTGTGAAGATGCCCCCTGGGATGCAGTGGGGTGAGGAGGAAACATGGGGTGCCTCCCTACCTCAGAGATGTGGTCAGATGCCATGAGTCTGAGGAGCAGGATAGCAGGCAAGGCACAGAGCGAGGATACAGACCTGTCAAGACCTCCACCTCAACCACCAGCCATGGCTTTGGATAGAAGAAACCCACTTAATGAAGGGGGCTGAAGTGCCAAAGGAAGTGGCCAACTCATGGCCTCAGATGGCCTGTTCCTCAGGCCAAACTCTGAGCTCGCGCCCACAGAAGCAGAGTGCTATAGCAGTGGCTCTCCTTGGGAGGCATCGACCCCAAGCCCACTAGGACGTTAACCAGGCAGTGGACACGGGAGGTCCACCAACATCCAAATCTGGGGGCTGCCATCTTGTCCGATGGAGGACCTGCCTTCACTGTCAGGGCAAGCAACCTCCAGTAGGTGCTATTGACCAGTGGCAATGGAGTGTGTTTCCTGTCTTCTCCTTCTCCAAACGGGGAATTCTCCCCAAGAAATCTTTGGTGCAGATAGCATGGTTTTCCCCAACATTGCTGACTAGGTTGATGACCATGAACTTCAGAACTTAGTTCATAGGTTACCATCCTGTGAGTAGATACTTGCAGACATGATGGGGAGTCTGATGCATCTCCCAGAAAATATGAACTCGAATCTGAATCCCGTAACTGAGTGAATCAGGGGGTTTCACCCTTTGGGGGAGGGAGTAAGTCTATTTAATACCCAAGTGTGGTTATTTCTGATGCTTATGTAAGGGAAAGTGAGGGTACCAACATTAGTTTGTCAAAGGGGTGGATCATATGGGACATTATGGTTACAGACTTCACACCACCTGCCCCTCTATCCATAATAATCCTGATTTTGTGCAGGGAGCTATACTTGAACTCACAGCTCATCCAGCTTAGGGAAAGCTGACTCCACCCCCAGATATAGGATGGGGAGTACAGCTGGATGAAGCTCTCTCAGAACTCCTAAAAAACACGTCCCCTCTCTTTTGAAACTTCTTCTTTTGGAGCAGAGATGTTGGTGGGGAAGGTGAGAATCTGAGTGCCAGTGCAGCCATTTCACCACCACAAGGGGAACCAACCCCAACTGAAACCAAGTTGGAAAGCTGAGAGAAATGGATCCACAATCCTGATTGTACCAGACCCAATCTCACTCTTGAGCTTCTGACTTATGTAATGTCTCTTTTAATATTTGAGCCAGTTAGAGTTTTCTGTTCCTTGCAACCAAACAACCAGCTATTATAGAGTGTGGTAAAGGCTAAAATAAAAATATGAAAAAATGTTGGAGAACATAGATTAATTAGCTCAGAGAAGCAAGCTGTTTCTTCAAGCATTTAGGGTGGGAAGGTTGGAAAGGAACCCAGCAGAGTTCTTAGCATCAGGGGTCCCTGACCTCCAAGATCTAACGCCTGATGATCTGAGGTGGAGCTGATGTAATAATAATAGAAATAAAGTACACAATGAATGTAATGCCCTTGAATCATCCTGAAAACACCCCCCTTCCTCCCCCAGTCCATGGAAAAATTGTCTTCCATGAGACTGGTCCCTGGTGCCAAACAGATTGGGGACCCCTGCTTAGCATCCAGCCCACCCTTTTCATGGGGAGTTACTAGGCTCATCTGAGGCCATTGATACCCCTCTCTTAGTCCATGCAGGTAGTGATCGGTATGGAAAGGCTTGTGAGCAGGACATTGCCCTGGCATCTAAAAATTTCCAGTAAACGCTGGATGATGGGAGGACGCCCACCATCACTGGCCCCAGCCCCCTGCCCTCGGAAGTCTGAGGGCGTTCCCCAGCCTCCTAACGCCCCTGCCCCCACTTCTCTTACAGGACATGGACCACGTGTCTCGCAGGCTGAGAGCTTTCCTCTCTGAACCCATCGGAGAAAAGGATGTTGCCTGGGTGGACGGGATCAGCCATGAGCTGGCGATCAACTTGGTCACCAAAGGTTTCAACAAGGTAATCCCTCTTTTCCTGTTTCTCTACCTTCTCCTCCCGACCCATCTCCCCCAGTCCTGCCAGATGGCAGTGGCTGCCAAGTGTCCCTGCCAGTGGCCATCAGAGAGCAGAGCTGCCACTTGGCTGGGTGCCACAGGCTTCAGCGTCACTGACCTGCGTGCTTGGGCAGCTGCCAGGGTCCACAGAAGATGCATAAACTGGATCACTGTGGCTCAGAGCAGCTGGGCTGTGCAAGGTTCATGTGGTGTTCACACATCCAGGGGTGGACAGAGGCAAGCCGGCCAGAAAGTCTGGGGCTGAGATGTCAGGATGGGTGACCTGGGTGACCTCCCTGCCCCCCATGAAGAAATTTGGATGGGGAGGGTCCCTCTCCTCCTATTAGGCCTCGGCAGGTGGAGTAATAGCAGCCTGGCATCTACACCCGAGTAAGAGGAAGTGAGTTGTTGCAAGATGTCACTAGCCATCCAGGTACAGCCTCGAGGATGGCCAATGGAATCAGAAAGGTCTATGTATGAAGAAATGTTTCTATAATGCTGTTACAAGGCTGTGTGAGCGTTAGGAAGGACTGGGAGCTCTTCCCAGAGAAAGTAGGCAGGCGGGAACCCACAGGCTTTCAGTTGACAGAGGCCCCGCTAGCAGGGCCGCGGCTGGTCATTTCCTTTAGCTCTGAAAGTCGGTCCACGGCCGGGGCAGGAAGGGGCTGCAGAGACACCCAGGGCCCCTGGTGCCACTGCATGTGTGATTTAACAGTCTGGTTTGCACCGGCCCAGTGCATGGCTGTGTCCAGGGACAGCTGGATGGCTGGTTCTGTAGTTTTCTGATTGACACACGGCCCTGAGCCATTCGTTAAACACTCTGAACATCACCCCAGTCTGCCACAGTTTAATGTCCGGTAGGTGGGATTGTCAGGAAGGTGGAGAGAGGTGAAGCTTCTTTCCTTCCAGATAAAGGTGGGAAGGGCATTTGGGAGCAGGAATAAAAGCTGGCAAGTCTGACTAGGGGAGACATTTGAAATTAAAAGTTATTTTTTAGAAGAAATTATTATCCCTTTGACTTTTCTATTGTGGTGTATCACATCCACACTGATGTGATGGTTCAGCTCAGTGAGTTTTCACAATGACACACATGCACAGCTCCACCACCCTCATCCAGTGATCAGGCTCCTCCACAATTCCAGACAGTTCCTCCGTGTGTCTTCCAGGTCAACGCCACCTCCCCACACCCACAAATAATTGCTATTCCGGCTTCTACCACCATTGGTTTAATGTCTCTGTAATTGTGAGGTTTTGTTTTTGTTCAACCATACTCTGTTCAAAAAATATTTAAATTTACATGTAGTAAATTTCACCCTTTTTAGTACCTAGTTCTGCAACTTTTGACAAATGCTTGTAGTTGTGTAGCCATGACCACAATCAAGATCTGGAGCAATCCCATCACATTAAAATATTTCCCCTTACACTTCGCATTTCTTACCTTCAGCCCCTGGTAACTACAGATTTGTTTTCCGTCCCTATCGTTTTGTCTTTTCCAACTTGTTTCAACTGAAATAGATAAGATGACAGGCATATTAAAGACAAAGGAATGAATGAATAATGGGAAATTTCCAGGTGTCTGAGAACTTGATACACAGAGTTATGGCTACAGGGAAGATGGAACTGGCTAGGTCTCTGGAGACCTGCTCCTCTGTGTCCCCGACCTCCTGGCTGGCTGTGACCAGCTCTCCACGTATACTCATTGCAAGGACCACTGATTCCAGGTACTGACACCAGGCGTTTCACCTTCTGCCTTAGCTTTGAGCCCCTCATCCAGCCATGAATGAGGGGTTGCGATCTTCACTTTACAAAGGAGGAGACAGAGCCCCTGGAGACTGAGTGCCTTGATCAAGGTCCTGAGTGAGGACAGAACAGCATGGGTTGTTTCATCACAAACCACTCATGAAGATCACTGCGAGGAAGTTAACCCAGCAGGGAGGGGGCTTATGCTGAGATTTGGTGGTGAGACCCTGTATCACCTCCTTGAGCCTGGCTGAGCCTCTAAGAGAATCCAGGAGGCAATCCCCATGTAGCATCTACAAGATGAGCAGGAGCTTCAGGGGGGAGGCCAGACCTATGGGTGGGGCCACATGTCTGTAGAGAGGAGCGGGCTGTGGGCAGCCAGCTCAGATGCAGCAGCAGAAAGTCAGACTCCTGCAGTGTTTTCCACAGGCTTTATCATTTTAGAGCAGTTTTAGGTTCATAGCAAAATAGAGCAGAAAGTTCAAATACCCCTGTGCCCATCCAGCCTCCCCCATCATCAGCATCCCCTTCGGAGTGGCAGCTTTGTTACAGGAAAACCTACATGGACATGAATTCTCCCAGGTACACAGTTCACATCAGGGCTCACTCTGTGTCGTGCATTCTATGGGTTTGGACACATATGTGATGACCTGTATCCACCATGAAATGAAAGAGTTGCTCAGTCGTGTCCGACTCTTTGTGAACCTAGGGACTGTAGTCTGCCAGGCTCCTCCGTCCATGGAATTATCCAGACAGGAATACTGAAGAGTGTTGCCAGTCCCTTCTCCAGGGGATTTTCCTGACCCAGGAGTCAAACCCAGGTCACCTGCATTGCCGGTGGATTCTTTACCATCTGAGCCATCGGGGAAGGCTAGTATCCACCGTGGTGATGTCCTACAGAGTCATTCTTCTGCCCCACAATCCTCTGAGCTCCTGGGTTTCTGTGTCCTGCCCACAGGAGGCCTGGGCATGGCAGCCCCTTCCCCAAGCAGGGGATCCCCGGGGTTCCTTGGCTGTGAGCAGAGACCCTCTCAGTTTCCACCTATGCTCATGGCAGCTTCCTTGGCCATGTCCCGTGTGAGAGGTGGGCCATAAAGGAGGCTGAGCACCGAAAAATTTATGCTTTCAAACTGTGGTGTTGGAGAAAACTCTTAAGTCCCTTGGACTGCAAGGAGATCAAACCAGTGAATCCTAAAGGAAATCAACCCTGAATTTTTGCTGGAAAGACTGATGCTGAAGCAGAAGCTCCAATACTTTGGGCACTTGATGCAAAGAGCTGACTTATTGGAAAAGACCCTGATGATGGAAAGATTGAAGGCAGGGGGAGAAGGGGGAGACAGAAGAGGAGATGGTTAGATAACATCACTGACTCAATGGACGTGAATTTGAGCTAACTCTGGGAGATGGTGAAGGACAGGGGAGCCTGGCGTGCTGCAGTCCATGCGGCCACAGAGTCAGACATGACAGTGACTGAACAGCAACAGCGTAAATGTAACATTTAGTTAGAGAAAAATTTGTTGATCACACACAATGCCTGGTGCTGTGAAGTGCATTCACCAGAGCACTGACCAGCTGGGAGCTGGCAGGGGAGTCAGGCAGACAGTGAGGGGCTGAGACTGCGTGTCTGTATATGAGAAGTCTGGGTGTTCTTGTGGAGACCGAAATATTGAATGAACGTTGACCAGGACCAGCTGCTAATTTGCCAGGCCCAGTGCAGGGTGAGGATGGGAGGCCCCTGGTGCAAGTTCATCAGGAATTTCAAGGTGGCGCCAGCACAACAGGAAACCAAGTGGGGCCTCGGAGTACAGGGCCTGTGTGCCCACGTGGGTCCCTACAGAGACCCCAGACTCAAATATCACTGCTGTTGAGCAAGGAATCGGCACGCAAGCTAGAGCCTGGTCCAGACCTGCTCACAGGTGGGATGTGGCATTGAGGGGACATCTTCCCTGGAGCCACCATCCCGCCACGTGGGCAAAGGCTGGCGTGGGAGAGATGGTGGGAAAGTACGTCAGGGTGCCCGTGTCCCTTTCCCCACGGTCAGGTTCCTGTGCTCCCAAGGAGGGAGAGGGCGGCTCCCTGGATAGGAATTCACCCTCTGGAGCCCAGAGAAAAACCAAGAGGGCTTGGTTTCTATTAGGGCCAAGATGAGGGCCCATGACTCCAGCTTCCCTTGGGAGCAGAGAGAAGCAGGCTGACTTCCCCAGCTCCAGAGGCCCTCCTGCCTGCAGGCTTTCTGCAAAGTTTGCCTCTGGCCCTGAGAGCCACACACTACCTGGCATCCTAGCTGCCGAACACAGAGGGACCTGGAGACTCTGATGACCAGAGCAGCGATGGATGCCAGCAGATGGCAGAGGCACCAGGCCAGGCGGCAGACAGTCGGGTTGTGCTGAAATGGGGCTGAGGACAGGAGTCCTAACCTCCTGGGTTCTCAGTGAGTCCATTTGGAGAATGGATGGGATGCAGGAAACCATGTCAGGGGTCTGGAGCGTGATGATGAAGTTCAAAAGGGCCTCTTACTATTATCATCGAGTGCTCTTTTCCGGGACAAAGCTCAGTATTTCCCAACCTTGCACTGCCCACATTTACTGAAGCAACAGGCTCAATATTCAGTACACGTTCATTTTTTTTAAAAAATTGAATTAAAAAACAAACTCAGTAAAATCACCCTTGAAAAGATGAGGATACTGATAAAATAAAATGAGATGATTCTAAGCAATTACACTACTTTTTACAAAAGATGATTAAAGTACCAGATAAAATGACCATGAAATCCTGGCCTTTGTCTCTTTTCAAAAACTGGATCTAGGCTAAAAAAAAAACAAAACAAAAACCAAACACCAGTGCTCGGGTATATTTTACAACTGGAATTCAGCTTTTATTTAATGTCTTTAAAAAAATTCATCCCTTTAATAGTTCAGATGAAGTTTGCTTGGTTTTATGTAAGTGAAATACCCAGATGCCAGCAGGTTTTCCTGGAGAGGGCCCAGGACTTAAGGCCTGGACACTGGTTCCCATTCACTCCAGGCTGGAAAGCTGGGCACTGGATGTGGCCTTAAATCTCCGGCCTTCCCTGTTCAGTGGCTCGGCCAGGCTGTGGATCTCAGTTGCCTCTTTCTCCACGTGGTCCTTTTCCCTCAGTAGGAACAATGATGAAACAGTGTGAGAGGAATGAGAAGATGTGGGACCAGGACTCAGAAAAACAGAGAACACCCTAGCACTTTGACTAGTGTGTTTTTCATCCATTTACAGAGACTCTTCAGCGGGGAAGAGGGGCAAGGCTCAGCGTGCTCCATACCTTGTATGTTCCTCCCATTGACGAAAAAGAGTTTGCATTTCCCCATTGGTCTCACTGGGGCTTCCCAGGTGGCTCTAGCGGTAAAGAACCCACCTGCCAATGCAGGAGACATAAGAGACGTGGGTCGATCCCTGGGTCGGAAAGATCCTCTGGAGGAGGAAATGGCAACCTACTCCAGTATTCTTGCCTGGAGAGTCCCTTGGACAGAGGAGCCTGGCGGGCTACAGTCCAGAGGGTCGCACAGAGTCGGAGGTGACTGAGTACGCATGCAGGCACCTCTCACCCAGGGCCAGGCTCTGGTCAGGATAGAGTCCCCATGGCCTAGGTCAGGATTTCAGGGACGGCCACTGCCCCTTGGATCTGACCCGTGTCCGCTACTTGGTTTCCTCGGGTGTCCTCACACTTGGGGAGGGAGAGCATAGCTGAGTACTTTCCTATGTCCTCCCCACAGGCTTACGTCCTGTTGGGACAGTTCCTCCTGATGCACAAGAGGGAAGCCGAGTTTCAGAAGTGGCTCATCTGTTGCTGCGGAGCCACCGAGTTTGAGGCCCGGGAGTGTTCCAACTGCCTGAAGGAATGGTGCGCCTGCTTCCTGTAGACCCAGTCTGGCCATGAGCCGCCTCCTGTTAAACAATGCCTCTGCATCGACCCTAGACTCCAAGTCGTTATTTTTCTTTTCCCCTTTATTGACACAGGTTTGTTATAAAAAGCAGCTCAAGAAAATAAAAGAGGACAAACACAAGCACAGTGACCTCCAGATTCCACCCAGAACCATTCACCTTACACCGATATCATGCCAGCTGTCTCTTAGCATACGTTTATCTCCAGGAATGGATAATTTTATTTTAAAATGGGAATTCAATTTTAACTCAGTGTAGTAGTTATCAACTGCTGCAGATCAAAGGAACCCAAAATGTAGCCACTTAACAGGAACAATCATTTTATCTCACTCAGGTTCTGAGGGTGGGGAACTGAGAGTTGCTTGGCTGGGTGGGTCTATCTCAGGGCCCCCTGTGAGATTATAGACTGTAGGCCAGGGAGCAGGTTAACCTGGGCTGGAGAACCCATATGGCTTCTCATGTAGCTGGTGGCCTGAGACCTCGGCTGCTCTCCAAGGGGGGCCTCTCTCAGGCTTTGATGACCTGGCTTCTAGGGTCACCCAGAGCAGGTGACCCAGGAAGGAATAAGAGGGCAGGAAGCCACCGTCTTTCATGACCTCAACTCTCACTCACACAACCTCACTTCTGCCTTGATTTGTTTTTAGAACCAAGTCCCTACGTCCTCAAGGGAGAATTAAACTTTTCTTGAAATAGTAAATAGTTCAGTTCAGTCACTCATTCATGTCTGACTCTCTGTGACCCCATGAACCGCAGCACGCCAGGCCTCCCAGTCCATCACCAACTCCCGGAGCATATCCAAACCCGTGTCCATTGAGTCGGTGATGCCATCCAACCATCTCATCCTCTGTCATCCCCTTATCCTCCTGCCCTCAATCTTTCCCAGCATCAGGGTCTTTTCAAATGAGTCAGCTCTTCGCATCAAGTGGCCAAAGTATTAGAGTTTTAGCTTCAACATCAGTCCATCCAATGAACACCCAGGACTGATCTCCTTTAGGATGAACTGTTTGGATCTCCTTGCAGTCCAAGGGACTCTCAAGAGTCTTCTCCAACACCACAGTTCAAAAGCATCAATTCTTTGGCGCTCAGCTTTCTTCACAGTCCAACTCTCACATCCATACTTGACTACTGGAAAAACCATAGCTTTGACTAGATGGACCTTTGTTGGCAAAGTAATGTCTCTGCTTTTTAATATGCTATCTAGGTTGGTCATAACTTTCCTTCCAAGGAGTAAGCGTCTTTTAATTTCATGGCTGCAATCACCATCTGCAGTGATTTTGGAGCCCCCCCCAAAAATAAAGTCAGCCACTGTTTCCACTGTTTCCACATCTATTTGCCATGAAGTGATGGGACCAGATGTCTAGTATGCAAACATTTTTAAGAGCATCACAAACAGGTTTTCGAGATACAATTTACATACGGTTTAACTCGTCCTTGTCAGGTGTGTAGTCCTATGAACGTTGACAAATGTGCTGTCCTGGACCACCACATCTTCATCCACCCCCAGAGAGTTCCCTTTAATCACCCCTCACCCTTCCCCAGCCCTTGGCAACCAAGGATCTGTTTTCTGTCCTCAGAGTTTTGACCTTTCCAGAAAACCATATAAATGGAATCGCACAATACGTAGCTTTCTGAGATTCCTTCACTTGGCATAATTCAGTGGGGGTGGATCCATGATACAGGTTTCTTCAACTTAAGAAACTTGGCAGCTGCTGTTGGTGTCCAGCTATATCCCGTGGACATTCACTGTCCTGGTAGAGTCCCGAACTTCCCTTAAAAGCACCCAAATGTTCTTGGCCTGAGGGGGTCTCTGGCTGCAGGAGTGGGTCAGCCCACGCACAAGGGAGAGAAGAGATGCTGGGAAGGTAACACCAGGGGAGCCCTTGGTCCTGATGGAAGTTGACAGTTGAACGCCCCAGGTCCTCTCCCCGTGGGTGGGGCAGCGCTGAGGTGGTTCCCCCATTTCCCCAGTGGGGGAGCCAGTTTCCCCACAAAGAGCAGCCCCCTCTCTTTAACACCTAGCCCCACTTCCTCCCCCATGCCCATATCCTGCTTTTCCAATCCTCTGCCAGGGTTTCCTGAAACTCCCCCTCCACCCCGACACACACACACACATACACACACACACTGAAATACTCAGATTTATTTGAGTCTGCTTCCAGAAGAACCCAAACTAAGACAACCGTGTTAAGACTTAATTTTAACAGAAGAAAAAAGGTGGAACAGAGCTGAAAAAATTGCTGAACTTCACTGAATTTCTTCTTTATCACTAGATATAGTCATTTCTAAGTTCATTTCTTCTGAGTTTAAAGAATAATGTGAGGCAAACAGTAAGAGAGAGGTTAGCATCCTTAGGTTTATTTTAAACTCTGTTTTTCAATATTAGACAGTATAAATTCCCACTGGGTTGGGGGGAAAAGGAAAAAGGAAATCAACACTCTCACTTCTTCTCTCTCATTTTTAAATTGGTTTTATTCTTGCTTTAAAAAAAATTTTTTTAATTGTGGTATAGTTACTTTACAATACAATGTGTTAGTTTCTATTGTATACCGAAGTAAATCAGCTATATGTTTACAAATATCCTCCCTTTGTTGAATTTCCTTTCCATCAGGTCACCAGAGAGCACTGAGCAGACTTCCCTGTGTTACACAGTAGGCTCTGGTTCTATTTTATACATTGATGTATATTTGTGTCAATCCTAGTCTCCCAACTCATTGCACCTCCCTTTCTCCCCTTGGTGTCTGGGTTTGTTCTCTATGTCTACATCTATTTCTGCTTGGCAAATAGGTTCATCTGTACCATTTTCTAGGTTTCACATTTATGTGTTTAGATATTTGTTTTTCTCTTTCTGACTTCACTCTTTATGACAGTCTCCAGGTCCTTTTAATTTCTCAAGGTTTAGAATGCATATACGTTCTTCCCTATAAGCATAACCCCTATAATTATTTAGTCTTAGTTTTATATTTAAGAGCTTATCATCAATCTTTGTTAGTATCATCATTTAAAAAAGCATAGCCTTGTCATTCTCAAATTCTTTATTTTGATACATTTCTTTGTTGGTTGAGGTGGACAGAATTAATCCACCTTAACTGGAAAGGGTCACAGTATGCTGTGGGCTTTGCAGGTGGTGCTAGTGGTAAAGAACTCATTTGTCAATGCAAGAGACATAAGAGACAAGGGTTCAATCCCTGGGTTGGGAAGATCCCCTGGAGGAGGGCAGGGCAACCCACTCCAGTATTCTTGCCTGGAGAATTCCATGGACAGAGGAGCCTGGCGGGCTACAGTCCATAGCGTCACAAAGAGTCAGACAGGACTAGCGTCAGGAGAGCTCTGAACACGGTAGCCGCTCTGAGACTCAGGTACATAGGAACTCCTGCTCCTGTGAGGACCATGGCCATGGAATGGAGATCTGGTGAATCACTACCTGTATTTCAAAGTCTCTGCCCAAAGTGGTACATTCCATGGATGCTCACATTTTGTTGGTCAAAGCAAGTCACATCATCCCTAACTCCAAGGGGCAGGAATTCTTCTGCATTCAGAAGAAGCAGAACTATTTGGTGACAGTAACAACCAAGACCACCCTCATTCAGTGAAACTCATTATTGTTTCTCTGGATGCCTCCCGAGTGTTATGTTTCCTAAATTCATAACATGGTTGGGATCTTTCTATTGGGGTCTGGGTAACTCCTTCTAACTCTGCTTCTCTAGTTCACCTCAAGGAGAGGTTGAGGAGGATTCCAAGAAAGCCAACGGGTTGGCCCAAACACTTAAACAGCTACATCTCCTGGGAGCCCAGGTTCTGACCGCCCAGAGTCTGTCCCTGTTGCCACCTGCACAGCCAACCCTGAGATCAAGCCTCTGCTGAAATAGTCAGTGTTTAGAAGTCACCTCCCTGCCCGGAATGGGAGCTGGTTGGCTCCAGGGAAGGAAGAAGGAAATAGTTAACCCCTCACTCCCTCCCACTCTCCTCCGACACTGAGGAAATTCATCCCTTTCACCAGGTTGGTGTCCAGGATCCTGTAGGAAGGTTGGGAGCTGAGAAGCCTAGAGGAGATGAGCCCCAGGCCGGAGGAGCCTCTACAGAAGGACCTAGCCCAGTAGACTTGAGTAGATGTTCCCTGTGTGATATCATTCGTGGGACATCTGGATGAACCCTGTCCCCCCAAATCTTCCCCATAAACACCAGGGATGCTCTGCATCAGCCATTCAATTCCTTCCATTCAGTTTTGTCTTCCTTGTAGGTAAAATTACTGGCTTCAGTTCTTCACTTCTCCTGGTACTTCTCTACCCCCATTATGTGATCTTGCAGCCTCCCTGTTAGAGGAAGAGTAACTCCCAGCCCCCTTGGGAGTTATTCTCCCCAAATTTGTAACTCTCCCCCCAAAACTACCATCCAGTGTTTTGTTGTATTTCTTTCCACTCTTTCTTCACTTGAATAGGTGTCCATTATGTTAATAACAGGTTTATTGAAATATATTTCTCACGTCATAAAATTCACTCTTTCAAAGTGTACAATTCAGTGGCCTTTGGTGTATTCCCAGAGTTGTGCAGCCACCACTGGTATTCAATTTCAGAATATATTCATCACCCCCAAAAGGATCTCCCATTAGCAGTCCCATTAGCCATCACCCCTCCCTGCCCCCCAGCCAGCCCTAGGTAACCACTAATCTACTTTCTGTCTCTATAGATTTGCCTATTCTGGACATTTCATAAAAATAGTATCATACACTCTGCAGGCTTTTCTGACTGGCTTCTTTCAGTGAACATAAGGTATTCAAGGCTCATCATGGTACAGCAAGTGAGTGTGTCCATTTAAACAATAAATGGAGATCTCATCAAACCTCAGGAAACATCTTGCTTCCTTCATTTATACATTAAAAAAATTTTTCGCCCATTATTAATCTTTGAAAAACAGTCTTTAGCAGTTATATAACAATTCATCAGATCTATATGCAATAATGTATTGAATTGTTCCTAGTTTTGGACTTCTAGGGTTTCTATGAGCAGGTAATCATGTTTTATTGAATGGGTGAATGATTTATTGGATTAATGAATAAACGCATGAATGGATGGATGAATGAATGGAGGCTTAAACATGAATCTTTGCAGCATTTCCTATTTCTCCTTTAGGAAGATGCAGAGAAAAGAATCTACTGTAGAAAAATGGACATTTTTAAAATTTTTCATTCTTACTGCAAATGCTTTTCTAGAAAGTTCGACCCAATCTGCTGAATGAGGCTTTGAGTTGGTCTGACCACATCTCACTCCATGAGTAAAACTGAATTCCTTATCGTGGCCCAGGAAGCCCTGCAGTCTGGTCTGTCCCCTGCCTAATCCCTTCTGTGTCTGCCCCCCACCCCCGCCCCAGCCAGCCTGGCCTCCCTGTTGGTCACACCCACTTGCTGGGAGTGGGGCTGGTGGCCTCTGCACATCTGTCCCCTGTGCCCAGAGCCCTTCCCCAGCCCCTCAAGGCTCACTGGTACCCTTCAAGGCTCTGCTTAAGAGACACTTCTGTGCAAGTTCCTCCTGTTTAAAACGTCACCCCCAGCAGCCCTGTCTCCTCCCCCAGCTTAATTTTCTTTTTCTCCATAGCACTTACCACCATCTAATATACTGCATAATGTGCTTATCTTGTTTATTGTTTCAGCCCCCTAAAATGAACAATTTGGGCCTGGCTCAGTGTCTGGCATGGGGAGGGGTTCAATAAATAAGTGTGGAGTTGAGTTGGCGGCCAGCAAGGAGGGCCCTCCCTATTAAATCAGGGGCCTCCTCCTCTAGAGGCTCTGTCTTCCATCAAGTCCTAGTCAATGTTCTTTCTTGACTCAGCTCTGGAGCCAACTGGCCTGGCCGCTGCCTTGAGGACTGTGGATTCTGCCCTGTAGTGAAACCTGGAGGAGGCGGCCCCTGACAGATACGCCCTGGTGACTAGAGAGCACTAAGGCATGTTACTGGAAGGAGCCCAAACCTTCCCGGGGCCCACACAGAACAGAGCGCACCAGTGACCACACAGCCCCCTGGCCTTGGAGCCACTTGTCAGGGCCTGGTGTCCTCACCAGCCTCCAGAGAGCAGCTCCAGCCCAGACACAGATGGGAGCCCCCAGTCTCTGCAGAGCAGGCGGCTTCCTGGTACACACAGCTTGTTAAGGGGGGGAGAGGAAGCACCCACAGTAAGCTGGGACTCCCCCTCAGCCAGATTGGCAAAGCAGCAGGGAATTCCTCAAAGGCCTCCCATTGTGGGCCACTTCCGGCCAGGCTCCCAGGGGCTTCCAGGGCAGCCAGCGGATCAAAATCCCCAAATCCACATGGCGATGTTTTTAAAGGACCCATGAGTCAGTGGATGCCTGACGCTCCATCATTTATGGTCTCAGGGTTGGTCCTGAGCCAAGGAAGCACATTCAGAAATGGCCCCAACCCCACAAGTTGCCCCCAGGTCACCCCCGCCAGCAGGCTGGCCCACCAGGTGGGCCAAAGGGCTTCCCTCCTGATCTGCCCCATAAATCCACTGCCCACCCAGACCCCCCCAGCCCAGCTCCAGGACCCAGCCACTGTGGAGGGGGCCACTTGGTCCTTGCTGGAAACATTTCTGGAATTCGGCCTTCAGAATGACTAACCCTCAAGATATACTCTTAAATATTCCCAGTGGATCAAATCTGCATCTTCTGAAGGTCCATTTGAATTTTGGGGAAAAGAAAGTTATTTAGAGCAAAGTCTAGTAAATAGGATGAGTGATTGAGTTGTGGAACATGATTGTTTAGTATTCCCCATTGAAGTGTGTAATATATACACAGAAAGACACACAAATTATAAATAGGCAGCTTGGTGAGTTTTAGGGAATGGAATACAGCCCAGGTGGAGAACAGGTTTCTACTGGCAGCCAGGAGGCCCTTCAAGCCCCTTCAGACAGGTCCATCTTCCACAGGCTATCCTGACATCTAGCAGTAGAGACTGTTTAGCTTGCTCTTGAACTTGACGCAATGGGAGCCTGCAGTGTGTACACTTCTGTGCCTGGCTCTTCCCATGTTTGTTTGCAGGATTCATGCATGCTAGTGAAGGCACAATTCTTTCCTTTTCTTGACTATGTACTATTCCGTTACTCAACTGGACTAGCTTGTTTATTGACAAATAGTGCTGCAGAGAATACTCTTGTACCTGTCTTTTGTTTTCATTTGTCTTGGGCTTATGCCCAGAGTGGAATTACTGACTCACAGGGTATATGTGTATTTAGCTTTCCCAGACACTGTAAAACATTTCATTGTGAGACACAGTAACGTAAACATTTCTTGAGAGGCTGGGACCTTGGGACAGGCATAATGTACCTCTCGTGCTGGCATTTCAGGATCCCCACAAATAATTTCAAACTCCCTATCTCTCTCTAAACCCCAAGATTCCAGAGCACCCATCCAGGGAAATCTTCATTTAAAGTTACAGCTTTTTGTTCATCGTGGATTTTTTGTGTTACTTTTGAATTTTTAAAAAATCATGTTAAAATGTTGTTTATCCAGACTCCTGAGGTTCTAGGTGCCCCTTCAAAGTGGAGCTCAAGGCAAGTGCTCCTTGCTTCTCAGCGGCTGCAGCCCTGGCCTTGCCTTCTTGTCAAGGTCCCTCTCAGCAAAGAGCCTGGCCTTGGGGTAATGTTCCCCACCAAGTGAGGCTGAGTGAGAGGAGAGGAGGGGTCCAATCATTGTGGCCCAGAGAAGAACTCCACAGTCCCTTCCCTCTCCCCCACTCCATGAGGCCTGCCAGGCTGGGAGGCCGGCTGTTGAAGAAGCATGGCCCTGGACAGGTGGCTAGAAGTTCCCAGTTCACCACCCCACACCTCCTGAGACTGCCCTCCTCCCGCCAAGCCTCCTGCCACCTTTGAAATCCACCCAGGGACAGCATTCATTTCACTTCCCTGGAGTCATTCTGACTTGAGTCCTGTGAATCTTTCAAATTGAAGGCACGTTTCACAACAGTTTGGTAGAAAAACACAATCGTCACCCATTTGAAGCTATAGATTTTCCCCCAGAGCTGTTCGGTTTCACTTCACTGTCCCCAGGTTCCAGGTTTCATTCCTTTTTGCTCTACAGCTGCTTTTCTCTGTCTCTCCCCACCCAAGCCCTGCAGGTGCTGCTGCCCAGGGCTCAGTTGGAAGGGGCTCTGGCAGTTTCTGTGGAGGTCAAGGCGTCAAGGGAGGCAACAGCTTTCTTTAAAATGAAAATGAGACTATTTCCCAGCCAAGTAGGGCACCTTGCACCCTACTGAGGTTTAATGCCTCAGAAAACTGTATACTGCCGCTCCGCCAAGTAAACAAGCCCTGTTCTTTGAATTCATGGAGGCTGACCTACTCCTTTACCCCTCACCCCAAGGCCCCACAGTCCCCTCCCAGATGCACGTTGAAGGGAAAAGCATGAATCACAACCCCCACACTGGAAACCACCCAGATGTCCATCAGTGGTAAAACGGTGTGTTTTGTTGCTCGTCGTGTCCAGCTCTTTGCAACCCCATGGACTGTAGCCCACCAGGCTCCTCGTCCATGGGATTCTCCAGGCAAGAATACTGGAGTGGGTTGCCATTTCCTTCTCCAGGTAAAATGGTAAAATGTTTTTAAAAAAAAAAAAAAAAAAAGGCAAAAATAAATAATCATCAATAATAACCGTAACAAATAAAAAGAAGTAACAGGTCAGTCGTGTCCAACTCTTTTCAACTCCGCAGACTGTAGCTGGTCAGGCTCCTCTGTCCGTGGGATTCTCCAGCCAAGTAAATAAATGGATGAATAAATGCCATCCAATGGAATATCCTACAGCAATGAGAATGAATAACTGTGACTATATACACAGACCGTCATGCTGAACAAAAGAGGCCAGGCACAGAGCGTGTGCTGGGTGATTCCGTGCCCATGGGGCACTGCCATCCACCAACAGGGGCTGCCTCGCGGGGACGGGCTGCAGGCGGTGCAGGGCTCTGGAGCAGGTGTGGTCGTGGCTCTTGAGCTGGGCTGCCCTGTTTGTGAAAATGCATCAAATTGTACTTTTAAACACCTGTGCACATATCTATGTGTCTGTTACATTTAAATGAGTCAGGAGCAGCAGGCAGCCGTCTCCCCTCCCAACTGTCCTCTTGGATCTGATGAGCAGTGAGTGAGGTGGTGTGGGAGCAGAGAGGTACACCTAGGCTCCTGAACGCCCCCCAGGAGAGGGGAGAGACCCCAAAGCTGCTCCCACCTGTCCCATCCCAGAGTGGCTCAGCCGGGCCAGTCACCTGGATCGTGACTCCCTTCTTGCCCCCAGGATCCCAGTCCAGTCCAGTGGATGCCAGGGGCAGGGAGGTGGGCCCACTTCTCCACGGAGAACCTGAGCCCTCTGAAGCAGAGCTGAGACAGGATTGCTGTCACCTGCCTGCAGGGCTGTGACAAGGACAATGGTACTCTTCAGCCAGGTCAGCTCAGCCCCCCATGAATACACAGCCCCTCCAGAAGCCAGCGGGTCGGAGCAGCTCCCGTGACACAGGTCACGTGTGTCTTGAGAACCTCTTATTGGCCAGACGCTCTGCTGGGTGCTGGCAGTCCACCCCTGTCTCTGGCTCATTGACAGATGAAAATCAAACGTGAAAATAAACAAGGCAATCAATTCAACAGGACAGTGGACAGCAGACCCACCCCTAATATCTACCAGCTCCAGACAAGAGCTCGCATGAAAGCCACCAGCCTAGAGGCATAGGCAACCTGGGTTCAGCTACCTGGCACTTTTGGGCAACCATTGATGGTCATTGGATTCATGCCTCCCAGCATGGGGCACGGCAAGCCTCCACCACCCCTAAAAATATCTGAAAACCCAGCCACATGTGTGCTCCCCATAGAGACCCGTCAAAATCAGCCGATCATCTGTTCAGCAGGCTAATTGGAAATGAGTCACTTTTATTACTCACCGAGTGGGGGTAAAGACTGTCTACGTATCGGTTGGGTTCTCTGGGGGTGTCAAGGCAGGGTATCCCCAGGACTATTTGAGATAGGGACAGAAATCCAATTCCAATTGGGTTGAACAGCAGTACAACAAATTCATTTGTTTATGTACCTGAGAAGTCTTGGGAGCTGGCTTCAGGATTAGCAGGCTCCTGGTGCTCCAGTTTTATTCCAGTCCCCTAAGTTTTAAGTATATTGATCCAGGTCAGATGGATCCGTTCAGAATTTTTAAGTGTGGATGGAGCCAAAGGAACCACTCACTGCTCAGGGCTCTCTGGTTCTACAGATCCCAGGCGCTGGGAGGTCTCACCACCTGGAAGGAGGGCAGTAGCGTCTTGCCCGCCATCCAGCAATCTGGAGGTCTGAACTCTGCATCCCAGGGGCTCAGCTTGTTTTGTTTGGCTCTTGTTTCATTTAGAAAATGTGGGGGTCATTTGCCAACACTTATCAATTAGGAGGTTTTGAATAAAAATCCCCTGGAGGCCAATCCAGCAGCTTCTCTCTGCAGCCTCCGGCATCACAGGCTGGAACTCAACCCCACTCCCTCCCCAGGAGACGTCGACCAGTGACAAGGATGCTGGAGGAATAAAGCCCCAGAATCCTTGCCCTCAGTGGTGACTCTAAAGGATGCTCCACACTCGTCAGCTCCCTGGGCCTCAGCAGCCTGGTTTACACTCTGATCAGCATCTTCCCATTCTCCCCCACCACCCCCACTCCCCATTCGTGCTTCCAGGAGTCACCTCCCAATCCTCTGCTGGCAACAGCCCTGTCTGCTCCTGCATTTCAATCCAACCCTCAGCCCACTCCTCCCAGTGAAGCCCTCTGCCCTGCTGGGTGGATTCCTCTGGAGCTGGCTGGGACTCAGTCCTGATGCAAGAGCCACGGACCTCCCAGAGGCCTCTGCATTTTGGAGAAAGAGCCTGTCATTTCAGAGAAACCTCCAGCACAGCCTTCACAGAGTTCTGCAGTTCCAGTCTTTTCTATGCTTACTGTAAAGGCCGTGCAAGTGGTTATTTGCTTTCCAGCCTGGAGCACTGAGGGGCTCCTTCTAAAAATATCTCAACACACTCATAGGTCTCCACTGCCCAGATGCATGTTTGTCAGTTGCTCTTGAGCCTGTGGTCAAGCAGCCTGGTAGGATCCAGCCAAGCGCCAAGGCTGTGGTTCAAAGCGCTTTGCCTGCTCTGTGGACACCCACCCTCTCTGAGAGAAACAGCAGGGCGGTGAGATTCATCGTGAGGCTGGCTCCAAGGGCAGGGGCTTCGTAGAGCTTGACAACAGGCCTGGCACTTAAAATATGCACCAATAAATATTTGTTAGACAAGAATTCTGAAGCCATCTGGGTGGTTTTCTCTCCCTCTCCTTCAGAACAGAGTCCACACACATAGGGTGCTGTTGCTGGTAGCCAGCAATAGCTGGAGCTGACCTCGTGTCGGGGGCATCAGAGGGTTAATTCTTGTGCTCTCTCATCTCATGGAATATTCGAGGCCTCTCATAGGGTGAGTGCCACGCTCTGAGCTGGAAGTACCTCCACGATGCTGTATTGTTAAGTGGAAGAGGAGCAGGCCAAAGACTGCTTGTGAGAAAAGGAAATATTGCTCATAGCTGTGTGAAACACCTCTGGAAGATAAAGTCAGAGGCTGCTGGTGGGAGAGGTTGGACGTGGAGGGTCCAGGTGAGCAAGAAACTTCACTTTGTATATTTTATAACGTATGCACTATAAAAAATACACACACGCGCGCACACACACACACACGCACGCACACACACACGCGTTTATGACCTACTTAGAGACCTGAAATGGGTTCTGCAGGGGAGGGGGTGGGGTACAAGGGTGATGGGTTGTCTTTCCTGAACAGGAATCTGGGCAGCCATTCCTGGGGGTGAATCTCTTCAGTGTCTTGGCTTCATCTCCTTGCCATGGTTTCCAGGGCCTTCCAGGCCTGACCACATGGCCTCGCCTCTCGCCATGGCCCTCTCCCCCTCCCCCACCTCTCTCTCCCCAACAAAGCCCACCTGGGATTCCCCAAGCAGGGCTCCTGGCTCCCTCTCATCCCTGGGAACAGTGCCTCCCAGGGTACCTTCCACACTCTGTGACTGCCCCCTCACCCTAGCCCCCATCCCCAAGTTCTCACATTCTCCCTTCGGACTCTCCTGGGGTTGAAGTGTCTCCATCTCCTGCCACACAAAGCCCAAGAGGCAGCCCTGACCACCAACACCTGGTCCAGCTCAAGCATACACCTGACAACACATGATGGATGGATGAGCAGGTGGGTGGATAAACAGATGGGTGGATGGATGAACAGATGGGTGGATGGATGAACAGGTGGGTGGGTGGAGAGATGGGTGGATGGATGAACAGGTGGGTGAATGAATGGATGGGTGGATGGATGAACAGGTGGGTGGATGAACGGATGGGTGGATGGATGACCAGATTGGTGAATGAACAGATGAGTAGATGAATGGATAGGTGGATGGATCTATTTGGAAGGGGCTGAGTCTGACCCACCCAGACTCACTTGCTGTTACCACCTCCCTTTGTAGTATCTGCCTTTCTTCACTCAAAGGTGATGCCCGTGAACAGGTCAGGCTGGAAGGGCCCTGGGAATTAGCCCCAGCACCTCAGCCAATGGCCCATGGGCACAAACCCATTCTCCTCTCTCAGGAAGTGGGGCGTCATCCTGAGGAGTGTGCACTGCATCCCCGCACAGGTAACTGGCTCCATGACACACCAGTACCAGCTCCTCCCCTTCCCTTCTGACCCACCCCCCAACCCTTATCAACATCTCCTGGCCCCCTCCCAAATAAACGACTTGCCCGTGAATCCTTGCCTCAAGGTCCAGCGGCAGGACTTCTTAACACGTACACCGTCTGATGGTGCATGAAGCTAAACTGGGGCCGCCAAGGCCAGGCCCTGGACCTTCGCTGGCTCCTCCACAGAGCGTACACGGGTGGGCACAAGAAAGGACAGAGGCTGGCGAGCATTCAGAAGAGGGGGCTACAACTGCAAAGCTGATAGAAGCAGCCAGGATTTCAGGTGCAGAGGCAAACATAAGGCCCCCGGGGCAGAGAGCTGGATGGAGGTGAAAGGCCTTCCACCAGGGCAGCACGGGATGCCTGGAGTGGAGGGAGGGGGGTGGGCTCCCCCAGTCCTGCCATAGGCAGGGCCGTGGTGCTCAGGGAGGGAGGCTGAAGCCCATGACCACGTCCTGTCCAGCCCTGGGAGGGAGGCCCAGGCAGCCCATGATCAAGCATAAAGCGACACGCTGCAGACTGGGTGAGGCCGGAGCTTGGGTCTACCTGCAGGGCCACCTGAGGGGTAAAGTGGACCCTGAATGAACATTCCCAGTTTCCTACTGAAGAATCCATACCTCTAACAGCCTGGGGGCCAGGGCCCAGATTTGATAGGGAGGACTAAGCTCTCTTGGGGGTCTTGAACTTGCACGTCTGGGATCCCGAATTAAAGATGGCTTCTGGCCTTGGGTATGGGGATAGCACACAAGGCTGACAAGGACAGACACAGACTCCATGCGTGAAGGGGGGGCCACCGGGAAGGGCGGCCAGGAGTCTGGACAGTGCGGACCCTCCCTGCAGCCCAGATCTGCTGTCTCTGTTCCCTCTGGTTCTGGGGTCAGGCAGGTGGGTGACTCCAGACACAGTCAGGAAGGGACCTCTACACGTGCCACCTGCTGCAGCAGAGGGACCTGGCTCCTCTCTGAAAACCAGATGCCAGCGCCACGTCTGGCACATAGTAGCTGCTCAATGAGTATATGGCAAATAGAGGAAGAGATCCCAGGCCCAGCCTAGGAACTGACCTAGCAGTGAACACACGGAGTCTGCTCTTTAGGGAGGAGATTGCCATAAGGTGATGTTCAATATTAAGTGCTTTGAAGCAAATGGACAGGGCTGTACCCTGATGGTGGGGAGTGGATGTGATATGGGGCTTGGGGAGCTGCTCAGAGCTGAGACCCAAAGGATGTGAAGGTGCGAGCTTTGGGCAGGTGAGGAGCTATGTCCCTGACAGAGGGCGTGGCCAACACACACACTCACACAATTTAAAACTAGAGAAAGAAAGCTGAGGTTAGAACAGGCCTTGCTTATGCAGAGTAAAGCAAATAATAAGTGATGTCATGGAATAAAGGGTAAGGCATGTGGTTAGGGGTTCAGCTTTGCTGCTAACTCCCTGTGTGGCCCTGAGGGTCATTCTCTCTGGGCTTCCTTCCTTCTTGCTGCAAAATGAGGGAGGTGGCTAGCATCTGGAGGTAAGGGGGAGGTGTTGCTAGCACCACACACACCACCTCTGAGAACAGACTGTGTGCATCTCTTTCCAGCTCCACGGTCAGTGACATCACACAGGTGGGATGAGATGGGCCATCAAGGGACTGTTTATACCATGGACATTGCAAATGCTGCAAGTCAGATTTTTTTTTTTTTTTGAGAGCTAGTTGCTAAATATTTACCAGCACACTGGCCTAGAGATTACACCCCAGCTCTTGCTAAAGTCTCTTAAGTGTAGACGAGAGCTTGTTCCTATCCCAGAGGCCTGGGAACTCAGCATCTCAGGAGAACTCTCTTTAAAGCCTCCTACTGTTATTTCTGGGCTTCCCTTGCTGCTTCCCTTGCAGCTGGTAAAGAATCCACCTGCAATGCCCGAGACCTGAGTTCGATCCCTGGGTTGGGAAGATCTCCTGGAGAAGGGAAAGGCTACCCACTCCAGTAATCTGGCCTGAGGAGTTCCGTGTACTGTATAGTCCATGGGGTTGCACAGAGTTGTACACGACTGATCGACTTTCACTTTCACTGTCATTTTTAAATTCATAGTTTTACATTCTGTGCCTTAAGGGAGCTCTGCATCTTGCTTCCTCACACATTGCAAAATAAAAAAATTTTACTTTCCTGACTTCAGGGACATGCCTGTTGTTAGTGCTGTGGGTTTGTTAACATCACACACACACACACCTGTTCTTCCTGCCTGAGTGTCCTCTGTGCTCAAGGCCAGCATCATTCAGTCCCTCCAGGTGTAAGGCCTCCCCCTCCATCCTCTCTCCCTCGCTTATCTCTGTTCCTTCCAAACCCCAGGCCCTGGACTTGGACTTGGGCCTTGGGGGCAAGGGAGGAAGCCAGCCCCATTGGCCCACTGATGAATGCATGGGTGCCCCACGGTTCAGGACAGAAGCAGGCAGAATCTGCCCATGACAGTGGCACCCAGGCCCGGCCAGTAGACTGCCCAAAACCTCTTGGGATCGAGCAGCTGCCCCGCTCCCTGCAGGGAGCCCCACAAACGTTGCCAGCACCCACAGGGTGTGTCTCCGTAGACAGAAAAGAACAGGACTTCCCTTTCCTCCCCCTGCCCCTCTGGAAGCATGTGGGCTTAGCCCTTCACGCCGCGGCTGGGCCAGGAGATCTATTCTCTGGCCCAGACCTGCGGATGCCGCAGGCTTCCTGGCTGACCTTGGACAGACACTTGTGTTTTGTCTGTGCCTCTTTTTCCACCACTGGCTGCCTCTAACCTCACTGTTGGGGGGTGGCTGGGGCAGAGGGGGCAGGATTCTCCAAGACAGCCTCGAAAAACAGACAATAGTTCCACACACAGAGCTGAGCGTGTGGGCTGAGGGTCCGTATCACTGAGAGAGGGGCCGAGACCCCCTGTGTGGATACCAGCCCCTAGGGTGCGAGAATGTCCATCAGGGAAAATTCCAGAACGTTCCAAAGCAATGTCATGCCCCAAAGGGGACCTGAGACCTCTGTGGAAGGGAGCAGAATTCGATGGGGGCGGGGGAGCTGGGAACTATTATACAGTAAAGGGGCCCTGTCCTCCCCCCTCCTCTAAGCTTCCTGCTGTTTCCACCTCCTGCCCTCTGGACTGCCTCCCCCATCACTCCACCAAACTGGCCCCCAAGGGTGCCACCTCTTCATTGCGGATCCAATGGCCACCCCCCAGAATGCAGCTCACCACCCATATTGTGATATTTTGACAACCTTTGACCTCCTTCACTTAAACATTCTTCTCTATGGGGATCTTAGCTGGGGTTCAGTAGGGCAGAGCCCAGGACTTGGGTGCAGAGAGTTCACTCGGGAGGAGGCCCAGGAGGCAGGAGTAAGGTCAGAGGAGGGAAGCCGGGACAGAGCTCATGTTCTTGGGCACCTGGGGTTTGCTCCCTCCTTGGCGCCCCCCACTAGGAATATACAGGATGTGCCCTTAGGTTATCTCTGCAGAGGACAAAAGCTGGGGCTTGAGCTGTGCCCCACGGTTACTTCCCAGGAGCATGAATCCCCCGAGGCAGAGAGTGGTGGGTGCTTGTGCTGGGAACACACCTGTGTGCACAGGAAACATTTACGCTGCAGCCATGGTCAGCGGTGGATGGAGGGATGAGGTGGGGGATGCCAGGATGTCCCCTGGACTTGACTTCCCCGACAGCTCCCCCGTGGTCCTCCTCCTTCCCCGGGACACATCTCTCCACCTGTTTCCAGGGCCTCTGAGCCCCGCCCCTCGCAAAGCTCCTCACCCAGTCTGCTCCCTGCGGACCCCTCACCCCTGCCCTTCCACCTGAAGCCCTCGGCTTGTCTCCTGCACTGCACTAAGCCCATTGTGCGAACGCTCTTCTGTTTGCGCTTCTTCCTCCCCAAGAAGCTTCTTAAAAGCAGAGATGGGTGGCCTGTCACCTACCACAGGCACATGGCTGGAGCACCTCCACTTGGGACCCAGAGAGGTCACTGGACGGCATCTGCGGGGAGCTGGGCTGGTCTGCGCTCGTGGTGCTGGCTGACACGTTTGGCACTTTGATGGGGTTCAGCTGGGGCCGCCAACCAGAGCGTCCACAGGGTGCCTCTCCAGCATGGTGGTCTCAGACAGGGGGACACGGAGGCTCAGAAGTCCTGCCAGCCAGGAGGAGGCCGCCGGAAGTCACAGAGCAACCCTCCCCTCACGCCCCGCTGGTGGAAGTGGACGTGAGCTCACCCAGATTCAGGGACTCCACCCCTCCAAGGGAGGAGTGCTCAAGAGTTTGTGGTCTCCCATGGCCTCTGGTGGGGGAGGAATATAGGAAGAGATGAGAGGGGATAAAATAAAATAAATAAGAAATTCTATGTTGAATGGTGGCTCCATCAACATGACTAACTCCAGGAACCTGTGAATGTGACATTATTTGGCGAAAAAAATAAAATCTTTGCAGAAGAAATTAACTTAAGGATCCTAAGATGAGATCATCTGGGATTAACTGGTGGGCCCTAAATCCAATAGCAGGTGAGCCCATAAGAGTGAGGCAGAGGGTGATCAGACAGAAGAGGAAACAGGACAAGGATGGGATCATGTAGCCACCAGCCAAGGGGCCCCCGGAGCTGCCCAAAGCAGGACAAAGCAGGCAGGATCCTCACCTAGAGCCTACAGAAGGAGTGGGGCCCAGCAACACCTCGGTTTTGGACTTCTAGTCTGAGGATCTATGGGATGATAAATTTCTGATTAAAAAAATTTTTTTTATTTTATGGAGGTATAGTGGATTTATAATTGTGTTCATTTCTGCTATACAGTAAAAAGAGTCTGTCATACATATATATACATTCTTTGGCATATTCTTTTCCATTATGGTTTATTACAGGATACTGAATATAGTTTGCTGTGCTATACAGTAGGACATTGCTGTTTATCCATCTTCTATACACTAGTTTGCATCTGCTGACCCCACACTCCCACTCAATCCCTTCTGCACTCCCCCTCCCCCGGGCAATCACAAGTCTGTTCTCACAGACCCTATGTCTGTGGGTCTGTTTTGTAAATAAGTTCATTTGTGTCACTTTTAGATTCCATGTATAAGTGGTATCATATGATACTTGTCTTTTTCTGTCTGATTTACTTCACTTAGTATGATCATCTCTGAATCCACCCATATTGCTTGCTGCAAATGGCATTGTTTCATTCTTTTTTTATGGCTGAGTAATATTCCACTATCTATATATACCACATCTTCTTTATCCATTCATCTGTCAGTAGACACTTATGTTGCTTCCATGTCTTGGCTATTGCGAAGAGGGCTGCTATGAACATTGGATGCATATATCTTTTCAAATGAGTTTTCTCTGGATATGTGCCCAGGAATGGGATTTCTGGGTCAAATGGCAACTCTGTTTTTAAACTTCCAATGTTTGAAGTACTGGTTTGTGGTCATTTGTCACAGCAGCCCCAGAGAACCGATAGTCACTGAGACAGGACAATGTAAGAGGATCTTAAGAAAGGGATTCTTTCCATCTCATTCTGACAGAGGCCAAAGCCAACCAAATAGGTGGTAAGAGGCCTATACATCAAGACGCTTGGCTCAGACACACAGAAACCAGGTGATGATCCTGTCTCCTGACTGCCTCAGGGTTAGGCAGGGCTGAATCTGAGAGGCCAGAGGGGCAGAGAGTCTGCTGAGGAAAGTGGCTGGAGGGTGGGAGGCCCACCTTCCTGGGAACCAGTGGGGAGGTGGCCACCTCACCTCACCCTAGGAATCTGAAGGCAGGAGGCCATGGCCTGTGGCCTGAGGAGCAGGTGGGGTGTGGGGGCTGCGCTGGAACCAGCCAGACCCCCAGGGGTGGCGATGGCAGGGCCAGGATGCTTGCACACCTGTCGGGCACCGGACGAGGGTGAGAGAGGCCGGGACCAGAGCCGTCTCAGGTCCTGTCGGGGTGCGGCCCTTCCCTGGCCCTCAGCTCTCCTCTCTGGACTTCTTTCCACCCGAAAGAACCGGGGGCAGCCGGATGAGAGGTGAGGAGGGTGGGAAGCCCAGGGCTGAGAAATGGCGATGGAGCTGATCCCACCCTCTCACGCCCTGCTGCTGGTGCCCTCCCTGATCTGGGCAGCACTGATAGATGCAAAGTTTGGGTGATGACTCTGCACTGGGCATATTAGGTGTTATTGATACAGTGAGTTAATTCTTGCCTCTGAAAAGGGGCCAGAAGACACTTGTCCCCGGGCCTGCACTCTGCCTGCTCCAGAATCCTGTTTACTCAGACTCAGACCAAAGGACTACCCTGAACTCCACCTCCTGACCATCCAGAGATGTGAGCAGCCACAGTCTAAAACCCCTGCGGGCTCCACTGAAGACTAGGTGCTGGCCCCTCCTGTTTGCACAGGAACCTGACCAAGGCCCAGCCTCAGCAGACCCGCAGGGAGCTGGGGCAGGAATTCCACCCGGAGGCAGGGGGAGCTGGGCGTTGGTCAGTCACTGGCTGCCCTGCAGGGAGACAGAGCCCCAGACCCCCAGGCGCTCCAGGCTCTAAGGGGTCGGGGGTGGCTGTAGCACCGAGGGCAGGTGCCTGAAGCCGCGGGTGTCTGCAAAGCACACAGATGCTGGGAAAGTGACCCCAATGGTCAGGGAGGGGGAAAAGAGAAGAAACTGTTTCATCCCCACAGATCACATAAGACTTATTGCCGTGGCCGTGGACTTGGACTCCAAGGACTGAAAATGGCCCTGGTAGCCTGTCCTATGGACCAGCCTGTCCTGGTGGAGCTGTAGGAACTCCACCAAGGTCCCTGCTCCTGAGCAGCCATCAGGAGTGCCATTAACACTGCTGCCAATGGCCAGGCAGGCAACACGGTGTCCACAGACCAGGAAAGGTGGCTGCTTCCTCCAGAAAACAACACACAGGCCCAAGCTACACTTCTGGTGCCAGACGACTTATGGAAGCCAGTGGGCGGCCAGCCACCCCAGGGTTCCCAGAGCCCAGAGCCATAGAAGGTGGCTCTGCCTGGATGCCTGGCAGCCTGACAAGGGTGGCCCTTCAGTGATAGCACAAAGGGGAGGCTTTTGGGCTTCCCTGGTGGATCAGATGGTAAAGAATCTGCCTGCAATGCGGGAAACCTGGGTTCAATCCCTGGGTTGGGAAGATCTCCTGGAGAAGGGCATAGCAACCCACTCCATTATTTTTGCCTGGAGAATCCCCATGGACAGAGGACCTGGTGGGCTACAGTCCATGGAGTTGCAAAGAGTTGGACATGACTGAGCACCTAAACACAGACTTGTCTGGATACCCTTTTATCTTCTTTCACTAATCCCAGTTGCCCACCCACGTCCATCCACCCCCCGCCTCCTGCATCTTCCCACTGCTTCTCTCCTTCTGACTCGGGGATGTCAAAGCCACAGACACTCGGAGCATCACTCAGTCACACGGGACCCTCAGGGACAAAAAGGAATTTCACTCATGATCTAGAAGACTGAAAGGAAGGAGGTTTTAAATCAGAAGGGGTGAAATATTTTTGCAAAGGACCTGATGGGAAACATTTTAGGCTTCCCGGGTCATAGAGTCTATTGGGAATGCATGCTCAGTTTCTTCAGTCATGTCCAACTTGTTGCAACCCCCTTGACTGTAGCCAGCCAGGCTCCTCTGTCCATGGGATTCTCCTGACAAGAACACTAGAGTGGGTTGTCATTTCCTCCTTCTTAGCAGGCATTAACTAGGTGACAGGCCTCTGTACGTTCCTAGGGCGGAGTTTTCGGCCCTCCAATGCCAAAGGTTCACTGAACTGGACACTCGTGCATGCACGGTTGGAGGGCAGTGATCCTCTCCAGTCCTAACCGGTTCAACTAGAATTAGACACAGCTGACCCCAAGTTTCTAAGAAAAACAACTTGGGTGTTGCTTAGGCTGCGTGCTGTTTGGAGGATGTGTAGGTTTTAAAACGACCTTGAATAGTGAAGGCAGGTGATGTGGATTTACACACTACCCACAGACTCACTGGGAAGGATTTCTTTTCCTGACAAAAGGCCAAGATGTTCTTCATGACGCCTATAGCCCCTTGCCCCAGCTTTCTACTAATGGGCACTGGAGGAAAATAGCATCCTTTAATTTCCAGCATTGCACAGAGCTAAGTTGGAATTTATTAACTATCTAGTTAATAAATATATTGTTTATTAAAAACTAATAAATCTAATAAATAGATTATTTAATAAATAATAGATTATTTATAGATAATAGATTATATAATCTATTATAGATTAATAAACAATAGAATCTTTATTAATAATAGATTATTATTTAAAACTATCTAGTAAATAAATTGGCCAATACTTTATTAGTGATGTTTAAACAATTGCAGAACTGCAGACAGAAGATCTGAGAAGTCAATAACTAGTGTCAAGTGACTTTCTAATGTGCAGTCAGAGGTCAAAAAAGAGAGAATCTAAGAAAACCCAAAATAGATATCCATTAGCCAAAAACTGTAGGAATGTCATCAATTACTTAACATGCAGAGACTGAGGTTATACCCATTCACATGTCAATTCAGTCACCCATTCATCTGTTTATTAACAAACATTTAATGGTCTTATTTGGAGTGTGGTTTATTTTGTGTCCTCTCAAAACAAACCCTGAGACAAGGATTTGGATGCAAGGGTGTGGTTTTTGGTGACTCCCACCAGCCAGCTCTGCTGTTAAACCTCTCTGAAATGAAATGAAATACATGCATTTCATGGTGTTGTCTCAAGTGGAATTTTTTTTATTGCAAATAACAGAACACACAAGTAATAGTGGCTTAAGAAATACAGACACAATTATTTAATAAAAAAGACACCTGTGGATATGATAGTTTTGGTATAGCAGCCAACTGACATCAAGGAAGATCATAAATTTTCCCAGCATTCCTGCATCACCAACCTCAGAGAGTTCATTATCACCTTATGGTCACAAGATGGCTGCTGTAGCTCCAGACATCATAACCACACATAAGCATGGGAGGGACATCGCAGCCGACAGTATTCAAGTTCCTCCAGTCTCCTTCCACCTTAGCCCTTTCGTGTGTGTGTGTGTGTATGGGCTCAGGTGCTCAGTCACTCAGTCATGTCTGACTCTGCAACCCCATGGAACTCATCTGTCCATGGAATTTTCCACTTATTGCTGCTTCTGCTGGAGGCTCCATCTGCAGCAGAAAGAACAGGATGAGTTTCCTCTTCTGCTGTTTTCAGTATCTCTCTGGTGCCTCCCATTGGAGGAACCTCAGCAGAAGCCTGCTGGCAAGACAGCTTGGCAAATGCCACTTGCGGAATTCCAGCCCCTTTGATGTGAAGTGTTAGGTGATTCACAGAGCAGGGTGGAAGGTGTAGAGAGGATGGGTGGGTGGGTGTCAGGGAGGTCTATGTAGCAGCAGAACTGGCCAGAGAGAGAGAGAAAGGACAATCCCCCATCCTACTTTGGCGTGGCTTCAGCAGTAGAGTAATGGGGGTTCCAACATCCCACAGGTCATTGGATAAGATGTCCAATTGCAAAAGAATTCAAAAGAATTCCAGTTATGTATTGTCCACATTCACATTTCCATGGCTGTCTTCGCTGCATGGTTTTATGCATTTTGAGGGGAGAAGTTGATTATGTGGCCTCTGTTAGACAGCCATCTCCCTGGTGACTGGGCTCACAGTCAGCTCCTCATCCGACTGCCTCCTTGCCTCCCAGCCCTCACTTCACCAATGTTACCGATAGGCATACAGCCTCTCTGTGTGCAGGGCATTTTTAAAACTCCACTCTGCTCTTGAAATATGCCCAGGGTCTTAAAGGAAAGATCCCTTCAAAACCTGGACAGGAACCAAAATAAACTATGCAGAAAAATAAAACCTCTTTCTCCCTCAAAAGACATTTAACAGCTCATGAGCCTCAGGAATAAACAGTATGTTCTAATGTGTGTGACCAGTGGGCAAAACTTAGAATATTCATGAACCATCTCCCTGCCCCTCCATCCTGCAATGAAGGTGTTGGAAACCATCATTTAGGTACCGCCCATTTAGAGGAAAGGTATATTAGGTGTTGGTAGGCTGATGGACCAAAAATGCTCTTAAAACAGGATTTCGGACAATTTCTTTAGAAGTTGCACTGCTTTCTGACACAAGTTAATTCCTGGTGAAGGCAATGGGAAAAATTTGGCCAAATGACTGATTTCAGATCAAAAGTCTGGATCAAAGAGACTTGCAGGTAGTTTTATAAGCTCTAGGCCCACTTCACGTCCCTCCCCACTTAATAACAACTCTTCTCACCCTGGCTTCCGTGCTGCTCCTCTCTCCCCTGCCATATGAGCTAACTGTGTGCTACTTGCTTAGAATGTCTTGCGGGAACCAAACCAGTGCAGGGAGCAGAGCCTCCTAAAGTCTAATTAGGAAACTGCCAGACCTCCAGGATCAAGCCTTGGGGTCTTTTCCTCTCTGGGTCTTTTGGGTTTTCTCCAGGGTTGGATTAAGCCAAGGGTTCTCAAACTCAAATGCACATTAAAATCATCTCGGGAATTTTCAATATCACCATACCCACACCGCGAACTCCCTGCCCCAGGAGTCTCTGGGGGTGCACTCGGGGCATAGCACTTTACCACCTGTGCAATTTCACCTTGACAACAGCCCAGGTTGCCATGGTGGCTGGTCTCTGAGACGCTACCCCCAGTCCCCACCCTTCCTGAGATACACGTGACTGCCCTGCGGGGAGAGGCAATGTGTTCCTCCAGCACCTGGACCTGGCCAGAGCGATGCATGCCACTTCTGGTCTAGCCTCCAGGGAAGTGGCAGTCTCTGCTTTCTTCCTCCTGAAACATTTGCTCTTGGACGGTTCCCACTCAGAACCAGGTGCCATGCTGTGAGATGCCTGAGCCACATGGAGAAACCATGTGGCAGATGAGTAGGGGTGGGTGGGTCAAGGAGATAGCTAATGATTAGCTGCCAATCATGTAGAGCACCTAGACAGAGTATTAAAAAGCAGAAACATTTCTTTGCCGACAAAGGTCCATCTAGTCAAAGCTATGGTTTCTCCAGTAGTCATGTATGGATGTGAGAGTTGGACTGTAAAGAAGGCTGAGCACTGAAGAATTGATGCTTTTGAACTGTGGTGTTGGAGAAGACTCTTGAGAGTCCCTTGGACTGCAAGGAGATCCAACCAGTCCATCCTAAAGGAAATCAACCCTGAATATTCATTGGAAAGACTGATGCTTAAGCTGAAGCTCCAATACTTTGACCACCTGATGCAAAGAGATGACTTATTGGAAAAGACCCTAATGCTGGGAAAGATGGAAGACAGGAGGAGAAGGGGACGACAGAGGATGAGATGGTTAGATGGCATCACTGACTCGATGGACATGAGTTTGAGCAAGCTCCAGGAGTTGGTGAAGGACAGGGGAAACCTGGCGTGCTGCAGTCCATGGAGTCACAAAGAGTCGGACACAACTGAGTGACTGAACAGCAACAAACATCCCCCCCTCCTCTCTGGGGGGGACCAGCCCAGTCAAACCTTCAGATGCCTGCAGTCCCTATTGACATTGACTGAAACCCCCAGAAGGACAACATGAAAGTGAACGTGCCCTGCTGAGCCTAGTCCATCTACAAATACTGGAGAAGGAATGAATTGCCATTTGAAGCCAATAGGTTTGGGGTTATCATCCACCATACAGCAATGATCAGCTGAAACCACCGGGAACCATGTCATCCACTCCTAAGATACCCACTGTGCCCAGGGCATGAGGACACTGTCTGTACCTGCAGGGCCCCAACCCTATCCACACTTTGAGTCTCGCCCACAGCCTGCTGGGACGGGGGCAGCAAAGAGAACAGAGGGGCACCACTTCTGTCCAGGGAGAAGTTAACCACCAGTTGTTCCCTTCTGGTCCAAAGAAGTATTCAGCCTGTTTTTAATTTTACTATGAAATATTATTAATTTTTATATAGTGTGCTATAATTCATAGAGGCTTCCCTGGTAGTTCAGCTGGTAAAGAATATGCCTGTAATGCAGGAGACTCCAGTTTGATTCCTGGGTTGGGAAGATCCCCTGGAGAAGGGATAGGCTACCCACTCCAGTATTCTTGGGCTTCCCTGGTGGCTCAGACAATAAAGAGTCTTCCCACAATGTGGGAGACCTGGGTTTGATCCCTGGGCTGGGAAGATGCCCTGGAGGAGTGCAAGGCAACACCTCAGTATTCTTGCCTGAAGAATCCCATGGACAGGGGAGCCTGGTGGGCTTCAGTCCATGGCAAAGAGTCGGACAGGACTGAGTGACTAAGCACAGGATAGCACAGCTCATAATTCATAGATTTCCACTGGGTCCTTCCTGATCCTTCTGGAAGGAAAATACCATCAGCAGTCCCTTATGCAGAGGAGGGAGCCAAAGGCTCAGAGAGGGCATGTGACTTTGCCCAGATGGCACAGCTGGGATTGGTAGAGGGATTGGCCTTGAGTCCAAGCCAGGGCTTTTTTCTGCTATGCTACACTGCTTCTCTGTTTTGGAAAAAACAAACATAAAAAACATCTTGAGGGTGTGATAGAAAGTGCTGGTTGCCATTCAATATCTGTTCTCCCTTTCTGGGTCAACAACAAAATCATGATTGTATTTAGGAAGGAATGTACCCTACAAAACACATTCCCCTGTCTCTGTTGTAGCTAGGTGTGAACACATAACTACATTAGACTTAAGCCTGGGTGTTGGTGGGGCTTCCAGGAAGCCTCCTTCAAAGGCATCTGTCTCAACTGAGAGAAATGCCTTTTGTGCCTTTTCTCCTTCTTCCATCCTGCAGTTCATACAATGGCTGGAGCTCCAGCAGCCATATTAGATCATGAGGATACTCTGAAGGCAGAAGTTACTTACTACAGACAAGGGAGCATAAATATACAACAAGCTTGGGGTTCTGCCCTGGGTTGTCTACTTCTAAACTTCTTATTTAGTAAAAGAACAAGTGCTTGGGGATTTAGGTCACTATTTTTTAGACTTCTGTTACTGCTGCTGCTGTTTAGTCACCAAGTCTTGTCCAACTCTTTGCAAACCCATGGACTGTAACCTGCCAGCCTCCTCTGTTCATGGGATTTTCCAGGCAAGAATACTGGAGTGGGTTGCCATTCCTTTCTCCAGTGGATCTTCCCAACCCAGAGAGTGAACCCACATTTCCTTCAATGGCAAATAGATTCTTTACCACTGAGCCTCTTGGGAACCCAAGATCACCTTTTAAGGCACTGTTAAAATTGCCTGTGTCTGTCCTGCTTTCCCAAAACTGTGAGTTTTCTGAGGGCAGGGCCTGAATACATTTCCCCATGATATACTCTGTGAACAGGTCCAGCCCAAAGACCTAAGCCACTGCCCCCAAAGGAATGCTCCACGTGATCTGGTCCTGGAGGAGGGGCCAGCCCTCCGAGGTGGTGGCTCAGCTCTGCCTGGAAGCAGTGGATCTGGCCAAAAAACTAAAGCAGGAGAAGAAGAACCAGAGAGTGAGAAAATGCAGTTAGGGGAAAGGGGGAAAGACATATAGAGAAGGGGAGAGGTGAAAAGGAGAGGGTGAGCGGGCAGAGCTGAGATTATAACCAGAAAAGTGAAAGTGAAAGTTGCTCAGTCGTGTCCAACTCTTTGCGATCCCATGAACTATACAGCCCATGGAATTCTCCAGGCCAGAATACTAGAGTGGGTAGCCTTTCCCTTCTCCAAGGGATCTTCCCAAACCAGAGATCAAACCCAGGTCTTTCGCAACGCAGGCAGATTCTTTACCAGCTGAGCCACAAAGGAAACCCAAGAATACTGGAGTGGGTAGCCTATCCCTTCTCCAGGGGATCTTCCCAACCCAGGAATTGAACTGGGGTCTCCCACATTGCAGGCAGATTCTTTACCAACTGAGCTATCAGGGAACCAGAAAGGAGCTGCAGATACAGTTGGGTCTCCGCATCCCCGGGTTCTGCAGCTGTGGTTCACCCAACAGCGGAATCCGAGTTTGCAGATCTGGAACCCACGGTGTGGAGGCTGGCTGTCCTGTACCATCTTATATAACGCACTCGAGCATCCATGGATTTAGATATCCGCGGAGGTCCTATAACCAATCTTCCTTAGATATCAAGCAGGGTGGTGATGGTGGTGGTTTAGTTGCTAAGACATGCTGGACTCTTTGCAACCCTACAGACTAGACTGTGGCCTGCCAGGCTTCTCCGTCCCAGGCCAGAATACTGGAGTGGGTTGCAAGTCCCTTCTCCAGGGGATATTCCTGACCCAGGGATCGAACCGGCATCTCCTGTATTGTAGGCAGATTCTATACCACTAAGCCACGAGGGATGCTCCCACATCAAGGAACAACTGTATAAAGATGTTGATGAGGACCCTCATGGAGAGAGACCAGCAGGAAACAAGCCTGTTTCACGGTCATCTCCCTCCCGGCTCTTGCCTCTCAGCTGCCCCATAGAACTGACTCCAGCCATGTGTGCAGTTGGCTCAGACCTCCAGTTCTGGTGCCAGAAACATAAACCAGAGAGGGAGGGAGGGAGGGGATGGGGGTGGGGGTCCAGAGAGGGTGCCCAGCACACAGAACCCTGAGCCCTGGCATTCCTCTCCTGCTGCCCCCAAGGCAGGCCAAGAATTCTAGCCTCCCGAGGCCACGAGAGCCCAAGGGGACATAGGGGCATCCAAGGGTCTCAGAGCAGAGGCTGCACTGTGGCAGGAGGGGCTCTGGGCCCGGGCCCCACCAGGACCCATGAATTGAGCTGTGTCCTGGGAAGGGCTGGACCCGCCAGGAGTGCGGTTGCAGAGCCCACGTAGCAGACAGTTCAGGACAGGAGAGGTTTTTACGTTAAAGAGACTCTGAGTCAAGCTCCGGGACAGCCTGGCTACTCAGCCTGGGGGCTCGACAAGCACGTCTCCCGGGCACACTTGGCCTGATGTCCAGGTCCCTGAGTCATCAGAACCCTCTGGGGGCAGGGGTGGGTTTCGGGCATATTTGAAAAGCAGAGTCTCAAGGCCCCGCCCCTCCCCAGGGATCCCAAGTCCAAAGAGTAGGGGGCGGCCTGGCAAGCTGTGGACTTAAAAAAAAAAAAAAATCCCTGGATAATCTGAGAGGGAGCAAACTCAGGAATCAGTGATCTAGAGCAAGGATCACCAAACTTCTTCTGTAAAAAGCCAAGTTGTGAATATTTTAGGTCCTGCAGGCCAGTGGGTCTCTGATTTAACCACTCAGTTCTGCAGGGTGGTCGCACGAAAGTAGCCATGGAGAAATGGAGGGCACAAGCTATGTTTCTGTGAAACTTTATTTATGGCCCCTGAAATCACAGAATTTTTAGATGTCATGAAATTAAAAAAAAAAAATTTCCCAACCACTTAAAAAGTCAAAATCACCCTGAGTTCAAATGCAGCGGGTACAGGACTTGGCCCGAGGGTCTAGTTCGCAGATCCCGGCTCTAGACCAGAGCTACTGTGAGGAATCAAGAGCAGATGTTGAGAGTTTTGCTACAGCATCCAGACATGGGTGTGGAGGTTCCACTTGGCTGATGGGGTGATGGTGAATGAGCTGGTAAGCCCCTTGTGACTTGAGCTGCTTCTGTCCTGAGATGGAGGACCACATATGGTTGAAGGTGGGTGATGGGTCAGAATGTTTAACAACTGGGCCTCCGTCCCAGAGTTTTGAAAAGCAGTGATTTATGGTATTCCTTTGACTTCACATGGGATCCAAATCCTCCTAATCTTTACCCAACCACAATCTCTAATTCTCCCCTAAAATCTGCAGTCACAGCTACAACAAACAAAACAAATCATGCAAGGAGAGAAAGAGCTGGAAAGAAATATGACAAACAGTTAGTGAAGATTTTTGGAGGAGAGTGACCATACATATCATTTCATTGTATTTGCCTGTTTTCCAAATTTTCTGTAAGGAACATGTGTGAATTTTATAATCAAAAGTTTGGGGGACTTGGTGTTGTTGTTCAGTTGCTCAGCTGAGTCCGACTCTTTATGACCCCATGGACTGCAGCATGCCAGGCTTCCATGTCCTTCACTATCTCCTGGAGTTTGCTCAAACTCATGTCCATTGAGTCGGTGATGCGATCCAACCATCTCATCCTCTGCCGTCCTCTTCTCCTCCTGCCTTCAATCTTTCCCAGCATCAGGGTCTTTTCAAATGAGTCAGCTCTTCACATCAAGTGGCCAAAGTATTGGAACTTCAGCTTCAGCATGTGGGACTGGGTTTTTTTTTAAATAAGGAATGGTTTTACAAAAATTCTCTGGAGATAAATTCCTTCAGACAACCCTTCCTGGTGTCTCCCAGCCTTACAGTCAATCTTTTTTTTTTTTTTTCATTTTTATTGGAGTATAGCTGATCTACAGAGTTGTGTTAGTTTCAGGTGTAGAGAGAAGTGAGTCAGTTATACAAATACACATATCCACTCTTTCTGAGATCCTTTTACCATCTAGGTTATTCCAGAGCATTGAGAAGAGGAAGTTCTTTGTTATAATTTAATCCACATCTAGAGAATCGGGGAAGAGAATGAAGAAAATGGAAAACACGTGCTGTCCCCATGACTGCGGAGTTCTGTTTCTTGTTATTCTTTGTTATTTTTAACAGGAGGCTCATGGGTGGGGGGCGGGGGTGGGTCAGGGCCGAGATGCTGCCAGCGGTCGGGAGTCTTACCACCGCTAGGCCCGAGGGAGCGGAGTTCTTTCTGCACTGGGGCATCCGCTGGACCCTTCCCGGTGAGTGTCAGTCATGAGCTCCGAGAAAGAGTGTGGGAGACAGTTCAGAGCAAAACACCTCCTTCCAGGGAAAACCCCAAGTGTGCAGGGATCACGAGCATTCAAACCCTGATGTGGCCACATGTTCACTGTGAATCTCAGGCTGAGCAGCGCGGCTCCCGGAGTCTCAGCTTTCCCCTCCAGGACAGTGAGAGTACATAGTATGACCCCAGCTCCCCAGCCAGGTGACACGGAGACCAAGGGAGACAGCAAGCACAAGCACACCTGACCCACGTGGTCTCTGAGATGCCAGTTTTTCCCATTTGCTCTGATGGCAGAGGTCAAGTTCAGTATCCCAGGCAAAGGGCAGAACATATTAACTTCTTTGATTTGGATGGGCTCTTCCAGAAGATATGAGCTGGGAAGCAGACGCTTTCTTTCTGGGTTCCAGTCCTGCACCTGAGTACGCACGTTTGACTCTCCCCAGACCCCAAACTGAGTCCCAGCTGGGGAAACTAGCTTAGGATTCTCTTTGCTCAAGATCTTCCCAGTCCAATTTAGTAACCACATGGGGCCCATTTAAATGTAAATTAATTCAATTTAAGTGAAATTTAAAAATTCAGTTCCTCAGTTGCACTGACCACATGTCAGATGCTCAGTAGCCACATGTGGCTGCCGTTGTGGATGGGGCAGACACCACCCTGCCACTGTCCCAGAAGGTTCCATCATACAGAGCTATCCTGGAGGCTCAGCGGGACCCCAGAGGACTGCCTAGACAGCGATGGATTCGGGTGGCCTCTTGGCCCCTCATTTCTGCAATAACTCCTTCTCTATTTGAAAACAAGAATCTACTAAGGTGCCATCTTGGGTCTGGCATATTTAAGGGATGAGCAAGCAGACCCCTGGATAGGTGAGGTCTGGTGGCCCCTGCAAGCCTCACGTCCCAAAGCCAAAAGAAGCTTTTGCTCACTGGTTGACTGCCCTTAAAAAAAACAACCAATAAAGAGATGGTGCTTTTATATAGTCACTATGGAAGACAGCATGGAGATTCCTTTAAAGACTAGGAATAAAACCACCAAAGGACCCAGCAATCCCACTCCTAGGTATGTACCCTGAGGAAACCAAAATTGAAAAAGACAAATGTACCCCCAATGTTCATTGCTGCACTATTTACAATAGCTAGGATTTGGAAGCAACCTAGATGCCCATCAACAGATGAATGGATAAAAAAGCTGTGGTACATATGCACATGGAATATTACTCAGTCATAAAAAGGGATGCATTTGAGTCAGTTCTAATGAGGTGGATGAACCTGGAGGCTACTATACAGAGTGAAGTAAGTCAGAAAGAGAAAAACAAATATCATATATTAATACATATACATGGAATCTAGAAAGATAGTACTGATGAACCTCTTTGCGGGACAGCAGTAAAGACACAGACATAGAGAACAGACTTGTGGACATAGGGAGTGGGGAGGAAGGAAAGGGTGGGATATATGGAGAGAGAGTACATTACCATATGCAAAATAGATAGCCAATGGGAACTTGCTGTGACTCAGGGAACTCAAACTGGGGCTCTGTAACAGCCTAGAGGGGTGATGGGGAGGGAGGTGGGAGAGTGGTTCAAGAGGGAAGGGACATATATATGCCTATGTCTGGTTCATGTTGATGCTCAGCAGAAACCAACAAAATACTGTGAAGCAATTATTCTTCAATTAAAAATAAATAAATTTAATTATTTAAAAAAAGGTGGTGCTTTTATTTTCTTTTTTAACAAGAATACTTTAAAGAATCTGAATTTAGAATGGCTAGGTGATATTCACAGTATGGAAGGAGAAAGGGCGGCTTCAAGCAGTAAGGATGCTGAGCCGCCAGACAGCTCAAGGGCCAAGGCGGTCCCTGGACGCCCCAGATTCTCCCAGATGCCCCAGGTTCTCAGCGGCACCCAGACATGCTGGATGGCAGGATGGACCCAGCTCTGCTTCCCCAAACTTCTCCTCAGGGCCCTGGGGAATCTTTGCTTCTAATTACGACCTCAGATGTGCTCTGTCCCTCCCTCAGGACGTGGAGCAGCAGTCGGAGTCCGCGGGCTCTGACCCCTCTGGGAGCTGCAGCCAAGCCCTGCTGTGCTAAGCGAAGTCGCAGGCTACGCTTGCTTCAACCACACTCGGGTGTGATCGTCAGAAGTGTAGAAATGTTGTTGCACAGTGTAAAATAGTGCAAAGACCTCGCCCCTTGGGCCAGAGGGGTGGGTGGGGTTAACTCCGTGGACCTGTCCCAGAGGCCCCAGCACAGCTGGGCCTCAGTTGCCCACCGCGGTCAGCTGACCAACAGCACCCCCCTTTGTCACCTCTCTCCCCTCTCTGTCTCCCTCCCCACACCTCTACCGGCTCTGTCCTGGGATCACCTCCCAAACAAATGGTCTGCCCTCAAGACATTTGATTCAAGGATTGCTCCCGGAGAACACAACAGTTGTGGCAGTCCGAATGCGGGTAGGAAAAGCATTTCCAGACACAGGGTATTTCAGAAGGGAGTTAGTTGATTAAGGACAAAGGGCAGAGATAATGTAGGCACTGTGAGCACAGTGGGCCACCTCCTGACTGGCCAGGGAGAGCCGGCAGGGGGTATGGTTAGAACAGCGGGCCAGCTCAAGGGGGAGCTGATGCTTTAAGTGGATTAGTAGCCAATTTTTATAGTGTTAAGCCAAAGAAAATTCCTGCTGGGAGGATGGCATTAGGTGATTGGTTAGGGCACTTTAGAGTGAGGAATAGGGTGGGTATTTTTGCCTAATATGGGCCAGGAGGATGACAGAGGATGAGATGGTCGGATGGCATCACCAACTCAATGGACATGAGTTTGAGCAAGCTTCGGGAGTTGGTGATGGACAGGGAAGCCTGGCGTGCTGCAGTCCATGGGGTCGCAAAGAGTTGGACACAACTGAGTGGCTGAACTGAACTGATTGATGGGCCAGGAAGTGGGCTGGTGATGATCCAGGGCTTTTGGTAATGGTTACAAGGGGCTCAGTCCATTCTGGAGATTGATCTTGTTTCTGGACTCCACATCTGTGGCCTTGGTGCAAGGCCTCACAACTGTGACCTTGGGTTTGGACACCATAGCAACCTAAGACAGAGACCAAATCCCAAACAGTTCAAGAGTAGCACCAGAAAGTTCTAGAATCAAGAGAGAAATGTGTTATTAAGATGAAAGGGGGAGGCGTCCTTTAAAATTCACAGAGAAGTTTTGAGTCATTTCTCAGCGAAGGAGCCCATCAATCTGGGATCCCCAGGGCTCAAAAGGATTCCCTGAGGTTCAAATACTTCCTTCTGGGCAACCCGGGGAGTGGAAAGGAAGAAGGGACCCATGTGTTTGCCTTGAAGGGCCAGTTTAGACACCCTCCCAGCTAAGAGGCCCAGAATCACAGCAGAAACCCAGTCTACCCAGCCAGATCTGGTCAGCCACATTAAGGGAGACCCGCGGGCACAGTGCTACCCGGAAACCAGAAGGGGCAGACATGGGACAGTGTGGTCTCAGGGTCAGTGGAGTCACGGGAAGGGAGCAGGCCACATTCTGCCTGGGTCCCCAGGCAGAAGGGGGCCAGCAGGCTGCTCTCATCTTGTCTCCTCTCCACAGTGATGTCAACTTGCTGGTCATGGTCAGAGCACCCCCACTGCCTGAACCCCCATGGCACAGCAGGCTAGCAATGGCAAAAAGTCCCCCACACCAGGCATACCCACAGCTCCAGAGCAGCCATCATCTGGCCAAGATGTGAGAGCCTAAAACTGTCCTCTGTGTATAAAATAGATAACTCATAAGGACCTCCTGAGTAGCACAGGGAACTCTACTCAATGCTCTAACAAGACATACAAGGGAAAAGCGTCTGAAAAAGAGTGGATGTATGTATACATATAACTGATTCACTTTGCTGTACCCCTGAAATAAGCACAGCATTGTCAGTCAACTAAACTTCAATAAAAAATTTTTTTTTATTAATGTAAAACAAAATACAATGGGGACTTCCCTGGTGGTCCGGTGGTAAGAATCCACCTGCCAGTGCAGAGGACATAGGTTTGATCCCTGCCTCAGGGATCAAGCCACATGCCTCAGGGCAACTAAACCCGTGCCGCACAACTATTGAAGCCCAAGCTCTCTAGAGTCCGTGCTCTACAACAAGAGAAGCCACCGCAATGAGAAGCCTGTGTGCGCTGCAACCAGGGAGAGTAGTCCTGCTTGCTGCAACTAGAGAAAGCCCAGTCACAGCCACGAAGACCCAGTGCAGCCAAAAATAATAAAATAACTAATTAATTTTTAAAAAATACGACTGTCCTTGCCGGCTACATCTCCATGCTTCTGCAAAAGCACTCAGTGGAGCAAACATTTCCTCTTGCTGTAGAGCTGCACTGTTGTGTCTGATTCCCGAGGGACTTTTCCAGACCATCTGTGTGGCCTGCGGGAGGAGCTGGGTCAGTGGTACGGACAGTTCACTGACTAGATTATTGGACTCTTTTGGTTTTCAGCTTTGAATTTTGAACTAATTTTAGACTTAGAGGAAAGTTGCAAAAAATAATACAGAGAGTTTCTGTGTGCTCCTTATTCTGCCTCCTCCTGTATTAGCATCTCACATCACCCAGCCTGGTAGTAAAGGACAGAAAATTAGCATTGGTAGATTCAGGCTAACATTTGGTAACTGAGCTGCAGACAGTGGTCAGATTTCACCTTTCTTCCAGCACTGCCCTGCTGGGACAGAATTTTATCCATGGTCCCACATTTCATTCTTTGACTGTTTCTTCTTAGTCTCCTGGGGTCTGGGGAAAATTCCTTGGTCTTTCTTGGTCTCCAAGGATCCTGACCCTTCAGAGTACTGGTCAGTTATTTTGTAGATTGTCCTTCAACTTGGGTTTGTTCAACGTTGTCTCATAGCTGGAGTGAGGTTAGGCAATTTTTTGGCAAGAATTCTCATTAAAATGACGTGCATCATCAGTGTCAAAGGGTTTATGATATCAATATGTCTTAATACTGGTGATATTAACATTGATCACTCAGCTAACTCTATGCCTACCATGTTTTTCCACTGTGAATGAAATTGTTTAAGATAGACTCTTTGGTGTCTGGCTTTTTTGGGTCAATACAATATCAAGATTTTGAGATTCAACCATATTTTGGCAGGTATTATTTATTCCCTTGGATTGCTGTGAAGTGTTTCACTGTGTGAACACAACACCATTCCTCTCTACCTCTAGGAGAGGTGGGAAACATCAACATCTCCCTCTCCATTGCCTACAGTACCATTTGGGTTGGTCCATTGAGTACAGTTGTACAGTGCATGACCTGTGCAGCTGGACATGGCAAACTGTGATTCAAGGACTACCAGAATCACAATCTAGGGCCTCTGTTTTCTTTATCCCAGCAGATTCTACTGCATAATCTCATTTGGAAACTCAGGGTGAAACCCATGCTCTGGCATGGCAGTATGGTATAGCAGTTATGCTCATGAACTTTGAAATCCGAATCTTGGTTCGAATCTTTTTCTTGACACTCCTGAGCTAGATGACTTTGAATGAGGTACTTTTCACTGGGACTGTTCCATCAGTCAAAGTGAACTGGTGGTACAGCTGGTGGTACCTGTCCCATAAGGCTATTCCAAACATTGAATGAGATTTACTTAGAAGAAAGCCCTTAGCATGGTGTCTGGTATATAATAAACAGCCAGCAGATACTGTTATTGTTAATAACATCATTGTTGGTTTTTATTATTTATTAATTAGTAATATTATAAGATTGCTCATTTGCTTTGCGGCCTCCATGTCCTAGTCAAGTTGACACATAAATTAGCCATCACACAGACTTCCCTGGTGGTTCAGTGGCTAAGACTCTGCACTCCCAATTCGGGGGCCTGAGTTCAATCCCTGGTTGGGGAACTAGATCCCACATGCCACAACTAAAAGATCCCCACAGGCTGCAGTGAAGACACAGCACAGTCAAATAAATAAATATTTTAAAAAATTAACTGTCGTAGTGGGCTACAATTTGTGGCTTCCATTCATGCAGAGAGCTTGAAAACTCAAAATCCCTGCTAAAGTCAGTTCAGTGAATAATGAGGGAACTCGTCAGGTGGGGTTTCCTCCTGACCTTGGGGAGGAGTGGGGACCATGGCTAACTGGGGAGCCCAGGCCTCGTTGAGACCGGGTTGCCTGGGCTTTGCCCCAGTCCACTGTCACATGGGGGCATGCTGTAGCCAGACTGCCAGACACACCAATTTTTTTTTTTTTTCAAGAAACATTGAAATCTGAATTTCTATGTGAAATTTTCTGTTTCTTTAATGCTGGCAACTAATTAAATTTTTTAAAATATGTGCAGGCCAAACAAATCCAAGCGGAGAAACACCCTCAGGCAGCTCATTTGCAATCCCTGACTCACAGGATCTTGCTGGATCTCTCAGCTTCCTTGCTTTACTTATTCATGGAGCTTTCGGTAGTAAAAATGGTAGCTTTGCAGAGGACGTAGTGAGTTCTTTCCAAACAGGATTTCTCTGCACACCCAGAGCAGCTTCACACACATGAGATCAGAGTGTGGATCAGAGTCACCTAGAGGGCTTGTTCCAACGTTATCGGGTTCACCTCTTGTCTCTGTTCCGCTGGATTCAGGGTAAAGGCCAAGGATTGGCATTTCTGCCAAGTCCTTCTGGTCCAGGTCCCAGACTTTGAGAACCATCAGCCTAGAGGGAGAAGGAGCTCTGGGTTGATGGTGTGGCTGGCATGGTGACGTGAAGGGGGATAGTCTGCAGCAGAGGAATGGGGGCATGCTGGGTGGTCATCTGCTTCGAAGTCACTGGGTTATACCAGGCCTGTGCTACTGCTGTGGGTTGGCCCCATTCTCAGCCCTGCCTGGGGTCCTACTCCTTGGGGCTCCTTAAGGAAGCAGGGATGGAGGACTGTGAGGGAAGGCACCTCCTACCAGGAGGAGGTACTCCATCGGGAATGATGCCCCAAGGTCCGGGAGCCTGGAAATGAGCCTTCCTGGTCCCTCTTGGATGGTTGCACAACAAGTGCACTTGACATGACATGTCATGTACAATGAAATGCCATGAAATGCCATGACAAATGGCTAGAAAATGGGAAAATGGTAAACTTTATGTTACATATATATTTTTTACTACAATGAAAATTATGTATGTGTGTGTGTCTGTAGTTTCCTGGCAATTCTCTATAGCAGTCCCAGGAAGCTAATACACCCTCCATAAATGTTGGCTGAAAAATACAGGGAGAAGAAAAGTGCCTTTGAGGGTGGCCAGTAGTACAGAAAAAACTTTGACCTCAGTCTGGCTTCTCAGACCTAGGCCACCTCCCCAGCCTTGGCAAGGGGCTGTCTCTTAAGACACTTATCCTGGCCTCCTCGAGCCATCTGACAGATTATGGAGAGCCAGATGGAAGAAACACCTCCACCCCACCCCCTAGAGGCCAGGGCTGGACTTCCTAGGCCATGCTCCCTGGGTGGGCTCCTAAGCCCCCAAAGGAAAAGGAGTGGTGGACCCCTCAGAGCCCCTGCACATGGCAGCTGGGTGAAGGGCTGGCTCTGCTGGCCACCCAACCCAAATGGAAACCAAGTGCCTTCTGGCAGGGACACCCCAGACCCCCTTCCACACAGAAAACAGGGCTTGCCCCTCGAAGGCCCCTCCCTGAACGCCTGGCCCTGCCTTCCCTGGTTCAGGTCCCATAAAGACTTCTCTCCAGTCTGAGACACGGGAAGGGGGGATTCCCTCCAGCTGTTCTGCTGTGCTGCCAGCTGCTGGCTCCCCCCATCCAGTCTAGTCTCTGCCCCCCCGCCCTCCATCTGGCTAAGTGGGACTGGTCTCCCCGGGTTCAGTCAGGCCCAGACGCCCCTTCTGACTTAGCCCCCACGTCACAGTGACCAGAAAATCAAGAATTCACTGGAAATGTCTCAGGATTGCACCCACACACACACACACTCTGAGGAGGAGGCCATGACAGAAAAGACAGAGGTTCCTCCCAGGATGACCCTCGCAGGGTGGTGCTCCAGTGACCCTGTCCACACCCGGCTCCACATGCTTTACCTCACGCACTCAGAATGTCCTCCTGGAGCCCACCTCTGGCCACAGAGAGGACAGCCTCACTGCCACATGTCCCCCAGAAGGCTGGGACTGGCTGGGGCTCCAAAGTCATCCTCCCTGCCCCAGCCCCAACACTGACTTCAGGTAAGAATTTCCCATGTTCGGAGCTCCTCTCTTCCTTTGATTCTTTCTTTAAATCATGACCAAAGATGTCTTGAATTTTTCCTTTGGCCAAGAGATACAGGCCTCCTAACAAGCATGCAGCCCTGCCCATCCCTCTGACCTGTGTCCCAGCCTGGATGTCTGGGTTCCTTGTCAGTAGGCACTGGGCCAAACAGACCCCCTAAGTGTGGAGTTGAAGCTGTAGCTGGCAGCAAGGGGAGGGGCTCCCTGCTGGAGGAGGCCAGGGCTGCACCTACAGACAGGGCTGGCTGTCCACTAGTCTCAGCCTCATTGTTAGCTCTGGTTGAGGGGGTCAGGGCAGGGCCCTGAAAAGACTTCTTCCCCATCTCCCCCGAGAACATTCCCCCAACCTGGTCCTCAAGCAACTGGAGTCCCTAAATCCAGCATCCTCACAGTTTGCCCGGCTCTGCACTGCCTGCATTTAGTCCAAGCTGGTAATGAGTTGAGATGGTCCCCGGCTATTACCTGCACTCCTAAAAGCCTGACCATTCTGCTCCTCTCTTAGCGCATCTGCCCCCATCTGCACTCTTCTCTGGGTCGTTAGCTCGGAGCGATGCTGTGTGGCCATCCTGGCTTCAGCCAGCCCTGGGTCCTCGCCCTGGCTCAGCCACGTGAACTGTGCTGGCCCGTCTTCTCCTTGGACTCACCGGCCTGAGCCATGGGGCCAAACAGAAGCCCATACCACGTGTCTGAATATCTAAGTGTGATAAATCAAGCTAATGAGTAAAATATACTCCAGGTAAGTAAAATATACTCATGTCCCCACCTTGACTGTATTCTTTCAAAAGACCTGGGAGGCTAGGTTTGAGCTGAGAATTCTCGGGCTCCATGGAGACCCACTCCAGGACGTGGCCATGGGGGAGTGTGGACCAGGTGAAGGCCTGACCCCTGGCCTGCCCCCAACCGCTCCACCTGTTACCACAAAAGCCTCCTACACATGCACACGACCTCCCAGCCCCACGACTAAAGGGCTTCTACAAAGAGCTGCCTCTTGGCCACTCCTCCACCCGCTCCAGTCCTGGGTTTCCTTTGAAAGAGAGTGTTAAGTACATTATCAAGGGTGAAACAGATCACCAGCCCAGGTTGGATGTATGAGACAAGTGCTCAAGGATGGTGCACTGGGAAGACCCAGCGGGATGGGATGGAGAGGGAGGCGGGAGGGGGGATCGGGAAGGGGAACACATGTAAATCCATGGCTGATTCATGTTAATGTATGGTAAAAAAACACTACAATATTGTAAAGTAATTAGCCTCCAACTAATAAAAATAAATGGGGGGAAAAATAAAAATAAATTTAAAAAAAAAACAAGAAAGAGAGTGTTAGTCACTCAGTTGTGCCCAACTCTTTGCAACCCCATGGACTGCAGCCCTCCAGGCTCCTCTGTCCATGGGATTTTCCAGGTAAGGATACTGGAGCGGGTTGCCATTTCCTTCTCTGGGGGATCTTCCCGACCCAGGGGTCGAACCTGGCTCTCCCTCACTGCAGACAGTTTCTTTATCTACTGAGCTATGGGAGTTTCCTTTGGGGTTGGGTTTGAGGTCAGGGAGGAGACCCACACAGTCCCCGGGAGGAGGCCTCCGGCCATCGGGGCAGGAGATTCAGGGAACCAGGTACATCAGGCTTGGTCCAGGTGGTCTCACAGGCTCTAGGTAGGCGTGTCCCCCAGCACCTGGCCTCCTTACCCCAAGGGGAGAGCAGAACCTTCTAAAGCAGGTGTCCCCAGACTCCAGGTCACAGACCGATACCTCCTGTCAAATCGGTGGCAACATTAGAGTAGAAATGAAGTGCACAATAAATGTAATGTGCTTGAATCATCCCAAAACCATGACTCCTGCCCAGGGTGTGGAAAAACTGTCTTCCACAAAACCGGGCCCTGATGCCAAAAGAAAGTTGGGTATCTGCTCTAAAGCACAGGGTCCCCCCCACCCCCCGCCACTTGCTGAGGTCTCACCACTACTGGTGTGACCTCAGGATATTTTCTCAACCTTTCTACTCTCAGCTGCCTCCTTGATAACTTGTCCCGCAGAGGTGATGTGAAGGTTGACTGGGATAAAGCAAGTAAAACCTCCAGCACAGCATCTAAAATGTGGAAAGTGAGTAAATACTGCTGGACAGATTTGTCGTGTTTGCTGATTTTTCCTGGCGTGAATCCTCCCCCCATGGTGGATTTCAAACTATCCACGTGACTTTACTGAACCCGAGCTGGCGCGACCTGGCTGTGGCCTCCGCTGATGGTTTCAGGATGCAGACGAGACCAGTGAAGTCAGTGCCAATAACGAGTGGCAGGAGAGATCGTGTAGGGGGTGGAATGAGGGGTGGTACCTCCTGAAGGTGATGGCATTTGGGGTAAGCTTTGATGGGGTGGGAAGAGATGTGTGAAGATTTCGAAGGCAAGAGGGGCAGCTTGGGCAAAGGCCCAGGGCTGGGAGAGCCCCAGGCACATGGAAGACCCACCCCAGCCAGAGGTGGGGTACCCAGAGAAAGATGCTGGAAGATCTGATTGGAAAAGCACTTGCGGAGCTGAGGACTTAACTTACATGGCAATGGGGAGCCACGGAGGCTTCTGTGCAGGGGCTGACATGGTCCAGAGGATGAAGCAGGAGCAGGTGGAGGTGGCCCAGATGCAGGGGGAGCCTGGATGGGAGGTGGGGTTGGGGGGTCGAGGAGCAGCCCCAGCTGCCCAGCCAGGAGCTCACCCGAAGGACAGACAGACACAAAGGGTCGTGTTAAACTCTGCTCTGAGGCTACACCTGAGGATTTGCTGTTAGTTTCCTTTAAGGAACTGTTCTCCTAGAGAGATGAGAAATGCTAATGGCCGTGTCCTGAAAACACTTGTATCTTCCAGACAAAGAATGAGGGGTCTCCAGTGGCCCCTGTAGGGGAGAACTTGCAGGGCAGGGGGCTTCTCCAAGGCCTCCCTGCACAAGGCCCAGCATCCTTCGAGGACCCTCCAAGCCTCAAGTTCCTCTTGGTCACCTATCTCCATGGTAACAAAGGGAAGACAGGACAGGGAAAGCTGAGCATGTGATTTGCGTAGGAGATGCCCAGCAGTCCTGGTCAAGTTAGGGGGTAGGGGGGACCCTTCAGCCCTGTCATGCTCCATGCACCCTGCTGTTGTCCTAAATGAGGGTGGGTGTGAGGAGTCGTCAAAGACCCATGTGCCCCTTACACTATGACATATCATCCCCTTTAATCCTCATACACATCCTGTCTGGAAGTCGATATTTATAGCTCCATTTTACAGATGGAGTAGCTGAGGCCCAAAGAGGGGAAGGGCTCCATCAGGCAAGATGTGGGAGGGCAAGTTCTCTCCCCTGCCCAGGACTCTGCCTTGGGATGTCCAGCCTGTCCAGGGGCAGGAAACTTGCACCTGTGCAATAGCAGAAGGAGCAGAGAAGCCTTTCTGTGGTCATCTGCAACTCAACATTCTGACGATGCTGGTCTGAAGAAGCCTTGGGGACCCTCGGGACAGCACATTGCACCTGTGTTCACCGCACAGAGGCAGCCCTTACAGCGACCCAGCTGGAGACACCTCCATCCGTGAATGTGTAACCAGAATAGAGCCCAGCCACCTCGGGACCAGATGAACAGAGTTGAGCTCACATGAAACATGGGCCTCTCCTAAAGCCTTGAAAGAGTTTTCTAAAGTGTCTTCTTGTTGTTCAGTCACTAAGTCATGTCTGACTCTGCAACCCTATGGACTACAGAATGCCAGGCTCCCCTGGCATTCCCAAAATATCTTCCAGAGCTTGCTCAGACTCATATCCACTGAGTCCATGATGCCATCCAACCATCTCATCCTCTGTCTCCCCCTCCTCCTCCTGCCCTCAATCTTTCCCAGCATCAGGGTCTTTCCCAATGAGTCAGCTCTTCACATCAGGTGGCCAAAGTATTGGAGCTTCAGCTTCAGCTTCAGTCCTTCCAATGAATATTCAAGGCTGATTTCCTTTAGGATTGACTGGTTTGATCTCCTTGCTATCCAAGGGACTCTCAAGAGTCTTCTTCAGACCCAAAGTTCAAAAGCATCAAAAGTGACTAGAAGAGCAAACACAGAAGAAGAAGGGGGGCAGGGGTGAGGGAATATTCCAAACCCACAGCCCCCACCACCATCTCTCCAAACAACCCTTCCCCACCTCTCTCCAAAGTCACACAGCACAGCGAGCTCTCCTCTCCATCCCCCACCCACCGCAGGCTCCATCTGCTCTCTCTGCCTCCCTCCCTTGCCCCCTCCTCTCCACCCTGCACTCCACTCTAAGCTCCCTCCTCCAGGAGGCTTTCCTCTGAGAGCAGCTCTAAGTGCTTTCTCTGGAAAATCGATTTAGCCTCTCGCCTCTTCTAAATATCTCCTGCCCATCATCCCATGAACACACCGAGGCTGGGGGGAGGAAGGCCAGCCAAGGCTGAGGGGAAAATGTGTGTGTCACAGTCACTCATCACTCATTCTACCAGATGATGGGGAAGATCCTGGGCTGCAGCTGAAGACACCTCATCTCGATCACTCAGGAAGTATGTGACCTCCAGTGGGACATTTAAGCCTTGGACTTTGACTTAGGGCAGAAACCGGGAGCAGGGGCTCCTCCCCCTGGGATGAGAGATGCCGTGAACTTTGAACCTGCTGGATCTGGGGCAGAGGAGTGAGAGACAAGATCATATCCTATCCTGGGGAAACAGATCCAAACAGAAGGATGCTTCTGCAACACAGTCGGTCTGTGGTCCTCCAAAGCGTCACAAAGGACACAGGACTCTAGAGAGACATGACGGCTGAAGGTGGTATGATCCGGGGGTGGATCGCTAATGAGGGATGGGGGGGAGGGTATCTATAAAGGACATTATGGACACAGCTGGAGTGTGTGCATGGATCACACAGTAGATCATCGTTTTGAGTCCATGTCCCATCTCATGAATCTGATGAACTGTATAGAGGGTGTGTAAGAAGATGCCCCTGTGTTTGGGAGACACACTGAAGTGTTGACCGGCAAAACCCAGGACTCTCCAGCTTTTTCAAATGTTTCAGAAATTAAAAATAGCCCAAGTGTATACATGCATGCATGTATATGATACATATATACTATATATGGACTTCCCTGGTGGCTCATATGGTAAAGAATCTGCCTGCAATGCACGAGACCCAGGTTCAGTCCCTGAGTCGGGATGATCCCCTAGAGAAGTAAATGGCAACCCACTCCAGTGTTTTTGTTTGAAAAACCCCTTGCACAGAGGATCCTGGCAGGCCACTGTCCATCGGGTTATAAAGAGTCAGACACGACTGAGTGACTAACACACACATACTATACTTATGGTTTATATATATATATGGAGAGAACAGTGCCAAATGCTAACAAATAGGAAATCTGATAACTTTTTGGTGGCCTTATTTTAATGAGTTTCCTATGGAAGCATTTCAAAACAAAGAGTTAAAAAGAAAAACAACAGTGGTACACAGGAGTCCTGTGGTTATGAATTTTAAAATAACAAAGAAGCTTGTTACCCAACTCTCATTCAACAAGGATTTGCTGAGCACCTGCTATATGTCAGACACTGCTAGGAACTGGGGCATGGGGGAAAAGAAGCCCCAGTCTAGAAGGCAAGACCAAGGTCAGGAGTGCAGAGGGCTCTGCTGTATACTCCCCCATCCTCCTTGGACCCCAAGGCTCTCGTGCCCAGGAGGCCCTTCCCAGGAACTGCCCATACCTGAAGGCATCTACTTTGGCACTCCCCTCCCGGAATCTGATGGTTGGTCATTTGGGGGTCCAGGTAAAGGCTGCTGGCCCCTTGTCTGGATTTGGGGTAACAATAAAGGCCTCTCAGCTTCAGCTCTCCCACAGGGTCAGCCAGACCCTTGGGGAGACAGCACGGCAATTCAACTTCTCCCTTTGCCAACAGCACACGACCGAAGACTCAGGGTTTGTGCCCCAGGAAACTGAACTCTAAAGTCCCAGCAGGAATCAAATGCCAGAGTCAGAGCAGGCAAAGTCGAAGTGGGTTCTCAAAGGAACGACTGACAGAAGTGTGGGTAGAGTGTGGTGAGACCACAAGGGACAAGGCAGTGAGCTGGGGCTGGGAGCAACCAGGCTGTGGTTACCCCTACAAGGGAAGCCCCCAGAGAGAGTGGTCATGTGGAGCAGGGTCCTTTGCGGAGACGCAGCCAGCCTGAGAGGGCCTTGCAGAGGGAGACCCATGCCCCCTCCATTCTCCCCACCTGCACTGAGTCACCACCACCCCCCCCCGCCCCCAGGGCTCAGGGCACAAGGGATGGAGAAGGTGAGGGTGGGTCTGGGGACAGGTGGAAAACAGGAAATGGCAACCCACTCCAGTATTCTTGCCTGGAGAATCCCATGTGTAGAGGAGCCTGGTGGGCTACAGTCTGTGGGTTGCAAAGAGTTGGATAGGACTGAGTGACTAACACTTTTACTTTCACTTCAGGGCCCAATATTCCACCTTTGGATCTCATTCCTTTGAGAATCTGATGGGAGTTCTAAACTCTCCCAGGGAAATGGAACCTAAACCCACACACAACTTTGCACCTGATTTTGAGAATTTCATGGATGCTGCCGCAGGAAGGCACTATAGCATCAGTTACACAGTGCAGTGAGTGCTGTGGAGTGGTCCAAGTGGACCCTCAGATATGGGCTCTGGAAGGGAGCAGAAAAGCAGAAGAAAGGGAGGAAGTGCCAGTACCCTTATCCTACAAAGCCAGGAATCAAGAGTTACATCAGCAACTGTTGTTGGAATAGGATGTTCTCCTGCAGAAACCAGGGACAGTCTCAGAAAGTTCACACACTGGGAGCAAGGGTCTAAATGCTCATCTGAGCAGAGGGCTGCGGGCTGAGTGAAAGTGAAAGTGAAGTCGCTCAGTCCTGTCCGACTCTTTGCAACCCCGTGGACTGTAGCCCACCAGGCTCTTCCGTCCATGGGATACTCCAGGCAAGAATAGTGGAGTGGGTTGCCATTTCCTCCTCCAGGGGATCTTCCCGACCCAGGGGTCGAACCCAGGTCTCCCGCATTGCAGGCAGAGGCTTTAACCTCTGAGCCACCAGGGAAGCTGAGTACCTACTGTCTAACGATGGGGACTAAAGAATGGAGGTACAAGTTTGAGATCTGGAGTTTGGAGAGAAAAACATAAACTGGAACTAACTTCCAAAAGATGTTGTCTCTCGGACAGGTAGGAAAGCTCAGCAGGTGAGGTGCAGCTGTTTTCCTGTTAATATTTTCTGATACGTCTGAGTTGTTGCCACATATGTGTGTGTGTATGTAGTGTATATTACTTTGATAAACAAAAGTAACTTTTATTTTAAAAGCCTTGCTTTGTGTCTGCCCTTGTCTCTACCCCTGCAGGTCCCCGAGGCAGGCAAACCCTGCATCCCTCCAGCAGGCTGGCTCACTCCCACCTGCGGAGCAGAAACAGCCCTGCTTCTGCCACCTAATTCTGTGTCACAAAACCCCAAAAATGCTGACTCAAAACAGTAATGCATTCTTTCTCACCATTCTGTGGATTGGCCAGGTGGTTCTGGCTGGGAGCTCAGGAGAGCTGTTAACCAGAAGCCTCTGTTGCTGTGTGTGTATGTGTGTGCGTGTGTGTGTGTGTGTGTGTTTGTGTGTGTGGTGTGTGTGCATATGGTGCATGGTGTGTGTGCGTGGTGCATGTGTGCATGTGTGCATGGTATGTGTGGTGTGTGTGTGTGTGTGTATGCTGTGTGGTGTGTGTGTATGGTATGTGTATGGTGTGTGTGTGGTGTGTGTGTGTATGGTGTGTGGTGTGTGTGTATGGTATGTGTGTGTGTGGTGTGTCTGTGCATATGGTGTGTGGTGTGTGTGTATGTGTGTGTGTGGTGTGTGTGTGCATATGGTGTGTGGTGTGTATGGTATGTGTGTGTAGTGTGGGTGTGTGTGTGTGGTGTATGTGTGCATGGTATGTGTGTGGTGTGTGTGTAGTGTGTGTGTATATGGTGTGTGGTGTGTATGGTATATGTGTGTATGGTGTGTGTGTGCATATGGTGTGTGGTGTGTATGGTATGTGTGTGTAGTGTGTGTGTGTGTGTATGGTGTGTGGTGTGTGTGTGTGTGGTATGTGTATGTATGGTGTGTGGTGTGTGTGTGTATGGTATGTGTATGTATGGTGTATGTGAGTGTATGGTGTGTGGTGTGTGTGTATGGTGTGTGTGCATATGGTGTGTGGTGTATGTGTGTATGGTATGTGTGTGCATATGGTGTGTGGTGTGTGTGTGTATGGTATGTGTGTGTATGGTGTATGTGAATGTATGGTGTGTGGTGTGCATGTGTGTGGTGTATGTGTGTATGGTATGTGTATGTATGCTGTGTGTGTGTATGGTATGTGTGTGTATGGTGTATGTGAGTGTATGGTGTGTGGTGTGCATGTGTGTGGTGTATGTGTGTATGGTATGTGTATGTATGGTGTGTGTGTGTATGGTGTGTGTGTGTATGGTATATGTGAGTGTATGGTGTGTGGTGTGCATGTGTGTGGTGTATGTGTGTATGGTATGTGTATGTATGCTGTGTGTGTGTATGGTGTGTGATGTGTGTGTATGGTGTGTGTGTGTATGGTGTGTGTGTGTGCATATAGTGTGTGGTGTGTGTGTGTGTGTGTGTGTGTGTGTATGTATGGTATGTGTGTGTATGGTGTATGTGTGTATATGGTATGTGGTGTGGGAGGTATGTGTGTGTGTGCATATGATGTGGTGTATGCGTGTGTGTGTGTGCTGTGTGTGCACGTATGGTGTGTGGTATGTGTGTGTGTGTGTGTGTGTATGGTGGGTGTGTGCATGTGTGGCATGTGTGTGTGTGTACACTATGTGTGTGTGCCGGCAAAGCATTCTGCACAAGTGTTTCCTGAATGTCTGTCCAGGTGCAATCTGCAAGGACTCAGGTCGAGGGTCCCAGGTCCCAGCCTGTCTCACTCGGGAGGGAGACCATTGTGACGGGGTGAGAAGGGAAGGGAAGGACCAGTGGCCAGATAAGCATCTTAGTGGGCCTTCTGACAGTCTTTCAAGGCTTCTAGGCAAGAGAGTAACAGACAAGACAGTCACACCCACTGAACTCCCCAGGTGGACGTGTGGATCCATCATTAGACCAGTATGTGGGCTGTTGTCTCTGAAGGAGACACAGAAATCTGGAGCACACATTGCCTCTAGGAAGGGACAGAAAAGGGGAGAGACCCTTGAGTATGAATTCTTCTGTATCTTCTGGGTTTTATTTCATGTGAGCAGCTCTTCAAAAGCAGAATAAAACTTAAGATTGATCCTGGCAAAGTAGACAGTAGTTCACTCGAGTTTCTTCATAAAGAGGAATCAGTCAAACCCAAATTGAAGAGAATTCTGCAAAACAAATGGGTTTCCTGGATGGCTCAGCAGGTAAAAAATCCGCCTGCAACGCAGGAGATGTGGGTTCAATCTCTAGATCAGGAAGATCCCTTGGAAAATAAAATGGCAACCTACTCCTGTATTCTTACCTGGGAAATCCTATGGACAGAGGAGCCTGGAAGGCTACAGTTCATGGGCTCGCAGAGTCAGACACGACTGAGCAACTAAGCATGCACGCATAACTGCCAAACGAACAACCTGAACGCTTCAAAATACCAGCGTCTGAAAAGACAAGATGGGTAGGAGAAGGTTCAGATGAGAGGCGGTAGAGAAGACCCAACAGTGGGGGGAGGTGGTGGGCCTTATATGGACCCTGGATCAAGAGGGAAAGGCCAGGATTAGGAAAACTGGCAAAATCTGAATATTGACCCCAGAGAGAGACCAGATGTGCCTCTGTGTAAGATTCACTGGTGTGATGAGGGTTTTGTTTTTATGAAGGAGAATGATCATGTCTTAGAATAGATGTGCAGACTTACCTGCACAAAATGTACAACTTTCAAATAATCCAGGGGGAAAAAAAGAACCAAGAAGAAAAGAATGAAGGAAATATTACTGATTTTTTTTGGACCAATGTCTGTGTTTCTATAGTGAGATAGAGTAAATGTGGCAAAATGTTAACTGGTAATGAATTTGACAGTTATTATTCTCGCAGTTTTCTGTGGCTGAAAATTTTTTCAAATGAAAAGTCAGGGTAAAATTAAGATGAACGCAAAATAAAAATTCTTTTTAAACAATTGCTTATGAAAGGAAAAAATAATAAGTGTTAACAGATTCTAGAATGAATGTTGAAACTTTTCATATTTTAGTCAAAAACACATTGCTCCCCTGAGCGGCAGTGGCCAGCTGAGCTGACCCCTCCTGCGGGTGACATGACGCTCAGGCTTCCAGATGCCTTTTTAAAAACACTCACCCTGACTCCACACAAAGGGAGAAACAAATCACGGTAAAGGCGCTGAGGGAGCCACACGGTCAGAAAATTCTCCGTTCTTTGCAAGCATGTAGATGTTTCCAACAGTGCGATGACCTGACCTTTTTCACATACCAAGCCAAAGTCATTTTTCTTTGAATAAGCTCAGATTTAGAACAAGAAAATTACCCAGGTGGCCTTTAAAGCGCGAGTGTGATTGTGGGAGCTCCCAGCACCAGAGCAGCGAGAGGGGCCAGGTTGATGGCAGTGACTTGGGTCCATTGGACCAGTGATGTCCATCCTTCCACACGCAGGTGCCGGTCGGTTCACCATGAATTCAGAGTGTGGACTGGCCACCACGCTGCATTTCCGGTAAAACTGGAGATAATAAGAAAGGAAACTCATTACCATTCATGGTCGCCCAGCAGTGAGTTGGCCCTGATAGACGTCTGCAGAGGAGGGTGTTGATAGTACCAGGGGGCACCCAGGGAGAGGGGTCCTGGCTGGGCCACTAGTGCCTGAAGAGGGGAATCCTCAGATGCAAAGAGGTGTGGAAAACTGGGGGTGCTGAGGACAAGATCTTGAGTTTGACCCTGGGTATTCAGATTCAGGATCCAATCCTGAGTTGGCGCAGTCTCTCCAAGCCTCATCACCTGCATCCCTAAACCGGGCGGGTGAGGAGCCACCAAGAGGTGTGCTCTGAAGATAAAGAGAGGGGAAGCCTCTGAAGCCCCCAGGTGTAGATGAGCACAGACCAGATCTGGACATGCTCCACGGGGACCAGACCTGGGTTTCCTCCATCACTGTGCAGGGGCAAGTGGAAGGTGTGCTTTCTGGCCCCGGTGGGGAAAGTGGGGAAGGTGGGACCAAGGAGCCGCCCCCCAAGGAGAAAAGAGATGCTCATGAACTGCAGGGCTTCTGCTTCCCCCAGTGGAATTTGCAAGTTTGGATTCTGAACTGAACCATTCAAGAAAACGGGGCTGAGACTAAGGCAGGACCTGTCACCCACCTCCCCACCAGCTCCCCACTAAATACGTGCCAAAGAAAGCAGTTTCATAGTTTATATCCATGGAGAAAAGAGGGAGCCTTCAGAAGAAGCTGATTCACTGGGACAACTGGGTGGCCACCTGGGAAAAATAAAGCAGGATCCCCACCTTACTCCTCAGCCCAAAATAGACACAAGAAAAGATGCTCGGCAATGCTACTCATCAGAGAGATGCAAATCAAAACCACAATGAGATGTCAGCTCACACCTGTCAGAATGGCCACCATCAAAAAGACCACAGATAACAAACGCTGGTGACAATGTGCAGGAAAGGGAATACTCACACTCTGTTGCTGGGAATGGAAAGAGGAAGCCCCTATGGAAAACATACGGAGGTTCCTCAAAAAAATGAAAAATAGAATTTCCATATGAGCCAGCAATACTACTCCTGGGTATTGTCTTGAAGAAAACAAAATATTAATTTGAAATATCTGTTATATGCACCCCTATGTTCATTGCAGCATTATTTGCAATAGCAAGATATGGAAGTAACCTAAGTGCCTACCAGTATATGAATGGGTACTGATTAGTTTTTATATATGGATACAGTTTAGGTTTTATACACACACACACACACACACACACACACAGAATATTAGTCATTAAAGAGAATTTAATTTTGCCATTTACAACAACACAGATAAATCTAGAGTGTTTTATGGTAAGTGAAATAAGTCAGATAGAGAGGGACAAATACTGCACACAGTATTTCCATTATATGTGGAATCTAACAAACAAAACAAAAACAGACTCATAAATACAAAGAAGAAACAGGTAGTCACCAACAGGTCAGGGGTTGAGTAAAATAGCTGAAGGAGATGAAGAGCACAAACTTCCAATTACAAAATAAATAATTCACAGGGATGTGGTTTACAGCTAACAGAATACAGTAATAAATACTAATTTTTATGTATGGTGACAGATGGTTACTAGAATTATTGCTATGATCATTTCATAATGCATTTGATTGTCAAATCACTATGTAGTACATCTGACACTAGCATAATATTGTTCATCAACTACACTTCAATAAATAAATAAGTACATAAATAAATAAATTCCAGATGGGTCAGAAATTTAAACATTAAAACAAACCATATAAGCATTAGGAAAAATGGAATAAGTTTTTAAAATAATCTCAGAGTGGGAAAGATTTTTCTCAGCAAAACAAAATCTGGAAGGCATTTTTTTTTAAGTAATAAATTTAATTATATTAAAATTTTAAATTCAAGTGTCAAATAAAAGTCCAAATATAAACAAAATACAAAGAGATTTACAACTTGGGGGTTGGCAAAGGCCTATTTCCTTAATATATAAAGCACTTCTAGATATCAATAAGAAAATAGCCAACTGAAGTGAAGTGAAAGTCGGTCATGTCCAACTCTTTCTGACCCCATGGACTGTAGCCCAGCAGGTTCCCCTGTCCATGGGATTCTCCAGGCAAGAATACTGGAGTGAGTAGCCGTTCCCTTCTCCAGGGGATCTTCCCAACCCAGGGATCGAACCCAGGTCTCCCACATTGCAGGCGGATTCTTTACCATCTGAACCACCAGGGAAGTCCAGAACAAGGCCAACAATCTAATTAAAAAAAAAAAAAAAAAACCAAGATGGGGAATGCCCTGGTGGTCCAATGTTTAAGACTCCACATTTCCACTGCAGGGGGCATGGGTTCAATATCTGGTCCAGGAACTAAGATCCTACATGCTAGGTGGTACAGCCAAAAAAAAAAAAAAGATGGGAAAGGTTAGAAAAGAACTTATAGAAATGGGAATAAAGGGTCTTTGAACATAATGAGAAGATGCTTTAACCTCACTGGTATAAAGAAGAAAGAATTATAATGACTACTATATACCAATTACTTTTAGCTCCTGGGCTGGCAAATATCAAAAAGTTTTATGGCCCTCTGTGTTGGTGAGGGTGTAGAGAAACAGACGCTCTCAAATATTGTTGATGGGACTTAAGAAATCAGTACAGTTGCCCTAGAGGGCATTTTGACAATATTTATCAAAACTAAAAATGCACATATCTTTTGGCCAAGAACACCACTGCCAGGATTTATCCTGCAGACATACAGGTACTTGCGCCAAGCAGTCTAGTTACAAAGATAAAGATGCTCACTGTGGCTTAGAGAGATAGCAAGATTGGGAGCAACCCAAAGGCCTGGAAATAAAGAATTGGTTAAACAAATATACAACCCTACAAGGGATACTAGCAGCCACTTTTTAAAATGAAGAAGCACTTTCTGTGCCCATACAAAACTATCTCCAAAATATATTAAATGAATTTATATACAGTTGCCCCTCCCACAGTGGGATTAGGTTCAGGCCCCCACCCCCACCTCCAGCCACACCCCAAAATCCTCAGATGCTCAAGTTCCTCATATAAAATGGTGTAATGTTTGCATATGATAGACCTCCATCCTCCCATAAACTTTAAACCATCTCTAGATTACCTACAATACCTAATACAATGCTGGCCCACACTGCAAATCCAGGTTTTGCTTTTTGGAACTTTCTGGAATTTGGGGGAGAAATTTTTTTAATTTATTTATTTTTAATTGAAAAATGAAAGTGAAAGTCCCTCAGTCGTGTCTAGTTCTTTGGAACCCCATGGACTATACAGTTCATGGAATTCTCCAGACCAGAATACTGGAGTGAGTAGCTGTTCCCTTCTCCAGGGGATCTTCCCAACCCAGGGATCCAACCCAGGTCTCCCGCATTGCAGGCAGATTCTTTACCACCTGAGTCACCGGGGAAGCCCAAGAATACTGGAGTGGGTAGACTATCCCTTCTCCAGCGGATCTTCCCAACTTAGGAATCAAACTGAGATCTCCTGCATTGCAGGCCAATTCTTTACCAACTGAGCTATCAGGGAACCCCTTTTAATTGAAGGATGATTGCTTTACAGTATTGTGTTGGTTTCTGCCAAACATCAACATGAATCAGCCATAGGTACACCTATGTCCCCTCCCTTTTCCTCCCTCCCACCTCCCTCCCCATCCCACCCCTCTAGGTTGTTACAGAACCCCCATTTGAGTTCCCTGAGTCACACAACAAATTTCCACTGGCTATCTATTTTACATATGGTAATATATGTTTCCATGTTATACTCTCCGTATATTCTACCCTCTCTTTCCTCCTTTGGGGGAATATTTTTGATCCACAATTTATTGAACCCATAGTGTGGAACCTGCAGATAGGAAGGGCTGACTGTGTGTGTGTGCATGTGTGCCCTGCAAATAATATATTTATATGTACATACAAATGTATATAATCTATATTATACATTTATACATACCTTCCACAAAATATACACATATATATGCTTGCAGGGACGACCTCTTGAAGACGCACAGGTAGTGGTTCTCTCTACAGAAGAAGAAGGGATAGAGGGGTGAAGCCACTTATGCTTCATGTGTGATTATACTAACATGTAGATGTTTTACCTGTTTTGAAAATTAACACATATTACACTTGGGTAGATCAGCCACGTCTTCCTCATGGACAAGTTCAATCCCTCAAGACAGAAACCAGACTCCTAGGGGACCCCACAGGTGATGTAGGCTTAGAAATGGAGAGACCCCTCCATGTTCACATTTCGGGACAGTGGAAGTTGCCAGGAGCAGTGGTTGATTTGGCTGTGGTGTTGCCTGTGATAACAACCTGCATGGTGATTTAAGGTATTGCCAAGAATCCTTGGGCTTCAAAGCATTCTTCACAAATTGTGTTTCTATAAATGCTCCTCCTTCCACATAAGGGTATAGCGCTAAGCCTGGTAGTGGTTTGGTTTCCATTTGAAATTTAAAATCCTATGTCTAATTTAGACTGGAAGAAAACAGTAAGGAATTAGGTAACTGCATAGAGAGAGATCTAGATCTGCTCTCTTCACCTTAATCACAAGTTCTTATTAAATAGGTAAGTGAATAAATACTGGGTTTATAGAGGCAAAACATGGCAGGATTTCTTCCCCCAGTTCTTTTAAGTTACCCTATACCACAGGCACTAGATTATTCAGTCCTTTAGTTCTGCAGTTTTGATCTTCATAGGTGTCAATCTCAGAGAATCTGTCAACAAAAAACATTTATGCTTAGCAATCAGAGTAGGCATTTTGCAATTTAATAACTTCTAAACTTGAATTCATTTGATGTCATTGTGTTGATACTCCGTTCTGGATTTTGCTTGACCACTGTCGTTCTGCTCGGCAGGCAGGGTCCTGACGGGGACGCTGCGGTGTGCACGCTCTTTAAAGAAGATGGCTTGTTTGGTGGTGTCAGTGATAATGCTAGTCTACTTCTATTGTGACTTTAGTACAGAGTTTATAATTGTGTAACTCCTAGAACAGTACAGGGAGCCCTGGTCCCTTTTCCCTACATCATGATTTGACTTTATTCCTTTTCTCAATCGCTCGCTTTCCTGATTCTCCAAGGACCAAATTCTCCAGTGAGCACTGGAGCGTGTCTCCATGGTAAGCCAAAGGCTGCTCTCTTTAGCCTCTAATTGTTCTGCAGCTGCCTCTGACAGGCACAAGTAGCCACACTGTGTGCAGGAACACATGCCAAGGAAGGTGCCAATAATGACTCAAGAAATAAGAAAATTACCAATAATTTTAAGATACTAACCTTGGACACAGGTTTTTTAGGGAGTCCACTTCCCCCGTTGATAAGTGGGTTTTTAAACCTTGGGATGTCATTTGCTCCCGATAACAGTGTGTCTCATTTGAAAATTGAAGCTAACTAAATAGAATTGACTGTTAATATTTTGCTGAAACATGTGCTAACAACTGTTAACTAATGACATGCATTCTTAAAAGAGGTGCTTTCCTGTGATGTAGGCGTGAAGTGGTGCCAATGAGCATAGAGTGGAAATGTGAACTATGCTGATTGGGTTCAGCATTTCCGATGCAGCATTATCAGTGGGCCTTTAAAGATACTTTGTGAGTATATATTAGCTTTCACTTTTGTTATTAAATTATCGCAGTTCTATTATAGAAAGCAAGTTTGCCTTGATTTTGTTTAAAATGACTTCTGCTCAGCACCCAGGAGATAAAATTGACATATTTTTATAATATAAGCATACTTTTTTTGTACATTGTGTTCATTCTTGAATAAAGTAAGTTCAGTGTTGGCTTGTAGATAATAAAAAAGTATTTGATTTTGATTCAATAAATGTTTTTCAATCCTGAAAAAAAAAAAAAAAAGAAATGGAGAGACCCATTGGAGGGCCCAGTGCACCCCGCTGCTCTACGCTGGAGCCAGCCCCAAACCCACTTCTGACAAACTGGCCAGGCAGAGAGAGATTGATGGTGTGGGGAAAGGGGTGGTGGGCTCTTCTAAGCCAGGAGCCAGTCACTTCCAGGAGAAGAATGAAGAAGGAGACAGGGCCAGGACAAGACTCAAGGAGGTGGCTGGGTGGGGGAGGGCCGCTGAGAGGGGCCTGGCTCGGCCCAGGGTAGGGTGGAGGTGCGAAGAGTCCCTTCCCAGACAAAGACCTGGGCCCAGCAGCCTCTGAGCAACTCAAAAGTCCCACAAGGCTGGAAGCAGCCCCCCAACTCCATTAGCCACATTTCCGCCCAGAAGTCAGCCTGTGTTTGCGGCCACCACACAGGCTGGACTGAGTCAAGGAATTCCAAGAACAGCTGGCTCCTGCACCACCAGGCGACCCCCACCAGACATGCGGTTGACCTAGACTTGGGTCTGCACTCTGTAACATCAGCCATTTCTCTGCGCCCAAGTTTTCCCCTCTATGTCTCAGTTAAGTGTTCCTTTTGGAAACTTTCAGCCCTTTTATGGCATAGTTAAGGGGAGAGGAATTTTTCCAGAACTCAAAAGACGCTAGTTTAGCTGGGTTGGGAGGAGAGGGTGATTTCGAGGAGAAGAGCCGGAGCAGCTGTGGCTGGGGTGAGGGTGGAGGGACAAAGTGAGACCTTGGGAAGTGGGGGACTGGGCTCCTCCAGGCCTGGGCCCCCTGTCCCAGGGGCCACGGGTGCTGAGTCTCGACGGCCTACACACATCACAGCTCTCTAGCCTTTGGTCCTCCAGTACCTCTCATCACCCCTCAAGTCTCCTCCCCTGGCACTGTCGACATGCAACACACATGTTCAAACGTCCCCTGCCAGCCCCAGGCCCCCGTGGTCCCCCTCCTCCCCGCAGCTTGCCTTCACCTCTCTCCAGTGACACCGGAGAGAAAAACTGCTGGGAAAAAGAACTTTCTGGAATCCACCCCAGCTAAAGTTGCTAAGAGCAACTCAGAGGAGAGCAAGTAAAGTCCATAGAGGCCACCAACCCACCCAGGCTCCGGGGACTTGCAGGGACTTCTGGGGGTCTTCGGAGCCCCGTTCAGTCTGCCTACTCAGACCCCCTCGGCCCAGCCTTTCTGTGAGGCGTCTGCTTTCTCCACTCTGTTGTCTTCCTCCTGTGGCTTGTTGATTTCCTGCCAAACCATTTCCCTCCTGGCTCCAAACTTCTGTCGGGAAAGAAATGAAATCAGCACTTGGAGGGCTGGAAGGGGAAAAACAGCTGCTTCTAACAAAGTGGGGTGGGGGAGGTGCTGACGAGCAGCTGGATCCTGATGGAAAAGGAAGCGTCTGGTGGGAGCGCCGAGCTCATAGCTGGAGGGGCAAACTCACGGCCCAGAGGGCACCAGGATGGAGGCTTCCTATGGGCGTCTTGGGCTGCAGTCTTCAGAGGGAAACACATCTCATGTCCACATTAACCACCATGTGTTTCCCTCCACTTGATAGATGTGAGTCCAGCATCTTTCCTCTTGACTCTCCTATGAAGAAAAATTATAGTGCATGTGTTTGGAACATGATAGAGAACAATGGGGGCTGTGGCATCAGGACCCTCCACTAATATTGATCAGCACGGGAAGATGCACGGCCTCCACCAATTGTGGCCACGTGGAGCGTGGGCCTCCAATAATAAATCTGACCTAGAGACCCGGATTCTTGTGCACAAATTGCCTGAGATTTAAATGTTGGCAACTAGCTTCCCTGGTGGCTCAGACAGTAAAGAATTTGCCTGCAATGCAGGAGACCCAAGTTCGATCCCTGGGTTGGAAAGATCCCCTGGAAGAAGGGAATGGACTCTGGTATTCTTGCCTGGAGAACTCCATGGACAGAGGAGCCTGATGGGTTACAGTCCAGGGGGTCACAAAGAGTCAGACACGACTGAGCAACTAACAACGAGTGCAGAGGCCTTAAGGCACTGGCAGACCAGCTCACTGGGGGCTGAGCAAAATTAATGTGAGAGCTGGGCTGACAGATCAGAGGCGGAGACCCTGCTTTATGGGTGAAAGCTGATGCATGGACTTGGCTGATCGGGCCACCCTGGCTTGGAGTGGGCAATGCCAGGGGCCCCACCCACCCCTTGGGTCTCCTTTTAACAGCATGTATCGCTGTCTCCTCCCCGCTCAAAAGGGCTTTTCCTCTCTGGAGAGTGCCCCTGGGGCTCATCCTTGAAAGGCTGCCCGTCTGCCACAGAGTTTCCTTGCCTGGAGACAGTGAGCCTGGAGCACTGGAACTTCACATTCTTCTTCCACAGCCCGCTCATCCACCATATTTGGTGAAGGACTAACAGGAGTATGGACATTTGGCCCTCTTGCCTCTAGTCAGGATAACCCTGAGCATCCCTCACGCTCCAGGTGTCCCAAGGCTAACACACCCTCTGCGGGACTCTGCCTAAAATTGCTTCCACTGTGGCCTTCCCCCTGTCCTGACCTGCTTTCTCCATTCCCTTCGAAGTTTCTCCTGGGAGAACTTCCTTAATAAACCACAGGCACACGAGCCCTTGTCCCAGGATCTGTTCTGGAGGCCCCTCCCGTAGACACAGCGAGGCCAACAGACAACTCCGCCTACAGTGGAAAAAAGAAGTTTGCCAGGAGCTGAAACCACAGTTAGAGAGCCTCAGAACTGTCAAAGGACACTGCCTTTTCTGAGAATCAGCTTAGGATGCTCAGGGCTCCCACAACCCCTCTACTCTCCTCTCCCACCCCACCCCTTCCTCTGCAGGTCACCCTTCTTTTACCTTGTGGTTGCTCCCAAAGCTCCCCCTCCCCCAGGTCCACCCCCCACCACCTGGCAGCCAAGCAGACTGTATGTCTGACCCCACCCTAGGCCCAGGGGTGGGACTTGACTGGTAAAAGCCAATTTCAGTAAGTCCCAGCCCCGTTTCATAGTGGCTGGTACAAATAACCCACCTGGAAATCATTTAGAAAACAAACAAAAAAATTTCCCAGGGAATGCTCTGGGGAGTGAGGCAGAAGTAACTCAGTTATTTTGAAGATGGAAATTCTAGAAGACAGATGCAACCTTGATATGAAGGCTTGGAAAATGAGGGAAGTCAGTGAGAATAGGGGTTAGGGTTAGCAGCCAGACTGGATGGTTGTAATGGACTCTATGGCTTCCCCGGTGGCTCGGTGGTAAAGAACCCACATGCCAATGCAGGAAACGTAAGAGACTCGGGTTCAATCCCTGGGTCAGGAAGATCCCCTGGAGAAGGGAATGGCAACCCACTCCAGTATTCTCGCCTGGGAAAATCCCATGGACAGAGGAGCCTGGTGGCCTACAGTCCACGGGGTCGCAAAGAGTCTGACATGACTGAGCAGGCACTCATGCACAGAAGAGGTCGGATGAGAAAACAGAAGAGAAAGGAGGACCAGAGACCAAACCTGGGGTCTGTTGGTTGCAACCAAAAGCACCTAGGAAGTGAAGGAAGCCAGTTACTGCTGTGGGCAGCTGGGACACCCAGGACAGACATGACCACCAGAGAGAGGCAAGGGCCTCAGAGTTACCCCAACCAAGGGGGAGGGAGCTGGGGCATTTACCCATCAGCTCCCACCAGCCAGAGCAGCAAGGCTCCCACTAGAATCCTCAGAGGAGTTTTTTTTCAAACTCACGATCCAGGCATCCACATCCAGAGATCCTGGGTTCACGAGCCCCAGCACTAGGGCTGGAGAAAGCTCCCCAGGGAATCCATGTGCACAATACAGCTTGGGAAGCCCCAGTCTCGCTGACTTCTCGGATCCCTTGGAGCCTGCAGGCTTGGGGCCTCCCTGAATAAGTTCAGCTGAGGATGGAAACCCTGGGAAAGCCGCCAGTGCAGCTGGAGATAAATCACTCATGGGCCGGGACCGCAGCCGGTGGAGGCTTGAGAAGCGGGGTTTTGGCCTTCACTCCACTGTTTGCGCTCCCGTGACCAGAACGGAGCCTGACCCACAGACGTTCTTTTCAGGAGGAAAGAAAAAATGTCAAGCATATTTTCTGAGGTTTAATTTCCTCCCAGTGTCCTGAAGAAACCTTCCTAAAGCTCAGACAGCCTCAACCCGAGTCTCCAGTATAACATCAAAGACTTTGAAATCGATACCCAGTGTGATTTTGCTAAAGTAAATAAAAACCAGGGGAGGAAGAAAATTAAAAAGAGCCTGGGTCTAGGAGAGGCCGAATCTCCACCGAGAAGGTGAAAAAAAAAGACTGGTTGGGGTGAGGGAGGGGCAGAATTCTGAGAGTTTCAAATTCAGGGAAAAGGTTGCCAGATTCAGCAAATAAAAAAGCCTCGTTCAATCAAAAACTGGATGCCTAGTTCAATTTGAATTGCAGATGAACACTGAATAATTTTTTTTAGTGTAGAAGTGTGTCCTATGCAACACTGGGGGCATACTTATATTAAATATTGCATGGGGCAAGTATTAAAAGTTGCATGCATTGCCTATCTGAAATTCAAACTTAACTGGGTATCCTGGATTTTATCTGGCAACCCTAAAACCTACAGGTGAGTAGATAGGTCTCAACTGATTGTGCTGCGCTCAGTTGTGTCTGACTCTTTGCGACTCCATGGGACGTAGCCTGCCATGCTCCTCTGTCCATGGGATTCTCAGGCAAGAATATTGGAGTGGGTTGCCATTGCAACTGGTTCAGTTCAGTCAGTTCAGTCGCTCAGTCATGTCCAACTCTTTGTGATCCCATGAACTGCAGCACGCCAGGCCTCCCTGTGCATCCCCAACTCCCAGAATTTGCTCAAACTCATGTCCATCAAGTTGGTGATGCCATCCTACCATCTCATCCTCTGTCGTCCCCTTCTCCTTCTGCCTTCCATCTTTCCCAGCATCAGGGTCTTTTCCAATGAGTTAGTTCTTCGCATCAGGTGGCGGAAGTATTGGAGTTTCAGCTTCTGCATCAGTCCTTCCAATGAATATTCAGGACTGATTTCCTTTAGGATTGACTGGTTTGATCTCCTTACTGTCCAAGGGACTCTCAAGAGTCTTCTCTAACACCACAGTTCAAAAGCATCAATTCTTCAACACTCAGCTTTCTTTATAGTCCTGCTCTCACATCCATACACAACTACTGGAAAAACCATAGCTTTGACTAGATGGACCTTTGTTGGCAAAGTAATGTCTCTGCTTTTTAACATGCTGTCTAGGTTAGTCACAGCTTTTCTTCCAAGGAGCAAGCGTCTTTTTATTTCATAGCTATAGTCACCATCTGCAGTGATTTTGGAGCCCCCAAAAATAAAATATGTCACTGTTTCCATTGTTTCCCCATCTATTTGCCATGAAGTGATGGGACCAGATGCCATGATCTTAGTTTTCTGAATGTTGAGTTTTAAGCCAACTTTTTCACTCTGCTCTTTCACTTTCATCAAGAGGCTCTTTAGTTCTTCTTTGCTTTCTGCCATAGGGTGAGGTTATTGGTATTCCTCCTGGCAATCTTGATTCCAGCTTGTGCTTCATCCAGCTTGGCATTTTGCGTGATGTACTCTGCATATAAGTTAAATAAGCAGGGTGACAATATACAGCCTTGACATACTCCTTTTCCTATTTGGAACCAGTCTGTTGTTCCATGTCCAGTTCTAACTACTGCTTCTTGACCTACATACAGATTTCCCAGGAGGCAGGTAAGGTGGTCTGGGATTCCCAACTCTTTAAAAATTTTCCACAGTTTGTCATGATCCACACAGCCAAAGGCTCTGGCATAGTCAATAAAGCAGAGTTAGATGTTTTTCTGGAGCTCTCTTGCTTTTTCGATGATCCAATGGGATGTTGGCAATTTGATCTCTGGTTCCTCTGCCTTTTCTAAAACCAGCTTGAATATCTGGAAGTTCACGGTTCACGTACTGTTGAAGCCTGGCTTGGAGAATTTTGAGCATTATTTTGCTAACATGTGAGATGAGTGCAACTGGGTGGTAGTTTGAGCATTCTTTGGCATGGCCCTTCTTTGGGATTGGAATGAAAACTGACCTTTTCCAGTCCTGTGGCCACTGCTGAGTTTTCCAAATTTGCTGGCATGTTGAGTGCAGCACTTTAACAGCATCATCTTTTAGGATTTGAAATAGCTCAACTGGAATTCCATCACCTCCACTAGCTTTGTTTTTAGTGATGTTTCCTAAGGCCCACTTGACTTCACACTCTGGGATGTCTGGCTTTAGGTGAGTTGATCACACCATCATGGTTATCTGGGTCATGAAGATCTTTTTCGTATAGTTCTTTTGTGTATTCTTGCCACCTTTTCTTAATATCTTCTGCTTCTGTTACGTCCATACCATTTCTGTTCTTCATTGTGCTCATCTTTGTATGAAATTTTCCCTTGGTATAATTTTCTTGAAGAGATCTCAAGTCTTTCCCATTCTATTGTTTTCCTCTACTTCTTTACATCAGTTGCTGAGGAAGGCTTTCTTATCTCTCCTTGCTATTCTTTGGAACTCTACATTCAGATGCTTATATCTTTCCTTTTCTCTTTGCTTTTCACGTCTGTTCTTTTCTCAGCTATATGTAAGGCCTCCTCAGAAAACCATTTTGCCTTTTCGCATTTCTTTTTCTTGGGAATGGTCTTGATCACTGCCTCCTATACAATGTCATGAACCTCTGTCCATAGTTCTTCAGGCACTCTGTCTATCAGATCCAATCCCTTGAATCTATTTCTCACTTCCACTGTTTAGTCGTAAGGCATTTGATTTAGGTCATACCTGAATGGTCTAGTGGTTTTCTCTACTTTCTTCAACTTAAGTCTGAATTTGGCAATAAGGAGTTCATGATCTGAGCTACAGTCAGCTCCCGGTCTTGTTTTTGCTGATTATATAGCTCTTGTCCATCTTCGTCTGCAAATCAATCTGATTTCGGTATTGACCATCTGGTGATGTCCATGTGTAGAGTCTTCTCTTGCATTGTTGGAAGAGGGTGTTTGCTATGACCAGTGTGTTCTCTTAGCAAAACTCTTAGCCTTTGCCCTGCTTCATTTTGTACTCCAAGGCCAAATTTGCCTGTTACTTCCGGTATCTCTTGACTTCCTACTTTTGCATTCCAGTCCCCAATAATGAAAAGGACATCTTTTTTGGATATTAGTTCTAGAAGGTCTCGTAGGTCTTCATAGAATGGTTCAACTTCAGCTTCTTCAGCATTACAGGTCAGGGTATAGACTTGGATTACCATGATATTGAACGGTTTGCCTTGGAAACCAACAGAGATTGTTCTGCCATTTTTGAGGCTGCACCCAAGTACTGCATTTTGGACTCTCTTGTTGACTATGAGGGCTACTCCATTTCGTCTAAGGGATTCTTGCCCACAATAGTAGATAAATGGTCATCTGAGTTAAATTCACCCTTTCCAGTCCATTTTAGTTCACAATTCCTAAAATGTCGATATTCATTCTTGCTATCTCCTGTTTGACCACTTCCAATTTACTTTGATTCATGGACCTAACATTTCAGGTTCCTATGCAATATTGCTCTTTACAGTATCAGACTTTACTTCCACCACAAGTCACATCCACAACTGGGCTCTGTTTTTGCTTTGGCTCTGTCTCTTCACTCCTTCTGGAGTTATTTCCCTACTCTTTTCCGGTAGCATACGGGCACCTACCAATCTGGGGAGTTCATCTTTCAGTGTCATATATTTTTGCCTTTTCATACTGTTTGTGGGGTTCTCAAAGCAAGAATACTGAAGTGGTTTGCCATTCCCTTCTCCCATGAACCACATTTTGTCAGTACTCTCCACCATGACCCATCCATCTTGGGTGGCCCCACACGGCATGGCTCATAGCTTCATTGAGTTGGGCAAGGCTGTGGTCCATGTGATCAGTTTGATTAGTTTTCTGGGATTGTGGTTTTCATTCTGTCTGCCATCTGAGGGATAAGGATAAGAGGCTTATGGAAGCTTCCTGATGGGAGAGACTGACTGAGGGGGAAACTGGGTCTTGTTCTGATGGGCAACTGGTTAGGACTCCCTTACCTGGGTGTGAGAGTTACTGGTATCTCTGCTTAGGTAGAGTCTCTGGTCTCAGTGGGGGCGGGGGGGGGGGGGGGTGGCGGTCCCTGACCAGGCAGGTTGTCTCTGGCCTTCTATTTGTAGATAGAGTGGAAATGCCAGAAGAAGATGTGGAAGTAAATGGAAAAGAGAGGAAAGAAGGGAGGAGGGGTCCAGATGAGGGTGTGGGTGAGGGGCGCCACATCCCCTGGCCAGCCCTTCCCGCTCCAACTCCACCCCACCGCACCCCCGCGCCGCAGGCCAGGTTAGAAACTGCCTCTCTCTCTGCCAACCGGGGATGTGAAGCGAAGGTCCGAAGACATCCGCCCCAACCCAGCAGCGACTGGAGGGAGACTGAAGGCTTATTCACCCCGCTCGACTCGGGCTACCCCTTCCCCTTCCCCGCCCCACCCCAGTCCTCCACTTTTCTCCCGGGTTGCCTCCCTCCACCCTCCTCTTTCCCCACCAAATAAGGAACCGGAGGGGGAAGAGCGGCCGGCGAGGATGCCCCAGGGGCTGCTACCCTCCCCCCGGCAGGAGCCGGCTGCCCAGCCGCTGGGGGCTGGGGCAGCAGCTGGAAGCGGCTCCTTGGGCCAAAGTCAGGGTCGGCGGCCGGCGGGCAGGAGGCTCGAGCCCTTGCAAGTGAGAAGGGCCAGGGGGCAGGCTAGATCCGGGCCGGCCCCGCGCTGCCTGCGGCCCCTTCGTGGAGGATGACGGGGCGGCGCGAGGCAGCGCCACGACTTTGCCCCGACTTCCAGCCCCGGGGATCCCGGGATCAGACCCAAAGAAAAGAACGCAGACCCAGGAGAGACGTGTCCGGAAGCCATCGACCATGGCCTAGGGAACACGGTTTAATAAATGTTGGTACATCAGCACAGTGCAATGTGACTTTATGTCTCCTGGCTCTCCTTAGGTGCCCGATGGGTGACGGGCACCCTGCCAGCCTCTGGGTACACAAAGGTCGAGATAAGCTCGGCTCTTTGGCTCTTTCCAGGGAGTGCGGCTGGGGGATGGGGTCACAAGGGCAACAACAGGCCTTTAAGAGTTCAATCTCCAGAACCAAGTAGCCAGCAGCGGGTTTGAACACAGGTCTCTATCCATGTGTGAGATGCGGACCTCAGAGGGACCTGGGGAGGGTCCAATGGGGTTCTGCCTGCGAGGCCCTTGGCACAGAGCCTGGCATGTAGGTGAAGCTGCCAACAGTCACTGATCGTCATTATTACTGTTACTATTACTATAGGAATGCAATAGGTGCTGGGGGCTTCCCAGGTGGCGCAAGTGGCAAAGAACCTGCTTGCCCATGCAGGAGACATAAAAGACACGGTTTCAGTCCCTGTGTTGGGAAGATCCCCTGGAAGAGGAAAGGGCCACCCACTCCAGTATTCTCGCGTGGGAAATCCCAAGGACAGAGGCGGGCTACCATCCACAGTGTCGCAAAGAGTCAGACATAACTGAATCGACTTAGTACACAAGCAGGTGCTGTAACAGAAGAATGTACAATGTAGGATGCGGGCACAGAGACCAACGGGCCAAATACCCTAATAAAGGGCACAGAAGCTTCCAGGAGGACGCAGAACAGATGCACACTCTTAGCACAGAGGATGGGGTGTATCATTCTGCCTGGGGATGTCACCAAAGCTCCCATAGGTGGCCGCTCAGCTAGATCATGAAGGATATGAAGTTTGCTGGATAACAAGAAATGAAAAGGTGTTTCAGGTGGAAGCAAATATGTGGGCCAAGGAGGAGGAGAGAAGGGGCAGGGCGGATTCCAAGATGGGCTTCTAAGTGTCTAGAGGCGACACAGATGAGTGAAGGGTCACAGCTCTTCCCTCGTGAGCAGCTGCTCTCGACTGCACATGTGCCAAGCTGGTCCTCCCTCTGTGAGTGTCTGGACCCCACCAGGCACAGCCTCCATCATGGCGAGGTCCCCGTCCTTTCGGCAACCACCTCAGCCCACTCAAGATGCTCTGAGGCTGACATCCAAAGGGAAGGTTCTGGGTCTTTTATCTTTTTCTTCTCACAATGATTCTTGGCCCTTGTGCAAATCTGCTTACCGTTTTCCAGCCACCTTTGAGCTCTTCACGGGTGAGTCATTTTTATGTCCATTGGCCAAAATCCAAGTGAAAAGATCCCAAGTTCTTGAAAGAAGGGGCTGTAATGATAACATTAACGACAACAGTTAGCAAACACGGCGGCTTCCTCTCCATCAGGCACTGTGCTGACGCCTTCTCTGTGAATCACTGTTCTTACCCCCTGGTTTCAGGTAATGCAACTGAGTTGAAGTGATCTGTTCAAGGGTCACCCAGCCAGTAATGGTGAATCTGAGATTCAAACCCAGGGCTGCCTTACTCCAGAACTGATTCCAGTACCGCTGGGCCATCTTTCTTCTTCTCCTTCTTTTTTTTTTTTTTTTTCTGTCTTACAGCATGCAGGATCTTAATTCCCAACCAGGGATTGAACCCATGACTCCTGCAGGGGAAGCAGAGTCTTAACCACTGGAACACCAGGGAGGTCCCTGAACCATCTACTGAGAAAGCTAAATGTGTCTAGTTAGGGCATAGATCAAGAGAGGGGAGAAGGGAGGGCTCCTAACCTCTTCACAGCTGGTGAAGATGTCACCAGCTCAACGAGGGCCACAGCCCTGGACCTGAGTACCACTGGTGAGTGTCTTGTAAGCTCCAGATACCACTCTGCACATCACGTCTTTCAGTCAAGGGAAATCACATGAGGTCTTTCAACCAAGGGAACTTAACACAGGAAATCTGTTTTGCAGCTTGGACTTCCTGAGGAGCCAAATGGGATGGTGAGGTGACCAGACAGTTTAGTAACAACAGTAAGTCACTGCTGCCATCACTAGGGCCAGGACAGGAAGGGAGAAGCTAGGGTTACCAGAGCCCATGGCTCAGGGCACCTACTAGGTGCTGGAACCACAGTAGAGATGTAGCCACAGAAGCACAGGGTTGGGTGCAATGGGGATTTCTAGCAACTACCCTCCAAGGTAGTTATTTTTACCCCATTTTAGAGATGAGGAAACTGAGACTTGGAGAGGTTTAGTGACTGGCCCAACCAAGATGGAGGTCAGTGTGTCTGTCTTCATAGCTCTGGCCAAACCAGTCAGCTCAGGGACTTTGTGAGCCATGAAGAATTCAGCAACAGAGGAAGACAACTTAGGAGCCTTCAGGTTCCGAAGACCTGACGGGGGTGGGGGTAAGGGATCAAGGGCCCTTGGGTGACAACAGTGCCCATGTGTCTCTCCTTTGCTGTCCCGCCAAGTCCCAGCTATAGTCCAGAGAGGCACGTTACATGAAGCCGCAGCCTGGACTCTGAATGTTGGGACGAAGAGCAATTCTTTTTCCTTTGAGGCCTTCTGTATTTTCCAAATCTTCCCAGAGGAATATGCACATCTTCATTAGTGGGAAGGACAGCTCATCTCCAGGCATCACTGAAAAGGTAGAAGTTTCCAGACGAAGCCTTTAGCAGAAGAAAAGTTGGGGCCAAAGATGGTGACACAAGGGAAGACTGGTCAACACAGGTGGCTCGTCACCAGCCTGCAGCCTCCTCCCCGGGAGGGAACACAACCAGGAGGTGAAAACATGCAATGGTAAGAGCTGCTGTTCACACATACACACCCAGCCCTCTTCTGCACAACACACACACATATGACACACACAAATGTACACAAACACATTCGTGTGCTCTCATAAGAAGGCTCAGCACACATATTTGCTTACATGTACACATGAAACACACATATAAACACACATTCCCATACACACATATCCACACATGTGCAAACAATAACACACACGCACATTTACACATGCCAAACAGAAGTCTGTGGTGCACATGCACACATCACACCCATGTACACACACACACACAAACATCACATACACACAGGCTCATTCTATTTATTTTCAAATGAGACTTGGCAAAATGTTCCTTGTCACAGCATCTCCCAGGGAGTGTCTGGCCTCCTTGGAGTAGATCCCGGTATCACCTCCCAGGAACAGAGAGGACTTCACCTTTCAGCGCCAGAACACAAGCCACAGGTGCTGTCTCACGGGTGGGCCCCAGGGAGCACCTCCCCCTGTGATGCGAGTGGAGGCCCAGGCAGTCCCCCTGAGCACCCAGCAGTCCAGCAGCACCCATCGGACAGCCTGGGAGCTCTCTGAGGACCCACACCCCACTGAGCCACCCCGAAGTCTCAGGAGCAGCTGCAGTTGGCAGAGTCCAGGTGTCCCCAGAGGAAGTTGCGAGGCCAGACCCAGCTGGGCCCCCAGGAAGGCTCCTGGAGTCTCTTTATGAAGCGAGGGGTGCTGGGAAAGCTGAAGAGTCGCATGCAAATCAGTGAAGCTGGAACACATCCTCACACCATGCAGAAAAATAAACTCAGAATGGCTTAAAGACTTAAATATAAGACAAGACATCGAAAAACGCCTAGCAGAGAACACAGGTAAAACATTCTCTGACATAAATCGTACCGATGTTTTCTTAGGTTGGTTTCCCAAGGCAACAGAAATAAAAGCAAAAATAAACAAATGGGACCTAATCAAACTTACAAGCTTTTGCACAGCAAAGGAAACCATAAACAAAACAAGACAAGACTGGGAGAAAATATTTGCAAATGAGTGGACCAACAAGGGCTTACTTTCCAAAATATACAAACAATTCATACAACTCAATAACAAAAAGCAAACAGCCCATCAAAAAATGGCAAAACACCTAAACAGAAATTTCTCCAGAGAAGACATACAGATGGCCAATAGGCAGATGAAAAGATGCTCAAGATCAAAATTATTATTAGAGAAATGCAAATCAAAACCATAATGAGGTATCACCTAACACCTGTCAGAATGGTCATCATTAAAATGATGTCTAAAAACAATAAATGCTGGAGAGGGTGTGGAGAAAAGGGAACCCTTCTATACACTGTGGAAATGTAAATGTGCAAATGTAAATTGATGCAGCCACTACGGAGACCAGTATGGAGGTTTCTTAAAAAACAAGAAGCAGAATTACCACATGATCCAGTAATCCCACTACTGGGCATATATCCAGAGAAAACTCTAATTCAAAAAAATACATGCACCCTAGTGTTCATAGCAGTACTATTCACAATAGCCAAAACTTAAATGTACATTGACAGATGAATGGATAAAGAAGGCATCATATATATATGATATGATGATATATATGATATATATATACATATATATATCATATAATATATATATGATGCCTTCTTTATCCATATGTGTGTGTGTGTATAATGGAATATTACTCGGCCATAAAAAAGAATGGAATGAAATAATGTCACTTGCAGGATCATGGATGGACCTAGAGATGATCATACTAAGTGAAGTAAGTCAGACAGAGAAAGACAATTACCATATGATGTCATTGATATGTGGAATCTAAAATGTGACACACATGAACTTATCTAAGAAACAGAAATAGATTCACAAACATAGAGAACAGACTTGTGGTTGCCAAGGAGGAAGGCAGGAACGGGAGAGATGGAGTAGGAGTTTGGGGATTAGTAGATGCAAACTATTATATGTAGGATGGATAAGCAACAAGGTCCTACTGTAGAGCATGGGGAACTATATTCAATATCTTGGGATAAACCATAATGGAAAAGGATATGAAAAAGAAGAAGAAGAAAGAAAGGCCCTCACTGTAAGAATACTCAGACCAAGCCCCTGTCCCTAGTTGGGCTCAGTTCCCTCCTCTGTAATGAAGGGGGCTCTCAGCACACCTCAGCACATCCCTCATCTGCTGCATCAGGGTCTTGTAGTTCAAGCTGCAGATTTAGCTCCTGACCTTTACAAGCAGGGGGAGAGGCATTTAATTCAGAAGCTAAAGTACATCCACCACTGTCAGTGCCACTATAAATATACAGGCCGCTCACTCACCAGAGTGCCCAGGTGGCTCAGCGAGAGAACACACTCCACCAAGCGGTACATGTACCCCCTCTGGGCCCTTCAGGCCAACCACAGCCCCCTGTGGCTTGCCAGAAACATCTGCCCATATGTTTCCTGGATGACAAGGGAGCAGCAAAGGGCCTGGGATGGGAGGGGTCCACTGGAAGCTGAGGGCCTCCAGGAGGTCTAGAACAGGAAGCGGGTGGCAGGCTGGTCTGCAGGTGTGGGACAGGGTCTCACAGACTTCTGAGCACCAAGCCAGGGGTCCTGCTCAGAGTGGGCTAAGATTCCCCTTTGTAGAAAGGTAAATTTCCAAGGAGGATGCCCAGCAGAGACTGAATTTAGAGCTTTTGCTTATTTATTTATTTTTTTAATGTATTCATTTTTATTCATTTGGCTGCATCAGGTCTTAGTTGCAGCATGCAAACTCTTAGTTGTAGCATGTGAGATCTAGTTCCCCAACCAGGGATCACACCTGGGACCCCCGCATTGGGAGCATGGAGTCTTAGCCACCGGAACATCAGAGAAGTCCTAGAGTTTTCATTTCTTTAGAGAAAGACCTTGCCCGTTACATGGCAAAATGGGTGAGGACAAGAAATTAGCTTGAAAAGCCCTGGACTTGGCATCCCTTGGAAAAGGAGATGAGCCCCTTGATGGTCCAAGGAGTAAGCAGAGGGCACACAGGGGCAAGGTAACTCAGGGTGCCCAGAGAGTGCTGCCCTTAACCCTGGTGAGAACCCCCACACTGGTCCTTCCGGGCCGCGTTGGGTAAGAAGTTGGTGAGACCAGGGAGGTATGTCCAGCCAGTTGACCCACAAACTGTGTGACCCTCGGCAGGTTACTCAACCTCTCTGATCCTTCATTTCTTCCTCTAAAGTATGATGTTATGTGAAACTTTTACAAGGTTGAATCACAATAAATACTGAATGAAAACAGCTCTTCTAGGGCACACCGTCTTCTTCGAGGGCAGCATTCCCAGGCCCGAGGGGTGGCCCAGGGCTTCTGTCTGCAAGCTGCTTTCCTGGGCAGCTGCGGTAGCCAGAGTCCCAACAGAAAAACAAGAGTCCAGGCCAAGTGATTCCACAGGGAATTAATGTAGGAAGGAGCAGATGAAAACCTAATAGAAGCGACAAGAAACCGCTGCTTCCCTCAGGCTGGAGGGACAGAGGAGGCAGGGCAAGATCCGTAGCTAAAACCAAGGAGGAGACACCGTCTGCCCGGGCTACCGAGTTGCAGACACGGTTCATAGCCGAGAGCCTGGAGGTACCCGGCCGGGTTTCTCTCCTCCCGCGGAGGGGGAGGCGGTGCCTACCTCCCTTCCCCGCTTCCCATTGGCTGAACCTAGCGGGGATGCCCGCGTGCAAGGGACTCTGGGAAATGTAGTCCATAGGGTCGGGCCAGGCAGCCCTGCGGAGCAGGGTAGGGGGGCCGGGGGCGTGGGGGGGGGGGGGCGGTGGACCTGATGGCTGTAGCTGATGCCCAGCTGTACCGTGGGGCGGAGAAGTGCTGCTCTGCCTGCCCGAAGGCAGCGGGTTTGCCTCTGCTGAATCTTCAAAGCTCCTCGATCCACACATCGGTGGAGGGTAAGTCTGGAGAGAGAAGCCGCTGTCACCCCTCACCAACAGGAGAGAGAACGGGAGAATGACCTTGTGGGCACTTCAGGTCACTTGACCCCGGGCCTGGGGAGCTAGTACGCTGGATCCCAACCCTGACCTCCCCGCACGGTGGCTCCTGAGCCGCCCTGCTAGCCACAGCTGGGCATCTAACTCCAGGTTAGCTGAGCGCCGCCAACACGGAGGGCGGGGACGGGGTGAGGGAAAGGTGATGGGGGGTTGGTAATAGCAGTTGCTGCTGGTGAAGTCTTTAGGAGTCTAGGCGCTAAGCTTCATGCTTTAGATGGACAGTTTCATCTATTCTAATAACCTGTAATACGCACCAAGTATATCCCCATAAAACCCAGGGGGAAAATTTTTTTTATCGTCAAAAAATTTTAAAAGTATGTCCCAGGTGTCCACAAATAACTGAGCAAAGTAAAAATCCTAAAACTGAAAAATGGGAACCTCCCAGAAGGTCTGAGCACGTGTGGTGTGACTGTTTGAGGCCAAACAAGACCTTGGGGTCAACATAATTTTCTATTAGGTAGATAGAGAACCATTCACTTTGGCCTGTGTTCTATGTAATAAAGCGGGCATCAGCAACCCCTCTGTTTTCCTTCAGTATTTATCGTGATGCAACGTTGTAAAAGTTTCACATGACATTATACTTTAGAGGAAGAAATGAAGGATCAGAGAGGTTGAGTAACCTGCCTAGGGTCACACAGTTTGCCCATGAGAGACAGCATGTTACTCTGTGATAGAATGGCTGCTAATGGACCCCTCCCCCGCTACTATTTCTCCACCTATCCAATCAGGTCCAGGGTGCCTGGCGCTGAGCTGAGGTAGCAGGCAAGGTGGTGATGTTGGATGTTTATATTCTGACAGCATCCCAAGGCCAAATATAAACTGGGCAATGCCCCAGAGTGTGATGCTACACTGCCTCCAGGTCATGATGGTGAGCACACTGTGTATAGACCTAGCAGGGTCAGTGTGAACCCCAGTGGTCAGCTCTCAGAAGCCTCTCTGGCTCTCCCTGACTTTTCCCTTTAAGCCAGTAAGAAGATGACAGCAGGAAGAGGCTATGGGGCTCTCCAGTCTCCCTTGCCCTGCAGGCCCCAGAGGGGTTGGGTGACTTGTCCAAAGTCACACAGGTGGTGGAGGATAACCCCATACCACACATGCAGCTGCAAAGTCATTTCATGCCTGCTTCCTCTCTCCGTCTCTGAAATGATGCCCGTTCACTGCTCGAGTTTCGGTGGTTCAAACCTAGAGGGCAGAATGGGTGGGGTTGCATTTTTCACAAAGGCCTTCACAGGTCACAGGCAAGATTTTGCTTGTGAACTGAAAGTAGGAATTTATTAAGTATGGTTTAGGCACTGCTCTCTCCCTCCTCCCCAACCCAAATACATCAGGATCTTTTCTCCTACCCCCAAAATTATACAACAGGGTGGAAAAGAGGAATCTGTTTCGTTTTCCCACTCCTGGTGGGACATTTCCCCAAAAAGGCAAATCAATCATCAGACGATTAGGAAGAGGGCAGCTCCCAGTCTCATGGCTGCATGAGACACAGGTGGACGAGACGAGAGCTCAGCTTGAGTCTAAGGCCTTGGGCTCCAGGCCTTTTGTCCACCAGGCCTCTCATCCAGGCCTCAGCCGTTTCATCAGGGGGCCGGGGATGGGGGGGCCACATCTTTCAGGTCCTTGTAGGAGGATTAACATTCTGCTAGGAGTCACGTACTGAGAGGTGCAGCAGTGCTAATACCTGAGTTCACAGCTAATGAGCTGCAGGGAGCAGGAGGCTATTTCAGTGCACTCAAAGATGGGCAATCTACTTGAAAATGAGGCTATTTCTGAATGCAAGGATGATATTACATCAGAGCACTTTGGCTGCTTAAAAAGCACCCCCAAACTCAGTGGTTTAAAACAACAGCCATTTACTTAGCTCATGATTCTGCAAGTTAGCAGTTTGGGCTGGGCTCACTCCTGTGGCCTGTGGCAGGGTTTGCCTGGCCTGGCTGACGTGTCCAGACAATGGCTCGGCCAAAGTGTATGGCTTCATCCTCACAGGGAAGCCTGGGCTTTATATCTTTTAGCTGGCAGGATCCCAAAACAAGAGCCAGGGGTTTCCCTGGGGGCTCAGTGGTAAAGAATCTGCCTACCAATGCAGGAGACACAGGTTCGATCCCTGATCTGGGAAGCTCCCACAAAGCCTATGCTCCACAACTGTTGAGCCTGTGCCCCAGAGCCCGGGAGCTGCAACTACTGAAGTTCGTGCATCCAGAGCCTGTGCTTCATAACACGAGAAGACACCACAGTGAGAAGCCCACGCACCACAACTAGAGAGTAGACCCTACTCACTGCAACTAGAGAAAAGCCTTCAGAGCAACAAAGACCCAGCACAGCCATAAATAAATAAATAAAAATAAAAAAAGACCAGAGCGGAAGAACTCAAGGTCATAGTCACTGCGACTGTATTCCACTGCCAAGGTCAAGTGACAAGGCCAAGCCTGATTTGAGGATTGAGAAACTGGCTCCAGCTCTTCATGGGGGAAGCTGAAAAGTCACATCGCAAAGGGGCATGAACACAGGAAGGAAACAAGGACTGTTACCATGTCCCCAGATGTCCTTTCTAAAGTCTTCTAGGAACAAAGTGGAGACTCCTGGCAAAAATAAAAATGTTGTAGAATAGTTCACCCAAGCAGAGATTCTGTGGCATCAGCCCAGTGTGCATCTACTAAGTGCAAACTGTAAGTCTTAGCAGTGTTGAGCTGGAGCCCCTGAGTCCTGCTGCACAACAGCAATTGTTAAATCCTCTGGAATTTTGTGAGCCCAGTGTTGAACCATCACAGCTCGAAACTGGCCATGGCGGGAGTATTTACACCCTGGGAATCAGCAAGCACCACAAATCAGGGAACTGAGTTAGCAGGACACCACTTGTTCAGTCACTCAGTCGTATCTGACCCTTTGCAACCCCATGGACTGCAGCACGCCAGGCTTCACTGTCCTTCACTATCTCCCAGAGTTTGCTCAAACTTATGTCCATTGAGTCAGTGATGCCATCCAACCATCTCATCCTCTGTCATCCCCTTCTCCTTCTGCCTTCAATCTTTCCCAGCATCAGGGTCTTTTCCAATGAGTCTGCTCTTCATATCAGGTGACCAAACAAACACTACCATAACAAACACTTTCTCTCCCAACCTAATGAGTAAGATGGACAGATACGCAGTGAAAGATTATAAGACTCTAATCAGAACAGGCTGAGTGCAGTGCAAGACAGAAGTCAAGAGACCAGAGACGCAAAGGGAAAGGAAGTCGTGGCTCCCGGAGGTAGACTTGGGGTAAGGAAGCCATTCTGGGGGAGCTGGCCTTTTCTCTGGGCCTTGAAGGGTGAATAATGGGAGGCGAAGCTGCAACAGGAGTGAGGGGTGCAGGCAAAAGCAGAGAGTGGGGCTGAGATCACAGAGCATCGTTTAGTCTGAACTTGGCTTCCGGTGATGGTCAGAAGTTTACTGATCCCATCTCAATCTTGGGAAATAAGTGATCCAGGCAGGCACGTGGCCCTGCCCCCCACTAGCCCTTCCCCCGCCCTGTTCTAGAATCTCAGCGAACAAGTGCACAACCTTTTCTCTCCTCCTCCTCTAATTGGCTGCAGTGGGCAGTCCGTACACCCACCTGGATTTGACACCTGACTGTGTGCGCTTGGACAGGTTGCTTAACCTCTCTGAATCTTTGTTTCCATGTCAGCAAAATGGAGCAAAAGTAACTGCAGGGTCCCTGGGATTCAGGGGCTGATGACGGTGCAGAACTTAGCATGGTGGCTACCCATAGAGTGGACACTCGGGGGGGGGGGGGTTGTGTATGAGAGAGAGAGACAGACAGGCAGGCAGGCAGACAGAAAGATTGGTTCTTCCCTCCTTTCTAGGCCCTGACCAAGCCCATCTCAGCCTCCCTCCACCCACTCTAGGAGGGTTGGGGGGCAAGGCCACTCTCCTTCCCAGGCTTGCAGGGTTGGGGGAAGAAGGCCCCGGGAGACCTGGCCTTGTGTTGGTTGATTCTGCGTGGGCAGCCACGCTGAACCTTGGCCACTTCAGTCCAGTTCACTGAAGTCGCTGCTTCAAACAAAGCATCGAGGGGGACTCCTGGTTGCAACCCCCCAGCTTGTCCTCCTTGATCCGTGTTCAGGAACCCCATGAGGGGATATGGCTGCCACATTTGCCTGGAAAAGCCTCTTTAGGAAACAGTACCAGCCCCTCCAGGAACAAGGGGTGGGGTGTCTGGTTGGGGCAGGACCTGGATACAAGCCCAGGGGGTGTGAGGGCTGGAAGTCAGCTGGGTCAGTGATCCAAGCAAATATTTGGCTCAAGGCTGACCTTGAAACTCCATCACTGGGTCCTCGGAATGTGGGTCCTCGGAATGTGGGGTCAGGCTGCTCTCTCCCGCCTCCCCCTCACTGCAGGGACAGGTATTTCTAGCCCGGAGCGACCCCCACCTAGAGTTCCTGCCTTGCACACTCCACCCCAGTGGCTTCCCTACAAGTCAGAGTCTCCCCCAGAGTGAGGCGTGGGGGCTGCCAAGCATCTGACACTGCGTATTCATTGGAAGGACTGATGGTGAAGCTGAAGCTCCAATACATTGGCCACCTGATGCAAAGAACTGACTCATTAGAAAAAGACCCTAGTGCTAGGAAAGATTGAAGGCAGGAGGAGAAGGGGACACAGAGGATGAGATGGTTGGATGGCATCACCAACTCAATGGACATGAGTTTGAGTAAACTCCGGGAGTTGGTAATGGACAGGGAGGCCTTGCGTGCTGCAGTCCATGGGATTGCAAAGAGTCGGACATGACTGAGCAGCTGAATTGATTGATTGATCCCTCCTGGAGAGAAGCCTGCTTACTTGCCCCCACCCCTAACATCCCAGCCTGGCTCTCAGTCCCCCAAGCTGGCGAGGATGGCCCCCTCCAAGCCTCTGAGGGAGACAGCCTCGGAGGCACGCGAGGGAGCTGGACACACATCCCCCAGGTCCCCTGCGATGGAGAAGGCCCCCCATGCTTCCTTAGAAAGCTGCTGAGCATGGCCTCAGCTGAAGCCAAGAGGGTGGCACTGCCTGCCCAGGTGCTTTGTTCCACTTCCTGGAGGGCTAAAAATACCCTGGCACTGCCAAGGAGCCCAGGGGAGCCGGCAGCGGGAGCCGTGATCAGGCACCTGGCACAATTAAAAGGAGAAATGCAGTCACTCTTTCAGAGCAGAATGAGCCGGCTTCCTTTCCCCTGCCCGCTTGTTCCCCAAGACTCTCCCTTCTGTTTCCTCCTCTCGCCATCGAGGGGACTTCCCTGCACCCCTGCTGCACCCCTGCTCCCTTCCTCCTTCCTCCCGCTGAACCCCCTCCATCCCAGAGCAGATGACTGGGCTCTGACACGTGTCAGAACAACCGCTCTCCTGCAGAACACCCCGGAAGCCTCACGTTCCTCCAGCAAAGCTGTGATTAGCACCCAGGCTTCAGATGGAAATCCCTTAGTGGGTGAGAACCCAGGGGCTTCAATTCAAGAGTTGGGTCTTGACATCTGTCTGGCCTCAGTCAGGCTTCATCTTCTCAGGACCTCAGGCCTCTTTGAGAATCTGGTGAGAGGTCCAGCCCCAGAGTAGCCTTCTCCAAGCAGTGGGAGGGAATGCACGATGGTCAGAGCCCCATCCAGGACCCCCCATACCCCCCGAAGTGAGGAGCCCTCCGTGTGTTGGAAGCCAGGCCCTGAGTAACACCCTGAGATGGACGATGGGGAGGGGCGGGAGTGTGGGTCAGGGCATGCAGACAACCGACGGGGCAAGTGTGGGGGAAAGGACCAAGGGCTATGGGATGGAGGGCTGGAGGGGCCAGGACAAACCAGGGTGCAGAAAGGAAGAGGGCGCATTCGAATAGGATTTTGAAGGACAGACAAAATTTAACCAGAAAGAAAACGTAGGGTTAGAGAAGGGCATGAAAAAATAGGCTGTCTGGAAGCAGGAGCAGCCAAAGGACTTGCATAGGGCTTGAGGGGTGAACGTGTTGGTTTTCTATTGCTGCGTAACAAGGAACACACGCTAGTTATCTCACAGTTTCCGTGGGTCAGGAGTGAGCACAGCTCTGCTGGATTCTCTGCCCAAGAGTTGCAGAAGGTGTCTGCGGAGCTGTGGTACCCCTGAGGCTTCGAGGGGCAAATCTGCCTCCCACTTCATCTAGGTAACTGGCAGAATCCACTGCCTTACAACTCCAGGAAACAAGGGTCCCAGGTTGCTACCGGAGGCCACTGCAGTCTCCTGGAAGCCTTCTCATCCCATAAATTGGCTGAGACCAAATCTTATATGAGATAACCTAATCAGGGAAGCTACATTCTGTGGTCAAACAGCCAGTCACAGGTCCCACCCACACCTGGGGGAGGGGATCACACAGAGGGGTAAAAATAGGGGGTGGAGTTCACCAGGCCATGGTAGAATTCTGCTGACCACAGTAAGACTTAGCTGGAAGACAGGGTCAAAGTCCAGTTGAGAAGCCCCTTGATTCAGTGGGAAACAGGAAGCCCTGAAAGGGGCTGGGAGGAAAGGATGAAAGCAGAGGTACAAGGTCAGTGCCCTTTGGGAAGGCAGTTGCCATGGTTTAGGGTCCACTTGGCCGATTCTGATTTCCTTCTGGCCTCTACTCAAGTAAGTGATCAGTAAGTCTGATCAGGAAGTCTTCCCTGTCTACCTGACAGGAAATGCTCACCTGCCTCTTCTCCCAGCTCCTCACTCAGCCTTATTGTCTCACAGCCTTTACCACCACTGGCCCTGCTCTGTGTTTGCCTATCTATCTGCTCACTGTCTTTCTCTCCCTCATAGATTGCAAGAATTCTATTTGGCTTACTGCTGTATCTCCAGCCACATGAGCAGTGCCTGGGGTATAGTACATGCTCAATAAATATTTGTCTGTCACTCCAGACAGAATGAATGGATGAATGAATGGGTTCAAGAAATTCTGGCAAGAGACTTGCTAGAACTGCCTATGATTAAAATTCAGCAGCGGAAGAAGGCTGCACTGAGGTTTGTGTTGATGAGTTGGGTGGTGATGCTCACCAGCATCTCTGTGGGAAGGGGATGAACACAATGGAAAGTGGACACTGACTTTAGCTTTGGTTGAATGGATCTGAGATGGCTGGGAGCAGCCAGGTTGAGATAGCTAGTAGGCAGTTGGAAATGTGAGATTCAGAGCTCATAAGATGAGTAGGGAACGGGAATAGATTCTGCAGTTGGTGCTCATAGGGGACAGATAAGTCATGAGGTTAAATGACAGGAGAGAACCAACGAAGCATCTGGAAAGAAGGAGTCCATCTGAGAGGTAAGAGGAGATGGGGGGTCTGGGGTGGGGCAGAAAAGTTCCTGGAAGAAGGTGGTCCACGTTCAATGCTGCAGAGAGGCCAAGCAAACACAAGAACCAAAAGACTTTGGTAATGAGGGGCCGCTGATGACCATGTGAGAGCAGTCTCAGAGGCAGGAGGGATTCCAGGTCAGTGAGAGGCTGCAAGTGGTACCAGGTACCCCTCAAGGAGGAACCTGGGGTGACAACAGCCATGATCGCGAGGAAGGGAGGAAGGAAGTAGAGAACAGGTCCCAGGGTGAGGAAGGATGTTCTGGGACAGCCGAAAAGCCCAGACTCAGACCCAGCTCACTCACCGGAATGTTCCCTGTCCTGCCCCGCCCCCACCCAGCCATCAGCACAGAAGGAACTGAGGAAAGGAGGGAATTGGGTGGAGAACACACGCCAGTCCCTTGAACCTGTCCTGGCCTTGGGCTTGAACTAGCTGTTGAGAGAAGCTCAAAAGGGAATCCTCAGGGGGAGCTCAGCGACTGAGGGCTCCTGGTTACTCACGGGGCATTCTGGTCTCACCCGTTCCCTGGGGCTGGAACCCACTGGGAGGAAAGGAGGAGAACAGAGGTACAAGGTCAGTGCCTTCTGGGAAGGCAGTTGCCGTGGTTCCAGGGAGGTGGATCAGGGGCTGTGGCCATGGGGATGGAGAAGAAAGACCCAGTAAAAGACTGGTGGCAGATGGCGGCATCTCCCGTCCACGGGCTCTTCCACAATACGACCTCGACACACCCCTACCGAGAGTCTCTCCACCTTGACCCTGGTGGCCATTGTGACTCGACCAGTAGAGTCTGGCATAAAGCACAGCGATGACCTCATCCTTGGGGTTGGACCTCACGGCTGGATGGAACCATGCAGCTTCTGAAGGTTCCTCTCTCTGGGAGCATGTGTCTTCGTAGCCCTGAGCCACCACTTAAGTCTGATTAACCTAAAACAACCACAAAGAAGGCCCTTCGACCTGGCCTCAGCTGAACTCCCAGCTGACACATACTGGCCACACCTCTCACCAAGGCTCTTGACAGCCAGGGCTCTTGACCTTCATCCGCCTTGTTCCTGGGGTGGATCATAAGGCCCAGCCTACCCCACTCCCCCACCGGCCCTGAGAAGACTGACTTTACTCCCCCAGGGCCTAGAGTGAGTGATAGGCAAGCAGGCCCTGGGCAGGGTGTCACCCCTGAGCCGGTCCCCATAGTGGTGGACACAAGTCACCTGCCAGCTCCTAGACCCCCACCCACTCCCCTCCAGGAAACATGAAAATCCAGAGACCATCCCAGGCCCCACTGCACTCCAGGAAGAGAGACTGGGCAGCCACCCAGAATCACACAAAATGGACTTTGGGCTGATTGCCCAAGCTGGACCAATGCCCCCACCTTCTTAGAAAGGGCACTCTTTCCGGAACCAAGGCCACAGCTTGTCACGAAAGCCAGATGTTGGCAGAGCAGGACAGACAGATGGGAGGGGCCGCTTGAGGTAGATTGGGCACCTCCCTGATGCCTCCCCAGCCTGTCATTTGGGGGCAGAGAAGGCAGTCTTCAAGTGCAAGGAGTAAGTCGTTATGGAGGACAGTTCCAGTTGCTTCTGAGAACAGGCTACAAAGGCACTGGGGACTCAACCTCCAAATCTCAGCCTTTAGCAGTGAGATAAACAGAGTTTGGGGAACATCACAAGATGGTCCTCTTTAGAGCAAAACTGGTAAGTGGAAATCAGGAAGAAAATGTTTCACATCCTGTGCTTGTTTTAGGATAGATGTAACCGGCCATTTAGGATAGGGTTCGATTTATTATTTAAGTTGACTTATTTTCAGTTTGATGGCATCACCACCTCAATGGACATGAGTTTGAGCAAGCTCCAGGAGATGGTGAAGGACAGGGAAGTCTGGCATGCTGCAGTCCATGGGGTCACAAAGAGTCGGACACAACTGAACGACTGAACAACAATTCTCAGCTATCCATTCTTTTAAATAATTTTGTAAAATTTATCTTTGGCTATGCTGGGTCTTCCTTGCTTCACAGGAAGGAAGACCTTGTTGCAGAGAGCAGAGGCTACTCCCTAGTTGCGGTGTGCAGGCTTCTCATTGTGGTGGCTTCTCTTGTTGTGGAGCACAAGCTCTAGGGCACGTGAGCCTCAGTAGTTGTGGTGCACAGGCTGAGTTGTTCTGCGGCATGTGGGATATTCAGATCAGGGATTGAACCTGTGTCGCCTGCATTGGCAGGCAGATTCTTTACCACTGAGCCACCAGGGAATCCCTGTCCATTCTTTTAACAAATATTCATGGAACATCTAATATGTGCCCATCTCCCCAAAAGAGAAAGACGTGCTTTCATGAATACATATATGTGAGAATATGCAGAAGCTATCTCCAGGACAGTGGTCCTCAACCAGGGTCCCCAGGGACATTTGTCATTGTCTGGAGATAATTTTGGCATCCAGTGGGTGCTGCTTGTATCCTACAATGCACAAGACTGTCCCCATGACATAGAACCATTTGGTCTGAAATGCCGTTAGGGCTGACACTGAGAAACTCTGGCCCTGGAAAGATGAACATAACACAAGAAACAGGTGAGTGATGGTTACCTGTGGGGCAGGGGAACTGGGAGACCAGGATACATGGAGGTGTGAGACGATTCTTCTCCATTGTGTGCTGTTTTGAACCATTTTGTAGAATGTCTTACCGTGCGCATGTTTTCCTTATTTTCTAAAAGGAATAACTATGACTTGTCGTAGCTGTACTTATTTGGGAGGCTTCTCCTGGTTGTTGGGGCAAAGGAATTTGAAGAGGAGGTAGTCCCAGGGCGTGCACAGTCCGGGGCATCTGCAGTTGTGGGCCATCCAGCCTCCTGTGGTCCAGGGCTCCTCAACTTTGCCCACTGACACCAGGGCCCCGGTCGCTCTTTCCCGTGCAACACCTGTTGGGTGTTCAGCAGCATCCCTGGCTTCTGCCCACTCCATGCCAGGAGCATTCTCCCCTTCACTATGACAGCCGAGCATATTTCCAGATATTCCCAAATGTCCAAGGGGAGGCTGGCAAGGGGCAAAATCATGTCTGGTTTGGAACCACTATGCCAAACCCACTCTGCAAATCCAAACACAGGGAATTTCCCTTTCACTGACCTCACACATTTACAGTGGCCCGGCTGCATCCTCAGAGGGTCACAGAACCATGCAAACCAGCACGAGGACGTGGAGTGAGCAGAAGCATGGGGAGCAGAGAGTGAGGTTTCGGCCACATGTGGAAACTGATGCTCCTCAATCCCTGAGACAAAAGGGGTCTCAGAACTCCTCTGAACCATTCACCCATTTCACTGAGGAGGAAATGGAGCAGAGAGGTGATGTGGCCAGAGTCACACAGTGCATGACGACTGGCGACACTGGGACCACTATTCCCTGTAGCATCCCTAGATGTCCCTTGGACAGAACATTCTCCTTGTTCCTCATCCACTCCCTATTCTATGGGCACCCTGGAGTCTCCTGGGACACGCTCTTAAAAGTGGACCACCTAAGAGGGTGCAGGGCTAGCGTCCTGTGTTTTCCACATTTATCCTGCCTTTCTTGATAAACTGTTCCCAGGCAGCACTAGCTTCAGTATGAACTGGCTTGTTTGTGGACACAGAGTTGTCTCCCAAGGGTTCCTTCTGAGGCCACAGGAGCTGGGACCTGGGGAGAGCTGGTTTACAGAACCCTCTGACATTTCAGTGACAGAGACCAGCAGGAAGGAATGTCTCTGAGAATCAAAATCCACCTAGTTTCAGCTCCCTGGGGAAAGGCAAGTCAGGGTGAGCCTGGCTTTGACAACAAAATCAGCCAAGCCGTCTGGTTCCTTCTCTCCTGGTATGAAAAGCCAGGCTGCTTTTTTCATGGTGAAGAACATAGGCTTGGAAGCTGGACTGCCTGGGTTTGTAATCCTCTTCTGCTGCTTTCTGCTATGTGGTCTCAGGCAAGTTACTCAACCTCTCTGAGCCTGAGTAGCTGCATCAATAAATGGCCATAACAGTGACCGCTTCATAGTATCGTTAGAGTCAGCTAAGATAAAACAGGTGACATTTTTAGCACAGTTACCAGCACATTGTACCTACAAGTTACGTGATTCCACTGCTATTGCTGTATGATTCATTCTAAATATAATTAGGAATACAGTGTTTACAAATATAATGATATAAATATAATAATACCATGGCTCATGGGCCCAAAACAGGTTTTCACAAATAAATTCCATCTGGGGACAAATGGGCTGGAAAATGAATGAGACATTCCTGGTCATTTCTATGACATTCCCCCCACCTCCCATCCCATATTGGAAAACAAGAGGCACTTTTAAAAACAAATTTTAATGGTGTCCTAGCTCATCTGAACAGGACACAGTCGCCCTGTTCTTGGTTTCGGCTGCTTTCCAGCTGCGGTGTTCTTCTCATTGATCAGAGAGAAATCCCCAAGGCCTGGCAAAGGAAGCTTTTAATTGCTCTGGATGGACCGATTTGGGGCTTAGCTGCTCAAGCATATAATTGACTGAGAGAGAGGGAGAGAGGATGAATTACTTTGAGATTGCTTTGAGATAAACATGTAGTCAGACCTCCCCCTCCCCGATCTGACCTAAAAGAGAACCTCTCGCCTGTCTTCCCCAGCTCTGGGGCTAGGAGGCCCGAAGCAGGAATCGTGTTTTCCTGCTTTTATCAAAATAACGATGGGTGATGATAACCACCGCTATCCTTCATCATCTGCATTTGCTGTAGGTTGGATTTCCCTAGGAGAAGACCTGAGACAAACATGGAGTCAGCCTTCTTTATTTGAAGGGAAGCCTGGAGGGACCAGGAAGGGAGAGGGAAAGTGAGTCAGAGAATGGGAGTCGGCCAGTAAGGGGTGTGTTGTCAAGCATGTAACCACTGGGGCCCCTGGCACTTAATCCCCCAGGGAACCGTGGGGGCCGGTGCAGAACATAGACTTCAGCATTGGCTTGTTCAAGGGACAAGGGAGCTGGGGGAAATCATATACCATCCCACTTGGTCACAGCCTCAGGGCTGCTCCTGGTGCAGGGGAGTCAATTCCCTGGCACGTGCAGCCATCCCCAGGGTAGACAGCCAGAGGAAGGGTGACAGAGATGGTGGGGGGGTGGGGGGGAACCCTCTGGAAAGGGAATGTGTGGGGTGAAGGGACACCGAGAGACCCAAATAACAAGCCCCCCAATAGGATGATTCTAGTAGGGGAACCACTGGCTGAAATGACCCACCGTGGCCAGACATCACAGTAACCTTTTATATGACTTGTTTTACAACAGGAGGTCCTGGTAAGAAACATAGAACTAACAAGCGACCACCAACTGGAAGAATTCAGGAAAGGTCAAAAGGAGAGAGGAAACTCCAGTCCATATGTCCTACCAACCTCCCAGGATTCTTCTGGCTGGAAGCCATCTTGGCTGAGTGGATGCAAGCATCACCAGGAAGGACTCCTGACTCAGAAGGATTGGCCAGAGACAACCCAGGAACGAATCCCATCACCATAAAACCCAAGACTGTGAGCCATGTGGCAGAGCCCTTCTCCTGGTTTCCTTAATGCTGCTGTTCTCTGCCCAGGCGCCCCTTCCCAATAGAGTCTCTTGCTTTGTCAGCACGTGTGTCTCCTTGGACAATTCATTTCCGAGTGTTAGATAAGAGCCCACTCTCGGGCCCTCGGAAGGGATCCCCCTTCCTGTAACAATTCCCTGTTTCCCTACTCAAATATCCAAACGATGTGTGACCTAACTGAATGTATTTAAGATAATCTTTTTTTTTTTTGTCAATGAAATAGTTAATTATCTATTTATAACAAGTAACATACTTGCCATCTGTGAGGCTGGCAAGTCATGATCACAGGTTATGTGTGACAACGTATTACTTTAGAAGAGTGCTCTCATCACCCTATCCTGTCACTCAATTTTTTGCCACCTCATCCACTGCACCTGTGGGCTCAGGGCCTCTGCCATCATCGAAGCCACCTTTTGAGTCATCTGAGTCGTCTAAGCACGTCTTCTCTCCCTTCTTGGTTCTCTGCGATGCAACATTTTTGAAATCTGTAGGATGCTTTCATGGGCATTTTTAGCCAAGCTTCGAGCACCTATTTGCATAACATTAGGGCAGCTGGCAGTCCCATTCATCGGAGGTGTCCCTGCCTGATCCCCATCCTGTAACCACAGATTGTGTGTTCTTAAGTGTCCTCAAAGGATCTGTGCGCACTCACACTGGAACCTATGACAGCATAGGATCGGTTCCAACCTGGGTTAAACTTACTAACCTCCTCTCAAGCGGTTCCTCGGATGACCTTGGCCAGAAGGACCCATGCAGGTTGTTTTAGGCAGCATATCTCACTGGTTGTTCAAAAAATAATCACTAAAAGCATTCCACTACATGAAAGTATATGTGCCGTCTTTCTTGAAAATAAACAGCCTCCTGTTCCGGCATCATTTGGTGAGTGGAGAAATTCATGGTACATCCAAACAGAGTGCTTTTGGTGGTTCTGGGCATAAGCTCATGTAACCTCACTAACCCACCCTGTGAGGTGGGCTCTGGGATAGTTCCCATTTTATGGATGGGGAAACTGAGTCTTGGAGATGGGAAGGGACTTGCCCAGAATCACTCAGGAAGAGGCAGTAGAGCTATCTGAATCCTGGGTCTGACTAAAAACAGGTGAGGGGAGGGCTGTGGGAGGCTGGATCCCTCTGAACTTGGGAAGGGCCCTGGGTGGAGAGGAGAACGCTGTGGAGCTAGACACCTTTGTCACCCAGCAAGGGAACGGCCGCTGAGCCTTAAGGGCCTCCTTGTCTCCCAGGACCCCCTGACCCCACTGGAGGCCACCCCAGTCCAGGCCTGGAGCCAATGGCCATGTGGGGGCACCATCGGCTCCCCAGGCTGGGGGCAGGGCAGGGTGAAGAAATCCAGTGGCCACATGTGCACCCCTGAGTCCTGGGTGTGTTTCTTCTCTCCTGGAAATCAGGATGAGAAGAGAGAAGAGGGAGAGATGGGGAGAGGGGAAACAGAGATGACAGGGCCCTGATTTCCCCTAAAGGGCCATGAGAGGGGACACGGTGCAGCCACCGCTGCCAGATCCCAGACAGAGCTGATCCTCCCAGGGGTGCCGGCTGTTCCACCAAAAGGCCTCCCCTGGCTTTGCTCTCATGTCTCTTCACAGCTGCAACATGCAGACAGTTCTCACAGGCAGGGTTTTAGTTTCACAAACATATGCTCAGAAAACGGTGCCTCCCGCCACTGCCCCCCCCTCCCAACAGCAGCCACATCAGCAAATCATGCCACAGAGAAAAGGTCTGCTGCCAGCAGGGCTGGAAGATGGCAGGAGCCAAAGGCCACCCAGGTGGGATGCTCTGTTTTAAATTAGCCAGTGGCTGTCCCCTCCCTCAGGTACAGTAACAAGATTTGGGGGTGAGCAGGTTTGCCCCAGTTCATGAACATTTGATGGACGACCCCCAGAGTGTGAGGCTGGGACCATCCACGGCCACACAGAACCTCCAGCTCCAGTAGCCCAGTGACCTCAGGACAGACCGCAGAGGACTGGGTGAGGTGGCTTCTGGGACCCGCCCAGCAGGACAGGCTCTAATCCCATATTCTCCTGGTTTCTCCTTATAATGGCTCCACTGGGCCCCTGAGTGGTCCCTGAACTGTCTAAAAAAAGGAACACGTGTACTTTGTGGTGAGGACACTTACCACAATTTAGTCTCAAGAAGAGACTGGGAGACAGCTGTCATCTCTGACAACCCTCTTCTTATGGGGTGGGGGCTCCCGCTGTGGGGATCTTGGTGAATGGTCGGCGCCCGCCTCCTGGAACAGTGGCGGGGAGGGCAGGGACCTTGGTCCAGACAATGGGATAACCCTGCCCAGGGCTCCAAATGGCGTGACCTTGGGAAAGTTAACCTCTTTAAGTGTCCATTCCTCACTCACAGAAAGGGAACAACAACTTATAACAACTTGGTAAGCTATTGAGTGAAAACAGAGCAAAGCCCTAAAAATAATACCTGACACAAAGTAAGTGCTCAACAAATATTAGATCTAATCTTCAAAACACCTTCAGAGGGTAAATTGGCATCTCATCCGCATTTCTGGGATGGTAAACTGATGCTTTCCTTGTGGCTCAGCTGGTAAAGAATCCACCTGCAATGCGGGAGACCTGGGTTCGGTCCCTGGGTTGGGAAGATCCCCTGGAGAAGGGAAAGGCTACCCACTCTGATATTCTGGCCTGGAGAATTCCATGGACGGTATAGTCCATGGGGTCACAAAAGGGTTGGTCACAACTGAGTGGCTTTCACTTTCACTTTCAAACTGATGCTTAGAACGGTTAAGGCCTGAAGTAAGTCAGAAAGAAAAACACCAATACAGTATATTAATGCATATATATGGAATTTAGAAAGATGGTAATGATGACCCTATATGCAAGACAGCAAAAGAGACACAGATGTAAAGAACAGACTTTTGGACTCTGGGAGAAGGCGAGGGTGGGATGACTTGAAAGAATAGCATTGAAACATGTATATTATCATATGTGAAATGGATCACCAGTCCAGGTTCCATGCATGAGATAGGGTGCTCAGGGCTGGTGCACTGGGATGACCCTGAGGGATGGGATGGGGAGGGAGGTGGGAGGGAGGGTCAGGATGGGGAACACATGTACACCCATGGCTGATTCATGCGAATGTATGGCAAAAACCACCACAATATTGTAAAGTAATTAGCCTCCATTTAAAATAAATAAAAAGAAAGAAAGGTTAAGCTCTCTCCTGGGCGCTAAGCAGTGGGGCTCGGAGTTCACACCGAATCCAGAGGTGCCTGCAGGTTATGCTGTGTAGATTAAATGCCTGTGTGCACCTACGAGATACACAGTGCAAGGTCCTGGGATACGGCTGTCACCAGACCCCGCCCAGCCCCGCGCCCTCGGTGGACGCTGACCTGGCCGGTCCTCGGAGCAGCCCTGGCTGCAGCCAGAGGGATGCCCATCGCCCTCAGGCGACTCAGGACTGCGGCTGGGCTGCTGACGTGTCGGGAAGGAAGGGGAAGCCATCGCCGGGGGGGGGCGGGCACCTTCTTGGGGTGGCCGGAGGCTCCAAGAGCGCCCGCTGCACCGCTCGCTGCAGCTGGCGACCTTTAAATCCAGCTTTAAATAAACACTAGTCAGAGCTGGAGCAAACCCGGAGGGAGGCGCCTGTTAGGGAAGTCCCGCCGCCCCGGGGGCTGGCTGGTGGCTAGTGCCGAGCCTGCCCGAGGCCGCCACGTAGCGGAGCCGGCCTTCCGGCCCCCTCCCAGTCCGGCCCGGCCCGGCCCAGCCCACTCCGCACACCGCTGTCAGTCAGCCTCGCGAGCATCACGGACTCCCGCGGGGATCCGGGAGGGCCTGCCCGTCAGGCCCCGCCCACTGCCGGCGGCTCTCACCGTAGCCCCGCCCGCCGGCGCGGCCGACTCCTCCCCGGCTCCTGCCTCCACGTCCCTATTCCTCCATCTGCTCCTGCGCCCGGTCCCCGCAGCAGCCTCCGCCTTCGTGCTCACACTCTCACAACAACCCACCCCCCCCCCCCGCCCCCCGCCCCCCGCCCCAGAGCTTCAAGAGCATGCGCTCCAACATCCGACTGGCTGCGTTCAAATCCCTGCTTGCTGGATCTGTGACTTTGGAGAAGTTACTTCATCTCTCTGGGCCCCAGTTTCTCCATCTGTAAAATGGGGATGATAGTAACAAGTGCTCATTCCATAAGGTTATTGGGGAGCTCAAATAAAATAACACAAATAAAGGGACTGGCTTAAAATCAGTGCCGATCTCGCATAGGATGGAAAGGGGCTAATCAGAATACAGAGCTTAATCATCCCAAGGAGACTTAGGGTTGACCAAAAAGGGGGGCGGGGGAGGTCCTGTTTCCAGGGACAGGAATTAAGGCTTTGCTCTAGAATAGGCAGGAGGTGGGGGGAGGTGGAGGGGCCCCTCTCTGTCTTCTAGATACCACAAAGGCAGTGGAATTCCACGGTCTGTGCTTGTTTATCAAGCACTTATCAAGCACCATCTGTGTGCCAGGCACCGCCAGGGGAAACCACAGCCCCTGGAGATCAAGGAGCTCTTGGAGTGCAGCGGCACCTAGCAACACACTGCTGAAGGCAACAGGGAAGCACATAGAGCCACAGGAACAGGAGAGGAGCCAGCGCCAAGGCCCAGGGAGCAGCTGGAAACCTCCCTGTCAGCGAGCTGGTCTCCAAGGAGGACCGCTCACATGGCAGAGAGCATCGTCAGCTCTTGAATATGTGGTAGGCCTCATTTGCTCAACTGGGGAGACCGGCTGCATTCCTTAGCCCCATTCAGCTGATGGAAAAGTAGAGGCCCAGAAAGTAAGTAACATCTTCCCCAAGAGCAGGCTTTTAGTAAAAGGGTATTCTCTCAGATCCTAAACAGCCAGTTCACTCAGCTTCCAGGAGCTTACCAGAAGACCAGAGATGAGGGGGAGGAGAGAGGCTGGACAGATAAGCCAGGCTGGCTGGCCACAGGCCCAGCGCAGAGTCTGGACTTTGTCCTGTGTGGGCGCGGCGAGCCTGCACACAAGTGTCCACACCCCCACGTTGCTCCGCCAGCTGCAAGGCCAGACTTTGTCCCTGTGACTCCCAGAGCTTCCTGAAACAGGGCTCCTCACCACGACACATGGCTTAAACGTAGTGATTTAAAAGAAAGCTGTTGGAGAGAGCAAGGGCCATTCCCACCAAGAAATCCTTTCCTCATCTTCCTGTCTTTGTAATGTCCACACAGGCATGAGGAGCATGAGGGAGTGCCATCATTTATTGGGCACTGGGTGAGCCAGGCCCTCTGCTGGGACCCTCACAAATATCAGTCCCCTCCATCCTTCAGATCAGAACCCTGGGGCAAGAGTCATGAACAGGAAGCCACCTGGAATGAGAGGACGGAAGCCTGGCTCTGGCTGAGCCGTGCAGACATCTCAGGAGGTTGGGGATGGGGGATTTGACTCCCCCCCGGCCCCGGCCCCCGCCAGTGCTGCAGGCTGGGGAGGCAGGGGCCTCTCCTGGTTCACTCGGAGCCCAGGCACGCCAGGGAGCAGGCACAGTGAGCTTCTTGGCAGGATGAGGTCAGACCAAGCAGGAGGCCCTGGCCAGCTTTGGCGCCTGGTAGCAGAGCGGCCAGACTTACTGAATAAAAAACGCAGGATGCTATTTACATTTGAACTTCAGATGAATCAGAAATAAGGTGCACTATAAGGTGTTCCATGGACTAGGGCTGTTGGGGTGAGAGACAGGGACAGATGTAGGATTTGATGAGGAGATAGGCTCTGGGGGATTGACCATGAGCTGGATGCAGGAGCCAGGGAAATCAGGGATCCCCCAGGCTCCAGGTTTGCAGCAATTGTATGGTTAGTGGGACCACTGAGTGAGCAAAGGCAATGGAGCAGGGTCAGATTAGCAAGGGGAACCAGGGGCTCTGTTTCTGGCTTTTAAGTTGAGGGTGTTTATTTGAGCCCCATGTGGAGGTTGTGCAAGTCTGGGGCTTAAGGAAGGGACCTACTGGGGACCTCTCAGCATGTGGATGGAATTTGAAGCCATGGTTCTGGACGCGACCACCTGGAGCATGAGCAGGCAGAGACAGTGGTCCTGAACTTGACCTTGAAGACTCTCAATATTTGCAGGTCATCCAGAGAGGGAGAGGCAGCCAAAGAAACGGAGTCAGAGTGGCCAGGGAGGTGGGAGAAAAGTCTACTGGGGCAGCAGACACAACAGAGAAGGGTGTTTCTAGAAGGCACAGGCGGACTGTGCTGAATACTGCAAGGAGGTAGGGAGCAGAAGCCAAGGCCGGCCTGCAGTGGACCGAAGGCAGAATTAGAGGGGAAGGTGCAGAGGGCCATCAAGAAATCCTGCAGTGTGGGTGGGGCTGGAGGCAGAGGGAACCAGGAGGCAGTGTGGTCCACACAGGCTTCCATCCATAACTCTTGGGGTACATTCCTACCTGGAGGCATGGAGACAAACCTTGACCACTCCCCTCTAACTGGCAGTGGAACCCTGGACAAATCAAGTCAAATGAAAATGGACTAAGGGCTTTTGAAAGTGTACTAAGTGACACAAAAGAGTGTGAGGGATGAACACACCCAACAATGTGGATGGATTTCAGAACTATTACAGAGTGAGAATCCCATGGAATGAGGAGCCTGGTAGGCTACAGCCCATGGGGTCCCAAAGAGTCAGACATGACTGAACAACTTCACTTTCTTTTTCTTTCTTTTTACTTTGTGAAAGAAACCAGCCTCAAAAGAGTCTCTTCAGTCGGACACCATTTATGAGAAGGTAAAGAACAGGGACTCATCAAAGATGAAATAGAGATGAGAACCATGGCTGCCTCTGGGGGCAGTGTGGGGGTGGGTGGATGGGGAAGGGGATTGAGGGCACCATCTGGGTGACAATGGCAATGATCTGAACTTTGACAGGGTTCTGATTCACACAGGCAGATGTTTTTGTCAAAACTTGGCAGATGGTGCGCTTAAGATTTGGAAGCTTCATTGCATATAAATTTCACCTGAGAAAAATGAACTGTAAAGTAATTATTCAACAGAATGATACATGAGCTGAAGTGTTTAGGGATGAAGTCTTCAACTCTCATTGAAAGGTATAAAAAGAAATAAGATGGATTGATGGTTAGAGAGCTGGACAGATATACAGTGAAGCAAACAGAGCAAAATGTGGTAAGTATTTGAATGTTTGCTCAACTTTTTTCAGAATTCACTTAACTTTTCTGTATATTCAAAAAATTTTTTATAATAACATGTTTGGGAGGGGGATAAAGAATAAAGGATGTGTGAACACTTTCACCCACTCCCAAGATGTTTGTTGAACACTGACTGTACATCGGGTTCTGCGAGACCGGAGTGGTGCTGATGGTGATCCCACAGCTGTGGCGTGACATGCCCTCTGAGTGAGTTTTCCTAGAGCAGAGAACTGTCACTGTCCCTTCTCATGGGGGACACCAGAGACTAAGAAAAGCACACAAGTCTTCCAGGGAACTGATTTAAAGAAGGAAGTCACTGAAGCCAGTGAGGAAGGTGAACAGCCAAGAGGACAAATGAGATTTGGATTCGGATAGTCAACACATACTAGAACATTAAAAGATAGTCAGATCTGGAAACAACTGCTTCAACCCCAGAGATTAAAATATGCTCCATCTAATTCACCTACTGTCAGGGGTGAGGGTGGGAAGGTTGAATAATGTTCCAGTCCCTATGACTATATAGCAGGAGAACATGAAACCCAGATGCCCCCACCCAGGATGTATCCTCACTGCCTGGTTTTAAGAGTCAAAGTTTGGCAGCAGCTGACGTGTATGTTGTGGGGGTGGGGTCCTGGTTAAGTCATTTATGCATGCTTAGACACTTCAGTCATGTCCGACTCTTTGTGACCCCAGGGTAGCCTGCCAGGCTTCTCTGTTCATGGGATTTTCCAGACAAGAATACTGGAGTGGGTTGCCATTTCCTTCTTCAAGGAGTCTTCCCAACCCAGGGACCAAACCCACATCTCCTATGTCTCCTAGCTTGTAGGCAGATTCTTTACCCACTGAGCCATCAGGGAAGCCCTAAGTCATTTATGGTGGTTTATAAATGAAGTGGAATTCTCTGCAGCTGTTAAAAATGAGTGCAGTAGATCTATATGTCATGGACTTTGAACAGCCGAAATTTTAATGTAAAGTAAAAACAATAATAAATATTTATATAAATGATCTTATTTATATTATGTCAGAAATGTGTGTAGATATATACAGATGACTATAAACATATATCTCTCTATATATTATGCTCCTATATATTATGTCCATAGAATTCTCCAGGCACGAATACTGGAGTGGGTTGCCATTCCCTTCTCCAGGGGATCTTCCCGACCCAGGGGTTGAACCTGGGTCTCCTGCATTGCAGGCAGATTCTTTACCATCTGAGCCCCCAGGGAAACCCCATATATTATATCCTGCATGTCTGCTCAAATCCATATGTTCAACCTGTAACCCCCAATGTGGTGGTAGGAGGAGGTGGGACCTTTGGGAGGTAATTAGGATTAGAAGAGGTCGTGAGGATGGGGCCCCCAGCATGGAGTTGGTGTCCTTATATGGAGCGCCCTCTCTACCAGGTGAAGACATGGTGAAGAGGTGGAATCTACAGCCAAGAACTGGGTCCTTGCCAGACACCAAATCTTCAGACTCTCTGATCTTGAACTTCCTAGCCTCTGCAACTGTGAGAAATAAATGTTTATTGTCTAAACCACACAGTGTGTGCTATTTTTGTTACATCAGTCTGAGCTTAGACAGTATATAAATGTACACATACATACACAGCACCATGAAAATGTTCACCAAAATGCCAATAAAGGCACTTCTCTGTGATGGAATTTGAATTATTTTTTTCTTCACTTGGTCTTCCCTGGTAGCTCAGACAGTAAAGAATCCACTTGCAATGCAGGAGACCTCAGTTCGATCCCAGATCCCCTGGAGAAGGGAATGGCTACCCACTCCAGTATTCTGGCCTGGAGAATTCCATGGACAGAGAAGCCTGGTGGGCTACATACAGTCCATGGGGTCACAAAGAGTCAGACACAACTGAGCAACTTTCCCTTTCACTTTTTCTTCCCTTTCTGTATTGTTTAAATTTTTCACAATAAGCATGTATCATTTTAACGAAGCAATTCTCTTTAAAGCAATTTCTTGGAGTAAACTGACACTTGCAAAGTGCCCCCAGCTGTGTCCTCCTCACCCTGAGTCCAGGAGCAGGAGGAGCTTTAAGAGGGTGGGTGAGCTGGGGACTCTCTCCTGAGTAATTCAGGGCATTTCTATCTTCTCCTGAGCCCTGAGACAGGAGAAGTGACATCATTTGTGGGGCCAGGGAAAAATCAAATTATAGAGCTCCTTGTTCAAAAATCATGAGAATTTCAAGATGCTGACAGCAGAGCATTAAGCCAAGCGTGAGACCCTGGTGAGCACAGGGCCTATATGAGGCCCGCCGAGCCTGGCGAGACCATCTGGGAAACAGCCAGCAGGCAGCCAGAAAAAATGGTCCAGGAGGAACTGATCGTGGCTTTAGGAGGTTGAGTGAGGGACCCAATGGACCATTAGCTCTCCAGGAGTCTCCCCAGGGCCAGCGTGAGAAACATTCCGGACCTGAGTCTTGGAAGGCTGCCCTTTGGGGTGTGCAAGCCCCATAGCCCCGCTCATGGGGGGGGTTGTTGAGCTGCTTGAATTAGCAAGGGGGCATCAGGAGAGCCTCCTGCCCTGGGAGAGAGTGAGCCCTTTGGAAGCAGCAGCCATCCAGGGTGTGGTCCTTCTCCTTGGACACACCCTGGGAGCCCCCAGCCCAGCCCTCCATCCCCCTGGCCAGGTCTCCCTGGGGCCCTGTGACCACCTCATCCAGCTGCTCACGGAAAACCTGCTCCAGCGCCCCGTCTCTGGCCACAAGGAGAGCCTGTGTCGGACCAGCAGTACAAAGGCCAGTCTGTGAGGGAAGGGCAGGGACCGGGGCACGGGCAGGGGCTCCTGCACGGTCCTCGGGCTGTGGATTGGCCTAAGGGCTCCACAAACTCTCCGCTAACCGGTTCCAGCCACTAGCTGTCCACACCCTCCAGCCCAGCTGAGCAGGACCCCAGAGATGAGAGCGAAGACCAGCGGCACGCAGCCGGCCCGTCCAGCAGGCACCTGCATTCCCCCGCTGCCTCCTCCCTGCCGCGCTCCACTGGCAAACCTGTGCTTCCACCAAACCAGAAACCCCCTGGGTCCGTGCCCAGCCCCTCTCAGCCCTTCAAACGCCTCTCCTCCACATTCCCCAAGACTCCCTCCACCGCAAGGACCCTTCACTCCAAGACTTCATACTGGGCGCCTGCTTCAAGCCCGGGTCCACGGCAGCAACTCCAGGCCAGGCACCGACCTCAGCGGTGCCTTGTCTGTGGCCGCCCAACTGCGCACGGCAGGTACTCAGTCGGTGGGCCTCCTCCAAGCCCACTGAAGGCTGGGCCTCCACCTTGAGCACCGCAGGCCTTCCTTGCTCCAGCTGAAGGTGCTCAGACAGCAGCAGCAGGTGAGGGGGGAACAGACGGAGTCGGGGTGGTAAGGTCTGAGGGCACTGAGGTCTGATGCCTTGGGGAGCTACCTCCACCCACGAGGGTCAGGACCTTTGGATGCTTCCCACAGCTTCCTCTCCCAATAGGACAATTCTGGGGCACATACCTCCCGCTTCCTCGGGTGGTCCCAGCAGGATGGGGTCCCAGGTGTCCTAGGGGAACTGCCCACAAATGCACTGTGGCCTCCCCTTCCAGCCTCCTCGCCATCATCCCTCCTTGTACTGGGGCATCACCTGGCAAATACCTGCCTGCACTGGGCTGGCACAGGTCCCTTTGGCACAGAACTTCATCCCAGGCCTCCTCTCACCCCCTGTTTTCCCTCACACGCGACAAACATTTGTCCCCTGTCTGTCAGGCATCAGGCAGAGGTGCCTTGGGGTGAGGAGAAACCTTCTATAGGCCCCCTCCCCCTGTTCTCAGCAGTGGGAGAGGTAGGGAGAAAGAAAGGAGAACCTGGAAGGGAGGGGCAGGGAGAGGTCTGAGCGTTGGGTACCTGGACACCACAGTCCAGGGCTGAGCACCCTCACTGGCTTCTCCAGAAAGGCTCTGCAGGCTCAGGACCTGCCCTGCCCCCCAAACCCTGGAAAGCTCAGTGCCAGGGCAGAAAGCAAAGAGGAATTAAAGAGCCTCTCGAGGAAGGTGATAGAGGAGAGTGAAAAAGCTGGCTTAAAACTCAACATTCAAAAAACTAAGATCATGGCATCAGATCCCATCATTTCATGGCAAACAGATGGGAAACAATGGAAACATTGACAGACTTTATTTTCTTGGGCTCCAAAATCACTGTGGATGGTGAATGCAGCCACGAAATTAAAAGACAATGCTTGCTCCTTGGAAGAAAAGTTATGACAAACTTAGCTTATTAAAAAGCAGAGACATTACTTTTCCAACAAAGGTCCATATAGTCAAAGCTATGGTTTTTCCAGTAATCATGTACAGATGTAAAAGTTGGACCATAAAGAAAGCTGAGCTCTGAAAAATTGATCCTTTCAAACTTTGGTGTTGGAGAAGACTCTTAAGAGTCCCTTGGACTAAGACTCTTGAGAGTCCCTTGGACTGCAAGGAGATCCAACCAGTCCATCCTGAAGGAGATAAGTCCTGGGTGTTCATTGGAAGAACCGATGCTGAAGCTGAAACTCCAATACTTTGGCCACCTCATGCGAAGAGTTGACTCATTGGAAAAGACCCTGATGCTTGGAGGGATTGGGGGCAGGAGGGGAAGGGGACGACAGAGGATGAGATGGCTGGATGGCATCACCGACTCAGTGCATATGAGTTTGAGTAAACTCCGGGAGTTTGTGATGGACAGGGAGGCCTGGCGTGCTGCGATTCATGGGGTTGCAAAGAGTCGGACACGACTGAGCGACTGAACTAAACTGAACTGAACTGCAAGGAGATCAAACCAGTCAATCCTAAAGGAAATCAACCCTGAATATTCATTGAAAGGACTGATGCTGAAGCTGAAGCACCAATATTTTGGCCACCTGATATGAAGAACTGACTCATTGAAAAAGACCCTGATGCTGGGAAAGATGGAAGGCAGGAGGAGAAGGGAGCGACAGAGGACGAGGTGGTTGGATGGCATCACTGACTCCATGGACATGAGTTTGAGCAAGCTCCAGGAGATGGTGAAAGAGAGGGAAACCTGGCGCATTGCAGTCCATGGGGTCACAAAGAGCGACTGGAGTGAGGGCTTGTGTTGCCTGGGGTTCTGGTCCCCCTCTTCCTGGTGGATACAGCCGTGGGGAGACTGGAAGGAGGTGCAGGGAGGTCTCAGGACATTGATCCACCCCTGTGCCCCAGCTAACCAGCGACTGGAGCCCCTCTCCCTGAGCCCTGCAGGCCAGCGCTGCTAGTGGACACCTCATCAGCCCTTGCTGTTCTCCCCACTCTCCCCACCTGGCTGTGAACAGCCTCTCCATTGGGAAAATGTCCTTAGTGACCCCCACTGAGTTGCTGCTGGTCTGTTGTTGTCCTGACAGAGTGGGGGCCAGGAGGGCATCCCTCTCCAGCCTTTGTTTCCATGTCTGGAAAATGGGTGTGACAATAGCAACGCTAACATCTTGATGATCTCAAAACAACAAATGACAGACCCTTCTTCAGACCCACTTGAGGAAGAGGAAATTCTCAAAGGGCACTGGGGCCCCTGGCATGACAGAGGAACCCGAGCCAGGGTCTATGACTGGTTCCTTTTGTCTTTCTGTCTTTCTGTCTTTCTCCCTTCTCTGGTGCATATCACATGCAGCCAGCTAAGCTTCCCCTCCAGCTCACCAGTCCTTTCGCTCTCAATAAATGTAGACGTTATTGCACAAAAACAGACTCACATGTGTACCGGGGGGAACCTGCTTCTGTTCACTGATTGCCAGGCGCCTTGCCCACCTTGCTGTATGTTCTTCTGCTCTGCAGCCACATGGCCCCACATCTTCTGGGTGTCCTACTAACCTTTACTCCCTTGATGTGTCCCTAACCCCAGAGTGTTTTTGCAGTGACTGTCACCAGTGTCTGGGGCACACGTCCCTTCCAGAGTCCTCTCCCAGGATCTTTTATTTTTTTGGCCGCACAGTTTGTGAGATTTTAGTTCCTTGACCAGAAATTGAACCTAGCACCCTCAGCACTGAGAGCACGGAGTCCTAACCATTAGGCCGCCAGGGAAGTCTCAGAATCCCTTCAGAAGCAGACACTGACTTCCTCTCCATCCTGACTGCCTTGCTCCATCCCCAGCCCTTGCCCTGGCTTCTGCCTGGAGCTCATGAGACAGTGCAGTGCAAGCACACCACCCTCTCCTCCAGTCCTGTCCTAACGTTCTCTGAGCTTTCTGGGGACAGAACCCTGGGGCACAATATAATCCCATTTGGTCCGTGTTCCCTGGCAGCCACGACTTTTAAAACACGGTTGACCCTTACACTGAAGAAAACACAAAGCTACTCTTGTCTCCTCCCAGCCAGGCCACCTCTGCTGTTTAAGTTTAGACAATAGCCATTCGATTGAGCATTCACATGCCCATCCCTCCTAAGGTTTTCAAAAGAGGAAGAGGACACCACAGAGCTTTTTCAAGTATGGCACAAAATACAGTTTCAAATACTGTGTCAGGCACAGTCCCTGGGGGCACAGAGGGCACTCAAATGGGGCAATTTGAAGGGAGTTTGATAAGCAGACTGTTGACAAAGGTGCAGGAGGATTTAGTGCCAGGTTAGGCAGAATCCTGGGGTGAGCAATATCAGGGGTGTTTCCCAGATGATCCAGAGAGAATGACCCATGTGAGGTCCTGGACAGGAGCAGGGGACTTTAGGGGAGGGAGGTCCCTGACCTGTGCAGACCCGGAAAGGAAGGAGCTAGGGGGCTGGGGGGTCAATATCCAGACCTTGCCTTTCTCCTACCCTGCACATACACCCCCCTGGATGGACCCTACTGAAAACAGGCTGTCCTGGCTTAAATGTCCAGCATCCTGGGACACAGGTCAGAGTAGACAGGGACCATGGGACAGGGGCCTGGGCAGGGTGCAGGCAGAGAGGAGGAGCAGTGGGAGACATATGCTCACAACAGATTTGAAAGTATGCAGTAGCACTTCCCTGGTGGTCCAGTGGTTAAGACTCTGCCCTTCCAGTGAAAGTATGCAGTACAATTAGAAATGATGAATTTAGTGAAAAGGGAGTAGTTATTTGCACAACTAAATGCTTTTTTGATTTTACATACATTGCCAACTAATTATCTTGAAAATAACAAACTTCCCCCTTGCAATTAAAATATAGTTCCATTTATGGACAATTGAGCTGTCTCAGCACTCCCAACATCCAGGTAAACCAAAGCAGGGCGTACTTATGGATGGGCTTTAAGTGACACTCACTTCTGGAAAAGGTCCCCCCTAGCGATGTTTGGTGGCATCTGAGTGGGGAGAGGGCAGACAGTTTTCCCAGAAGAAATTAGAGACTGAGGGAAAAGGAGGCAGATGCTGGAAGGCCAGGAAACCAGCCAGTCATTCCACGGAGGCATAAGTTGATATGCAAAGCTCACCCCATTCCTGAGCAGCTGAATACTGATTGAAACCCAGTCTGTCACCCCCAACAGTTTGCGGGAATATTTCAGGCAGCCTTCCACCTTGATCTGTTATCTTTAAGCCTGACCAGCACAATCTTCCCTGGTGGCTCAGACGGTAAAGAATCTGCCTGCAATTCGGGAGACCTGGGTTCCATCCCTGGGTTGGTAAGATCCCCTGGAGAAGGGAACGGCTACCTACTGTAGTATTCTTGAGCTTCCCTGGTGGTAAAGAATCTGCCTCCAATGCTGGAGACCTGGGTTTGATCCCTGGGTTTGGAAGATCCCCTGGAGGAGGGCATGACAACCCACTCCAGTATTCCAGCCTGGAGAATCCCATGGACAGAGGAGCCTGGTGGGCCACAGGCTCCTCTGTCCATGGGGTCACAAAGAATCAGACACGACTGAGCGCCTAAGCACAGCACAATCTTTCCCACAGATGTTCCCTCTTGATGCTCCATCAGGGACACTCAGGCTAACCACTTGAGCCCCTGCCTTGGGTGACCAGGCAGCCGGCGAACATTTCCCGGGGAAAGTCCTTGTGATGGAATTTCCTCCCGTGCTCTCAGTGCTTAGGAGACGTCATTGCCAAGTGGTGCTTCATCTGTAACGCTGTGTTGCATGACACCAACAAGGACAGACCCACATCCAGCTGGCGGCTCTGCTCAACGCCAAGACCCGAGCTGCCCATAGCACCCTGGCCAGCAGACCTGCGGCTGAGTCCAGGTCCCCCGCCGCTGCTCCCAGCACAGCGCGTCCACCAGCGCCCTGTTGGACACCCCACCTCAGCTAGAAGTCCCAGACACAGACAGACCTCCACGTGCTGGCACGGCTGTTCCAAACAGCCTCGTGCAAACCCTTTCCTGGTTCCCAGTCTCTTCTCACCTCGTGCTTCTGGGAAGACGATAGAGAAGCGCCACCCTGAACTGGGCGGGACAACATGCAGGAAGAGCAGAAGACACTGCAGATTTAAAGAGCCCTTTTGAACAACTGACCTTTTGAGACAAATCCCAGGGACCTTGGCACAGCCTCTGAGAAGGCAGAGTGGGGAGGGCATGCGGGCCACGGTGACAGGTCACTGACTGCTCAGCTGCACCTCTGGGGCCTTCTTGAAATGCCTATTGTTTCCTGACAACAGTGGTGGCCATGGACTGGCTGGTTCCTATGTCACAACTCCTCAGTGGAAGCCTTTATCTCCTGCCAGCAGCTCCATGGTTCTTGTCTTCCCGGTGCATCACCCTCACCCGAAGGCCTGCTCTGTGGCCCGTGTCCTGGCAGGGCTCCAAGGAAGACTTCAATCCCTCCTGGCACATGCAGAATGGCTGAATGGGGAAGCAGAGATCTCCATCCTAGAGCTTGGCCGGAACTAGGCCAACCCGAGTCAGGGAGGATTTCATCTCACCCTCCAGTTCCTGATCACCTTCCAGCCACATGGCATCCTGTCCTACTGCTTCCATGGTAATCAGACTTTCAAATGGACCCCTACCTCTTCCTGGCAATGGGTCCCCCACCACGTTTCATAGGGCTGACCTGTGTGATCAGTTTCGGAAATGGCAGGATGTGACTAGGTCATGATAGACCTCGTGGATTCCACTTTGCTCTCCCCGGGGTCATGGCTCTGGGGAGAGTCAGCTGCCACATGCTGAGGACCCCCAAGCAGCCCTGCGGAGAGTCTGTGGGGTAAAGATCTGAGGCCTCCTGCCAACGGCCAGCATCGGCGCTTCATCCACGCGAGTGAGCTGTCTTGGAAGCCAGTCTTCCAACCCCAGTCAAGCCTTTGGATGAGTGTAGGCCTTGCACCTTGATGGCAACCTCACAGGAGACCCTGAGCCAGGACCATGTGGCTAAGCCACTCCTAAATTCCAGACCCACAGAAATGGTGAGACAGTGAACTACTCTTGTTGCTTCAGGCCACTATATTTTGTTACACATTACATGGTGTTATGTAGCTTCATGTCCTGGGTGGTAAAGTTTGAAGGGGCGAGGGGCACAATGTAGAGTGGTGAAAGGGAGAGAATGGACAGGGTCAATGACCCAGCACACTTGTTTTCTGTTTCCTTATGGTCCTGCCCCTCATTGTAAAAAAAGGAAAGAAGTGTTAAAAATGTAAGGGTTATCCCAGACATTCCACCAGCCGTCAGTGCCTAGGACCTCCCCCCAAACCCCCCAAGAACTGGACACTGCCCTCCCACAAAGTGTCCCAAATCCTGTTCCTCTAATAAAGAAAAAAAAAAAAAACACCCATACAGTACTCTTGAAGAGTAGAGCCCCGAGCTCCTTTCCACAGAAACTACTGCCTGGCCAGAACTCCTCAACCCATTCTGGGCTTGGCAATGGGTTCTTCTGAAAATCTAACCTTCTCTCTCATCTGTTTCATCTTAGCTTTATTCTAAAGTTCCAAGCTATTGAGGGACTTCTCTGGGGTCCAGTGGTTAAGACTCTGAGCTTCCAATGCTAGGGGCATTGGTTCAATCCCTCATGGGGGAAATAAGATCCCACATGCTGTGCAGTGCAGCAAAAAAAAAAAAAAAAAACAGAAACAACACACACACACACAAAAACAAAACCATAAAGTGCCAAGCTATTGAACTAACTCATCTCAGCTTGGGGACCACTTTCACTTTTACCTCCAACGTTGTATCACCTTCATATCCGGTGCCGTAGTTCCTCACCATCTGCGTCTGTAACGTTGATTGAAATAGTGACCTGAGCAGAGCTAACTGCAGAGCCCTCTGGCCCTTTTTTGCAGACCCCACCACTGCCTGGGGCCAGAGACCCCTTCATGACAAACACGTTGCAGAGAGCTGTGCAACCTGCCATAAATCCCCCAGAAATACTCTCATTATCAATGGGTCTGTGTTAGTCGCTCAGTCGTGTCTGACTCTTTATGACCCCATGGACTGTAGCCCACCAGGCTTCTCTGTCCATGGTATTCTCCAGACAAGAACACTGGAGTGGGTTGCCATTTCCTTCTCCAGGGGATCTTTCTGACTCAGGGATCGAACCTGGGTCTCCCACATTGCAGGCAAATTCTTTATTGTCTGAGCCACCAGGGAAGTGAGTTTGCCAATCCATTATCCAAATGCTGACTGGACACAGCTCATTCACGCTACTCACCAGCCTGTCTGCAAACACAGTGATCTTAGCATGTGTGTTAGTTTCTGCAGCCTCTGTAACAAAGCGCCACAAAGCTGCCTGTCTCTTATAAGGACACACATGATGGCATTTAGGGTTCAGCCGGATAATCCAAGATAATGTCTCAAGATCCTTGTCATAGCAGATGAGGAGATAATTATAGAACATGAAAACATATAATATTTTTATATAAAAATACATATTTCAATAATTTTGAAAAAAGAAAAAGATACTTGTTACATCTGCCAAGACCCCTTTTCCTGATAACATTAATACGTCCAGGGATTAGGATCTGATTTCTCAGTGGGGTGGGAGGATTATTCAGCTCACCCGCACCAAGTTTTCCCACCTCACGGTCACTTCATTCCTTCCTGATGCTTACAAACAAGCCACATCATGTTCCGCTGTATATCTTTTTCCAAAAGTTAACCTCAAGGTTACCACTGTCTCTACTTTTATCAATCCACTGGAGAACTCTACTTCCCCAGACCACATCACTCTGAACATAAAATTAGTGTCATAATAAATTGAAACAGCATTTCTCAGGTTTGCCATTATTGCTGGTTCTCCAGACCCCTAGAAGCATCAGGATTCCCTAGAATGCACCTCTTAGGTGGAGGCAGCCTAGAGGTTGAGGTCATGATTTCTCAGTTTGGACTCCCTAGGTCTGAACCCCGGGCCCATCACTGTGGTCAGCTGTACTTTCCAAAGAAGGACACCAAAATCTCTCCCACCCCAATGCTCTTCCTGAGCCCATCAAGAGGTGGGGTCCATTTCTCCTCCCACTTGCATCTGGATTAGCCTATACTGTGCTTTCTCCCACAGAATGTAGTAGGAAAACACTGGGCCTCTTCCACTGGGCTGGCAGTTTCCTGTTCCTGCCTCTTGGGATGCTCCTTCTTGGGATGCTCCTCTCTGAAGCCAGCTACTGGGCTGTGAGCAAGCCCACCACGTAAAGACCACTTGTGGCTGCAGTGGCCGACAGCTCCCAGACGGCCAGCCCTGTCGAGCCTTCGGATGCCTCTAGTCCCATCAACATCTGTCTGCAGCCACAGTGGACCTCAAATGAAGACCACCCAGCAAGCCCAGACAATGGGCAGGACCACGAATGACAATAAATTGTTGTCCTAAGCAGTCAAGTCTTGGGATGGCTTATTATACAGCAATAGATATTCAGATGAGCCACTCACTAACTGCGTAGCCTCAGGTGAGTGACAGGCCTTAGTTGAGGGACCGGCCAGAAGCAGACCCTGCAATAAAGACCTGGTGTCTATAGTTTACCTGGACTCTAGGAAACACAGGTAGGAGAGTGGGGAGGTGAGAAAGGGAAGAGAAGGAGAGCATTTGTGAGCAGGTTACTGTGGTGACCAGTCCCTCAGGGACTCACAATTATCTCCTCAATAAGAAGGTGCAGCCTCTGTGGGAAATGTGTGTTAAGTTTCCTCAAAAACTTAAAATTGCCATATGACCCAGCAATCCCACTTCTCAGTGTGGATCCAAAATAATTGAAAGCAGGATCTCGAAGGGGTATTTGCACACACATGTTCACGGCAGAATTATTCACAACAGCCAAGAGGTGGAAGCGACCGTGGTGTCCACTGGTGGATGAATGGATAAGCAAGATGTGATGTATATATAAATGGTGGAATATTTTCCAGCCTAAAAAATAAGGAAATTCTGTCACATGCTGCAACATAGATACACCTTGAGGACTTTATGCTAAATGAAAGAAGCCAGTCACACAAGGACAAATGCTGCATGATTCTACTTAAGCGCAGTATCTAAAGTAGTCAAATTCATAGAAACAGAAAGTAGAGCGGTGGTTATCAGGGACTGGGGGAGGGGGCGAGGAGCGATTCAGTGGGCACATAGTTTCAGTTTTGCAAGGTGAAAAGTTCTAGAAATCTGTTGCATAACAAAGTGCCTACCAGTAACACTGCAAAGTCAAAACTGGTTAAGATGGTAAATGTGCGCTTTGATCATAATAAAAAAAAATTTGTCGCATCAAGGAGCAAACAAATTGGGGTATTTACCATCAATTTCCTGGTTGAGGGCTTTAACTCGCTCAACCCTCAGAGGACACCCCTGTGCAGAAATACAGGAAGTCATCAGCACACGTGCGATTCTTGGGGTGACCTCTGGGTGACCAAGGACCTGGGTGGGGAGCTTAAGGAGTCTGACACATCACCTACTTTTGAGTTTCGGTTTCCTTGTCTCTAAAACAAAAATGAGAAGGACCCACCTGAAAAAAAATAGAAATACCCACCTGGTCAGACGGTTGCGAAGGCTGTTTGGGGTGACATAAGCTCCCTGCCTGCCCTCCCAGGGGCCTCTCCAGCCTGAATTTAAGTGCGTGGAGCTTAGTCTCAAGCTGCGACCCACCCCCATCACAGACCCTGCCTCCCCCATTCATTGTTACAAATCAGTGATGTATTTGCCTAGGCCCAAATTTTTTGAACGAGCCTCTGAGTTTTGCAAAGACCAAGCCAGTGGCTCTGGGTCTCAAGCCCGCCCTCAGCCTCCCCGGACTCAGTTTCCTCCTCCCAGCCCACAGACACCCTGCTGAGGGATGTGGACACACAGGGAGCTCTCTCACCAGCCTCCACCAGCATGACACCAGGTGGAGTCCTTGTGTGACTGACTTCTTTCATTGAGCATAAAGTCCTCAAGGTGTATCTATGTTGCAGCATGTGACAGAATTCCCTTATTTTGGGGGGCAGACAAGACTTGGCTCTTCTTCATCTCGGTTCTTGCTCCAAGCAGAGCTTTCAAAGCCCTTTCTGGAAGCTGGGAGAAAAGGAGCCAAAATATTAGCAGCGGTTCCAGCTGGTTGAAGGACTCAGGGAGTAGCTATCTTCTTCTTTATGCTTTCAGGATTTTCCACAATAGGCACATTCTATTTTTTTATTGACAGAAAAGCAAACTTATGTTTTTTTAAGCAAGCAATTTCAAAGCCCACGTGGTTGCCTCCAGCATTCTTGGTAGCCTCAGCTCATTCTGGGCGTCAACTTTTCATTACTCTATCTCCTGCCTCTCTGGCTTGAGTCCTCTGCCTTTGGACCTCGGTTCCATCCTTCAAAAACCTGAGTTAATCGCAGATGCTTGAACAAGCCACACCAGCTTCCCTGTATGCATCCTTTTTATTTCTTACTTCTTTTTTTTTAATTAATTTTTATTGGAATATTGTTGCTTTACAATGTTGTGTTAGTTTCTGCTGTAGAGCGAAGTGAATCAGCCGTATGTATGCATATATCCCATCTTTTTTTGGATTTCTTCCCATTTAGGACACCGTGAAGAATTCACCTGCCAATACAGGAGACTCAGGTTCGATCCCTGGGTTGGGAAGTTCCTTGGAGAAGGCAATGGCAACCCACTCCAGTGTTCTTGCCTGGAAAATCCCATGGACAGAGAAGCCTGGTGGGCTACAGCCCATAGGGTCACTAGAGTCAAACACGACTGAGCGACTAAATCACAACAAACGAGCAATGAGTAGAGCTCCCTGTGCTCCAGAGTAGGCTCTCATTAGTTATCTATTTTATGCACAGTATCAATAGCGTATATACGGCAGTCTCATTCTCTCAATTCATCCCATCCCACTACTTGGGTCTTGACTTTCCTTCTCACTGGGAGTGTTCATAACCCAAGTTTGCTTTATAATCTCCCAAACCAAGAAACTGCCCTCACATTCTCTCAATACGATGTGCTGAGCAGAAAGCAGCATCCCTTCCCTAAAATTCTGGCTGAGAATTCATGACTTGACTCTAATCTGAGGAAACATCAGACAGAGCCAAACCAAGGGAGCATCTGTAACATGACCGGCTCTTTCTCTTCAAAGACGTCAGTGTTGTGAAAGCCTGAGGAGTGGCTTAAGAGAGAACGACCAGAGGCAATTTGTGATCCTAAACGTAGTTTTGTTTAAAAGGATAATGTTGGAACAGTTGGTGAAATCTGAATCTGAATGAGGTCTGAGGTGACGTCACTGGGTTGACTGAAGTTCCCGAGTCAGGTAACCACCCTGTGATTCTAGGAGAGAATGTCCTTTGTATTTTTTGGAATTATACCACCAAAGCTTTGGGAGGTAAAGAGTATCCTAGCTGCAACCTGTTCTCTCGTATAATTCAGGAAAACACACACACATAGACGTAGGTGAAGAGTGGAAAACAAGCTCTTTGTTCTACTCTTGGGATTTTTCTGTAAGCCTGAAGTTATGGTAAAATTAAAAGAGGAAAAAAAATCCTGCAAACCTCAGGCAGCAGAGGCCCATCACCCTCAGTCTGGGCGTTTAGTTCTCTGACCAGAAGCTCCCTCCAGTCCACACTCATCCCACGCTCACCCACAGTGTCCCGCGGACCCGTCAGGACTTCCGTTTGGAACCCTCTCAGGGGCCGTCTCCCTAAGGAAGGCGGAGAGGCCTCTCCCTGTCCCGCTGCAGAGCAGGAAGGCCTCTCCGCTACATATCCTGGATTCTCAACGTCACAGCAGTGGTTCTCACCCTTGGGAGCCCTGAAAACTCCAGGCTGAGGAAACACCCTAGATGACAAGACACGCAGGCTCTTGGGGGGGGGGGGGGGGGCAGACCTCCTGAGTCAGAATCTGCACATTAAACAAGCTTTCTGGATTTCCGGGCAGGGCAGCTTTAAAAGAAATCCCCAGCATCTCAGTGTTAGGGCCCCCAAGCACTCGAGACTCAGGATGGAGTGACTGAGGCAGGGGTAGGAGGGGGGGAGCGGGGCGGGGGGTTGGGGGGTGTCCCCTCCGGGTGACCCAAAAAACCCTAGTAGAAGATGGTTAACATAACCCAGACAGAGGCACCAGCCTGCTGGACCAGGAAGGAAGCAGACAGACACCCTGCAGGAGTTAACTGTCCAGAGAGCACAAGTGGGGATGAAGACAATTCCCGCCCCCCCGTCCGCCCCACCCCAAGAGCCCCTTGGTCTGCCCTTTGACCTGACCTCCGGAGAGTAAAGCTGACACAGCCCCTTGACTCCTAGGAGACGACCCTGTGGTGACCCTGCGCAGGAAGACAAGCTCGGAACTAGGCGTCTGTCATCACTGCCTGCAGGGGGCGCTTTTACTGCCCTCAGGCGGCACTGCACTCCAGAGTCTCGAGGAAGGTATTATTATCCCCAATTTACAGATGAAGAAACTGAGGCTCAGAGAGACGACTTTGCTTGCCCCAAGCCACAGCAGCTGTTAAGTGGCAAGGCCAGACTGGCTTCCAAATCGCTCTGGTTCCACTGTCTTGACAATAAACTAACTGAAGCCGAACCCTCATCTGGACGTGGTGAGCAGGGGCCTTAACTGACTTCTGTGCTGTATCTCCATGTACTTTCTGCTCTCTCCTTTGCTGAAATGACAGAAACAAATGTTACTCTAAAGCTGTGGCCCTTGGGCATATGTGGCTATTCAAACTTTAATTAAAATTAAATAACATTTACAATTCAGTTTCTCAGTCGCTGGAGCCAGGTGTCAAGCCCTCAGCAGTTACACATGGCCAGTGGCTACAGAAATCACACAGGACAGGTGGCAGAGCAAACTTCCAAAAGTTCCCTTGAATGGGACTAGTCCAAAAAAAATGTACATGCCCTTCTGTACCCATAGTCACTCTTCCTTCCAAGCTAACTTTTTTATTTTTAAATGAAACATCAAACTCACAAAGTTTACTTTTACCTTCTTCTCATTTGTTGAATAGAAACCGAAAATTTTCAGCCAGAAAACATCAGGTGTTATTAATAGAAGGGAGGCACCTGCTGACAACACATGGTATTACAACCTAGCACAATCAGACACTGGAAACTGGCCAGAGGCTGGGGTCCAACAGCCATCACTGGGGGATCCAGGAATCCACAGGTGTGGGAGAAAACCCATGTCAAGAGAAGATCCTGGATGAGGCTCCATGAGGAGACATGGAGTCAGAGAATCCATCCATCACCAAACTGAAATCGCCAGCATTATGCACCACGTGCCTGACACTAGAGATTACATGATAAACGTTAGCTACTTAAATGATTGGTTGTTGGTTTGATTGCTTGATTCTTAGGATTCTAGAATGGCACCACCGAGCAGTTAACCTTCTTATCATTTTTTTTTCCAACTGGACATATCCTTTATGTTAAGAAGTCAATGGAGAAACAAGGGATTGCTGTTTAGCTAACATGAAAGTGTTCAATGACCAAAGGAGGTTAGAACTTCATGAAATCATCAAGAACAAGAAGATGTCGAAATTTCTGAGTCTCTGTTGTGGACACAGTGGGGGAAGGAGAGGGAGGGATGAATTGGGAGAGTAGGACTGACATATGTACAGTACCATGTGTAAAAGAGGGAGCTAGTGGGAAGCTGCTATAAAGCACAGGAGCTCAGCTCGGGGCTCTGTGATGAGCTAGAGGGGTGGGATGGGGGAGTGGGAGGGAGGGTCAAGAGGGAGGGGATATATGTGTACTGATAGCTGATTCACATTGCTGCACAGAGGACATCAGCCCAACACTGTAAAACAATTATCTTCCAATTAAAAATCATAAAAATATCATTTGCAACCTAAAAAAAAAATGGCTTTTAAGCCTCTGGTAAAACATGAAAAGACATCCCTGGTTTTTCATCTGGCCCATAGTGGCAGGAATGAAAGATGGCCTGCCTGGTTGGGAGATGAATCAACCCCAAATCATTCATTCATCCATTCAGTTCACAAATACTGATAGGGCTGTACGGGAGCCAGGTGGCCAAGGAGATGAGCAGGTGGCCACTTACCTGAGCCCTGCACACAAAGGAACACAAAGTTCATCCCCGATCTGACAGTCACCCTGCGCAGAGCAAGTGCTCAGCAAAGACCTGGACAGGGCAGCCTGGGGCCTCTAAGATGTCTCCTGGGGTTCTAGTGATCCAGGTGCTGGGACACCTGGGCTATTGGCTGTGAATCTTGATGCTAAAGAAACTAGAGTGTAGATAGCGATGCAATTCCAGGGCCCCCAGATACTGGGAGGCTTTTCATGGGATACGAGCAAGCTGATCAACAGGTCTGAGTCAGGGTTGTATTAGTGATCTGGTGGCCAAAGGCTGCTTACAGGTTGCTGTCCCGAACCAGAGGGGGCCCACGATCTGGCCTAGCTTCAGGGGGATGGGAAAGTAGAAAGTGGAGAACACCATTTATTACCAGGTCCACAGCAGCCTGCTTTCAAATAGAAAAAATAAAAGAACAGTCTCCCTATTTCATGAATTTTACCGACTCCCAGTCTTGCCCATAGCCTGTTCTCAGTGCTAGGGAGATAGATCCATTAACTTCTGGGGCCAGGGGCAGACTCATTACCAAGATCCCTTCTCACTCCCATCCTCTGCACAAACGCACTTGAGCCCCCCTCTCAATTCCTGGCATAATTAAGGCACTGTTTCATGATGCTTTTCCCTTAATCAGAAGTTCTCAGATGCCCAATAGAAAAAAGTGGGCAAACAACTAAGACATGGCAATTAGCCAAATGGCCGGGAAACATGAAAAAGTGATTCACATCAGTGATTACAGGGGTTACAGATTAAAACTCCGAGTCCTGGACTGTGTACTCACCAGGATGGCTACAATCAAAGCTCTGGAAACATTCAGGGGAATGAGGCTGGGGAGTAACAAGGGCACACACGTCGGTGAAAGGGTGGATTGGTCCAAGCCCTGCAAAGACCTGTCAGGTAATTCTGCTAAAAGCAAACATACACGTAACGTCTGACTGAGCAGATCCCCTCCTGGGGATGAGCCCAAAGGAAGGCAGGGTCCTCAGAAGCACCCACTGCAGCTGAACCGCAAATAGCCAAACCCTAAACACAACCCAAATGCCCATCAGTGGAAGAACACAGGAATACATGGTGTACAGCACCGAAGGGAGATGAATGAATTGCTCTTACATGCAATACTATGGATAAAGCTCAAAAACAATGTAAAGGAAAAGGAATCAGACACGAAAGAGCACATCCCAGCTAACTAAATTTATATGGAGTTTGACAGTTTGTTTGTGGCACTGGGGTCAGTGGGCGGTGGGGCTTGGGAAGAGAGCTTGAGGGGCCTCACTGGATGACAGAACTTCCTCTGTGCTGACCCAGATGGTGGTCACATGGGTGTAGACAGTGGTAAAGATTCATCAAACCATCCACTTAAGAATTTTTTTCTTTTGTTTTGTTTCAATATTTGTTTGTTGGGCTGCAGTGGGTCTTAGTTGCAGCACATGAACTCTTCACTGTGGGACATGGGATTTAGTTCCTTGACCAGGGATTGAACCCAAGCCCCCTGCGTTGGGAGCACGTAGTCTTAGCCACTGGACCACCAAGTCCCTGTCCACTTAAAATTTGTGCATTTTATCATCTGTAAATGATGCCTCAATAAAAGAGTAAATAAAAACAATCAAAGGTCTTGGTGACCACACTTGACAGAGGCATGGCTGGACAGCAAAACTCACCTGTACTAGTGTGAACCCATCCCCTGGGAGTTTGCTAGGGCAGTCTCAGACACCCAGTCCCCAGGCCCTTGGTAACAGTTTCCATCTTTACCGCTCACCTGGCACCAAAAGTGGCGTGTCTCTTTCCAGCCAAGCGGGCTGCGACACCCTAGAGGAGTCTCCAGGGACTCCCTTCTTGGAGTTGTCCTCTGACAGCTCCCAAGCCCCTGGGCCCGAGTGCTGCCAGCCCCACCCTGGACCTGGGAGCCAGGCTTGCTCAGAACCTCAGAGCGGGTCCTCTGGACTTCAGGGGAAGCTTACGGGGCCACAAGTACACTGGAAACGCAGGGCTGCTCTGGAAGGGAAGGTTAGACAAAGGAAGAAACGCTTTAGGAGGGTCCTGCATTTAAAACTCCTTTTCTGTCAATCACTTATACTTCAATTTTTTTTAATTTTTAAATAAATAAATCAGACACTTTTTTTCTGCTAAAATTTCACAGTTTCAGCCGTGTTGCACCCCAGCCCACAGACCGGGGGATGTCAACTTCAGTTGTACATCAGAATCCCATGGAGCCGTGAAATGTAGGGTACTAGGCCCACCCCCCCAAGACCGGCTGAATCAGACCCTCCCACACAGTGATGCTCAAGGCGTGCTCCTGAAGCAGGAACGTGTTAGAAATGCAAACGCCCACAGAGACCTCCTGGATTCTGGAGCTGCTCCCAGCAATCTCTGTCATAATTGTTCTGAGAAGCCCTCCCGGTGACTCTGATGCACGCTCAAATGCGAGGCCCCCTCCTGTGGTTAGAAATTTGCATTCCTCACGGGTTCACAGGTGGTACAGACACTGATGTTCTGGGAACCATCACTGTCTAACTGTCTAATGGGCAGACCCAGCTCTGAGGGGTGGGGATTAAAAACTGTCCAGGTGAGTGACTCTGACCCAGGTGAGGGTTAATAAATGCTTCCTTGGACTGTAATCATTGAACGTGGCAGGAGACCCACATTACATTACGGGTGAGTACATTACAGGAAAAGAAATGAAATTTGTTCTGAGGGCTTGTTCTCATCCAGTGAAACTGTAATTTGGGGTTCTTGGTGTGGTAGGACTTACTTTCTAGGGGCCCACCCCAGTTTCTTCTGGCAAGATAGGAATTGGAGAGGTTTCTGGAAGAACACTTTGTACAAAAGCCTCAACTGGGGGGAAAGCCTGGTTTTATCCTCAAAGGTTAATCTTTGGTCCATGATGGATATGGAAGCAAGGGTGGGGAAACTGAAGAATAAAGGGGATGGAGAAAAAGAGAGAAAGAGAGTCGATGTGGGGCTGGGCAGGAGCCAGTCATGGGCTGGCAGAGAGAGAGCTAGGGGGCGGGGGGGCGGGGGGAGGAGATACATCTTCTTTCCAAGTAGAACTGACTCTTTTTGGAAAAAAAATTGAGCCCCAAGAAGGGTTTTGTGCAAGATTAGAGGGAGGAATGGAGAGGCTGACCTGCAAAGCAGGAAAGGAAGGATTGAAGTGAGTCCAGAGGGATCTGAAAGGACTGACAGGGCGGGGAGGCCAGCTGGCCACGGGGAGGTGTCAGTGGCAGAGGACTGAAGCTTCCTGTTCTCAGACTAATGGACACGGTGGAGGGGGAGGAAGGAGAGGGTGGGACAAATGCAGAGAGTAACTTGGAAGCATATATACGACCATGTGTAAAACAGATAACCAATGGGAATTTATTTGAATCAAGGAACTCAAACCGGGGCTCTGTAACAACCTAGAGGGGTGGGAAGGGGTGGGAGGTGGGAGGGAGGTTGAAGAGGGAGGGGATACATGTATACCTGTGGCTGACTCATGTTGATGTATAGTGGAGGCCAACACAATATTGTGAAGCAATTTTCCTTCAATTAAAAATGAATAAGTTTGGGGGGAAAAAGCTTCCTGTTCTAAGAAGGCAAACCACAGGCTGGCAGGAAATAGTCACCACACATAGACCTTAGGAAAAAACTTGCGTTTAGAATATGGAAAGTAGTTGCACAGCTCACTGGTAGGAAGGCAGACAACTCAATGGAAAAAAAAAAATGGGCAAAAGACATGAGTAGACACTTCACAAAGGATACACAGATGGCTGACAAGCCCATGAAAAGATGCTCGGCATGACTAGTCATCCGGGAAATGCAAAATAAAACCACAGCCAAATACCATGTAATACCCACAAGTATGGCTAAAATTAAGAACTTGCAATACCAAGTGTTGACAGAAGGGAGAGCATCTGGAATTCTCATATTCTGCTGGCAGAAACTGAAAATTGAACAACCACTTGGAGAAATTCTGGAGTTCCTTTTAACATTAAACATATACCTACCCTGTGTCCCAGTAAATCCCCTCAGATCTTCCCCAGAGTGCAATTAAAACAAATACCCCCAAAAAGACTTGTGGTTATATTTATATATATCACCCCCGAAAAGTCTTTGCAAGTGCCAAGGAGAAAAAACTTTCCTCTACCTGCTTAGCTTTGTGATTGGGGCCTGTAAATTAAGCTGTAAAAGACATGGTAGCAAGAGAAAAAGCAGAGCTTATTTATTCATCCATGCAAGAGTCCTCAATGACAAGAGTAGTTCTTAGAACCTGGGCCTTATCTACTTACACACCTCACTTAGTAGGGGAAATGGAAGAGGAGGAAAAAGACTTCTATAGGAAGAACAAGCAGGTTTCTTTAGGAAAGACAAATGGATTTTAGGAAAACAAACTGACCATGAGAACATTTGTGATGGTATTTGTTCATGCAGGTCCTTCCATTTTCTTCATGCACTGTGAAACTCTCCCAAGAGGGGAATCTTGGTCTCTCTCCTGCCCCAAAGAGGAAATTTATGGTGATCCTCATTTCTCAGAAATTTCTCCTTTTAAAAAGTCAGATAAAGGAAGCTCCAAGAAGACTTCTTTCTGCATCTGTTGAATCTCAAATATCTTCAGTACAAAATAATCTTATATCAACTCTGGGGCTCTAAGCGGGTCTCACACAGGGATACACAGAAAAGTGATAATAGTGGTTATGCACTTGTAGGGCAGGAGATGGACCAGGTGGAAACTGAGAGGCTGGGGACAGGAATAAAAGGAAAATATTTGGGGCACATTTTAAATTTCTTTTAAATTCTAGAAAGATATGAATGTGTTGCCCATTCAGAAAAATTTAAGGTCTAAGTGTGTTTCTGATCCTTTTAAGGATAAGTTTCAACTCCCTATTTTAAAAAGATGGATTTTTGCCTCATTAGCAAGGCCTAATAAGATCCAGCCCTGAGGGAGGTGCAAAGATTTTATCATCATTTGCTGCAACTTCTACTGGGAAAGGTTATAAGAATCAGGTCACCCTTTCCACTTTGCCGGGAAGGACACTTTCAGCACTGACTTAGCTATCAGCCCCAGGACTCTCCCTCATTGTCCCTCCTGGTCTCCAGGAACACAAGGCCAGCTGGAGAGGACTGGGGTGGGCTGGTGGTGGGTCTCCAAGAGCCAGCTGACAATGGAAACCATCCCCCTTCAAGCAGATGTCAGCTTATTCCTTGCGCTTTGCACATGGGTAAAGGGACAGGTGAAACTCTGACAAACATCTGCATCTTATCCTGATATTCTGACTCCCTGCCCTTAAAAGAATCAAGGTACTGTCCAGCTCAGAGAGAGAACTGTTCTCGATCTGAAGAAGACCCCAAAATAAGAATGCAAGGTCAAATCAAGGTTTTTAGATAGAGTTGATGGCAGGGTCTTACATGCCCTGAAAATTTTAAATACAAACCAGATAGGAAAATAAAGGATCAAGGTTCTGATTCTGGGGACACATCTCATTTCCAGAACACACCAAGCCCACTCCCATCCAGAGGGCATTGAAATAGACATGCCCTCTACCTAGACCCCTCATCTCACAATCTTGTCATGTTGCCCCTGCATCTCATCCTGAGCTCATCCATTTAAATGCACCTCCCTCAAAATACACCTCAGATCACCCTAAATATATAAGTCCACCCAAGCAGTCTCTAACACATTCCTTTCATCATTTTACTCTCTTCAGAGTCCATGTGCATGCATGTGTGTTAAGTTGCTTCAGTTGTCTCCGACTCTTTGCAACCCCATGCACTGTAGCCTGGCTCTGTCCATGGGATTCTCCAGGCAAATACTGGAGTGCATTGCCATACTCTCCTCCAGCGGACCTTCCCCACCCAGGATTGAACCCAGTTCTCTTATGTCTCCTGCATTGGCAGGCAGGCAGGTTCTTAACCACTAGCGCCAACTTCAGAGTCCTTACCACCCTCAAATTCTTTCTTGTATGTTCATCACCTGTTTCCCAATAAGAATGTCTCCAATGGTGAAGCCAAAATTGGCTCCTTCTTCTCCTTCCCCAATGTTTCCAGCAAGTGCCTAGCACATAGTGAGTGCTCAGTATGTGCTCAATGGATGGATGAATAAATGAGTAAAGTTCAACTTGAGATGTCTGCGAAATATCCAAGGAGCAATGTCAAATGAGAACTGTCTAAGGTCTACTGTACAGCACAGAGAACTATATTCAATATCTTATGATTAAACCATAATGGGAAGGAATATGAAAAAAAAGGTGAATATGTGTATAACTGAAGCACTTTGCTGTACTGCAGAAATTAACACAACATTGTACATCAAATGTACTTTAACTAAAATTAATTTCTATAAGTATAGTTATGTTGAAATAGAGTTTTCAAAAGCAAAAAAAATTAATTTTAAAACACCAAGAGAATGAGCCAAAAAAAAAAAAAGCTGTCAAGTGTGGGCATCTTTAGAACAAATTCCTTCTTTAAATCTATAGGGATCAGTGAACCACCTGAAGAAAGACTTAATGAAAGAAAGGGTATGAGCTCCTAGGAACCCAGGCTTTCCAGGGTGAGTAGAGAAAGGGGAGAAAGTGAAGAAGAGCGAGAAGAGTCTGGCGAGGCAGAAGGAAAACCAGGAGAAGCCAGTGTTGTGGAGGCTGAGAGACAAGAGTGTTTGGAGGAGGAGTGGCCGCCCGTGTGGAATGTGACCTCAGGCAGCACGGAGGCAGTGAGGATCTGGGCAAGGCAGGTCCAGTGTGGCGATGGGCAGAAACCAGCCAGGAATGGATAGATGCATGAATGGGCCGGGGGAGGAGTGAAAGCCCGAGCGTCAGAGACTCTATGCAGAAGGTCGGCTGCGCCGATCAGTAGAAAAACTGGGTGTAGCTGTAGGCAGACATGGATCCAGGGAAGAGCCTCTTCTGCTTAATATTTTATTATGAAAACTGTCAAACCTGCAAAAAGTTGAAAGAAGAGTATAACACACACCTCTTCACCCTTCACCTAAATTCATCATTTGTTAACATTCTGCCTCATTTACTACCTCTCCCCCCGACATACACACACATAGTCATTTTGGGGTACAGATACTCCTAAATACCGCAGCGTGCTTTCCTAGGAACAAGACCATTCTCTTCCGTGAGTTCAATGCCACATTCCACTCAGAGAAACGGACCAGTGAATCAATAATGTCATCCCGCGCACAGACCATGTGGACATGCCCCAGCAACAGACGCATTCTTTACACTTGCTTTTTTCCCCATCCTGTAGCCAATCAGGGTTCATGCATTCCCTATGGTTGTCACATCTCTGGTCTTTCCTTTAATCAGAAACAATCCTTGGTTTTTTTGTTTGTCTTTCATGGCACTGACATGCTTGAAGGGTCCGGGTCGGTTGTCATGTAGCTCGTCCCAAATACTGGGGACTTTGTCTGATTGTTTCCTCATGACTGGACTCAGGTTAAACATTTTTTGGCAGGATAACCACATAGATGATGTGAGCTTCTCAAGGGAGAGATTTTAAAGATGGAAAAAAAAATACTCCACCTACTTGAATGATGTAAATGATTCAGTAGATCAGGGACAATGCTGGGGAGGGCAGGATTGGAGCAATGAAGGAGGTCATGATGTCTTTGAATTTGCTGGGCAGGGGTCAGGTGGGGGGTGGTTGTGTCGTGGGGCCCCAGAATGTAGATCGAATGAAGGGATTGACATAAGCACTTGAGAAAATTCAACATCCATCTATAATTTAAAAAAAAAAAAACTCTCAGAAAAATAGAAATAGAGAGGAACTAACTCAACTTAACCCTAACCCTGGCTACTGAGCCAGCCAACAATTTCTGCACCCTCTTCACCTCTGAGGGTTTCTCTCCCTTTACTGTTTCACATGAGCTGGGATTCAGGAAGGAGCCGAGACTAATACCTGTGCTCAGCCTACCCTCAACTCAGAAGGCAGGCACTAGAATTTTACTCTCTGTTCGAACCTAAAACCCAAATTCTCTCCTCGACCACTGGCCCCTTCACACAAGGCTTGTTTACAACCAGCCAGCCAGTCTCCTCCTCCTCCCAGCCTCTCAGGTTGCAACTGTGCCTTCTTTCTCATGAATCTGCACCTGATTCTTACTGTTCATTTAATCACATCTCACTGCATGGCAGAGTGGGTAGTTTATCCCTCTGTTAGGAGGTAGGGCAGAGTCTGGAAAATTCACTTTGAAGTGTAACCTGCCTGCCTTAGATCAACGTTGCCTCAGTTTAGTTCAGTTCAGTCACTCAGTCATGTCCAACTCTTTGAGACCCCATGGACTGCAGCACACCAGGCCTCCCTGTCCATCACCAACTCCCAGAGTTTACTCAAACTCATGTCCATTGAGTCGGTGATGCCATCCAATCATCTGATCCTCTGCCATCCCCTTCTCCTCCTGCCTTCAATCTTTCCCGTATCAGGGTCTTTTCAAATGAGTCAGTTCTTCACATCAGGTGACCAAAATATTGGAGTTTTCAGCTTTAGCATCAGTCCTTCCAATGAATATTCAGGACTGATTTCCTTTAGAATGAACTGGTTGGATCTCCTTGCAGTCCAAGGGACTCTCAAGAGTCTTCTCCAACACCACAATTCAGATGTCATAGTTTTTACATTATGCAAGTAATATTTGGATGAATTCTTTTCATAAACATTAAGCCCTTATGAAAGATTCCCCCTTTATTCACCATTCCCAATACAGGCAGCCCTTGGAGATACTGCAGACTAGGTCCCAGACCACAGCAATAAAGCAGGTCACACTAATTCTTTTGGTTTCCCAGGGCACATAAAGATGTTCACACTGTCTATTATAAAGTGTGTGATAGCATTATGTCCAAAAGACAATGTATATACCTTAATTATAAAGTACTTTCCTTTTCACTCAGGCCTGTGATGCTGGCAGGATGGGCAAGAGTCACAGTCTTCATACTGCCAGGAAGCTCCGTAGCCACTGACAAGTCCAGAAGTGGCGTGATAAACAGTACAAGAAAGCCCTTGTGGGCACAGCACTGAAGGCCAACCCTTTCGGAGGCGCGTCTCATGTCAAGGGAATTGTGCTCGAAAAAGCAGGGGTTGAAACCAAACAGCCAGATTCTGCCATCAGGAAGTGTGCCAGGGTTCAGCTAATCAAGAACGGTTAAAAAAAAAAAAAAACACAGCCTTTGTACTCAGTGATGGTTGCTTAAATTTTATTGAAGAAAATGATGAAGTTCTGATCGCTGGCTTTGGTCACAAAGAGCATGCTATTGGCGACATTCCTGGAGTCCACTTTAAGGTTATCAAAGTAGCCAATGTATCTGTTTTGACCTTATACAAAAGTAAGAAGGAAAGACCAAGCTCATACATTCTGATGATGAAAGCACAATAGTAATAAATTTTCATATGCACGTGGTGTAGTCTCCCCAAAAAAGTTCTTTCTTGATAAAAAATGATAACCATCATCTCAGCCTTCAAGGAGTCATAATCTTTTGCAGTACTAACACTGAAGATCACCACTCACAGATCACCATCACAAACATGATAATAATGAAAAATTCTGAAATATTGGAAGAATACCCAAATGTGACAGAGACATGAGGTGAGCAAATGCTGCTGAGAAAGTGGCACCAACAGACATGTTCAACGTGGGGTTGGCACAAATGCCGAATCTGTGGAAAAAAAAAAAAAAAGCAATGCTTGCAAAGCACAATGAAGTGACGTGCAACCAAACAAGGGGTCTGTACCAGACAGCCGTGTCTCCACTCCCGTTTTTATACATTTTCACATGTATTCACAAGCCCATAGGACACATAAAATGCTGTTTTATTGTGGGTTGCTTGCTTTTTCTTTTCCTGTTTTTTTTTTTTTTTACATTTAACACATAAGAACACTGCATCTTTTCAGTTCTGAGTCTCAGCCACTTTTCTATGTTAGGTCTTATAAATTTCTCATCTTTATTTTTTTACTCTTACCTGGATTTTATACTGTGGACATAACATGTTTATATAGTCATTCTTTGATTAATAAATAATTTAGGTTCTTTCCTGTTTGTTTTGCAGGCAGCACAGCTGCGCATCACAGCCCAGGGTCTGTGGTCCTGTGCCCCAGGCTGGGGATAAACACTGAGAAACTTTTATAGCAATTTGGTAGAGTGATGCTATGTCAAATCTCACAATAAAAATCATGGGCTTGTATTTTGTAAGCCTTTTGTGTTTTAAAAACTTTATTCCTCTAGCAATTCATTTCTACTGTAAGAGTAAAAATGTACTAGTTTGTGACAGGTCAGAAATAAAGGCTGGAGCTTGCTCAGGATCATGGAGAAGGAGTGCTTTTGTGACCAGCCTCACACACCCACGATGCCACGCTTCTGCAGATTCAAAGAAGTGATTCTCTTGGTTATAGGATGTGGACATTTTTGTATTATAATAGACTGTGTCAACTTACCCCTCAAAGGGGCTAAGACAGCCTCCCCCCACCTCCACACACCCACACCAATCACTAGTATTTTCTTTTCTTTTGGCCATCCTGTGCAGGATCTTAGGTTCCCCACCACAGATGGAACCTGGGCCCTTGGCAGTAAGAGCAGAGTTCTAACCACTGGACCACCAGAGAATTCCCACAGTTGAACTTTTAACTCACATGTTCCCGAAAACCAGGAAGGTAGAACTTCTTTTTATATGTTCATTGTCTCTTTCCATTTCTTGGAGCCCAGAAAGTCAGCCAGGCCCTGGACTGTGACAACCCTTTTTTTACCTCACCTGCTTTGAAGTCCTAGGTTGTCCCAGGAGGTGGGCCAGACCAGGATGATTCCCTCTTTGTGCAAGTAGGCAGGGCTGCACCCGGGGCCCACAACGAACCACAGACAGCTGATGGCAAAGCCCAGGTCTCCCAGCCCAAAATTCTCACTCCAGACCCAGAAGGAAAGCCCAGGCCCAGGAGCTCAGCAGGAGAACAGGCTGGGAATGCAGGTGGGGCTGTGAGGAGTCAGAATAAGAAGCCAGAACTAACTCTAACCCTAAGCTCTGTCTCCCTTCCCCACGCCCCACGCCCCCTGCTCCAGGGATCACTGCCAGTAGAAAGCCCTTGCCCTTGAATCCTTGCAACAAGGTCAACTTCTGAAGGGACCCAAACTAAGGACCTTCCCAGCTCTCTCAGAAGTTGGTAAGATCAGGTGAAGCTTGTAAACAAAGGTTAAGGTTAACATCATGGCCTCTTGGCACGACCCCGTGTGCTGCACAAACGGAGCTCCTAGTCAGGGCGACTCTGGTGTCCTCCAGCTTTCAGACCCTAGGGGCCTCCCTGGGGGGACTCCAAGATAGAAGGGACGGGAACTGTAAAAGGCAGTCATTTTGGAGCTGATTTGGACTCTGCCTGGTTTGAACAGCTCCCCATACAAAAACCACAACTTCCAACTCCACGTGGCAGGGATTCCTTCAAAGACACAGCTCTGCCAATACATACCAGTCAACAAAGGAAAAGTTTTATGTATAGTCTAGCCCATAATGGATATCAAACAGAAGGTGTGACCTTGCTCTCAAAGGCCCACGGAACCCGAGCAGAATATCTAATGATTAGCCAAGTGAGAAGGAAGGGCAGCAAAATCCTGGGAAACCATAAGGAGCCAGAAAACATGGGGGCTGATCCACAGGACACAGGAGTCCTGACGGCGCTCCTAGCAGCCAGGGCTGCAGAACTGGGAATAAAATAAAAAATGATTCTATCAGATTATCACTCACAAAATAGAAGATCCCTAAGTCCACCTTGATAGAAATAGCTACCTGATTAAATAAGTCCATGGAGCAGAAGGGACAGCTCTTTCTTGCTGCGTAAATCTGCTTAATACAGAGAGAAAAGAAGGTAAGGAGGGAGGGAAAAACAGAGCAATGTTGAAGACAAGATCTGCTGGCTGATGGAGGCTAGAACCATGGAAAGTTTGAGGAGAAAACGCATCAGAACAGCCTCCAGGAATCTTTCCTGAGGTGTCTGTTCACGGGGCAGGGGTGAGAAGTGACTATGACCTCGCAGAAGGAAAGCCCCTTAGGACCACTTGACCAGAGAGCCCAGTGTGTGCACACATGTGCGAGTTCAGTCGTGTCCAACTCTTTGCAACCCTGTGGACTGTAGCCTACCAGGCTCCTCTGTCCATGGGATTCTCCAGGCAAGAACATCGGACTGGTTAGCCATTCCCTTCTCCAGGGGATCTTCCAGACCCAGGAGATCGAGCCCTCGTTTCCCGCATCTCCTGCACTGACAGGCGGGTTCTTTAACCGGCTGAGCCACTGGGGGAGCCCAGAGAGCCAGGCATCATTGCACAAGCCGTGACCTGTGGCCTGGGATCCCAGGTTCCACATCTGCAGTGCCCTGGCCAGGCGCAGGTCCTCCACCCAGTTGTGAGGACCCCACCAACCCTGGGCTGAGGGGCCTTTGGCCAGGTGACCGGTCAACACTCCTCACGGGTATTCAGGTCTGGGCAGACAAGGAACAGCTTGGGAACCTTTGCCAAGGGCAACACAGCAGGGACATAGAACAAGCAGACGCACATGCGGGGTCCTGGATGTGTTCTTGGAGCCAAGAAGGACTTTAGTGGAAAAGCTGGTGAGGTTCATGCAGGGTCTTGTCTTGGACTCAGGGTGTTAGTGTCAGAGTTAAACTTTGACTTGACCGCTGACTACATGTTTGGGGAGGCTAGGAGAGGAGGATGGGAAGCTTTCTGTACTGTCCTTGCAACTTTACTACCAGTACTTCTTGAAATGTAGTTCAAAATGAAAAGTTTCTTAAGAAGCAGCAAATGTCCAGTTTGCCATTAAAGTCCATCTTAGGAAAGGAACAATCGCCACACCTGTGTTGATGTGAGCGATGCTCAAAATTAGGGCAACGGACCTCAAAATATTCTGCTGTGTGTGGGAGGGAGGTAAGAGTAAAGGTCCCCAGGTTCCGAGGAGGTAAAAATTACAAGATCCCATCTGAACAGGATGACAGAGGATGAGATGGTTGGATGGCATCACTGACTCAATGGACATGAGTTTGAGCAAGCTCCAGGAGATGGTGAAGGACAGGGAAGCCTGGTGTGCTGCAGTCCATGGGGTCGCAAAGAGTCAGACACGACTGAACAACACCAATATGATTAAATTTGGCAGAAAAAAATGTTCAGTGGCCTGTCCAAGGGCCAGTCACACACTCATTATAGCATTTCACAACTCTGGGGTCCCAGCTGGGGCTTCCTGGGCTTGTGTGCTGCACCCGCCCAGGCCAGGAGCTGGTTTCCTAGAAAACCACGTGCAAATCTGTTTCAAGAGCACATCCTGTCCCCACAGCCTCCATGTGGCTTGTTCAAGCTGGGATCAGGAGCCCTGCTGCAGCCAGGAGCATTTGGGGGACATTTGGGGGAATGTGCTTGGGACCAGACCCAACGTGTGGGGGGCCAGAGGACCGGTTCAACGTGAAGTGACTTGGTAGAGCTGGGCTGGGCCCGGCAGAGGCGGGGCTGTCCGGGGAGCCTGTTTGAGGAGAGGAGGGAGCCCCCAGGGCTGCCACGTCTGCTCAGCCCTTTAAGCAAATACTGGGCTGTTTGCAGCCAGGGGAGAAACAAATATTGATGGAGTGAGGAGCAGCACAAGCCTGAGAACGAGTCCTTGGAGGGAGCCCTGAGATCCCCAGGCCACAGAGTTCCCCTCCGCAGGGCCTCAGAGAGGGGCCCTTACACGTCGCCCTCAAGGCTTTTTGGTTGAGATACTGCTGGGGCACTCGGGGTCAGTGGCCAGGACGGGAGCCACGCCAGGGACTCGGTGGATCGTGTTTGGCAAAGGCGTAGCCCCAAAGGGCCACCCGTGGTCTATGACGAATGCCAGGTCTGGAAGATCCTAGGTAAATGTGATCCTGCTTCAGCGGGTGCTTCATGGGTCCCGGGACCATGGGTCCTGCCAGCATCCTCGGGGGACCAGGAGCTTCTTGATATGGGTGCGGGGCTGTCATCAGAGGCCCCCCAGGGGCACTGGGTAAAAATGTGCTTTCCTCCCTCTAGCCCTCCCACCCCCACACCCCTCCATTCACTCAGGGATGGAGCCTCAGACTGTCCATTTTTAGCACCTTCCCTGGTGACTATGCCCATTCAGGTGTGAGGCCCATTAGACCCATTTCACAGAAGAGTAAGTCGAGACCCAGAGTGGGAAGTGGGTGGGCACAGCTTCCTTTGGTTTCGAGTGTAGGGGGAGGGCAGCAAGGGAGAGTGGAGGGGCCAGGCGTCCACCTCACCTCTCCCAGCCCCCAGAAGCAGCGAGCTTGCTTCCACCACTATGGCTAGGAATGCCTTTCCCTCCTTCTACCAGGTTGACCAGACCATCCCTCTGGCCAGGGGGTCTCATCCCTGCCTATAGGACCCTCATCTCTAGCCCGGGAAGGAGGCCGTGGGGTTAGGGTGTCAGCAGGGGAGGGGGGAGTCACACTTGTGCAGAAGGAAAGCCTGCAAGGTTATCAGGTGTCTCACTTCTCTGTCCTGCCACTCCATGACTTCACTTACTTCTCTGTAGTTTCTCCCCTAACATGTAATTTGGGAGAAATGAAACAATCTAAGAAACTTGGGGGACAAGAAGTTTTCATGAAAAAAGCACAAACTGTGACATTAAACCAGGCTGAGTTACAGTCTCCGTGGCCATGTGGCCTCGGATGGGTCACTCTGAGCCCTGGCTGCTCACTTGCAACACAGGGGATTGTAGGAAGTTGCAAATGTGGCCTTGATGTTTGCAGCACCTCCATCAAAAAGCTGGGTCAAATAGCCCTCCCCTTGAATCTCATAAATTAACAAAATACATCAGAAGTGACAGTGCTGGGAGGGTAAGATGAATTGGGAGATTGGGATCAACATATACACTATTGATACTGTGTATTAACACAAAATAGATAATTAACGAGAACCTACTGTATAGCACAGGGAGCTCTACTCAATGCTCTGTGGTGACTTAAATAGGAAGAAAATCCAAAAGGGAGGGGATATATGTATACATCTGACTGACTCACTTTGTTGTACAGTAGAAACTAACAGCACATTGTAAAAGCAATTATATTCCAATAAAAATTAATTAAAAAATAAAGTGACAGTGCCAGTTCTGAGCCCAGAATCACTCTCCTGGAAGCTTGTCCAGTGGCCATGAGCATAAGCTGGGTGAGGCTTGCTGGGGCCAGGACTCCACAGAGCCAAGACCAGCCTTCCCAGGGGCGGTCATTCTAAGCCCCTGCCTCCGCCGGCCTGGCAGCCAACCTTGGCTGGTGGAGTGAGCCCACGTACCAGAAGTACTGCCTGGCTGGGTCTAGCCATTAAAAATCAAGAGCTGTTATTTTAAGCTACTAGGTGCTGGAGTGGTTGTTACACAGCACTAGCTAACAGACACTAAAAATGCCCCACAGGACAACCATCATCCTTGCTCTTTTTTTAATTTATTTTTTAAATGAAGGATAATTGCTTTACAGAATTTTGCTGATTTCTGCCAAACATCAACAGGAATCAGCCATGGGTATATATATGTCCCCTCCCTCTTGAATATCCTTGCTCTTTCTTTCCTTTTCCTCCACCTGGACTCTCTTCGCAAACACCCACCAGCCTCTCATTACCCTCAGGCCTCTGCTGAGTGAAGCCACCCTTGGCAATTTCAGGTAAAATAACGGCTCCAGCCCCGCTCACCCTCCCAGACATGTGTCTCAGCAAAGCAGCATCGCAACACCTCTATGAACCTGCTTGTTTTTTCACCATTGCTCTAGCCCCCACACTTAGAGCAGAATAAAGTCCAGGAGGGCAAGGACAGTGTGTGTTTCATCCCCTGCTGTTCCTCGCGCCCAGCATGTGGTTCAGGCTGTTGGTAGAGTGAGTGATGCGTTCGCCTCACGCTTCTGTGACTCCTGTTCATCAAGTTGTAGACCACCCTGGGTAGATTCATTCTGGGCATCCCCACCTCGGCCTGCCTCACTCCAGACACTCACTGCCCTGGTCTTTGCCTGTGAACGCTGATGCCTTTAGAGTGTGAATGGGTCTCCATATAGCCTAGTGGTCCCCTTTCCCTCCATTCACCACTGGGTTTGCTTCCACCCCTGGGGACACTTCCACTCTTACTTTTCAGATGGGAAACCAGGGGCTGAGTGACTTGTCCAAGGAGATGGGGGTAATTGGAGGCACGCCCTGTCCAGCGCTCCCTCAGACCACTGGATAGAGGTGCCTCCTGCTTCCTGGCCCTGGGTCCTACAGGACCCCCAGCCGGGAGGCCCCACCAGAACCCTTTCTCCTGCTCAAGGTTGCACCTGACCTGCCCTCCCTGCAGTAGAAGCTCCAGTATCCCTGGCGCCTCACGACACTGACCTTAGCTCAGCCTTGTTCAGTGTGAAGCCAAGAGCAGGGCTCTTGGACCTTGGCCTTGGGGCCCCTCTGCACTGAGACCTTCAGAGTCTAAGGGAGAGGGGCAAGGAGGGGGTGCCCTGCCACCTCCGGGCAGCTGCCTCCTGCCTCTCAACCTCCCTCTAGCCCCTGTGGCCCCTTGAAGTAGATACTGGTCATTCAGGAGTGCTTGCGTGCTCGGTCCTGACTCTTTGCAACCCCACAGGCTGTAACCTGCCAGACTCCTCTGTAACTGGGGAGGAAAACCATCAAGTGTGAGCCTCTGGTGCTCCCGAGAGCACCCGTGGGGTTCAGGGCGGAGGGTTTGGCCCAGGAGGCCTGGCAGGGGGTGCAGAGGCAAGGGGGCCAGAGTCTGGGCCTGCGGACCCCCACCTCCAACTCATCCCACCCCGGCCGAGGATCCCCAACTCCTGCCCCTTTCTGGGTGGGGTCTCTCCCTGGCGGAGCAGCTGGGCCCCCAGGACAGAGGGCCCACTGTGTGCAGGGGCAGCAGCAGGTGGCCTTGGTGGTCAGTGTTGATCCCAGGGTACCTGCAGTGCCCAGGGGGACAGAGACGAGAGTGGCTCCCAGGGGGTGGGGTGTCCACAGAGCAGGGCAGGGGGAGCAGAGGGCTCGTGTGGTTGACTCGCCCCCTTCGGGCCAAGTGCTGGGTTTTCTGGGGTGTCCCCCACCCCCAGGGCGGGGTCTAGGGGCTGCAGGGGCTGCCTGCCTGGTGAGAGAAAAGTCACAGCCTGTCAACCTCTGGCTGCCCTGTGGATGCCTGAGATAGGAACCCAGGCAGAGATGGAATTCCTAGAATTAGCTCCCAGGTAAATGGGTTCCCAGATATTTTTGTTATTGTTTAGTCGCTAAGTCGTGTTTGACTCTTTGCGACCCCATGGACTGCAGCACGCCAGGCTTCCCTGTCCTTCACTATCTCACACTCAATAAGCAGATGTAAGACATTTGATCCCTGGGTCAAAGATCCCCTGGAGAAGGGAATGGCAACTCACTCCAATATTCTTGCCTGGAGAATCCCATGGACAGAGGAGCCTGGCCGGCTACAGTCCATGGGGCTGCAGAGACTTGGACACAACTGAGCGTCTGAGCACCTGTTATTAAAAGGCTCCAAACCAGTGAAACAAACAGCCCTAACGGAGTCTGCTGCGTGTGTGGCCCTCAGCCAAGAGCCAGTGGGGACAAATAAGGGGACGTCACTTTCAAGAAGCACCTACTATGTGCTGAGTACTGTGCTTCCAAACCCTTTGCCTGGACCACCTCCCTCAGTCCTCACAGCTCCTCCAACTAATTGGAACTATTACCCAGGACAAGACTGATGTCCCAACGCCCCTTAGGTACACACAAAAGGCCCCAAAGCTCCCCATCTTGGCCCTCCTGTTGTGCTCAGAGCAACCCCCCAACCACCCCAGCACCGCACCCACCCCCACCCCACCCTTGTCCCCATGCAAATATGCAGAGGTGTGAGCTTTGCGAGTGGCTGATGGAGGGAGGCAGAAGCCAACCCACTGGGTGATGAGAAAGCATCAGAGTCCTCACCCCCAAGAGACACAGAGGAATGAGCCCGGGAAGAAAATGAGCAGAATTAAACCCCAAAACAAGGCAGGGATGCAGGAGAGGGAACCACCCAGAGTCAGACACTGGGCATACGACTGCCACGCCCCTGCTCTTTCCAGTCCAGTGATGATTCTACAAAGCGTCTGGAAAAGCACCTAGAACAGCACTAGGTGGACCACTGCCTCCTGCTCTACGCTAGAGCACTTGCAAATAGGTTCTCCCTCCCCTTTCAGGGCTCTGCACCGTCCCCGCTCCCCAGAGTCAGCCAACTGGAAAAAGCAGCCCCTTCATCAAGGCAAGGTGGGGGGGGGGACTCCCACTGCAGCCCCCAGGTCCTGGGAGACTGCTAAGGAGACAAAATTAGAGGGAAGGGCAGTAAGCCGCTCACAGGGCAGGAGCAAGGGGTTCAGAGTCTCTCATTAGGCTGATTAGATGCAGTCCCAGCCCAGGCCCTGGGGAGACAGAACCCACCTCCTGGGGGATTGAGGGCCTCCTCGCCAAAACCCAGGGGGGCCCGAGCCACAGCCTTCTGAGCTTGGCTTCTCACTCTAGGAGGACCAAGGGTTCCCATAGGCACCCTTTGACCTGTGTGCAGCTGAGACTCATGTTCCTCATCTGTAAAATGGGTCTAATGAGCACCCTGGCTCATGGTAATGACTGGATTCACCTAAACAAGGGGCTCTGATCCTGCCTCTACATCAGAACCAGGGGTGAGTGCTGTCCACTGAACCCCCTACACTGGAATTAGAACCTTGGGGGTGGAGGATCATGTAGATCTAGGAGTCTAAACCACTGGACACCAGGGGAGTCCCTGGGCTTCAGCATTTTAAGTCTCCCAAAGTAGCTCTGAGTCAGAGCTACCACGTGGTTGATGTCCACCCCTCTGGACCACATAGAACCTTCCCATCCATCATAGGGTCCTATTGGTCACCATGGGTCTGGAGATTCCTTCATTCACCTGTCTGGCTCCCGGGCCAGGAGGGCTTCAAGGCTGGGCTCAGCTGGCCCCTCCTGCACATGGCTTGGCTTCTCCCAGCACTGCAGCTGGAGAGACAGACCAACCGACCCTGGGAGAAACCAGAGGGAGCAGAGAGCAAGGCTTCCTCCTCTCCCTGCAGGGAGGTTCCACCCGCACCCATCCACAGGGCCACTTTGTCCCATCCCATGGATTACAAACATGTCACCAAAGCCAGCCTGGATTCGAGGGGAGATCAGACTCCTGGGCCGGGCAGTCCCATTACAGAAGCACATGTGGGGTATGGATGCCTTGGGAGCAAACCACATCAGGGCAGCGTCTGCAAATCAGGTGGGGCTTTGCAGTTGTGAGGAGGACTGGGCCTTTATGTCCCATCAGAAGGGTCTTTTGTAGACAAAGGGTCACGATCAGACGTGGTGGCCAGAGTGAACTCGGGCTGAAAGTTCTGGTGACGCAGGGGCTTCCCGACAGTCCTGACCCCTGCTGCCCTCCTCAGCTTGCCCACACTGGCCTGTCTGGGGCCCTGACTGTCCCAGCCCCGCTCTGCGAGGCAAGCGCTCTGTGGACAGTACAGACAGCTCCAGAGGACTGAAGACACAAATGAGAAACACTTGTGCGAGCCCCACAGGCTTCACAGCAGTTTCCTTCTGGAAAAATCCACCCAGACTTGCCGCTTTCTGGGCCAGGGCAGCTTCCCAGAACAAATGGACTTCATCCACCCCCTGCCTATGGGTGTTCAGTGGGCGTCTCCCCTGGTCCTGAGAGGCCTCTTCCTGGGTTCTTCTTCCTCCCACTCCTGCCCCTAAGTCCATGCCTGGCCACCTGCCTGCTAGAGACTGAAAAGGTTGATGATAGAATCAACTGCCCAGAGCAGAGATGAGTGACTCACCTCTGAGTGACTCGCTCAGCTATCTGCAGGCACCTCCCTTCCCCAGCAGGCCAGGCCAGTGGGGAGCTGGGCATTCCATCACTAGGCCAGGAATTAGCATATTAAGCCTGAATCTGGAAAAAACTGGTCCTAGCCTAAACCAAGCAGGGTTTTAACTTGCTGCTTGGGAATCTCGCCTGGTTTTAGGTCTCAGAGCAGGGAAGAGTCCCCTCCCGTGACCTGCAGTGCAGAGTGTCCGCCTCTTTGCGACCCCAGGGACTGCAGCACACCAGGCTTCAGACACATCATTTCCACCCATCTTCAAACTCTACCAAAATGACAAGTCTGCAACATGGTAGTTAAAAAACAAGGCGTCTTTCCTGACCCCCTCAAAACCCCCACCCATCTAACTGATGCTAAAAACCCTCCTTAGGCTGAGGGTGCACCACATGAATTAATTCAAGAGCTGAAAGGCAGGTGTAGGATGAAGTGGCTGTGGGCTGGGATTACGGGCTCTCTTTTCCCAAGATTACAGGTCTCACAATTTAACAAGCTTTAAAAAGAGGTTTTGTAAAGCATGAAAGTAAGACCCAATTAAAATTAAAATCCTCCTAAAATGGCTGTGCTAAATCTTTCCGTCTAAGTGAAGCCTTTGCAGCATGGAGAAGGCAGCTGCTGGAGCTGGGGTGGGGTTGTGTGTGTGTGTGTGGCCCACCCTCACCTCCTCCACACTGCAGGGGGTCCTGCCCTTTCTGGTGGGACTGACAGTCCAGACAAAAAGATGCAGAAGTGTGCAGGCTTCTGGACTCCAGAGGCTCCAGAGACCAAGCCCTGGATAGTTTTCTGTAAAATACCAACAACTACACACACAGGTAGACGGGAAATCAGAAACAGTCAGTAACTGACTTTCATGGGATGCAGTATGATTGAGGATTTCTCCTTCCTAGTTTATAAATTGAATTCCTTTCTAGTAGTCAGAAATAAAGATTATAAACAGAAAGTGAACACCTTTTGAATGGCAATAAGCAATCACTTTGCTCTGCTTGAACAGGTCTGCCTGTGCTAAAGGGTGTGGGGACAGGGGAGCCTGTCCTTTTGGAGCCCAGTTCACCTGGCCCCTGGGGAAGAGCCCAGGTTTGCAGAAAGGCAGTGATGGCTCCACTGACAGACATGGGGCGAGAGGCGATAGGACTAGAAATGCCCCCACCCACCCAGAACCCCATGGAGCTTCATGACCAGCAAGATCATGATCAGAAGGTAAACACAAGCACACGACCGTAAGGGGCACCTAGTTTAAAGCCCTGCTGCACTACAGACCTGGCTGGCTCAGAAGGGGAGCCCCTGAGCCACTAAGCAGGTGCAGAACTTAGTCCCCAGCATCCCAGCCACCTTTACCACACCCAGCCATGCTGTCCAAACCAAGTGCCCCCCTCAAGCCCTGAGGCAAGGTGGGCCAGCAGCCACAACTCCTGGGTCCAGGTGCAACCCCAAACACACCTGTGCTACTGTGGCTGGGGCGAGTGTTGGTTACCGGGCCGCCAGGTGAGCAAGACGGAGACACGGTCAGGAACTCAGACTGTTTAAATCAACGAGAGCAGGAACAACTGTGTCCAGGCCTGTTGAGTATATTTTAGCTGCTTAACTGGCTGGGAAGATAAGACTTCAACATCAGTTTAACATTTGTTCAAAACCAGTATTTTGCAACCCCCACACCAGTTACAACTGATTAAGACTGCTAAAAGCAGTGGGGTGGGTGAACTTTTTTACAGTCTCAAAGTATATATTTCAAATAATTATAAAAGATGTAATAAAACTTGGAAATCTGGTGGATACCACCTCAAGGCTCAGTGATGGATGATGGGGCAGATGGACCCTTATGAAAAGGCCTGTCCCCTGAATGTGAGAATGAGAAGAGAGGCCAAGACAGCGCCAGGCAGCTATCCCACCACCCCAAAGCTGGGCTGCAGCCTCAGCGCACTGGGCCTGTTTCCCCCCAGAATCACTCCAGACAGGAGAGCATGGATTATTTTATTGGATGCTTTATAAAAAGTCCAAGCACACACATACTGCACCCCCACCAGGAAGGGAGGGGTTCACATTACTTGTTCTTATACCCTCAAGATAAGCCTCTCCCCACAAATATTTGTATCCCAACTACAAAAATGGAGTTGCAAAGGGTATATATAAAGATATGATATTTTTCTTGCTCTTGTTATAGTACAAACAACTGAAGGTGACTACTGATCCGTGAGAGTAAGAAAGGGGAAAATCACTTGACAAAGGGATGGAATGTCTGTTACCTTAACAAGTAGCTGACTCATCTGCTATTAACAGGCACCTACCCTAAATTACAGCGACCCGGGCACATGAAACTTGAGACAACATGTGTGGGGCCCCTGCTGATTACACTTGCTCCAGAAGGCACGTGATTCCGCACCCTTTCTTCATCACTACAAATTAGAGGAGAACCCAGTACTTAAGATTCTACCCACTGAGGTATTAACTGCCATCAAGATTAGTTATGTCCAAGGAGCATGCAATAGAAATATTTTTAAACCAACATGGTTAAGTGTTAAGATCTTTAGAAATCAAAATACGTATTCACATAATTTTAAACTGAAGTCAAGATAAATCAAATCTTCTGTGGTAATGATTTGAGTGCAAGTGATGCTGGCTTTCTTCACATTCAGTCCTTCACTCAGTTGTTCTTGAACAGGTCGATGCAGCTTTGCAGGAGCGACACGTTGTTCTGGAAAAAGGCATCCAGTGAATGCTCCAGGCCTCCCACCTCCAAGTCACCTGAGCTCAGGCCTCAGACCCACAGACATCTGGGCTGGTGCTTGTTTTTCCTGCAGTGACACCTGAACCACAAGCCCTCTCGCCCCGGTCACTGCCCCCAGTCAGTACCACCACCCCAGCTCTGCTCCCACTGCAGTCACGCCAATCCCACTGACGTGGCTGAACCTGCACGTGATATGAGAGGTCAAAGGCCTTGGAAAGACTGGATAAAAAGTTGCTAAAAACAGTTGTGGGTGAGATTATAAATGATAAATATCCACATAGGACTTGGCGGGATATGTTTTACAAAGTTCTCGCTTTAAAGGAATTCACGTAACAGAATACTCAGAACATTATGTATAAATGACACACAAATGATACTTTAAAACTCCAATTTAGAAGGTCAGATATGGTAGGACTTAAAGAACCAAGTGAGGAAACATCTCTGTTGTGGTCAAAATAAAGGAATTCAAAACACACACAAATTGTCCAGACTCCCTGCTTTAACCAGTGCGGATGAGTAGTGATACTGACCCAACCGCCCTGGACTAGACAGCACCCGAGGGGGTCAGGATCAGCTGCACCCAGGAACTGCCCAAAGAGCTTTGGGCGTGGGCAGAAAAACCCTGAAGCACTGAGAACCATTGCTCTCCATCTCTTCTGGGCTAAGTTATCCTACACACATTGTATCTATAAGGACGTTTTCCCTCCTTTTTAAACCAAAAAGGAATCAGTATCAGAAATTTGAAGTTAGCAAATTGGCAAACTTGAGCTTTCAACTGCTATAATGGCTGCTAACAAATTACTAGGACAAGCCCTCCACAGCATGGCCCACAGGGCGTCAGGAGGGAAGCAGGGTAACTGCCACCAAGATTGCTCTTCTCACAAAGCAGCTTTTCATCAAGACTACATTTCAGATTTTTGGTTTGCAGTGGAAAAAAACACTCCATCAAGTGGCTCCCATCCACCCACAGGGGATTAAGACCACAAAGCCAGCCCCAACTGCATGACATACTGGAATAGTGAATTGCCAAGTTAATTTGAAAAACACCCTCCAAAGCTGACTTGTGTAAAGATAAGACTTACCCTGGCATGCTTTATTTCCAGTTCAGACATTTCAATTAGATTCTTCCTAAACGCTGCCACTCTCTTCCGTTTGAAATTGATTAGCTCTACAAAACAAAGTTTACCAAGAAAAACTGAGCAATTTCCATCTTTAACTTCCATACCTCATTTTCACAAACAAAATGACCTCTAGAGCTCTGGTTCCCACTACACCTCACCTTTCACTTCTCTCTGCCATTGGGACACACACCTGACATGGAAACCGCTCCTGAACACCCGGGGTCCCCTGAGCTGAGCTGCTTGGCCTTTCCCCTCCAAGATATGGGTTATTTTAAACTTCCTTTGATCAAATTCCCCTCAGCCTCAGCGGGTGCTGAGGGTCTGAGAAGCAAACTCACCCTCTCGAACCTTACCTACACAGCATTGAGTAGAAAAGAAATGTCATGTTAAGAGCCAAGTAAAAACTCAAACATATACTGACATTAATGACAGTTCAGATATTATCAGGCTGGTCGTGTGGGATGTCATAATAAGCTCTCCTCCTCCCCTCCAGGACCACCCATCCGTCTCCCAGGACGCCTGCCCACGGTGCTGTGCTTGTTCAACAGCTCCCATCTAGTCAGCCACGACTTGAGAGCCTCACCCTGGGGCCATGAGGCCAAGAGCCACTCATCTCAGCATCCGACAGCACACTGCAGTTTTACAGGCAGCACACCCAGGCTTATCAAATGCCACCGGCACAACCCTTCCGCAACCAAGTTCGGGCTAAATTGGCACTATTTTAAGAAAAACACCAAAATTATCAAAGCCACTAACTCTGGTCTATATAATTACCTGAGATTTCAATGTGGTAGCTTTGAAGTCTTTTTCCTTATACATTTAAATTAGCTATTTTTTTTTAAAAGCTAGAATTTTACTTTAAGTACAGGGCAGTGAGGAAGAGGTGCCTCTCTAAAAGAATCCCAAGGGCAGCCACATGGGCGTGTCCACAGGCCATGAGCAGAGATTCTGCACAGAGGAGCCCAGTCCCTCTCCGAGGGAGGGCCCCATAGTCCTGGCCAGTCTTAGCTAAAAAAAAGGAGAACCCTCCAGATCCACCAAGACTTCAGGACCACGGAAGAGGGAAACGTCCTGAGATAACAGTCTTATGATGATATGCATTTCACATGGAAACCTAGAGTTTTGAAGGGGGAGGGTGTCTTGAGGATGAATCAAGTACAGAATCCACTATAATGCACATTCACATTCTGTAAGACCACAGTCTTCAACTTTTGCTCTGGTATGTTCCACGGCCCCTAAAAGCTTCATGGCAGTTGAGATCCCCTATGGAAAAGACTACCTACTACACTCATGTTTAACAGAAATGATATGCCATCTCCCAATATTATAAAACTATATTTTATCTTCTCATTTTTGGCATGTGGAATCTAAGTTTCCTGATCAGGGATTGAACCTGTGCCCCCTGCATTAGAAGTGTGGTGTCTTAACCACTGGATCACCAGGGAAGTCCTAAATTATTTTAAAAAGCCCATTATCCTGGAATGGCAGAGGGCAAGAAAGAACCCTGGAGATGGACCAGAATTGAGTCACTATCATGGATTCATGATCCCTGAGGAGTAGGTGTGTATGCACACACCCTGACACTTCCTCAATGTCAGTGGAAGGGTCCAGGAGCAGAAGCACCCCAGAAGCAATGGGCACACAGAGTACTCAATATGGGCTCCTGGAAGGAATGGTGATTTTCAGGGCTGGAGTAGGAGAAGTCTAAGATTAAAACAGAGTATCTAAACGCTCAAAAATATGGGGTGTCGTAGGACACGCCAGCTTAAAGCCATGCCATGGGCTCACTCCAGACACTATAAACACCAAAATAGCTTAATACACTGAAAAAATTTTAAACTTCTGGAAAATAGGAATCCAGAATTCTAGTAAAAATGATTTTAAAAAAGGGAGAGAAGGGAAAGCTTGTGTTAATAAAGGATAGGTAGCACTGAAAGCTGACCTGGAAAAGGAGGGCTGGAGTGGAGGAGAGACAACTGCCTTTGGCTACATCCAGGGAGGAAGGGAGATGCCTGGTCTCACACTGTCTCCTACAGTCTGTTCATCAGCGGCTCATAGGAAAAAAAAAAAGTCAAGTACACAGTGGACAAACCCCTGTGTCATCAAAACACACAGATATGAGGGGAAGATAGACACAACATATCCTCGAATGTGATGCCCTCGAAAGGCCACAATTACACAGCATCCAGGATCCAATCGCGAGGAGACAGACCAAACAAAAGCGAGGGACATCTATTAATATTTGCAAAAAGAAATCGGTCTTCCAAAAGACAAATGTGTTTTAAAAAAAAAAAAAAGAAAGAAACTAAACCTGAGATGTGTTCCTTCCAGATTAAGGGAGATTTTAGAGCGAAAACTAAATACAACCCTCATTGGTAACTGTATTGTAGAAACATAGCCAAGTTTTTACAGATAAAATGACTAAGAAGGATATAACTTAATCTTAAGCAGTTTAAAAAAAAAAAAAAAACCCAGATGTGTTTATAAAATTACACAAGCAGAAACACATGAACGTGTGCAGGTGACAGAGGACATGTGGGCATCCTCTGCACCATTTGGACAACTTCTCTCTGTAAACTTTTTAAATTGTTTCCCAATAAAAAGTGAAAGTAGGCACTTTCCTGGAGATCCAGTGGGTTAAGAATTGGCACTGCAATGGTGGGAGTATGAGTTTGATCCCTGGTCAGGGAACAAGGATCCCATGTGCCAAGAAGCAACGAAGCTAGCCAGCGTACCACAACTAGAGTCCATCACAGCAACAAAATTATCTCACATCCTGCAATGATGATCTGATAGAGCAAATAAAAATATTTTTTAAAAAGAAAGAAGCGGCCTCACTCACCTTCTTTTGCAGATTCAGAGAGCTGTTCAAACTTCTGGCAGCATTCCTGCTGGTGTGCCTCGGCCAGCTTGACGTCTTTGCTCTTTAACCGGGCCTTATCCAGAGCTTTGTTTGAATTCTCATAGTCGATGAGGGCTTTGGTGCGTCGGTATAAGAGATCCTAGAAGGAAAATCGACAGACATGATACATGGTAGTTAAACCTATACTGAAAAATCTCTAGAACAGAACAGGAAGACCATCTGAAGTCTAAGAACCAGACAAGTACCTTGGTTTACTGCCTGAAAGGTCAGATGGCAGCCACCTCATGTACTCCCACTCCTTAAGATCTCAACATGCATCAAGAGAAGGAACCAAACAGTGATGACCACAGGGTTATTTCCCAAAAGAAAACATGTCAAAAGACTAATCGCTTATAATAAAACTAAACTATGGGGGAAAGAATTTCTACTTCCTGATGACCTTTTCCCATTAGCTTAAAATTTTATGCTGCCTAATTTAGTATATTTCATATAAAAATCATATCAACAACCTCAGATATGCAGATAATAATACCACTCTAATGGCAGAATTAGAGTCTCTTGATGAGAGTGAAAGAAAGGGGAAAAGTTAGCTTAAAACTCATTAAAAAATCATGGCATCCGGTTCCCAGCACTTCATGGCAAACAGATGGGGAAAGAGTGGAAACACCGACAAATTTTGTTTTCTTGGGCTCCAAAATCACTACAGACACAAAATTAAAACATATTTGCTCTGTGGAAGAAAAGCTATGATGAACTTAGCATATTAAAAAACAGAGATACCACTTTACCATGATTTTTCCAGCAGTCACATAGATTTGAGAGTTGGACCATAAAGACGGCTGAGAGACAAAGAATTGATACTAACTGTGGCGCTGGAGAAGACTCTTGAGAGTCCCATGGACAGCAAGGAGATCAAACCAGTCAATTCTAAAGGAAATCAACCCTGAATATTCACTGGGAGGACTGATGCTGAAGCTCCAATACGTTAGCCACCTGATGTGAACAACCAACTCAATGGAAAAGACGCCGATGCTGGGAAAGACTGGGGACAGGAGAAGGTGGCAACAGGCTAAGATGGTTGGATGGCATCACCGACTCAATGGACATGAGTTTGAGCAACAGACAAATTTGAGATAGTGAAGGACAGGGAAACCTGGTGTGCTGCAGTTCATGGGGTCACAAAGAGTTGGACATGGCTTAGTGAATGAAAGACAATGACATAAAAATAATTTAAACATGTCGTCAGGACAGTGTAGACAGTGAAGAATGTGTGTTCCATTTCAAATGTTACTCTGCTTACACTTCATCTTGCTTTTGGTTAAGCAATGCTTCATGACTCAAAGGATGCAGTGACAACTACAATTCAATAAAAGATAACAAACCCCAGATAACTGCCTCAGAAAGAGCCCCTTAGGTGTATGTCCACTTATGTCCCCATCCAGCAGCATATAACTCCCCAAACTCTTATTGGCACCAGCCCTCCTGCTCCAGGCCTCTGAAGCACACTAAGGACTTGGTATCAGACCTAAGAAGGCACATCACTGAGAAGATCTCAATCGAAGATGGACCTGGGGGACACACGCACCCTCAGAATAGAATGTAGGAACCGAGAGACTAACTTCCACAAATACCTGAGGCACAGAAGACCCAGCCTGACGTCCCCTTCCGAGCACTGAGCGCCCAGCCAATGAGCTTCTGCTCAGGACCAGCGCCCTCATGCCAATGACATGCTTTCCCAGACTCTTTGTCTTTGCACTCCTTGCCCCAAAATACAGCCCACTCCAGACCTTCAATGAAATCTCCTGTGGCTTCCCATGCGGCATACAATTCCTCTGCTCTTCCTGAATAAACAGGTGCTTGCCTCAGTTTACTTCTTTTATTTAGGGTGATATAACTTACATGAATGATGCTAACAAATACCCATCTCCCTTCATTTCTAACCCAGAGAACACACTTGCACCACCAGGCCTGGTTCAGGAGAAGCCCTCACCTTGGCAGCCTCTATGTTGAGCATGTAGTAGCGCAGGAGCTCCGTCAGCTTCAGGTCTTCATCTGAGGAGACTCGACTCTCCACTTTCTGTTAAAAAAAAAAAAAAGGCCACATCATGTAAACAGAAATCTACAGATTATAAAATATATACTATGAAGACCAACATAAAAATCCTTACCCTAAGTTTTTCGAACAGCTCAGCCACCTTCAACAGGTACCTGCAAATACACATGATTCTGACTTAAGGTCTTAAATATACTACCACCCACTAGACCAAGCCTAGTAGAACAGTCATTCCATGGTAACAGCTGGGTGTTGGCTCTGGAACCCAGCCACACCCTTCATGGACCCTAGAATCCACAGATGCTCAAGCCCCTGATATATATAATACATGCACACCCTCTTATATATGTTAAATCATCTCTAGATTACTTCCTGTGCATGATAAAATGTAAAGGGATGCAAACAGTTTTAAGCACAATGTAAATGCTATGCAAATAATAGCTGATGTGCAGCAAATTCAAGTTTCGCTTTTTGGAACTTTCTAAAAAATGTTTTTCTATCTGCAGTTTCTTCTAGTTTGCAGATGCAGATGGATATGGAGGGGGTCAACTGTACCATCTCATACCAGAAATAACCTGAATGGAGACGCTAAAAAACCTCACTCAGTGACAACTCCAAATCAAACTAATCAAACCACCCGGTAGAGTTCAGTGATAGAAATCTGCCTGCCAACATAGGGGACAATCCCTGGTCTGGGAGGATTTCACATGCTGTGAAAGGGAAACCAAACCCGTGTACCACAACTACTGAGGCTGCATGCCTAGAGCTCTGAGCTCCACAACAAAAAGTCCATGCACCATAATGAGAATAGCCCCAGAGCAGTCAAAACTTAACAACAACAACAACAAACACACGACACAGACACAGCAATCAAGTCCTTGACCACAGCTACCACACTTGGTACAGAAGTGTCCTGAATTCCCTATAGACGGCTTAGAAGTACTCCTGTTTGGAGGGTGTATAAAATGCATGCTGGAGACCATCCACCCTCGATGAGCTTGTACTCAAGACAGAACTGAACTATGCAGCCCTTATTCATTATATTCTTAACTGCACAAGTTTTCAATTAGGGGATGAGAGAAAACGTCTCCCAAGGAAAACTTACTTCTTGATGACTGTAGGCTCCTCTAAAGCCAGGCTATGCAAGCAGGCTGCAGTGTGGATATAATCGTCTGCGACACCTGTGGGAACAAGGACAGTCCTTTCATGTGAACAGAGCTGGCACTTGAGCAGAGGTAGGGGGCTAGTGGGTGAGTGCACTTACTTTTATGAGATCTGGTCATCCTGTCAGCCTTTGCACAGGAATCCTTGATCCTGTTGTAATAGTTGATGAGGAAAGTCTTCTCTTGCTCAAAAAAGTCATCTACCTCCTAAAAGGGAAGGAAAAAAAGTTTCAAAGAAACAAAACTTCTACATATGAATATGTATTTTATATTTTAAAAATAAGCTCGAAAATAATTGGGAAAAAAACAAACAAACAAAAAAAATAAGCTCGGGCATAAGAAATTTAACCTCTAAGGACCAGGGAAATTTACATAATTTTTTAAATTAACATTTCACATCAGGGATTAGTGAAAAGTCAAAGGCTGGCAAGAAACATCAAGAGAACCATTTTGAAGAACCACTTAGCACAGCCCAGTAAAGCTTGCTGACCTCCAGCAGCAATTCCAAAAAAGTGGTGGTCTGGCCAGGTGGGTTGCTACCTTGCCTCAGATACCTGCATTTCTGAAACATGGCCTGGGACGCAATACTGGCATCTGGGGGGGCACTGACCAGGGATGCCGAATGCCCCCACTTCACACCTTCACTGCCATCCGGAGACAGCCCGAGAGCGTCCAAACTTCTGACAAGGCCTGCGTTACCCACATCCTAGTCTCCTTACTCAGGACCACAAGTGGCAAACTCAGACACCAGACAGTAACTGGGGAGCAAAGAAATAAACCACACCTAGGATGCTACTGAGAAACTTGGGACATCTATTTATGTTCCAGAACAGCACAGTCCAACAGAAATAAAGTGAGCCAAACGTGCTACTTAGAACTTTCTACTTAGTAGCCACAGTATAAAAAGAAACAGGTAAAATTACTTCTCATGTTTTATGTTTTCTTCATTACCAAAGGCCTACAAATCCAGTGTGTAGACAAAATATGCCCTTAATTACACCAGGGCACCGCACTGGTCAGGTGCTCAACTCCACACAAGGCTGGGGCTACGGGGACAGTGCAGCTGTGGAGAACAGCACCCAAGACTGGTCACAAGGTCTATTTTTTTACAAATAACTGAGTATCATTTCCTTACAGAAAAGGAGACAACGAAAATTGAAGAGTGAGGCTCTCATCCCTTCTCCTGGGAAAGAACAGATATTTTGGGAAAATGAGCGAAAGTTCGGTAAGTTGATAAAAATAACCAAAACTTGAAAATACTTCCATTTTTGAGAAGCTAATACCATCTGTTTCACAAATACCTATTCTGAAGAAAGAAAAGGTCACCTATTCACACAGAGAGAATTTTCTTAAACAGCTAAAGACCACTTACCTTAACTCCTGAAAAAAGAACTTCATCAGCACTTTTCACCACACTTTTAAAAAAGCCACCAAACATCTCTTTGGTATTTTTCCGCCTGACACTTAGCTGAAAAGAAATTCAAAATAGTTAACGGTACATATATTTTCCATCAAGTTCTGAACACACCCCAAGTAACTGTTCACTAGTATAAGCACACCCAAGACACCTTTAACCCCATCGTAACCACATCTAAAATATCAGACAAAACAACTAAACCTAAGGATAGGTGATTAATTCCATGACTCAGGAAGTACTTAGAAAAACTATCTACGTATCAAGTCTTGTGCGTGTGTGCTCAGTCATGTCTGACTTTTTTCGACCCCACGGACTCTAGCCCACCAGCTTCCCCTGTCCGTGGAATTTTCCAAGCAAGATACTTAAGTGGGCTACCATCCTTTACTCTGGGGGATCTTCCTGGCCCAGGGGTTGAACCAGAGTCTCTTGCAAATTCTATGACTCAGGAGATATTTTGAAAAACTATCTAGGCATCAAGTCTTAGTGTCCTTAAATTCTGGGTAGAATTGTTGTTATGCTATTATTCACTGGTTAGAAGACTATGAGGAAATGTGTAAGTCAGTGCCTGCCTCATATATAAGAAAAAGAATGTATTCTTTTAAGGCAACCATATGTCTCCTTTCAATGAAAAAAATGAATGTGGATCAACTTTCAAATAATCCCAAAACTAACTGAAGGGGAAAAGGGTCAAAATCTTTGCATGCAACGTTTTATATACACTGGACTTACTGCCCTGTGGGAGGCGGTGAGCAATGTGGCGGGGGGGTGGGGGCTAAGAAAGGTTTCCATTGCATTGATAAGAAATCCAACTTTGAAAGTCAATTTTTCAGAAAATATGTGTTTTTTTGTACACTGCAATTAGATTGTGGAAATGAAATTAAAATGACTTACATCTTGATCATATTCCAAAAAAACATGGAAGTTGCGATCTTTACTGAGAACAGGGTGAGAAGAGAGGCGTTGAAGAAAGACTTCGTGTGAAGACACAGTCTTCTTGAAGACAGCAAGGTACTCACTGCAATACAAGGCACAAGGCTCATCTCAGCTCGCCTCCAAGTACCACTCCCGGGACAGCACTGTGCTGTCCTACAGCTACACACAATACCTGAACTGGACCCAAGCAGCCTGCTATAATTCAGTATCCAGTTAGGTAATGAGGCAGCTCTCATTTTGGAATTTGTGAAATAGCCATGGAAGGGGAAGTGACATAACCAGAGTTGATGGACACGTCTGTGAAGCCCAAACCCACGTGCAATTACAGCACACAACAATGGCTTCTTCAAAACCATGACAGGCCTTTAATTTTGCAGCCATGTACACAGCGAGGAGTCTAACAAAGCTGGGAACTATCAGAAACTACAAAGTGGCTTTATCTCAACCTACACACTCCATGCTCAACAGCAAGAAACCAAGTCTGCAAGTCTGGTGCTCTGTCCTCAGAGCTGCCCAGGCAGGCCTGGCAGGAGTGTGAGCCCGGGCCTAGCTCACCTGGGTCTGTGGCAGCATATTGGCAAGAACTGCTGAAATGGACCCCGATGAATAGGGGAAGGGCAAGAGGAAGGAGCAGGAGGATAGTTCGTGCAAACCTTCAACTATGCATAAAGAATCCATTTTTGTTTGAAAGAATTACAATCAGATTAAAGTAAGCTTCTTGCAGACCTGGACTTCTTTCAAGCCATCAATGTAGCCATTGTTAGAATGGTTCCTTATTAACAGCACTTGCTACAATCTAGTTTCAACTGTATTTCCAGTAAACAAATGTCAGGGAAGAAAGCTTTTTGTACATTACAGTCAAAGGTTTAGTTCTTCACTTTGCCAGACCAACATTCCATGACTAGCATGGTTTACAAAGAGGAAAATTAGTCTGTCCAGTATCACCAGGTGGTTCAGTTGCTAAGTCGTGTCCGACTCTTGCAACCCCATGGACTGTAGCCTGCCAGGCCTTCTCTGTCTATGGGATTCTCCAGGCAAGAATACTGGTGTGGGTTGCCATTTCCTTCTCCAAGTATCACCAGGGAATCGTCTAAAGACCAGGCCCCCACACCCCCATGCAACTCATTGACAGTAGCCATGCAATTCATTAACTGCTACACTTGAAAAACTTAGCTGTCAGATTCTCATCATTTTTCTCCTCAGAAGACAGGGCCCCATCGAGGAAAGCCACTTACGCTTCTAGCTCCTGCTTCATCTTGGCAAACTCTTCTTTGGTCATCGACCCTTCACCCTCTCCCAGCTTCTGCATCTTCTCTCGAGGGCCATCGAAGTCGGGCTTGGTGGGCGCTGGCGGGATCTGCGGGCAACGCACTGACTTCCTGAGCACCCTCCCGGCCCACCCCCATCCTCAGGAGGCGGGGGAGGGGGCGCTCTGAAAGTCAACTGTGCTTTCTCTCACCCTCGTTCCTTTTGGCGATTTAAAAGAGAAGGGTCCTTCCTATAACTGGGCACTCACTTTGACATCTGTTCGGTTAATAACTGAACAATTTATAAGGCAAACTGTATATTCTGCTGCAACTATCTAATTTATATATTACAACCAATGCTAAAATGAAACCAATGAAGTATTAACCTCTGGTATTAACCAGGTATTAACCTCTGGACTTACAAGGAATTTTTTTATTCCAGGACAAAAGATTCTAATTTTGCATGAACATTCTTAAACATAAGCTTCAGTACTGATTTTGTTTTAACTATTTGGACAGATTCTTGGCCTGGCAGATCAAGCCACATGTCTCTGTCCTTTAAAATCAGCTAAGTGTCTTTCTGTAGCCAGGCATCAACTCTCCACAGCTGAGCACAAAGACAACTGCCTTCTCAGCAGAATATACACACCAACCACCACCACCACCAGGAATCAATTCAACTTGATGGCTGAAAGGAAACGCCACACCCAAAAGGAGACAAGACGTTACACCACAGGAGCTGCTTGCCCTCTTAGATGGTGGACTGTAAGACTGTGCTTCTAACACTGTTTTCACTTACTTTAGACTTTACCAGTAACAGTGAACATATACGCTAGTTGACAGATGAACTCAGACTATTTTCACAACCCATTATACAATGTGGGTAAATGTCTCAAAACAAAATGAAAAGCAAGGTATTAGAAACTGGCTTTGATAATTATCTGATTATTCAAAATGCACTTACAATAAGCCCAGCGTAGTCTGTAGTTTCAATAAGAGTGTCATGTAGCCACACAAAGTCTTCATGTTGCCTTGTAACAGAAAACTCTGGGCTCTGAAACGTGGGCAGTGTGGTCTGTAAAGAAAAGACAAAGTGACAGTTAACTACCATTTTCTGAAAAAGTGGTTTGGGTTTCATGCAGTGCACAATGGGAAAAATGCACAACAAATCATCCAGTTTTTAAGAGATCTAATAAAGAACAAAGTGGCAACACATGACCTCCCTACCACTAGGAAAGTCAGAGATAAGCTTCAATGTGTTCTTCAAGGAATTCTAGTCACATAGCTCCACCTTTCAGGGCGACTCAGATGGGAGGCACCCGCCAAGAGCTCTCACTCCAAACATCCTGCCTCAGACTGTGTCTCCACCACTTACTTTACCTAGACCTGTACCTCAGTTCCTCACCTGTAAGATGGCCATCAGAAAACATCATAATGGAAATCATGTCCAGAAAATCAGGTCCATGCAACCCCTTTAAAATAGTGCCTGGCATAAGACAAGCACTGAGTACACTTAACTAGCATGGAAGGAGAAAGGAGGCTAAAAATGTTCCTGAAAGGGCTCTGGGAAGTTAAACTTCCTGTAGTTTTCAGACTGGCATAGTGCTTTTGTCAAATTAGAAACCTGGAGGAGAATTAACACATGGTAAATCAGTTACACTTGAAAATAAAATTTTTAAAACTTGGAGAAAAAGTCTTAAATCTTAATAGGTTGGGTGATGGCCAAGAACTGAGCCATCAAGCATCAAGATGGGAAAAGCAAGCACTTGCCACGCATGCAAATTAGAAACAAAGGTGGAGCTGCGCAGGACTGGTGAGCTTCCCAGGCAGAACACAAGCCACACTCACACCAGCAGTGGGGCCCAAGGCTCCCCCACAGAGCAGAGGGCTGTAACAGGAGCAGGTATCTGATGAGAGTGAGTGAGGAGGGCCCTCACTCAGGAGTGCTACCCTTCAGTAGCACTTTAGCTCACACCCACTGTAGCAGAGATGTAATCTGGCACTGTTTTCATTACTGAAGTCATTCTGTCACTTACCTTGGTGTGCACTGTAAATTTGACTTTATCTCTCTCACTGAGTGCATCAGGTATGTCAATCTGAAGCGAGGGATCAACATTCAGGTCCACTGACACAGATCTCAGCTGAAATACATTTTTTAGCTATTAGTCGCAAGTCCACTTTAGTCCTAAAAAGCATCCATCCAAAAATGGGGAGCTAGTAGTAACTTTTAGCAATCTATCCATGACCATTTAGAACAAAGTCAGTTGAGGTATCTATTTGCAACTGTGGGGACAACTGCTCTTAAGTGCATGGGTGGGTCCAGTGAATTCCTATAACCTAAACAAAGCAACTATATGATTCTAATATCATGTATATTACATACTTTGTGTGAAAAATACATTTAACCAAATACTTAAAGAACTGTACTAAGGCGGCTTCAAATAGATAAAAATGAAATCGTGAACTTCCTACATATGTGCCCAAATTACAAAAACAGTCAAGAGGTGTTAAAAGTTAGAGGCTGGGATAACCTAGAGACAGAAGGTACAAAGAACAGTCATGTGGTATGAGGTCTCGGATGGAGAGAAAAATTCACTCCAGAGTGGACCTATGTATATTTAGGGACTGTCTCAAGGAGATGAGAGATCTAGAACAGGAGATGAACTGTAAAAACCAACAAAGGCATAAACTATCAGAATTCCACTGTGATTCCATATAAATAAAGCAGAAGGGTGAGCACTACCATGGAAACAAAAATAACTGATTTTTGTGAGCTGGAAATTCAAAAGGAAAATAACACTCAACTCCAGTTTTGCCAGTTTTAAAAGAATTCTTTAAAGAAGTGGATTACTGGGGGGAAAAGTGGCTAAATGGTTTCCCTTAAAAGAAAAAAAAAAAGAAATTCTTACTGAATCTAAAATATGGTAAATTCTTTCATTCTTAAGAAAGATAGGCTGACAGTGGATCTGAAGGCCTGTCAGATGAGAAATTGCATGGATTAAGCATCTCACCCCTCCCCAGGCCCAGAACTGTAAGCTAGAGCTGAAGTGAGGCTGCCGGGACACTCAGTTACTGAACACAGAAAGATGGAGATGCCAAGTGGAGACTGGACCTAAGAAGATGAGGGAACAGGGAATCCCAAGTATTTCCCTCTGAATTCTTTTCTTCAAAATAAAACCACCAAAGACAGAAAAATTGGTTCCACCGGGTATAAAAAGATTAAATAGATTTTTTTAAAAACGCATGGGATTACTTCTTTGTAGTATCTCAGGAAGAGTCAGTACGTCCCGTTTTTCTTCAGCACTGTGACTAAGAAAAAAATTTTGACTGCAATAGCCAGAATTAGCCTTATAACAACAGCTTTCCTAGCTAGAATTAAGCCTCATGTTCTTGCCACCAGAACTTCATTTTAACATCAGGTATTTTTGAGACTACAACATACTTAACAGTTCCTGCCATGTCAACCTAAACACATATTTCAAATAAATTCTTGATGACGCCTATGAAATATTTGCTTGTTTGGCTTAATTTTCACATGTCCATTTATGAAATCTCTGCAAACAAAGATAAAGCTTCAAGGTCAGGGATACTTCACTTCAGAGCTGTGACTCTGGCTCTTGATACATTTCTGATAAAACCTCCCTCCTGATAATTCATGACTGGGCAAATACAGCATTCAGAAAGACCTCACAACACACACACAACTCACAACAGTCTGACTGCAGAGAGTATTGGCCACCCACCTGATCTTCCATTTCTATGTGTCAGAATCAGTACATGAATAAAGCTCGTCTGGTTAATGGTGGAAAGAAAGGTGGGGTAGACCGAGGGCCAGGACTAAGGAGCATTTCCCTGAGCTCAGCAACAAGAGCCATGTTTCCTGAAACTGCTGCCTGAGAGGTCACAAATCCTGGCTTCCTCTCAATTTCTGAACATGCTGACAATTCCATCTAAGTGCCAAGCCCCATAAGCCAGCAAGCACCACTGCACTGCCTCTGGAATTAGGGCTGGAGTACCCAGGCGGATGAACATGGGCTCATCACAGCAGGAGCCAAAGCTGCAATGGGCTTCACAGGTGGACGCTGAGGTCGGCCCTGTTCCCACACCTCCAACCACAGGTAACCCCAGACTTTTCACTGTTTTCCTGTCTTCCTTTCTGGCCAGCAAAAGGTATTTCACTTTTTAGCGTAAAATAGTGTCATAAGGACACAAAAGAATTAACAAAACCCACCCGAGCTTGGAAAGACTGCACCCTAACAAGACATCATCAAGCACCCAGCTTCTTCACCAGCTGTCATCACCCCAGGAAGGGAGTCTGAACAATCTCACCCCAAACATGATATAACACCCTTCTCCCACAAATAAAACAATCAACAATTTAAAAAAAAAAAAACAGATTAACACGAAAAGTTTGCATTTGGGCCTTAAGGAATTGCCTGAAAAAATTAGGTGCAAAATTCTGAGTAGGCAAACCCTCACCAACTCAAAAAGGCCCCTATTCACAAGTCATTAACAAACTTCCCTGTACTGTAGCTCTCCAAACAAGGAAGAGATAAATCACAAAGAAGTAAAAAGTTGCGAAATGTTTCAAGCTTCTAAGTCAGCACTGTATCCTCCCTCCCGAAGTATCCAGTGTGATTAAAAGCTCAGCACTCCTTTTTCTGCTCTGACAGTCCCATGCCACAGTCCCTGCTAAATACATAACCAACACGGTGGAGGGCACAGGAACAGGTGGCAGGCCTCCACACAAAGCCCCTACTCACCACCCGTCCCCTGGTTTCAGCAAGCATCCCTGGGCTGCCTCAGCCCTGTAGGCAGCCGTGTGAAGGGGGGCTTCAGAACCATTAGGCCTGTTAATTTTCTCATTCCCTTAGGCCACTTGTGAGAACCAAATTTATCACATATTTACTCTATGTAGAAGGCAAGTTTAAAAAGACTTTCTTTTGCAGATTTTTACAGAAACCACTGCATCACATACCAAGTTTTAGGTGGAATTTCAGGCCACAGAATACTTATCACATTAACCTTTACAGTAAAGACCACAGTGATCAGGGAACAGAACAGGGAGTAAACAAGCATTTCTTCATTTGGAAAACAAAACTTTCACTGTTTTAAGAAATCTGGGGGGCCTCCCTGGTGGTCCAGTGGTACCAGCTGGTGCTTCCACTATGCGGTGTGCAGACGTGCTCCTTAGTCAGGGAATCAAGATCTCATATGCCTCGCAACCCCCCAGAAAGGGAATATGAATGCTTGATAAGAGAACTTGAAAAGGAGAAAAAGTAAAACCAAACCCCCATGCACTCCCTCACCTGTTCATCAGCGCTGGGGCACCTGACACTGGCCAAAGGATGGTCTGCAGAGTTCTGAGCTGCTAAGGACACTTAGGGGTCCAGATCTCACACCTGACTCACTTTGGTACAAGGCTAAGTTAACACCATCTACAAAACCCCCTCTTCAAAAGGTGAAGCGGTTCAGAGATGGCAAAGAGTACCTCTATGGCTGGACAACACACAAAGCTAGATTCAGAAATTCAGAACTTTCGGTGAAGATATAAGTATAATAAATGTTACCACTGGCTACAGACTCGTTTACACTACTGCCATATGGCCAAATGACAAGCCACAATAGGATGAAACCATCTTCACGGTGACTCTCACCTGCTAGAATAGGGTCTAGCTGAACATTACTTAAATCTAACCAGTTTTGTACACATGCAAGAAATTCAATATGCCAGCCCCAGTATTTCCAGCTTAACATGAACGTTACATGGAAATTGCCACAGGCAGAGGAAAAGCCTGCCTTAATCACATTTAAGTGCCTCCCCCTTCTCTAGTCCCAGAGCAGAAAGCACCCAGCCAGCACGGGCTACACCAGGTTCTTCCCATCAAACTGATGCTCTCCAAAGGATGTTCCTTTGCTATCCCCCTTCACCTGACTGCCTATCATACCCAAGACCCCTACCGGGGACAGGACCAAAACCACAGATAACCCATGGTTTGTAAGCAGCATGGAGCCATTATTTCAGCTGGAAAGGGAGGGATGCCATGCCCAGTCCAATACCCTTCAGTAAGGAAATCCAAAAACGCTCTGTTGCAGAAAATCCAAATTACTGGATTTGCAGCAATTTCTGAAAGCAGATTAACATGATGCATACTTATGAAACCTACATTACTCTGCTACTGTTTCACCTCACAGGAAGGAAGTGTTCTGTAAGAAATTCTAGTATCATATCTTTCTCTGAATTTTTCTTTATGGTTCAAGTTCTTCTGCCCTGAAGCTAACAGAAACCTGTCTGTGTTCTTCTATGCCAGCTTACCCCTGCAGCACCGGTACATGGAAAAACTGAACTGTGAGCAACACAAGAGCTCTGCCCTTCCAGGTAGCACTGTATCTGTGGTTTATTTCCTCCCTCCACTACTGTCTCTCCCCTCCCTGTAATTCCAGCCCTGCCAATACTGTACCTCAGTCTTCAAGGAACACAGAACCAAAGACTTCGAGATCTATCTACTCACAAACATAACAGCTATGAAAAGTCACTAATGAAAAACTAGGTAAAGAGCTGCAGCAAGTGATCAGATTTCCACCACTCATCTTGGTGAGATGAGCCCACAGGGACCCATCCCTGCTGACACCAGCCATTCTTACCAGTAGTCCACCAACACACAAGCCGTCCACAGTAGAACACAGCAGACTGCAGGGCATTTGGCAACCACGTAACCCAGAGTTCCTAGAACAGGAACCCAGGCTTGGAAGAAGGTCAGCGCAGCGCACTCAGCGAATGGATAAACTGAATCATCATTTCACAAGGCTGCAAGCCCATGAGCTAGTCAGATGCCAACATGGAACCAAAAAGAGATTAAGATGAATCACTGGCTAAAATGAAATTCATTGAGAAATCCATCTAATTACAAGATATCTGGATTATTTTCAAGAGTTCACAAGGTGAAAGGTTGAACTACAAGATCTATAAACATCGCCTAGCACAGAAATTCCATTGAGAATCAACATACCACTGCTACAGAGGATGTAGCTGCCACACACGTGCGTATACACACACACAGAGAGACTAGTTTCTTTTACAGCTAAAGTGCTTCATCTACTGCTTCCCAGATAGCTCAACTGGTAAAGTATCGCCTGCAATGCAGGAGACCCGGGTTCGAGTCCTGAGTTGGGAAGATCCACTGGAGAAGGGATAGGCTACCCACTCCAGTATTCTGGCCTGGAGAACGACATGGACTGTATAGTCCATGGGGTCACAACGAGTCTGACACAACTGAATAACCTTCACTTCACCTACTATTTGATCTCATGAAGTCTCCCTACTATCAAAAGTCCCCACTCTATCAAGTCCACAACTCTTTACTACAAAGCAGTCTTAACTTTATGTTCAACCTAAGATCAAAGAGAAAAGTTTGAGAAAAAAAATTTACCTTTACCACCAACAAAGATTACTCAGCAACATGGACAGAGCTGCCTGAGCTTAGGATTGTGTCTTCTGAGTTTGAGACACAAAAGGCAACAGAGAGAAGAGAAGGCTGCCTGTTCCTGGTGGGATTCTTGTGTTTAGTAAAGGTACCACACTTCCCAGATCTTTCAGATACTAAGTATTTTAACCTCATTTTATCCCTCACCAACTACCTGGCACCCCCCAGCACAACATGCAAGCTTTTTATGTCCTGCTCTTGAGGATAGGGCTGGCAAAATTTGCATTTGTGCCCCATATCACAGGCACTAAATAACTAGACCCAAGGGCTTGTGGAGCTACCCCTCAGAAACAAGTAAACCATAAACTCTTCTGACAGAAAACACGTACCACAGATTAACATAAGCAACTATTGAGAAAAGTAGTTTTCTCTCCAGAGCATGTATCAGTGTCTGAACAATTTACACCAAATGTGTAAAAAGAGGGGAAGTCAAGCCAAGGACCCAACATCTGTACTGAAGGTCAGTTGCTCTTGCACTTTCACTCTTACCTATGTATTTATGTTTTGCCTTTGAGGTACGAGACAGTTGAGAAATTCCACTTTCCCCTTTTAGAGGGGGGAAATCTCTTCTTAAGAGTTACTCCGTGGGGACTTCCCTAATGGTCCAGTGACTGAGACTGCCCTACCCAGTGCGGGGGTGGGGGTGGGGCCGTCTGTGCGCGTGCAGGTTCCATCCCTGGTCAGGCAACTGGGCAGCTAAAATACACAAGTAATCTTTTTTTTTCTAAAGGAGCACCTCAATGGCTAATCAGAAAACATACAGGTGTTGGGGGTGAAGTTATCTTTTCGGGGTGGGGGTAGAAGGGGCAAGTTTCTCACAGTAATGGGAAGATACTTCTCAATTTAGACCCATAAAAAACAAATCTGCTATTCATGCAAGACAAGATGCCCCACCATCCCTTCCCTCTATAAAGCTGGGTTCACTGAAATGTTGTTTCTGTAAATACTACCTAACTTCACTGCATGTGCCTTTCACCACTGGTCAATGGTACTGCTGACCTACCGAGCTATATCCTAATTTCCTCAAGCAATCAGGACAACAGAGAGCAACATATTTAAAAAGCATGCTTTTAAACCATGTTCTACCCTGCAGCACAGTCTCACTCAACTTCAGTTCTGCCCCACACCACTTTGGCATCAGAGCCTCGTTTCCACTGTCCGAAGTGGCCAGTGAACTCCAACACGGTAAGCGCAGCAGCCTTTGTAACCCTCCACTACCCGGAACCCTTTACCATCTTTTGATCAGGTTCCTCAATACTGGGTGAAGGCTAATTCTATCAATGTCAAAGAGAGTCAACAATGCTTATGTTTTATGCTGTCTCTTTAGAATTTATCAAACATCTGAAAAAAACTAGAAACAAACTGGCACACTAAAGATTAGCCTCTAACATAACCTGACCTACCCCATCATACCATCTTATAAAGTCTAAACTGGGGATTCTCAACCAAGAGACATTTGACAATGTCTGCATTTATTTTTGACAGCCACTAAGGAAGCCCAAAATGTCTGTCAGTAGTGCTCAGATTAAGAAACACTGGTTCAAGCTGAAGCTCTACATTATTAGATCTTAGTCTCTTACTAGGTCTCATACCAAAGAACTTAAGATCTCAGAATCCAAAAAATTCCCTCATAATCTCCCTGGGCCATTTCTTCCCACGGCGGATCAAGTGGGCAGATCGTGATCTGTCACGGTAGTATTCACAAAAGATCTTAAGACACTCTGTGCAAGTTGCTGATCCAGAACTAAGGCGTGGGCAACTCTGAGAAGTCATACTTCTTGAATTTAAAGTCATGTCATAAACACAGTGGAAAACTTCAGCCCACAACAGTCAGTTACTCTGGACTTTGCAGTATTGGTGAAAATTCAGGTTGTCCCTGTAATATAAGTTATAGGACACTGCATCTAGGCTGGTAGAGTGGTGTCCCTACAGACAACTTCCACACGTGTTTATAGTCCAGTCGCTTAGTCGGGTCCGACTCTTTATGACCCCATGAATGGCAGCACGCCAGGCCTCCCTGTCCATCACCAACTCCCAGAGTTTACTCAAACTCATGTCCATCGAGTCGGTGATGCAATCCAGCCATCTCATCCTCTGTCGTCCCCTTCTCCTCCTGCCCCCAATCCCTCCCAGCATCAGGGTCTTTTCCAATCAGTCAACTCTTCGCATGAGGTGGCCAAAGGATTGCAGTTTCAGCTTCAGCATAGTCCTTCCAATGAACACCCAGGACTGATCTCCTTTAGAATGGACTGGTTGGATCTCCTTGCAGTCCTAGGGACTCTCAAGAGTCTTCAACACCACAGTTCAAAAGCATCAATTCTTCGGCGCTCAGCTTTCTTAACAGTCCAACTCTAACATCCATACATGACCACTGGAAAAACCATAGCCTTGACTAGACGGACCTTTGTTGGCAAAGTAATGTCTCTGCTTTTTAATATGCTATCTAGGTTGGTCATAAGGCAAACCAGAGCAGTAGCAGGTAAAACATTAATGACTGGCTCTGAAAAGGAAAACACCATCCGAAACCCAGGTAACCAACTAGTGAAAAGTTAAGGTGAAAGTAACAAGGCTAGGCTGCGGTGGGGAGTGGGCTTACAAAGCTTCTGTGTACACTGGCACATTAACTTCAGTTCACTAACAAGAGTCAAAAAACACCCCTGGAGACAATCAGGACCCACACTCCATTTGCCACAGGTTGGCGAGACTCACAGGATCACAACAGACACACAGAGTCTGTGGGTGGGAACTTAAGTGTGATGTTTAAAGGACCTTGAGGTGAACAGGAGACCTGGAAAACATGCAAATGACTGAACACCTGAATAAATATCTTAGGGGAACAAGGTTCTGCCTAACCCAATTTTCCCCCCAAACCATTAAAAACTACAGACACCTTAAGATGTTGATCCAGCCAGTATGTGTTTTGGTGGGGTTGGGGGGGCGCCTCAGTACTGCACTAATTCATCTTGGAGATGAACCTAATGGTATGAGAGTTTTAGTTAACTGTTTGTTTCAGGGGCTAGACTTGGAAAAACCTTACTTTTCTAAACTTTTTTTTATGGTCCCTAAAGGACCATAACACAATCTTTCCCATCAGTACAGGATTAGTTAAAAACCAAATTAATCATGCAACTGCTTTCTGGGAAAGGGGACAAATCAACACCGTCAGCTCAAAAGGATACCACTAAATGTAAGTACCAGGCTACTGGATACAGGCCAATTCTCCTGTTTCGCGAGCCAAAAGTTCTGTAGATGGATTAAAAATCCTCGAGATCAACTATGCTCCCTGTCTTATTAGTGGGGCCAACCTCGAAGAACCCCTATCCCTCATGGAAATCCATAAGCAGACAATCCGAAAGTTTGAACTTCTAATGTTTTCAGCAAAAAAGCAAAACTTTTCAGTTAACTAATAAAGCTGTATTACAGCAATATAACTGTCTGCCCAAGATCTGTCCTCCTGTTATTTCACTCTTGTCCCATTTGGAACTCCCTTTTTTGATGAACATTAAAAACCATCTTAATGTTGGTTTCTTTAAAACCTCAAGGGCTCAGTTGGTAAAGAATCTGCCTTCAACGCAGGGGACCTGGGTTCAATCCCTGGGTTGGGAAGAGACCCTGGAGAACGTAAAGGCTATCCACTCCAGTACTCTGGCCTGGAGAATTCCGTGAACTATACAGTCCATGGGGTCAAACAGTCGAACAAGCCTGAACTTTCACTTCAAAAAACCATTTTAATCCACATCACAGGACCAATATGAAAGATGAGGAAGAAAAATGAAGCTATGTGTTAAGAGTAACATTTAAGTTACCTATTTCCTTACTTCTGCAATTAAATGAAAATCGGGGAAATAATTCTATATAGCCCTTTCCTGTAGTCACTAAAACCAGAAGGAAGTAGCCTTCACAATCCTGTCGTGCTGGAGGGTCAGAGGGTGGTAAAGGTACTTAAAACCAAGCAGGGCTATACAATACTAAGAAAGGTCGAGTGAAGTTTTAAACAGCAGTGTAAAACTAATTCTGGATCGAGAAAGGAGATGCAAGGTGGGGCATATCAAAATTTCTATGCGGCCATCTAAACTTCTAGAGAGAAAACTACCTTTGGAATCTTCCAGCAAAAGTCTTCTCAAGTTCCCATTTCCGGCTTTAGGGAGGAAAAAAAAAATTTCTTTCTACTTTGAAAGAAATAAAACCCCCCGCCAACGAAAACACTCTCCTCACACTTTCAGTAACTAACCCAGCAGCCGTACGGAGGTTCGCCACCTACTAGATGAAAAGGTCTCTCTCCAAAGACCTGTGGACCAAAAAACGTGCTTTGGTTTCTAAAGCGATGCCTTCCAGACCAAATCTGAGAGGACTTCGAGTTTCTAGATTACCATTTTTCAATTTTGTTAGAAAAACTTTTCTGTTGACGGTTCTGCACAAACCGCGGTGGCTCACACCAAGCCCTGTATTTTGGAGACAGGACCAATAAAAGCGGAGACCTAATTCTATCTTTAATCGGCTACGGTGACACGCATTTATTGCACTGGTTACCTTTTAGATCTAAAGATTCGGGTGGCAGGGAAGGATAATTTAACATCCACACACGTCTAAAGGGCGAAAAGTTCAGCTATTTGAGAACCTCATAAAATGACACAAGTCCCGCAGCGGCGTACTGAGCGCTTAGTGAAGTTGCAGGGGACACGGGTCCGACTTCGGCCTGGGCGGAACCTCCCCAGAATTTCTGGAGGGGTGGGGGCGGTTCGGAGCTCCGTCGCACCATGCAAAGTGGGTCTCACGTGCGCCGCCGGGCTCCCCGTGGGAGAACTGTGTACCACAAAGGCGCAGCGTGGGCCCCCGGCCCGGGTCCCGCGGGAGCGCCCCAGACTACGCGGAGGGAGGGCAGCGGGATCCCCTGGGGGCCCGGGGAAGGAGCGTGGGGCCCAGAGGGCCGGCGGGGCCTCCCGGCTCGGAGCCCGAGCGCGGCCAGGGCCTCACCTTGCTGCGGTCCTCCTCCTGCTGCTGCAACACCTCGGGAACCGCGGCCATGGCGACGCGGGTCTCGAGCGGGGCCGCCTGGCTGTGCGAGGAGAGAAGAGGCTGGGCCGCCGCCGCCGCCGCCGGGGCGCCTCTCAGGGGAAGGGGCGGCCGCGGCCCCGCCTCCGCCAGCCTCCCTGCCCGACGGCTGCGGGAGGCCTCGAGATTCCGCCACCGTCCCAGCAGCCCCGGGAAAGGCGAGCGGCGCCCCCACGTGCTCCCCTAGGGCGGCCTCCCCCGTCCCCGCTGCCGTCCATCTTGGAGCCGGGCAAAGAAGCGACGCGGGGGCCTACCCTCGCTCCGGGCCACGCGGAAGCCGCCAACCGCAGGGCCGCCCTGGGGACGCGGAAGCCCAAACACTCTGATACCGAGGCGCGTCTCAAGAAAGGGCGCGCGCGCCTGTGCCGGGGGAATTTATTACTCAGCCAGAGCCCAATATGGCGACAAGCTCTGACGTCAACGAGATATCGCGAGAAAAAAACGGCGCGATTCGGAGGCGCCCGCGCTCCCGCCGGAGGGAGGGTTTCCCCACTGAGCGCCGGAGAATGGACGGATCTGGGGGGACCAGGGATGGGGCGGGGCATGAGCGCCGCAATGCTTGCTGGGGCCGCCGTGCCTGGGCGGGGCCTAGCCTGAGGGCAAAGCGCGGGACGGACGAAAGAACCCGCCCGCGGGGTCGTTTGCGCGCTGAAGCTAGCGGAGGGCCCCGGTTTCTGAGGTACCTACCTGCCGGCTGTTCCCTACCATGATTCTCGCGCGAGGGGCCGCCGCCGGCCTGGTCCTGTGGGGCTCCGCCGAAGCGCGTACAGGGCGGCGGGGCGCTACTGACCGCCCCTGGCGGTTCAGACCGGTCGGGAGCGCGAGTGCCCAGTCTTGAGTGGATCCTAGCGGCGCCCGCTGTAGCGGGTGTGAGGGGTTAGATAAGAGCTCTCCCTCCATGCTACTTTTCAGAGTCTGGTTTTCAATGTTATGGTTACCTGGGGAGAAGGGGGAAGGAATAAATGGGAGATTTGGGAGTGACATATTGTTGCTCTTGTTCAGTCGTGCACGCCTCTTTGCGACCCATGGACTGCAGCCCAGCCGGTGGACTGCAGCACGCCAGGCTCCTCTGGCCTCCACCGTCTTCTGGCGTTTGATCAAATCCATGCCCATCAAGTTCGTGACATGAGCTTCCCTGGTGGCTCAGACGGTGATGCTATCTCACCGGCTTATCTTCTGTTGCCCCCTTCTTCCTTTCCCTTCAGTCTTTCCCAGTATCAGGGTCTTATTGGAAAGACCGCTCTTCACATCAGGTGGCCAAACTATTGGAACTTCAGCAGCAGCTCTTCCAGTGACTATTCAAGGTTGATTTCCTTTAGGATTGACTGGGTTTGATCTCTTGGCTGTCCAAAGGACTCTCAAGAGTCTTCTTCAGCACCACAATTTGAAAGGGTTGTGACACATACCCCACTACTTCTGAAGAAGGACATGGCAACCCACTCCAGTATTCTTGCCTAGAGAGTCCATGGATGGGGTCGCAAAGAGTCGGACACCACAGCACAGAGGCAAACAAGGACCTGCTGTAAAGCACAGAAAACTACTCGATACTCTGCAATGGCCCATATGGGATAAGAATCTTAAAGATAGGGGATATATGTGTATGTATAACTGACTCGCTTTGCTCTACACCTGAAACTGACATAACATTGTAAATCAGCTATACTCCAATAAAAATTTTTTTTTAGAAATCTGATGTTTAGGGATTAGTGGTTAAACTTCTAAGTGTGACCACCAGGCTCCTCTAGCGTCCTGTCCTGTGTTTCTTTGTATCACACAGAGCTCCCTTCATAGGCGGCAGTTGGCACCATAGTGGATGTTAGGGACACCTTGTGCTATGCTGTCTACTATTTCACATTTAACAAATGCTGGTCCTTCAGAAGTAGTTTTGTACAAATAGTACCAATTCCAAGCTCAGCTGCAGGACAAGACAAGAGATTGACTGATAAGCTTTTGGGACAAGGAATAGCAACTTTATTTGGAAAGCCAGCAGACCCAGAGGATGGTGAACTAGTGCCCCAAAGAGCCATTTTTCCAGAGTTAGAATTGAGACTTCTTTTATCCTAAAAGAGGAGGGAGTGTTGCTGGTTGTTGCAAACTTCTTGGTGCAGGAATCCTTTGTTCTTGTAGCTGCCCAGGGAGGTCTGGTCACAATGCACCGAAGCCTTTGTTCTTGTAGCTGCCCAGGGAGGTCTGGTCACAATGCTCCTAAAAACCTCAAACAAGACAATTATTTTCTGTTCTGTAACTTTTTATGCTTGGAAAAGTGTTAGTACCTTTAAAGATCAGAATTCTGAGAATGGGCCCTCCTGTATATTCCAAGCTGTAGGCATAACATTCTCCTACAAAAGGTGCAAAGCCCGCATTAAGCCCTGGTAGGGAACTAAGGTTAGAATTAAAGGAATAAAAAAGTCAGGTTTGTTCTCTGTTAAACATGTTGGGGAAAAAAAAACATGTTGAAAAAGCTTATTGAATACAATTTTAAAGAGCAATAGCATACTGTTGCAGCTTTCACTTTGATGGTTCAAAAGTTTAACACATCTAATATCTAATACCACTTTCTCTTTGATAGGAAAGCAAAAATTAAAAAGGCCTTCAACGTTACAAGTATACCAGAGGGAAGTGAAAAAAAGTCTAAAGATGGAGGTATTTCAGACCATCTGCAGGCAGCTTCAAAGTTCAAAGAGGCTTTTTGTAGAAACAGCCCCCCGTGTTGTTTTCTCCACTTCCTCTTATTTGTGTGGCCGGAAGAAAAGAGTGAACCCTTATGAACAAGTGGACCAGGAAAAATACTCTGATTTGGTCAGGTCTGTCTTGTCGTTCAGAGGCCATGCTCGGACTCCACAGTCTCTATTCGAGGAAGATGCTTTACTCTATGGACCGGTGAGTAAGAGTAAGGCCCCAAAGCAAGAAGAAGCAGCAGTTCCACAAAATTGGTTTCCTCTGTTCAATCCAGAGAAAAGCATAAAACCAGACCCAGCAAGGGATCCTCCAGTTCCTCTGAAAATCCCTTTTCAAAGGAATGCGATACCAAGCGTGACCCGAGTCCTGCAGCAGACCATGACGTCAGAACAGACTTTCTACCTGGAGAAGTGGAGGCAGCGCATGATTCTGGAACTGGGAGAGGATGGCTTTGCCGAATATACTTCAAGTAATCTTCTCAATCCTGATTCTTACGGTTATTATGTTTCCCAGAGTAGAAGGCACCACTATAGCTAGTGAGGAGCTGCTTTCAGATGATAGTATTAACAGCGTTTTTTATAACTCACTTTATTATCACGACAACCCTATGAAGCACAGATACCATTATCCCCATTTTATAGATAAAATTAAAGCAGAGAGATCAAATACTCTGACTAAAAGATGTATAAAATTCATTTGTTTTATAAGCTATAGACTTAAGTATTAGAATTTCCTGGTTTTTTTTTTTAATGGAATAGTCGATAATCACATAATGGAGTTCTAGTTGTTGCTAGGCATTCTGTTCAGAATCTAGTAAATGCCCCCTTGCTCTGCTTACTCATAAATTTAAAGACTGGCAATAAGTCAGAACGTGTGATCTGTATTTAGATCTTAGTAAACTGAGGTAGATGTTCAGAGCCGGCAACTCCTGTCCTAACTCACTAACTTGGACAACCAAGGAAAATAGCTTTCATAAAATAGATTCCACCCAAAAGCAAGATGAAAAAAGAGACCGTTAGTACAGGTGAATTCGCTGCTCTCCAGCAGGATCACAATTGTTAAAGCTAAGTTTACACTGAGCATCCTTTTTAGTCCACGCTTCCCAGAGAGCAGGACATGCACCCATAGTGGTCCAGAAGCACTTTAATATAGGAGTAATACTTATTTTGAGGCATCTTAGAACAAAGATATGTGTATGCGTAACACATTAAACCTGTGGTCACATGTGGTTTAAAGGAAAAATATTAAGTATTTAGGTGGCATTTGGATATGGCGAAAATTATCAAGCCCCATATAAATTCCTCAGCTGCCTCAGCCAAGGATCGCATGCCAGGGCTGACTGCCCTCTTAATATAGTTAAGTAGTAACAACCACCAAATTTCTCAGCTTGTTAAACGAGCAACATTTTAAAATAATATTTTAGTGGCATTTTAAGTTTTTTATCTGAAACACTAGAATTTAAAATGGATATTGTTTCCTATGGAACAAGTTTGGTTTTGTTTTGTTTTATTTTCTTTAAACCAGAACTATCACAGCTTGTGGGAATCTAAGAAACCTGCTGGGATGTTGCGTACCTAGGTCTGTAGCTCTTGGCACAAGGGAAGGAAGTACTTTGCTGGCTCCTTCATGAAGGAGAGGAGTTGTTTGGTTTGAGCCAGCCCACTATCCCAGGCGGAGAGAAAACTGGTTGACTCCATGAAATCAACTTTATAGGTCTAGATTACTATGATATGATTTCTCCGTCAATTTAGGATCAACCTTAAACAGGCAGAATTAATTTTTTTTTTTTTTAATAATGGGGCAGTCACATACAGATTCATGTCATGGCCCAAAAAAAAGAAGAAAGAAAAAGAGCAGGAAGGTACATCCCTGGCAGTCCAGTGGCTCCACTGCAACAGCGCTAGTTCCATCCCTGGTCAGGGAACAGATGCCACATGCTGCACAGTGTGACCAAAAAAACCCCCAAAACATAGGGTCAGTTTCCCAAGCACCAATTTACCTTTTGAAGATTGTGGAGGATAAGAAAGTCTGACTTTGATTTATACTTGTGTTGATCCTAGTGGGAAAGCTGGGGTTTATATTTTCCTTTTTTTTCTTTTTTTTGCTACACTGAATTTTTTTTAATTCTAAAATATCCATGCTTGTCAGTTAGAATATAGGAGATTCATGATTTTTTTGTTGTTAATATAAGACTTGAAAACACTGCACTTTTATTCCTTTAATTTATTCAAGGAACACTATAACTTAATTGCTATCTGCAATAACTCTTAAATCTTTTAAAATTTATTTTCACAAGTTGAATCATGTTTAATGTTCTTAGCTTTACAATCCTAAGGGATCCTGTAACCCAGATCCTCATGTTTGTTGCCTTGCACCTTACATGTGAAGAGCTCGCCAGGGAGTAAAGACTGCAGTGGAGAATGGGTTGTCTCTTAGCTTGGCTCTTGATAAAGCCGTTTTTTTCCTTCCTGTTTTTAACGTGTTTGTGTTCTGCTTCATTAAAGCTAATCTGTAGATGAAAACTACACTTCTTTTCCCTGGGTTTTAATTCCATAAGTCTTAAACATTTGTAGGCCTTTTATGTACTGATAAGTCCAATTACGGCAGGTAAATTCGGAGTGGAATAACTTAGGTCCTCAGTTGAATTTCACTTCACTTTCTAGGTCATGTCCCCAGAGCAATTCCATTTTTTGCCAATAATAGAACTAACCTTTCAAAATCTTTGTAAAAACTACTTGGCAAAGGTAATATGGTTTGCCATTGCCTCATTAGCTGAGATGACTTTCCCCATTTTCTGTGGGCTTGTCTCCAAGCACATATATTTGCTCCTCTGTTTCTGTGTGTCGCTCTACCTGATGGCCCCTGAGTTTTCTTCTTGCTCTACTGGGTGACGGGCTGGAATGAGCATGGACTCTGGGGCCAGGCCCATGCCGCTTTTTGCTTTGGGCAATTTAATAGCACTGCCTAGGCCTCATTAAAATGGGGGAGAAGATCCTTATCTTGCCAGGTTGCTGTGTTTCAAAGTTAACAGTTTGAAAGTGCCAAACTTAGCGCTTAGTATAGCAACACCCTCTGTCTTTCCTTCCTTAATCAAGAGTCAAGTGGATATATAGTATATCTCGAACTTGTTGAATATGTTTGTGTTCTCTTTTCTTAACTTAAAAGTGTATGAGAAAAAAAAAAATGAGGACAGAGCCACTATCTCAGGCTGCCCTCATCCTAAAAGCAAGCGCAGGTGCAGAATGTCATGTTTCCTCCCCTACCCCAAGCCCCACAACGTTAATTCCTGCATGCCTTGATTTTCATGCCTTTCCTGTCACTAAGCCTATTGGTAAAGGATGCCTCCACCAGTGTTCATAAGTCAGATTTGGTTGTAAAAAGAACTATAAACAAGTTCTCTAAATGTCTAACAACTATCACAGCTGGTTAACTTACTGGTTACCTACATTAAATGAATTCTAAAATTCACAGTGCTATGTGAATTCACTAGGTATGATCCTGCAGCCCCCAAATCTTCAATTCTAGCTTTGGCCTAATTCTACTAGAAATGCTTCATTTTAATCCATTGTATTATCTAAACTCTTCTAGTCCCTTTTGTTCTCAAAGTGCATTCTTAGGTTTCACAGGAGGCTGAAATATGGAGTCTTAGAGGTTATCACTTAAAGGAAATTCATGTGATTTTTAATTTCACTGTTCAGAGTCTTATAGAGTATTTGTTCTTTAGTACTAGCTTTGTTTGGGGTATTTTTTGTTGTTGTCCCTTTCCTCTGATTTTCTTTTCAGACATGTTTTTACAAGGGAAGCAGTTTCATGGAGCCTTGGAAAGCATACTTTCACCCCAGGGGAACTTAAAAGAGAGAAATGAAAGTCTCCTTGAATCTGGCTACGTCCAAAGTGTGCAGCATGTTTTGAAAGACATCAGTGGAGTGCGGGCCCTGGAAAGTGCAGTTAAACATGAGACCTTACAGTATGTGGGTCTGCTGGACTGTGTGGCTGATTATCAGTAAGTATATTTGGTTTTTCACATCAAATGTGGAGGTGAATTAATTCTGGGTGGGACACTTGGTTCCCATCCAGCACTAGTTTTTCCTCTCAACTCCTGCTTCAAGGTAGAGCCTGTGCAAAGTCACATCAGGTGAGAGCCACGTCATCCTTGTCAATCTGTGTGCCCAAGTCAGGGTGTTTGGCAGAAGAAAGGTGTAACTGTCCAGTATGGCTAGGATGGCCTGTTTTCCAGCATGTTCCCCCGCTCCCCACCCTCAGGCAAGGTACCAGCCATAAGATCCAATTTGATTCCTGCATTGTTTTTCCTGTTTTGCTAAAAATGACACCTTGGTCTATTGGCCCTGAAAATCAACTTTCTTCAAGGCTTCCATGCAGTGTTTGACATGCAGAGGAATGCTGAGCTCACTAAAACTTCCTGTGATCTTTAAGTTGCTGCTGTTACTGTTTTCCCCACTTACTCCAGATTTCAAGGGTAGATATAACCTGCAGATATCCGTATTCCCCAAAAAAGCATGTGAGCAATAAAGAGGGTGGGGGCAAAATCTGTTAGTATAACCCATGAAACTCTAGTTAAAAGATACTGGGCTCTGGAGACACGCTGCCTGAGTTTGGTTTCTGGGTTTTCTTCTTAACTATGGACTACTTACTTAGCTTCTCTGTACCTCCATTTGTTCATCTGTAAAATAAGGCAAATAATAGGACCTACCTCACAGGTTTGTTACAGAGGTTAAATGAGACATTCCTGGTACAGTACTTAAAATGCATACTATCTGCTCAGAAAGTGCTAGCCTTGTTATTTTGACCCTCTTCTCTCTTTTTAACTGCTGTTTAGTGTGAATGAAGTGTATCCGCTTCCATGTTGGGAGCTCTCAGGTTATTTCTAGAGTTTTGCAGTCACAAACCAGCAGTGACCAGGTCTCCTTGTGTCCTGTCCTGACAGTTTCTTTCGGCAGGTGCACAGGGTTATCGGTTTGTTTTGGTGAGCGACCTGTGAGATACGAATAAATCCAGTCGATCTGAAGTAGGCCTGGGCATGAATGGTTCTTAAATTCTCCAGGCACTTGTCACTTGCACCCGGGATATCAAACCATTACTCTGTGGTACAGACCTGAAAGGGAAATTGTGGGGTCACAGGGAATGGGTATTTTAAGACTGTGTCTTGTCATTTCAGTCTGTGTTTCAAAATAAATTAGGTTAAGCACCTTTTCATTTGTTAAAGAGCTATTTGTGGACTGTCTTATTGCAATTTTAATTTGGGTTTATACTATTAAGATTTTTTTTCCATAGTATTAAGTTCTATAAGTTATAGTACATTTCTGGAAACAGTGGTACATGGCAGAACTTGATACTGTAGGATATTTTTATCTTATCAAGGGAGAGAACTGGGAATGGTAGCCCCCTGGGGATGCTGGGGCCTCTCTTCATTTGCAGAGATTGTCAAGCTTTATGGGATGGAAAACAGTTACAAACATGATATACTACCTCTACATCTGCACCATCCAGTAGGGTAGCAGTGGGCCCTATCGGCCACTAAGCACTTGACTGGGACTGGTCCAAACTGACGTGTGCTGTAAATACACAAACTAGATAACAGTGAGTTTGCACAAAAAAGAATGTAAAATATCTCATTAACAACTTTTTAATGTTAATTATATACTGAAATGATCATATTTTGGATATATTGGGTTAAATAAAATGTTAAAATTTCACCAGTTTCTTTTTGGATGTAGCTACTGGAAAATTTTAAATGGTGTGTATAGCTCACATTTTCTTTCTTTTAGACAGCGTTCCTCTAGCCTGGTTTTATAAATACCTTGCATAGGTTCTAACTTCAGGGTTATGTTAACAGGAAGATCTCCCTCTGAACAGCTGGTTTTGAACCTGAAGTCAAGACAGAGCAGTAAGAGAGCTTGAGAGTCACTGGTTCTCAACTCATCCACCCTGCAGTCCTTTTGACATGTGCGGTTGGCACGTGTAAAACCCCACCAGGATGGGGGAGAGGGAGGAATGTATTGGTTATTTTACTTAAAAAAAAAAAAAAAAGTGGCAGGACTTTTTTCTTTTCCCAAGATCCCTAATAGAAAGTAACATATCCCTGCCCTGTGTGTAAACTTTTAGGACAGGAACCAGGTCTTCTCATTTGTTTTTCTACATATTGCTGCTACCTTTTAAGTGTTGATGGACTTGAACTCCAGCTTTGGTTTCTGAGGCGCCCTGATGCTTGGTCCCTTACAATGGGGACTTTGCTGCTGGTCTGTTGTGGTTCATTCTGATAGACGTTTGAAGCAAAATCAACTAACATGCTAGCAGATGTAGTTTCAATTCCCTTGTCAACTGTTAAACCGTGGAGGTCCAAAGAGAAGCCTAGAAAGTTGAGAGGCTTGCTCTGGGGAGACTGTTTCCCAGCCCTGGCACCTGGCCCCTCACTGTAGCCCTGTGGTGAACCCCTTCACACCTCGTCACTGACCTGAATGAGGGGCTCAACACCTCTTCAGTTCCAAGTAAAGTTTTGGAGGGCTGTCTGCTTGGAACTGGGGGGAATGGAAGCCATAGTTATCAGGTGACAAGCAGCAAACTATAGTAAGAAGAGGGTTAGCCTAACAGAGTCTCAGTTTGAGCTGTCACCTTCAAGGGCTTCCTTTGGTTTCTCTCTAGGGGCAAGCTTTGTGTGATTGATTGGAAGACATCAGAGAAGCCAAAGCCTTTCATCCGAAACACGTTTGACAACCCACTGCAAGTCGTGGCGTATGTTGGTGCCGTGAACCACGACGCCAACTACAGCTTTCAGGTCAGGACGCAGAGCCTGGCTTACTTCAGGCTTTGCCCATGCCAGGTCATAGCTCCTTCAAGTTCTATCCTGTGTGTATCCGACCGCTTCCTCTGTTCTGTCCTTCTACACTTCACAGAGCACTTTCCCCACTTCCTGGGCTTTTTGTTGTTAATAATTCTTTAATGATCACAGTGGGTTCTTTATGTTCATCTTTCTGTTCTTGTGTATCATCAGCCCGTCTTAGAAACTGAGGTGGGAACTCTCACTGCTAATTGTTTTGCTCTGGGCTTGCCCTGGAGTGAGAAGGGAGCGAGCCTCAGTCCTGGTGCCGCTGCAAACTCTGGAATCGCCCTGCTCTTTCCTAGGTTCAGTGCGGCTTGATCGTGGTGGCCTACAAAGACGGGTCCCCCGCCCACCCACATTTCATGGACGCCGAGCTCTGCTCCCAGTACTGGGCAAAGTGGCTTCTTCGACTGGAAGAATATACAAAGAAGGAAAAGAGCCAGAATATCCAGAAACTAGATTAGGGGCAGGAAGCCGCATTGGAACAGGAAGCGCTTGTTCACAGTCAGGAAGATGTGTCGCTATTTGCTATGACCTGAGATGAGGTGTCACAGGGTCTGAGAGCTGCATCAACACAGGCACAACCAGTAACTTGTTGGAATTATTGCAACCAAAAAGGTGAAGCCAGAAAAGTTAAATTCAAAGAATCTGACTCGTGCCCATGAAAGACCAGCTCTGCTACCTTTGGCTAGCATTTCCCTGGATGAGGGGCAGGCAGCACTGGACTGCCACAGTGTTGCTGACTCTCGGACCTTCTATGTCCAGGGCAGTACACTCAGTCTTTGCCCTGAGACATTCAGGGCAGTGAGGCTTGGTGTGCCAAGCGCTTCCCTGGGGCACACTGTGGGGAGCGGGCCACGTACCCCCAGGGTGTGTGTGCAGTGAGAATGCCAGTGGAGATTCCTAAATCATGCCTTAGCTTTTGGGGTTCCCTGTATTTCATGTGAGGGAGAAAGCATCCATTTACCATTTTTAAAGAATAAACATGTGATCTCTTAGCCTCCAATAAACATTGCTCTCCGGAAAGACTGTGCACACTCCCTGTATCGCTGCATTGCCCCTTGGCCTTCCGCCAGATAATCCTTGGAAGCGGCTGGGCCCCCCTCTGAGAATTGTACTTCTGGGTATTTAGGTAGCTATCTTCTGGTTTGAGTCAAGGAATCGTGTACATGGAGAAAATTGTTTATGGAATTTTCCAGCTACGGGGAACAATAATGACATCTTTGGGTTATTTTTTTTTTCTGTGTTTGATCAGTGATAAAATTGATTAGTAGTCACTGGGTTTGGGAAACCTAAATAAAACACCCACTACCCCCCTGGGGGATGGCTCCCTGTTTCATGGTGTAGGTTAGCACTTAAGTTACAGTTGCTATCTTTAAAATAGTAGGTGCTACAGTCACTTTTTTCTTTCATTAGCCATTAATTATAAGAAATAAAAGATGAAGTAAACGCTTTTGGTTTTGCTTTTTATTTAAATGTGTGCATTTACAGGGTGATTTCACAAACCTGGAATTGTTTAGATTTTGTTTGTAAATTCAGTATCTTACCCACCTTAATCTTGACCCAGTAGCTTTGGGGTGTGTTACACATATATGCACACAAGGTCACCTCACAGGGAAAGTGAGCTTTGAGTGGGGCGAAGGATTGAGGGAGACCTTGTGATGACTCCACACACCTCGCGTGCTTTTCAAGCAGCCTAGTGAGTAAGTGAGTGAGTTAGTGAAAGTCGCTCAGTCATGTCCAACTCTGTGACCCCATGGACTATAGAGTCCATGGAATTCTACAGGCCAGAATACTGGAATGGGTAGCCTTTCCCTTCAGGGGATCTTCCCAACCCAGGGATCAAACCCAGGTCTCCCACATTGCAGACAGATTCTTTACCAGCTGAGCCACAAGGGAAGCCTTTCAAGCATCCTATATTCCTGTAATTTCCAAAGTCAGGGATCATGTGAAAATATTCGGAGTGTCCCAGCTGGTGTGGCCCCAGCCCCACCAAGCACCACCCTGGAGTTCAGAAGCCCGGACCCAGCAAGTTCTCTCTGGTGCAGATAGTCGCACCCTGGACCTGTCAGTCTGCACCCAGAGCTAGTTCAGTTCAATCGCTCAGCCATGTCTGACTCTTTGAGACAAGTAGCACACCAGGCCTCCCTGTCCATCACCAACTCCCAGAGCCTACTCAAACTCATGTCCATTGGGTCGGTGATGCCATCCAACCATCTCATCCTCTGTCGTCCCCTTGTCCTCCCGCTTTCAATCTTTCCCAGCATCAGGGTCTTTTTCACTGAATCAGCTCTTCACCTCAGGTGGCCAAAGTATTGAAGTTTCAGTTTCAGCATCAGTCCTTCCAATGAGTATTCAGGACTGATTTCCTTTAGGATAGACTAGTATGATCTTGCTGTCTAAGGGACTCTCAAGAGTCTTCTGCAACACCACAGTTCAAAAGCATCAATTCTTTGGCACTCAGCTTTCTTTATGGTCCAACTCTCATATCCATACATGACTACTGGAAAAACCATAGATTTGACTATATGGAACTTTGTTGGTAAGGTAATATCTCTGCTTTTTAATACACTGACTGGGTTGGTCATAGCTTTTCTCCCAAGGAGAAGCGTCTTTTAATGTCATGGCTGCAGCCACTGTCTGCAGTGATTTTGGAGCCCAAGAAAATAAAGTCTGTCACTGTTTCCATTGTTTCCCCATCTATCTGCCATGAAGTGATGGGACCAGATGCCATGATCTTAGTTTTTTGAATGTTGACTTTTAAGCCAGCTTTTTCACTCGCCTCTTTCACTTTCATCAGGAGGCTCTTTAGTTCCTCTGCTTTCTGCCATAAGAGGGGTGTTATCTGCATATCTGAGGTTACTGATATTCCCCCTGCAATCTTGATTCCAGCTTGTGCTTCATCCAGTCCAGCATTTCACATGATGTACTCTGTATACAAGTTAAATAAGCAGGGTGACAACATACAGCCTTGACGTACTCCTTTCTCAATTTGGAACCAGTCCATTGTTCCATGTCCAGTTCTACCTGTTGCTTCTTGACCTGCATACAGATTTCTCAGGAGGCAGGTAAGGTGGTCTGGTAGTCCCATCTCTTGAAGAATTTTCCACAATTTGTTGAGATCAGTACAGTCAAAGGCTTTAGCATAGTCAATGAAGCAGATGTTTTTCTGGAACTCTCTTGCTTTTTCTATGATCCAGCAGATGTTGGCAATTTGCTCCCAAGCTAAGGTGGCACCAGTTGTTCCATGAAGGACCCTCAGTCCACCCAGGAAGCCCTGCTTGGAGCGAGGACAATTACAGCCTCCCTGCAGCCCCCACCCCTCAGCTTTCCCAGTGATGGATGCTCAGCCCTGGGGGTCTGTGGGTCTCAAGCGAAAAGCAGTTGTTTCACTGCCGAGGCTCAGAAGAGCACATCTAAAGGAGCCACAGCTTTTCAAGAGTCACCGTGGCTGTTACCAGTGTTTGGATTCCTCCTGCTCCTGTATGTGACTTGGCGTATTAACCTCCAGTGAAGTGAAGCAGGATTTGCAACAAGGAGAGAGTCTAATTGAGGATAATTCAAACATTTTGAAAAGGAGGTGCAGATGGCTCTACTGAGACTTCCTCACAAAAGTGCAGAACAGCCAAACTGCCCTGAGCTTTGAGAGCATCCGGTAGATGCAAAGCTGTCTACTCAAAAACTATTCCCCTTTTCCCTCTGCAATCCTACAACTTCTTTTTTTTTTTTTTTTCTTTTTTGGCAGTGTGGCTTGTGGAATCTTAGTTCCCTGACCAGGGATTGAACCCGAGCCCCAGCACTGAAAGTGCAGAGTCCTAACCACTGGACCACCAGGAAACTCCCTATGCATTATTATTATTAATGCATTTAGCAGCTAGCAAAAGCTCCATGGTGGCACTGAAAGCCAATTTTCAGTTTTTTCCCCCTCAGACTTGGCTTCTCGCTCAGAGCCATTGGCCCCCATTAATCTGGGACCATTAACCTCTATAAACCTCTTCCAGTTCTAGGAAAGCTTGTCAACAAAATCCAACATACGATTTTTGTAAGCATTCACCCTAGTGAATACAGGAAGCGGGTTTGTCCTAAGTCATTGTGTTTCCAGGTAACCCATTTGCATGGAGAATCCCATAGACAGAGGAGCCTGGCAGACTACAGTCCATGGGGTCACAAAGAGTCGGACACAACTGTGCACATAAACTCATTACTTACTTAATTTGCCTACAGGCTTTAGAAGGAGTTGGAGGGGGTAATTTGTTTTAATCACCAATCTTTCCACCTGAGCAATTAAACATTTGATTATAACCTACCCTACCATCCTCCTACACAAAAACTAAAGCAAGGAAGGTTGGAACTTTTATGTTTAAAGAAACACCTTAGTCGTTTGGAGTTGGTGCCTAAGGAGAAACACTGTCTTAAACCAAACCAATTAATTACTAAGTAAAAGACAAGTGACTCTCCTGGGCTCCCACCACCTCCTTCCTTTCCTTCCAGGTTAACAAGATGTCCTGGCTGGCATCTAACCCGCTGAACTTGAAAGCTATTTACACTAAAGAGGCTTCCTAGGGAGACCGCCTTACCTGAGCAAAGGCTTCCCTGGTGCCTTGACGATCACAGCTGTCAGATTTAAGAAATGCATTTGTGAAGATCAATCATAAAACGCTATTCGAAGTTAGAGTGGGGTTTGAGATTTTTCCTTTTTGCTCAAGAGATTTAGGGAGGAAGATGGGGAGACAGAAAAAATAATAGGCATTACACATAAAAGCCCTTCTCCCTAATCCTGTTTCCCTCTCCCTTAAGATGTGTGTGTGCCTGCTAAGTCACTTTAGTCGTGTCCGACTTTTTGCAACCCTATGGACTGTAGCCCGCCAGGCTCCTCTGTCCAGGGGACTCTCCAGGCAAGAATATTGGAGTGGGTAGCCATTCCCTTCTCCAGGGGATCTTCCTGACCCAGGGATAGATCTTGGGTCTCAGGCATTGCAGGTAGATTCTTTAACCATCTGAGCTACCAGGAGAGCCTCCCTTGAAATAAACACCATCATAAATTTGGTGCATTCTCTTTCTAGCATGTCCTTTTACAGTCTTAAAACTTACACATGTGCTGGTCTCCATGAATAACAGGCAGTTCTGCTTTCTGTGTTGGTTTCTACCTCTGTGTCTCAACACAAGTCTCAAGACCATCCAGGTTGATGCCCCTAAATCCAGCGCAGGACCCCCTGCCTCTCTGCATGTCCCCTCCCGCTTCACAGTCTCACCTGCGGACTGTTAAGACTGTTCTCTCCTGCCGACATCACTGCAGTGAGCACCCCACGTGTGCCTGTTCACAGGACACGCAGGGCACGTGCAGTGCAGCAGAAGCAGGTGTGGGTCTTGGCCCTCCCACTTACCAGTTCCGTGACCTTGGGCAGGTTACCTGATCTCTTTGTGGCTGGCTTCCTCATTTGTAAATTGATGGGAAATGAGAGCATTTCTTTGAGCTGTGCAGATTAAATGTGGCTGCATGCCTGGCACACGGCAGGAACCAGTACCTGTTGGCCATCCTCATCTCCATTGAGATGAGGCCTGCCATGTCCGCCAGGTCCCCATCGTGCCCGGCGTGAGCATCACTGCCCAGTCCCCCCACCACTGTGATGTTCAGCTCCCGCTCCCACCATGCTAAGTCTTGTCAGTCGTGTCCAACTCGTGGCGACCCCATGAACTGTAGCTCTCCAGGCTTCTCTGTCCATGGGATTCTCCAGGCAAGAATACTGGAGTGGGTTGCCATTTCCTACTCCAGGGATCTTCCCGACCCAGGGATCGAACCCTTGGCTCTTATGTCTCCTGCATTGGCAGGCGGGTTCTTTACGACTAGCGCCACCTGGGAAGCCCTTCCTGCTCCCACCAGTGCTGCTGAAATGTCCTGCTTTCCTGCATCTTTACTATTAAGAGCGTGTAACATGCCAACATGATGGGGTGAAAATTTTTACTTTATAGCTTCAAAAGCATTATTGTGTGAATTGTTGTTTCTGTCGCCAAGTTGTGTCGACTGCAACCCCAATAAATGGAGCCCGCCAGGCTCCTCTAAAATCTGTGTTAAAACGGGACTGCCACCTAGTGGTGGGAGAAGATGGCCTGCAGTTAGGGCAAGAAGCCCAAGTACAGGTGGACCCATGCGTACCTCTTTGGGCATTTCAGTCATTCACACACATCTGAACTGAAGCAAACCACATGAGAGCTCTTCTCTTCTCGTCTTCCATCTGAGGCAACTTGTGATTCCTCACTTTTTCTGGTATGACAGTGTGGAGACTTGACTGCCCAGTGCTGGGCAGCCTCTTCCAGCCAATGACTCTGGGTCCCTGGCTCACAAGAGCAGTGGGGTAGATTAGGAACAAAGCTGTTTACAGAACGGAGGCTTCTGAGACTCCAGCCAGGGAGGCTTTCCCTGAGCAAACGTCGTCCCATGGGGGGAGGTTCAGGAGCAGGCAGTCATCAGGGCTGTGCCAAAAAACTGCCTCCCTGGGCTGAGCTGAGCCCCAGTCAATGTCCTTCCAAACCAGGGCCTTGGACAGTCTGCTGTGAAGACTTCTAAGATCACAGCTGAGAAAGATGAGTGCACGAAAATGTTGTTGTTGTTCAGTCACTAAGTCGTGTCCAACTCTTTGCAACCCCATGGCCTGCAGCAAACCAGGCTTCTCTGTCCATCACCGACTCCCTGAGTTTCCTCAAACTCACGTCGGTTGAGTCGATGATGCCATCCAACCATCTCATCCTCTCTTACCCTCTTCTCCTCTTGCCCTCAATTTTTCCCAGCATCAGGATCTTTTCCAATGAGGAAGTTCTTCACATCAGGCAGCCAAAGTATTGGAGCTTCAGCTTCAGCATCAGTCTTTCCAATGAATATTCAGGGTTGATTTCCTTTAGGATTGACTGGTTGGATCTCCTTGCAGTCCAAGGGACTCTCAAGAGTCTTCACTGACACCACAGTTCAAAAGCATCCATTTTTAGGTGCTCAGCCTTCATGTTCCAACTCTCACATCCATACATGACTACTGGAAAAACCATAGCTTTGACTAGACGGACCTTTGTCGTCAAAGTGATGTCTCTGCTTTTTAAAACACTGTCTAGGTTTGACATAGCTATTCTTCCAAGGAGCAAGTGTCTTTTAATTTCGTGGCTGCAGTCACCATCTGCACTGATTTTGGAGCCCAAGAAAATGAAATCTGACACTTTCCAACACGAAAATATTAATCCATACTATCAAAGTTAGAGATACATATTAAAAGATCTCTAAAAAAATGTTCCATGAACAATAGAGTGTTAGAAAGCAATGACTGGGACTTCTCTGGTGGCACAGTGGATAAGAATCCACCTACCAATGCAGGGGACATGAGATCAATCCCCTGTCCCTGAAGATTCCACGTGCCACAGAGCAGCTATGCCTGTGCGCCACAACTATTGAGCCTGTGCTCTGAAACCTGGGAGCTGCAACAACTGAAGGCCATGTGCCCTAGAGCCCATGATCAGCAACACACAAAACCATTGCAACCAGAGAAAGACCGCACAGAGCAACGAGGACCCCGCACAGCCAAAAATAAACAAATAAAATTATTTTTTAAAAAAGCAAAGATTAACATAACACTGTAAAGAAACTGTACTCCAATAAAATTTTTAATTAAATGATTTTTTTAAAAAAAGCAATGATGCTGAGATGTCATATAACATGTCTGTAAGTGAGGACTGTCACTAAATGAATAGGATAGGAAACAATAGAAAAAGAAAACAAAGTCTAAACAACAAGCAAAGGTCAACTGTGATTAGAAACATACATTCAGGCCAGTGCTGTCTATAGCATGGGCTCCCGCGTCTCTGAGCTGATGTTTGCACCGAAGCCTTTGCTGAAACAACTTCCCTTCATCCCTTTGTTTGACCGAGCCTTAGCTCTTTAAGTGCTTGGACCTGAGCCCCAGCCTGCCCTGACCAGCACAGAACAGAGACAGGGAGCCTCAGCATCAGGTGTCAGGCGAGTCACTCCCCTCCCCTGTGTCTCTCTCCTCATCACGTAACTTGGGGACAGTTCTGACCCCAGTGCTATCGGGAAAATTAATTCAAGGAAACGTGTGATGATGCTGGAGATGGAAGGGGTACTGGACAAGCATCCGTTCCACCCTCCTTGGAGCTGGCACCGGTCAGCACGTGACAGTTCCACCCTCCGCTGGCCTCCTCCGGGGCCACTGTTGTCACCCCCGTTTGCATGCTTAGTCGTGTCCTACTGTTTCTCTCACTTCACCCTTCTAGATGTTTGTGTCACCTCCCCATTCACAGGACACATCAACAGCGCCAGACAAATGCGGGGTCTTCAGTACATCCGTGTATGTGCTCATCAAACTGCCCCACGTGTGAATGCTTATTTATCCATCACCACGATCAGCAGTTACACACAAGGTGGGGAATTTTTTAAAAATCCAAGACTTGGTGACCACCACAGAACATGACCCAAGGGCCAGGTGGGCACAAGTTGTGAACCTGGGTGCATCCTGAATGCAAGGTCAAGAAAGTGAAAGAGGCTGATAAAAGTCACACGGAACAATTTTAAGAGAGATGAGTGGAAGGACAAACAACAAAAGGGAACTAGCCTGCCCGAGAAGAGCAGGAAAAGACCTGGGGAGTCAGAGTGGCCCCAGAGACATTCTGGTTAGTTCTGGTCAGCTCTTTGCTGAGAGGCTGTGGCTTCACTCCTGAGCTTAGCAATTTGAAAGGTATTATATATAGATCTAGGCTAGAGGAGACAGGCCTGTAGAGTGGGCTTTGTGAGGCAGGATAGAGGACAGGGTGACAAGAAAAGCACAGGGTGTGAGTTAGAGGTTTATTCACCCTTTCACCCAACAAATGTTTACTGAGTGTCTGTTTTGTGACAACTTGGGCAAGACGCCGAGGACGCAAGACAGACGTGGAGTTTATAGTCTAGAGCTACAGAAATAAACTCCACCTCTTTTCTTGTTGCTGTTTTATTTATTATTATTTTTAAACTTTTTAATTTTTTTTTTAAACTTTTTAATTTTTTTTTTAAACTTTTTAATTTTTAAACTTTGTATTTTGTATTGGCAAATAGCCGATTAATTAATAACATCGTGATAGTTTCAGGTGAACCGCAAGGGACACAGCCATACATACGCATGTATTCAATTCCTCTCCAAACTCCCCCTCCGTCCAGGCTGCCACATAACATTGAACAGAGTTCCCAGTGCTGTACAGTAGGTCATTTTTGGTATCCATTCTAAATATACCAGTGTTAAACTCCACCTCTTGAAAAGAAAGGCCAAAAAGTTACCTTGCAAAGGTGCATGAATCCAGGGAAGGGAAGAAATGGGGCTATTTTTACAATCCACCATGCTAATGGCATGACCCAGACAAGTTACACAAAGCCTTTGAGCCTCAGTTTGTAAATGGGCAAGATAATAACTACTTCATAGGATTTTTATAGAGATTAGAAATAATAAATGTAAAGTCCCTTGCACATAACCAAAACTCAATAGTAGCTGTGTTATTGTTGTGAGTAATGAAGACGTTTCTTCTCTATTGGGCACGAGTGTTTCCTAAACTTCTGTCAATCCTGTACCACCACCAGGACGTTCACCATACCCAAGGACCACTCAGACAATTATTTACACAATGTTTTTCTTTCAACACTCTCGCTCTTCTTATTTGAAGAAATTTATTTCAAAAGCAAACTGTATCTCACCACCACTCTGAAAAAGAGCTATGACCTTCTGTAAACAGAAGGCAATGTAAAATAAAGACAACAGAAACAAAACAGTGCTGTTTATTCTAACTCAGTTCCCTTGCTTTCTGAAGGTCAAATCTGAGGCCCACTTTCTCTTGGTTAAAGAAGCGCCAAAAGCTACAGCCTATAGAGGTTTTCTTCTTAGTATAATTGGAGAGACAAGAGGCCTTTTTCATAGTGCGCTCAGGTTATTTGGAGCAGCACATAGAATGGTCTCGAGTCGTTAGGAAAACACCGAGTCCAGACCAGAGACCAGAGGGAGAGAATGGCCTGTCTGGCCCCCTCCCACCCTCGTGACGGCCATGAGCCTCTGAGGGGCTCTAAGATGGGGGACACACGTGGGACAAGGTCTCAGGTGTGCCTCCTGGACCTGTCACTTCCTAGCCACGTAACCATGGGCCCATCCATTGGTATGTAGGAAACCTTGGTTTCCTCAGTGGCAGAATGCAGCTGGTAACTTCTCACGTGCCTCATGGAGTGGCCATAAGACCCAATTGTGAACCAACCTGTATGTCACTTTGCTTTTTTTTTTTCCATTTATTTTTATTAGTTGGAGGCTAATTACCTTACAATATACTTTGCTTCTTAATCTGTAAACTACTGTATAAACATAGCAAGTCGTGTGGATAGTCCCTGAGGTCAGGCATGAAGAAGTGGGGGCAAAGGGGTGAAGTTAGAGGAAGGGAGAGCCTGCCTGCTAGCCGCTGGTATAGATAGATGACCAAGTGTGGGCACACTGGTGATGGAATCAGTGCCCTTACAGGAAGAAGCCAGAGAGCTGGCTTGCTCTCCTCCCACCTCTCAGGGACACAATGAGAATTTCGTGGCCATCTTCAACTGGAAAAGGACCTTCACTAGAACATGCTGACCCCTGATCTTGGACTTGTGGCCTCCAGAACTGGAAGAAATACATTTCTGTTGTTTCTAAGCCACTCCATTTATGGTACTTTGTTATAGCAGCCTGAGCTAAGGCTTCTTAGTAAGAAGCTGAGAACTTCAGCCTGCAGGTTTCATGGTGTTGCAGGTGGACCAAAGCTCCATGGGGCTAAATGCCCCTGGGGCCACCCTCCACCAACAGATCACACGCGGTGTATGAAGAGCCAGCTTCCCACCCCTCAGGGTTCCCTGAACCCCCAGCACCTGAGTAACCTGCTCCTGGTTAACTCTGGGCTGTCTTCTCTTTCCCTTTAACTTCCCTGGGACCACATCACAGCCCTGTCTGCTGCCTGGACAGTCGTGAGCTGGTCAACTGGATGAACGGACAAGACGCTTGGCAGCAAAGGACAGAGGTGCAGCTTGCCCACCACCCCACACAGTCTGCTGCTCCCAGCGCGTCCAGACCACACGGGGCACGTGCGCAGCCTACAGCTCCTGCACAGGAAAAGCGCTTCTCAGCTGTCCCCACCAGCCTGCTATTTGTCATCCCATCCATCTGCTGTCCCCACGAAACACTCCCCCACGTCAGCTAAAATGGTGCACTGGGCTTGGAACCAGTTGAGAAAACGTCAGGCGGATGGAACCGAGGAGAAACCCGAAATAGCAACCCTGTGGACTGTCGTGGCGGCCGCAGGGCTTGAGCCTCGGCACAGAAGGCCGGACTCCGGGGCCCAGGAGGCCTCTCCAGGGGGATTGTTCCATGGTGTGGGGTGCAGGAGAAGGCCCTGGGAGGTGTGAACAGTTGGGCCATCTCCCTCCACTCATCTACCTGGTGCCTGGTGCCTCCGCCCTTCTTCCAACTTCCTTTCCCTCCTGCTTCTTGTCCCCTCTCTGGGAACAGAGGCAATCCCCCAGACATAAAACTGGATATGTTTAAAGCTGCTATTAAATATGTTTATCTATTAGTTTTCCAATCAATCTTCCATGTGGCAGGAGTACAATAAGAATGTGTGGATTCTTGGAACGTCCTTGGTGGTCCAGTGGTTAGGACTCCATTCTTCCACTGCAGTGGGCTGTAGGCAGACCAAACTAAGATCTCTGTGTTCTTGCGAGCTGGAGATTGGATTTTTTTTCCTCAGAGGAAAGGGGTCATTCTCACCAAGGCTGTTTTGATCTCAGAAGAGTGGGTCCTTACACATTCATCCATTCAACTAGTATGTACTGAGAGCCTACCATGAGCCGGGCAGTGTCCTCATCCCCAGGGATAACACAGTGAGCAGAACAAACAAAATGCCCACCTCATGGAGATTGCAGGGCAGTGAAAGAGACAGATAGTAAACAAATGCATGTATAAATGTCAGGAAGTTTTAAGTGATGTGAAGAAAAACAACCCAGAGGAAAGGAAACAGAGATAGAGGCTACATACTGACTGGTAATCAGGCAGTGTTCCAGTGTTCCAGCTCCACGGGGCCACATGAAAAACCTCCTCAAATTTGAGTGATGGCAACAACAATCACTTTATTATCATTCAAGATTCTGTGGACTGACGGGGTTCAGCTGGGTGGCTCTTCTGCTCCCTGTAGAGTTTTCCTGGGGCTGCTGTTGTATGTGGCTTCGCTGGGTGGGAACATTCGGGGTGATTCATTCACACACCTGTACCTCGGCTGGATGGTGAGAAGCCCAGGCCCTGCTGGGATGTCAAAAAGGCTGAGCCCCCTCTGCCCGCAGTCTCAGGGCTCTTCCCTCTTCATTTGGCCTGTCCATATGGCCTTTCCTGCAGCCTTTCCAGCAGGGTGGTCAGACTTCTTATTTGGCAGCTCAAGGCTCCCCAAATTCAAAAGCAGAAGGTGCCAGGACTTCCCTGATGGTTCAGGGGTTAGGAATCGCCTGCCAATGCAGGGGGACACAGGTTCAATCTCTGGTCTGAGAAGTTCCAACATGCCACGGAGCAACTAAGCTTGTGTGCCACAATTACTGAAGCCAGCTCCCTAGAGTCCATGCTCCACCACAAGAGAAGCCACTGCAATGAAAAGCCTTCACACTGCCACTAGTGAGGACACCCCACTCACCACAACTAGAGAAAGCCCTCACAGCAATGAAGACCCAGCACAGCCAAAAAATAACAAAATAAATTTTAAAAATAAATAAAATTTTATTTTTAAAAAAAAGGCAGAAGCTGCCAGGCCACATTAAGGCTTAGGTCCAGAGCTGGCACAGCATCACCTCTGACACATCATGTCGGTTAAAGTAAGTCACAGGCCCAACTCAGATTCCACGTAGGAGGCGGGCTGATGGGACAGAGCACTGAGGGGCATGGTTCACTGGGCGCTGGTCACCCAGAGGCCTTGATGATGGTGTGACATTTGGGCAGAGACCAGGATAAAGTGAAGAGGTGAGCATGCAGCTATCCAGGGCATGCAAAGGCCCTGAGGCAGGGATGTGCTTGGGTTGTGAGAGGAAAGCAGAGTCCACTGTGGCTGGAGCTAAGCTCTGGGCCATGTCTGCAGGCCAGGGTAGGGGGTAGGGGAGTTGTGACCTGCCAGGACCCACAACAGTCCTCTGGTCTCAGTGCTGCTGGATCCTGGGCTTTTGGGTCCAAACTCCCTATCACTCTCACTGAGGCCCCAGGACCACCCTGTTTCATCTGCAGCCTCCCCTCTACAGCTCTGCATGTACCGCCTCTGCTGGATGACATCTCCACAGCTCTGAGCACCACCTATACACTCCCAAGTTTTACTCATTTATCTTACCTCTGTCCTGTGTGCATGTGCACTCAGTCATGTCCGACTCTTTGTGACCCAATGGACTGTAGCCCACCAGGCTCCTCTGTCCATTGGGATTGTCCAAGCGAGAATACTGGAGTGGGTTGCCATGCTCTCCTCCAGGGGATCTTTCTGACCTTCTGTAAATTAAAATGTACTGTGAACAGATGGGCAGGGATTTGGGTCGGCTATGTGTGCAGGCCCATGAATAATACTTGTTGTGTGAGCAAATTAATCGGTCACTCCCTGCAGCGCCCCTACCCTCGTCCTGATCTAACAATGTTTGGCAACAGAATAGCTCTTATATTAATAGTTCACTCCGTTTATCTCAGTCACCTTCCAGTAAGCAATTATACAGGGAGAAAGAAGAAGTAAAGGAGATAGCCTTGGAAACAGCCTCAATGAAGACTGCAGGTCACAGGACAGCCTCCACTTCACCTGTGACCCCAGTGTGCCCCACAAGCCAGTCCTCAGACCAACCATCACAGCCTAGAGAGTCCTGGGTTAAAGGCAGAGGGGCGGTGAGAGGACATGAAGAAAGTGAGGCCAGCGCAGGTGTGGCCTCCTGAGCTGCAGGGCATGGAGACAAGCAGCCTGTGGGCCATGGTGTCTCGGGAAGCCTTGCCCACAAATGGTGTGGACCGGGTCACTCATAACAGATCAGATTGTGTTCACCATCTTCTGTTTAAGATGAGGAAGTACACACATCTGGGAAAGATTTTCATTTGAAGGGACAAACAGGTGCTCACCTGCTTGTGACAGAAAATACCTGTGAAGCTGTGCCCACCCCACCGCGTCCCTCCTTTCCGATAGCAGCTCCTTCGTATTCCCTGTCGCTGGGCCCTCCTTCACTCCCTACCACCATGCTGGCCTGCCCACATGCCCATGAACCTATAGCACTTTTCTTCCCTGGAACACTGGCATCTAGCCTTATGTCTTCACGCTCTCTCTGCTCTAGCAGGGCTCAGGCTCCCGTATCCAATTCCAATCTCAAGCCAGAGCTCTCACCTTCCCAGATTCCTGGACATCTCATCAACTTGAAAAGATCCAAACCGGAACTCCTGACTCCAGACCTCCCCGGACCCAACTCCTCATGCGTGGTCATCCCCAGATCAGTAAACGGCATTTTGACTCTTGCACAAAAGCTCTGGAATCATCTTTGACTCCAGGGTGATGATCGTGTCATTCATATTTAAAATGGAACTGCCCCAGACAAAGAAAGATGTATGGTCTGACAATAACCCACATCCAATTCATCAACAAACCCAGTTAGCTCAACTCTGAAAAACATAACCCGGCATCTGGACATTCTCGCCACCTCCTCCACCATCAGCCTGGTCCAAACATTCCTCGTGTCTTGCCTTTATTTCTGCAGTGGCCTCCGAGCTGGTCTCCCCACCTCCACCCAAGCCTCCTGCCTCCAAATCTGTTCCCACAGAAGCCACAACCAGCCCGCTCCAACCTCAGTGAGATCACTTTTCTCTTCGGCTTAGAACTCTCAATGGTCTCCCAATTCATTCAAAAGAAAAGCTGCTGTCTTTGCAACGGCCTGCAGCGGCCTTCTGCTGCCCCAACTCACTGACCTGTCTATACTCGCCCAGCTCTCCTCAGCCCCTGCTCTCAGACACACTGAACTGAGCACATGCTTGTCCCAGCCTCGGCCTTGGCTCTCCTCTCTGCCCTCACTTTCTCTAGGCCACATGTCCGCACCCACCTCCCCAACACAAAACACCAAAACTCCCACCTTTTCTGTCTTCCCTCATGCCTCACTCTTCCCTTGTCCCACCGTCCTTGCTGTAGATGGCAGATTTCGTTGCCCAAAAAGGGCCACAGAGACATGAATGGTTCTCATTAGCTCATCTAGAACCATCCTCCCACCAAAAGGAAAGACTCATTTCCCTCCTCTCAATGTGGGCCGGCCTTAGGGACTTGCCTCTGACAGAAAATGTGGCAGAAGTGACCCAGCAGGACTCTGGAGGCAGCCTCCTCACAGGAGACAGCAGCCTGACGCTCAACATTTCCTAGGAACCCACCACGTCAGAGGAAACCCGCAGAGATGATGAGACCCCCGCGGGAAGGGGAATCCAGGCCCCAGGCGACAGCCAGCATCAGGTACCAGATGCTCAAGAGAACCAGCCTTCAGATGAGCCTGAGGCCCAGACTCCCCACAGCGGAGGGCGGCAGTCCCCGCCACCCCATGCTGTGCCGTCTCCGTTCCTGCCCCCAACCCAGCCAAGTTTGGTACAATGTTTAAGTAGTAATTGGAACACCAAGTCTGATCTTCTCTATACTATGTAACATAGGAGACTTCCCTGGTGGTCCAGTGATTAGGACTTGGTACTTTCACTGCCATAGGCCTGGGTCCAACCCCTGGTCCAGGAACTAAGATCCCACAAGCCACATAGCGCAGCCCCCCAAAAAGTATATGTTTATTGCTTATTTCTCATCTGTCTTCCCCCAAGAGAGACAGTACTCCTGGAGGGCAAGGACTTGGGCCCATTCCTTCCAGCCTCGGTATTTAGTACCACACACACAGTGGGCACTCAGTCAATATTCGTTGAACACACGAATCTCTGCTAATTAAAGAAAACTGCTCCTCACTATAATTCGCAATACCTTCTGCCGAGGCATAAGACCTTTTCCTGAAGACAGCGTTCTCTGGTGTGTTTTGGACCAGCTCCCTGTTAAAAAATATCTCTTGTCAGCCATCTGGAAAATGATAAAGTTGGATCCATACCTCCCACTATACGCCAGGAAATAGTCCAAACGGATCAAAGATTTATACGCGATAAAATGAAACCATTAAAGTCCTAGAAAAAAGCATGACAGAATTCCGATACAACCTTAGAGTAGGAAGGCTTTTCTAACTACGACTCACACTCCAACAGCCATAAAAGAAAAAGATGGATCAATTCAAACTACAGAAACATCACAAAACCTGCTTGGCCAAGAAAAGCCAGCATGAGCAAAATTGAAGGATGAAAGATGATCTGGGAGAAAACCAGCAAAAAACAAACAAATTTCTACTGGTTGGACAGAAAAAAAGGCCAACATCTCAACAGAAAAATGGGCATTCAGTTCATGGGGAAAGGAACTACAAACAGGCCTGAATCAAATGAAAAGCATGCAACCTCTTTCTCTCACACAGAATAAGAAAAATGGGAAACAAAATATGTGAGAATTGCACCATAAAGAAGGCTGAGCACTGAAGAATTGATATTTTCAAATTGTGGTGCTGGAGAAGACTCTTGAGAGTCCCTTAGATAGCAAGATCAAACCAGTCAATCCTAAAGGAAATCAGCCCTGAATATTTACTGGAAGGACTGATGCTGAAGCTCTGATACTTCGTCCACCTGATGGGAAGAACCAACTCATTGGAAAAGATCCTGATAGTGGGAAACATTGAAGTCAAAAGGAAAAGGGGGCAGCAAAGTATGAGATGGTTAGATAGCAGCACTGACTCAGTGGACTTGAACTTGGGCAAACCCCAGGAGACAGTGAGGGTCAGGGAGGCCTGGTGTGCTGCAGCCCATGCGGCTGCAAATAGTTGGACAAGATTTAGTGACTGAACAATAACAACAAAACAAAATTACACTGAGAAACTATTTGTCCCCTATCAGCTTGGTCCAAATCACAAACCATGGCAAAACAAGGTCAGTAAGGTGTGGGGAGAGGACAATCTTACACTTTGTTTGTGAGACTGCTAATCAAATTGGTATATCTCTGTGTTGGGGAATTGGGCCATATTGATCAATGTTATGGAGGGTCTATCCTTAGCCCTAACAATTGCATTTCTGGGAATTTACCGTACAGATATGTCTGCACATATGTGAAATGACAAATGTACAAAGTTACTCACTATAGCATTCATCATAGTAGCAAAATATTGGAAACAACATAAATGCCCATCAGTAGAAGTTAATGGTATATCCAAAAGATACAATAGCAGGTAGCTATAAAGGAGAATGAGGTTTCTTTTTTGTACTATTATGGTAAGAGCTATGAGATGTATTATTAAAAGAAAAGTATAGGGGTGGGGAGAGGGATAAATTAGGAGTTCGGGATTAGCAGATACAAACTATTATATATAAAACAGAAACAAGGTCCTACTATATAGCACGGGTTACTATATTCAATCTTTTAATAAACTGTAATGGAAAAGAATACGAAAAAGAATGTGTATAGTATAAGTAAATCACTTTGTTGTACACCAGAAACTAATACAACACTGTAATTTAACTATACTTCAATAAAAAATAAAGAAAAAAAGAAAAATGCAGGGTTCCAAAGAGTATGCATGATGCTATATGTTAATTTTAAAAAACAACAGTAGAGAACAAGGACACATATGTTCGTATTTGCTTCTATAGGAGTAAAGAAACTCCAGAACTTTCCCAAGAAGCTAACAGTGGTTGATTATGATGGATGGTAGAGAGGCTGGGCAGATGAGAGACATGAGTGAGGAAAGGACTTGTCTTTGCATACGTTTAAAACTATTTTTTATTTCTCTCCCAAACACAAGATAATTTGCAATAAATGATTCACTCCTTTAGCTCCAAAAGAGGTCCCTTATCAAAACGTAAATATCGGTTTCACAGCTAAGAATCCATTCCTATGATCTCTCCCTCCCTCACCTTGGAAACCGCCATGTGAACCACCCCTGGATTCCAAGAGTGTTGGCTGCTTAACAGCCCGATGGTCCTGCCTCCCCGCCACCTCCCAGGGATAAGCCACAGCCAACAGCCTCTCTCGGCCTCGAGGAGAGACACCGCGTGTGGCTCCTGAGATCACACCGTGGCTAGACTCCAGCTGCACCCACATCCTCGCCTGGTTTCTCTCCGTTGTACCTGGCATCCCTCACCTCCTTCCCGGTTTCTCTTGAGAGCCTACCCCAGCAAACCACATGCCCTCGATTCCCGGTCTCAGGCTCTGCTTCAAGGAACCCAACCTAGGACATCAAGCACATACAGCACACGGGTGATAACAGATCCCTCTTTCCAAAACAAACCGCCAGGAGGCACTTCTGACAAGAATTCGTTTCCATTCTCAGTGCCGACCGAAGATCAACCAACAGCAAAGACCTTCCTGACCTAGCCTGACTTCGTACAGGTTAATGGATGGATTCCAATGAGGGCAGAAGATACTGACAACAGTTCATCCATGTTCATCCTCACCACTATGGACTTAAGTTTCCAGGGCTGCCAACCTGAGAACCAGTGCCCTAAATCCTGACCCTGGATGCTGTAGCAGGATTTCCTGACAACTGGCAGAGAGCAGGATAAGCAAACGGGTGGGAGGAGGGGACAGAGGCTCGGGGTGGTTGTCGGCTGGTTTTGCCTGCCGCGGCAGAATCTGCAAGCTGCTCCCATCATCTGTCCCCTCTGCCCTGGCCTACGAGAGCCCATGGCTGAGAACCTGTGTTCCCTCCCCAGTCCCCCTCACTAACATGGTAAAGTCATCACCCAGAAAGGTGACTAAAAGGGCTATGTACCATTTCTGGCCAACTGGTTCAGAGGGTGGGTGGGACCTGTCCACCCCTGAACCAGACCCAGTGCCTCCCCATCCATGTCCCCTCAGCATTTGCTGTACTTGGTCTATTAACATTGCTCACAGCCAAGCCCTCGGGCTCTGCCTAAGGGGTTTTCTTGGCACTTGAGGCATGCCTGGTCAGTGCACAGGGCAAGATGGAAAGGCCCAGAAATGAACGCTCCCACGCCAGCATCCTCAACCAAACCCCAGGCGTGTGGAGCCAGTAGACAATGGCTTGCTGTGCCCCTCCTGGGGACAACTGCCTCCCAGAGACCCCCCACTGGGACACCAGTAACTTTCCTGGTTGTACCTGTGTGTGCATGCTCAGTTGCTAAGTCATGTTCCCCTCTTTGCGACCCCATGGACTGTAGCCCATCAGGCTCCTCTGTCCAGGGGATTTCCCAGGCAAGAGTATTGGAGTGAGTTGCCATTTCCTTCTCTAGGGAATCTTCAACTCAGGGATCGAACCCGCATCCCCTGCATTGGCAGGCAGATTCTTTGCCACTGTGGCACCTGGGAAAGCCCAACTTCCCTAGTTACGGTCCCTGTATTGTCTTCCTTCTCCTGTCCCACTCCCCAACACCCTACATCTGTTCTTTCCTGGGATCACCTCCTAAGCCAGTAACTTGACCTTGAATTCTCACCTCAGAAGCAGCTTCTGGAGGAAACCAAACCACGACAATTCTTTTACTGGCTGAAACCCAGAGGCTCAGCTCCAACCAAGCACATATTGACAAGGTCCTAGAGCGACAGACACGGGAAGTCCGGGTCCCTGAGTAATGGCATGGAGGTGAGCTACCTGCCAACCCAGAGCCACCAGGGGAGGAGGAAACATCCTGCTTTAAGCCACATCATGTGCTGGGAATCTTTGTTCCCACAGCTGTGCCCTGTCTTAGCTGGTACACCTGCCCAATATCCATGTCCTCTCTGGTCAAAGAACCCTGCTTTCCTGCTGGAGACCCACTCAGACCTCTCCTAGGCCAGAGGTGTAGTCAGCTGCCCTCTCAGCCCTGCTTCAGAGGAGGCAGGAGCCCCGGCTTAGGCCTGGGCACAGAGCACATGATTGGCTGGGGTCAAGGGGAGGCAGTGATGAGAGAGAAACTGGGCCAGTCAGAGACAAGAAGCATCAGCCCAGGATAAAGCCCCGTCCGGAACAGTGGATGGTCATCCAGCCCCATTTGAACCTGCCTGAGAAAGAAGCCACCTGGAGGAAAACTGGTTAAAAGAAAAGATACAGGATCAAATGATTTAAGCACCTAGGCCCAGCCACCCTGAAGCTGGAAAAACCCCAGACATTACAGCTAATACATTCTTTTTGTCCATTAAAGTCATTTTAAATTGATTTTCTGTCACTTGCAACCAGAAGAGTTCTGTTTAATAAAAATCTGACCCTAAAGAGAACACCATGTCAGCTAGTTCACAATTCTCTGTACAAAACCGGCCACAGGGCAGCTGGTCCAGACAGAGTCACTTAGGTATTCCCTTACAGGAATGTCAGATAACTGAGGAAAAAGAACCAGCTGCCTCCCAGCTTCTCTCTCCTGTGTCAAGTGCTGAGACCCAACGCCACTCGCCCATTGGAGCCAGGGTTGAGCCCTCAGCACTGACTCTGTCCCAGGAGACTGCACCCAGCAACCACCCACCCCACCCCACGTGTCGCCATGGGTCCCAAGGGCAACCCTGCCACGGCTGATGCTTGAATGTACTGTTCAGACCACAGGGCACCACTGCCCCGGCCCACATAGCCAGAACTTCAGACACAGTGGACAGGACCCAGGTGGCCGCACAGGGCTGTCTTGCCCTTCGCCACTGCCCCAGGGCAGGTGACACAGGTGGTGAGGATCCCCCAAAGCCTGCCTTTGTCTCACACCAGCCTCAGGTGCAGCCAACGTTGAACCTGAGGCCTTGTCTTTCCTTTCTGAAGGGAGGGTGGGGAGAGGGGTAAAGGAGTCCTAACCAGATTTAGGATCCCTGGACCCTTCCTCCAGCGGCCAGTTCCAGCCGCAGCTCCAGGCACAGAGATGCTGACCCTACAGGAGCGACCAGAGAACGTCATGCTTGGCTTGGTGCCTCGTGCATCATAGGTGTGAAAAGAGAATTTATTTCCTCCTTCCTTCCTTCTGAAGAAAAGTGCTGCTGACTCCACAGAGAAGTGTTGAGTTATAGGATGTACCACTTAAACCAGACTGCAGCCTGAGGCCTGACCACAGTGTTGGGGGCGGGGGGAGGGAGTTGGGGAGAGAAGGTGGAAGCAACAGGGGAGGGAAGAGGGGGAGGACAATGCAGGCAGGGAGGCAAGAAGAAAACGGCCACGTCGTCGCAACGTTCCCAGACTAGCGCCGAAGCCAAGGTTTTCTTAACTTTCGAGAGGAGGATTGAACCTGTGCACTCGGCCAGCGCCCAGGGGCCAAGGGGCAGCGAAGTCCAGCGAGGTGCTGTGGATCAGACCTCCTGACTGGTTCTGGCAGCTCCTGGGACTGGGGTAAAACTTTCCTGGCCACTGTGGCTCTGGGGAGATCCAGATCCTTCCTCCCACCCTTCCAGGCATGGGGGAACCCTGGAAACCACACCACACCCCCTCCCCCCAACCCCGGTTTCCCTTTTGCTCCATCTCAGTCCCGGCCGACTTTATCGCTAATGTCCCAGGTGAGGAGGTGCAGGTGGCCAAAGGTCACTCTGCTTAGCACTCACAGGCCCTGAAGGAGATACTGATGCCACCGTCGTCCCCACACCACCACCACTCAAGGGCACTGAGTATGCTCCGGGGCTACTCATGCTCCAGCCTCGGCCCCAGTGCCAGACTCAAGGAGGGTGGAAGACGGCCTTCAGCCAGCAGGCCTGTCCCAGGAGGCTAGAGCATCTCCACAGGACGCTTGGCCACCAAGAGTGTCTGTGAGCCCATCCAAGCCGAGCCCTGAGCCTCTGCCCAGCTCACCAGCCACGTATTTACCTTTACCCAGTGCTCAAGATTCGCTTCTTCAAACCTACCCACTAGTACAAAACACTCATGCCCAAACAACCTGAAGTCAAAGCTCCCGCGATAAGCCCTGGACAGGGAGCACCAGGTCAGCACTCTCCTGTTGCATTCTGAGCCGGATAATTCCACAAGGATGTTCCCTTTATTAGAATAACTCCAGCCAATGCTTTCAGAATAACAGAATTCGTTTTCCTTGCTGGAGTAGCATTTCAAGTGGAAGTACTTTTATTTCAAGGCACCATATCAATCTCTCCAAGGTTGTTTCTCTCAGAACACCCCTGCCTCCATGTGTGAAAATCCTAAAAACAAAACAAAAAACGAAAACTAGACCCAGACGGTGATCACAGCCCTCCACAAGCTTCCATTAGTGTGATAGCGTTCCTGAGGGCCCAGGTGACAGGGGCCTGATGCCACTGTTATCAACGACAGTGTTGGCACGGAGCCCCCAATGAGGCCCCCAGGACAGAGATGAACGGACCACGTGGACTCTGGAATAGCACGTGGGGCAGGGGACCTGCAACACCAGGAATCCGTGGACACGTGGCAGAGTTGGCATACACGCCCCTCTCCTACTTCTCTTCCTCCTCACTCAGGTTGGCGTTTCCCTGGAGCGAGGACGTCAGCTTGTTTTGCAAGAGAGCTGCCAGTTTCTTGGATGTCTTTTTGAGGAACGCGCTGCCCGGGTGGGCACCATTCACGTGCAGGTACAGGTCCTCCTGGGTGGGGCCCGTGTAGCCGCAGTCCTCACAGACGTACAGCTTATCCCGGCGCTGCTTGTAGGCATACTGCTGCTGCACCCCGTGGATCTTCTTCAGGTGGGACTCCAAGGAGCAGCGCTGGGTGAAGGCTTTGTGGCAGACATCACACTTGTAGGGGCGAATGCCTGCAGGGGCGAGGGGCAGACACAGAACCAGCGGGTCAAGGCCAAGCCAGAGCTTCCCACCTATGAGGCCATTAAAAGTCATCCCATACAACTCAATGGCCAAAAAAACCCCCAAATGATCCAATTCAAAAAACATGCAAAGGAACTGAATAGGCATTTTTCCAAAGAAGACATATGAAGGGCTGAGAGACACAAGGGAAGATGCCCAGCATCAACAGTCATCAGAAAAGTGCAATTTGCCACCACACAGGTAGGAGAGCCAACTCATTGGAAAAGACCCTGATGCTGGGAAAGATTGAAGGCAAAAGGAGAAGAGGATAGCAGAGGATGAGAGGGTTAGACAGCATCCCCAACTCAAAGGATATGAGTTTGAGCGAACTCTAGGAGATAGTGGAGGACAGAGGAGGCTGGCATGCTGCAGTCCGTGGGGTCCCAAAGAGTCAGACATGACTTAGCAATTGAACAAGGTAGGAGAAATCACCTCACACCTGTCAGAATGTCTATTATCAACAAGACAAGAGGTAAATGCTGGAGAAGGTGTGGAAAAAAGGGTACCCTCATGCACTTTTGGTGGGAATGTAAATTGGTGCAGCCACTGTGGAGAACAGGGTGGAGGTTCCTTGAAAACTTAAAGACAGACCTTCCATATGATCCAGGAATCCCACTATCCGTATTTATCCAAAGAAAATGAAAACAGGATCTCAGAAAGCTATCTCCACATCCCTGTTCACTGTAGCTTTATTCACAACAGCCAAGACATGGAAACAACCTAAGTACCCCTCAACAAATGAATGGATAAAGGAGATGTGGTACATATCTACAATGGAGTATCATTCAGCCAGGACAAAGGAGGAAATACTGCCATTTGCAACAATGTGAATGGACCTTGAGGACATTATGTTCAGTGAGATGAGCCATACAGAGGAAGACAGATAGTGTGTGGTATCCCTTAGATGCAATAAAGTCCAACTCCCCCAAGAAACAAGAGAAACATACTCATCAGGGGCTCCTGGGTTGGGGAAATAGGGAGAAAAAAAGAATCACCATAACCAAGGATGAAGAATATGAGGAAAATGGTTAAGGCAGTAGACAAAATTGTCCACAGAGCAAACATAATAAAAACAGACGCAAACAGCAAAACTCTACCACCTGGCTTTAAGAAGAGGTACTCTAATCTTCTTACTTGCCTGCCTTAATGTTTGGGTTTCAGAGTGGGCAGAGTAAACCGTGATTTTATTTTAGTTTGGGTTTTCCTGGAAAAGGAGGTATTTGGAAGGTGCCTCTAGGAAGGGAGACCCCAGGAACAGTGTGAGGTGAATCCCCACCTTCAGGGGAGGGAGATGACAAGGTTAGGGGGGGTGTCATCCAGTCAGTGGGCAACCAGGGTCCAACTGGTCAGGCAAGGTAGGGGACAGAGGAGAACACACACCTCTGAGTCACCCTGCCCCTCGGGAGCTAGGGTCTTTGTCCCTCTGCTTAGGCAGCACCCTGGAGAGCACCCTTGGGGGGAGGGGCGTTCTCTCCACAGAAGGTCCCACCTGCCTGGAGGTGGGGTTGGGGGCCTCCAGCAAGAACACCCGCAGTGGTCAGCTTCGATGTGGACAGATGTGCTCAGAAGTGGCAAGGGACAGGGGCAGAGGCAGAGCACTGATGACATTAGCTACAGTCAGGAAAGCATCTCCAACCTAGATCTCGTGCTGACTTTAAATCTGGTCTACTATCAGTGGGGCCTGCCTCCTGACTGGAGAGGTCACAGGTACCACACAGAGCAAGAAGCTCAGCAATCAAATGACAGTCACCCCCACGCCCCCATGGGTACCCCACTGGGTGAGATGGGGCTTCTGGAAGTCCAGAGAGGTTCATGGAGCAGAGAGGAGGCTGCAAGTAGTTAGACCATCTCAGGGCCTGGTGGCCAGAAAGACCACTTCCCACAGGAATCCCCAAAGCTTTAGGCTCAAAATTTAAGAGTACGGAAAAAAAAAAAAAAAAAAGAGTATGCAAAACCATCAATCAAGGTAAGTTATTTTCAAGGACTTCCTGGGTGGTACAGTGGTTAGGACTCACACTTCCACCACAGGGGACATGGGTTTGATCTCAGGTAGGGGAACTAGGATCCTGCATGCCCCTGTGGTGCAGCCAAAAAAAGAAAAAATTGTTTAAGTTGCTGAAAAAATAGTGAAAATTAAAATTCACACTCTAAAATGCTTTTTTGATTTATACAACAATGAAATTTATTATGATTTTACTATCCTAGCTTTAATGGAAGCAAACTATTAAAAGATATCTTCAAAATCTACTTTTTTTTTTTTGCCTAACAATACTCCTAGGGTACCAGTCAGAATGGCAATCATTAAAAAGTCAACAAATAAATGCTACAGAGGGTGTGGAGAAAAGGGAACCCTCCTACACTGATGGTGGGAATGTAAATTGGTACAGTCACTATGGAGAACAGTATGGAGGTTCCTCAAAAAACTAAAATAGAGTTACCATATGACCCAGCAATCCCAGCCCCGGGGCATATATCCAGAGAAAACTATAACTCAGAAAAATTCATGCACCCCAGTGTTCACAACAGCACTATTTACAACAGTCAAGATACGGAAGCAACCTAAATGTCCATCAACAGATGAATGGCTAAAGATGTGGTACGTATATACAATGGAATACTACTCAGCTGTTAAAAAGAATGAAATAATGAATGTCATTTGCAGCAACATGGATGCAACTAGAGATGTTCATAGTAAGTGAAGTAAGTCAGACAAAGACAAATATCATATGATATCACTTATATGTGGAATCTAAAATATGACACAAGTGAACCTATCTATGAAACAGAAGCACAGACAGAACAGACTGGTGGCCGCCAAGGGGGAGGGGGTTGGGGGAGGGATTGAGTGGGAGTTTGGGATTAGCAGATGTAAACTATTATATATAGAACGGATAAACAACAAGGTCCTACTGTACAGTACAGTGAACTATATTCAATATGTCGTGATAAACCATAATGGAAAAGAATATTTTAAAAAAAGGAACATATAGTGAAAGTCACTCAGTTGTATCTGACTCTTTACAAGTCAGATACAACTGACTCCACTAGGCTCCTCTGTCCATGGGATTCTCTAGGCAAGAATACTGGAGTAGGTTGCCATTTCTTTCTCCAGGGGATCTTCCCAACCCAGGGATCGAACCCAGGACTCCTGCAATGCAGGCAGATTCTTTACCATCTGAGCCACCAGGGAAGCCCCAAAAAAGAACATATATGTATAACTAAATCACTTTGCTATACAACAGAAATTAATACAATGTTATAAAACAACTATACTTCAATAAAAAATAAAAATAAGTAAATAGTCCTGGAGATTTTACCATGGTAGTGTTTACAGCCTGATTTCATCCCTTTTTAGCAGCACCATGGTGTTTTGTTGTTCAGCTGCACCCAAATCCCATCTTTTAAAGACGATATAGAGATTGAGGAAGCACTGCTGCAGCCCACACCCTCGCATCACATCATGCTGCCTTGTACAACCTGGTACTAAGGTGTAGTCCACCCCACATCACATCACCTAGGAGCCTGTTGGAAGTGCAGAGCCTCGAGCCCCAACCCTAGACCTCCTGATTCAAGCAAAAGCAGTGGTTCTCAAATTTGAGTCCGAAACAGAATCACCTAGATAGAGGGCTTGTCAAAACACAGATTCCAGGCCCCCCACCCTCACTGGCAATCCCGGTTCTGGGGTGGGGCCAAGAACCTGTATTTTCTAGCAGGTTCCCAGGTGACGCTGAGGCTACTTATGCTGAGGTCTGAAGCGATGCCAGATGAAGCCATAGGACGGTACTTGGGGTGTCTGAGGCAGACATGCACCCCAGTCTTTTCCTCAAGGTTACAAGTCCCCAGTGCCTTACTGGTGCTTCCTGGAGAGCTAGATCTGTTTATGAAGTTACACAGATGATAAAGGAAGTCAAAAGGAAAACAAAACAAAAAAAATACTCCCCACCCTCATTCAACCAACCTGAACAAATTGAACAAACTGAATGGCTTCCACTATTCTTCCACATCCAGAAGCCTCCATCATTGCCTCTAACACTCAGTGTGAGAATAATCCCATCAGTTCAGTGTTGTGGTAGGGTGTTCCTCCAGCCCACCCAAGCAGAAGGCAGGCCTGTATTATATTCTGCAGGTTCCAGAAAAACTGCCAAAAGAAACTTCATTATAATGCTCAGCACTTGGCACATAATAGGTGCTCAGTAAATCATTTTTGAATGCATGAACGAACCCTCCTGGCCCAGGAAAAGAAAGGAAGATCCCCTGGAGGAGGAAATGGCAACCCACTCCTGTATTCTTGCCTGGAGAATCCCATGGACAGCGGAGCCTGGCGGGCTACAGTATGGGGTCACAAAGAGTCAGACACAACTGAGCAACAAACACTGTCACTGTCAAGTCACTTTTCAATGAATGAATGAATGAACCCTACTGGCACAGGAAAAGAGAGGTCAGTCACATCTTGGGGGCTAGTTTTCTACAAACGTAGGGGCTATGATGAGACCTGCCCGAAAGGAATACACCAAGTAGGTCGCATGTTTGGGCCACAAGGGGCTTTGTGTTACCCAGGCTTCTGGGCCCACAAGGCAGCTGGCTGTTACCACCTCTGGCCAATCAAGAATCACCCTGATTTCCAACCCGAAGCTCATCAAGACAAATTCACCCAGAGACCAGCTGCTCCTTTCAGGAGGGATCGGAAACAGCCCGCTACTATTTTAAAACATCCAAACTCAGCTGGTGGGGAAACCAGCACACTTCCAATAGCTTTAACCTGGAGCAATGACTCCTAGATTCTGGAAGTGGGTGCTTTTCCCACCCTACTCCTGGAGGTCCCACCCCATGGTGGCCTGAGAAGAGGGGTGGACGGGCTGCACTGCTTGTCCCGAGCCCTGCCCCTCGGACAAGCCCACATGCAGAGTCACATCTCCTTCCTCTCTTCATCCAGCTGCTAAGCTGAACTGTACAGGCACCGCACCCAACGCAGCCTGGATGGCAAGGGCGAGAGGGTATTGGAAGCCTGCATCGTGTGGATGACAGAGGCGGGGAGGGGGAAACAGGAGGCCCCCACACCTCGTTACTGCAGTTAATTCTGACTTCTGCAAACCTTCTCCCCCCACCCCATCACCACATTCACTCCTCACTCACTGGGGCAAGCAAACCTTGTCACACAGCAGCTGCCTCTTGGTGACTCTGGGCTTGGGAACAAGTTCCTACCTCCTGGAGTCCTCCTTTCCCCCACAGACTCGGAGGTCGGCGAAAAGGTGGCCAGAGAGGAGCCCAGGTGAGGGAGACCGATGCTAAGGTCTCCCTGTCTTGGACATGAATGCTCTTGAACAGTGGCCAATCGTGTCTGTGCTGGGAGTGGGGTTCCAGAACTGAGAGACACCATCCCCAACACCTAGACAGTAACAGAGTCCAAGGCCACTGGAAACCTAGGCATTACCCATCAACCACTCATCAACCGAGTCCATGCCTGTCTCCTCACCTGTAAAATGGGGACAATAATTAATACCCCCTTGTAAGGCTGCTCTGAGGAGTAACTGAGATCTCATGAGCCAAGGATCCAGCACACAGTAAATACTCAATGGGATGCAGCCTCAAGTGCCTACAATGCAGGTCAAAAGAATGCAAAGACACACTTTAGAATTTCTTATTTAGTTGCTAAGTCATGTCTGACTTTTTGAGGACCCCATGGACTGTAACCTGCCAGGCTCCTCTGTCCATGGGATTTTCCAGGCAAGAATACTGGGGTGGGTTGCCATTTCCTACTCACAAAAGAGTCAGACACAACTTAGTGATAAAACAACAACAATTTTGCAGAGGACTTCTTTAATGCGTTACATTTCTTAAACGTAGACATATATTTTTAATGTACACCTAAGCAATATTTAAGGAGTCAAAGCAATGATTCAATCACAGTATCATTTGTCAATGACAAAAACAAAAGCATGTTAGTGATTGAAAAAAAAAAAAAACCAGCAATTGTTAAAAAGCATTATGGAATAGACACGTGATGAAATTTTTTTAAAAAGCATTTTATAATTATAAAAAAATCAAAATTTTTAAAAAATGATAAAATTTTAAAATGTGGTCCCTAGGGACTTCACTGGTAGTCCAGTGGTTAGGACTCCATGCTTCTACAGAAGGGGGCCTGGGTTTGATCACTAACTGGGGAACAAAGATCCTGTATGCCACATGGCATGGTAAAAAAAAAACAACAAAAAACAAAAACATATATATAAAATAATAAAATGTGGTCCCTAGGCAGCTGGTGGAGAGAGGCAGGAACAGACTTCCTTCCCCAGCCACTTTCAGTGCTGTGCTGTGGGCCTGTATCACCTAGTCTAGAAAATACTGTGTGTGGGTTATCACAAAGGGTTCCTTCTTTTCAAACGTTCTATTTCTACTGCCAAATCAAGCTTCATCTCACATATCCCCAAAGAAAAGTCTTTGTTACTGGCAATATCTGTTTTGTTCTGCTTACTGTGTCTGTCTCCTTTACTAAACTTTATTCAAAAGTGGGCTTCCTTGAAAAGCTCTCTGCAGGCCACCTTGTGGGAGTGGACATTTAGGGCAACATCCACAAGAGGAAATGTGACCACGCCCATAAACATCAGAAGTGGTCTACCCTTCAGCTAGCTTCAGGGAAATTATCTACAGGAAGACTCACACAAGTAGGCAAAGGATATATAAGAAGATCTGTGATTGCATTCTCTAAAATTAGAAGAGAGGGAGAGAAACAAAAGAAATAGGGAAGGGAGGAAAGGAAAAAAAACACCCTGAAAATGAAAGACAGTGTTACATTTGGAGCAAGAAAAAAAATGACAGTGCCTCCATATCTGAAATTACATCATCATCTCACAATAAGAAGCGCTGACACCCATTCAACAGAGTGAGACACCTCCATCTGTGCAGGTAGGAAACAGTCTCCCAGGTAGATAGTACATGAAAAAGCAGTGTGTACTAAAAATTTCTGGGGGAAAAAATTAAATGGTGGTTTGCTTTCAAGAGGGGCTTCCCTGGCGGCTCAAGATGGTCTGCCTGCAACGTGGGAGATCTGGGTTCGACCCCTGGGGTTAGGAAGATCCCCTGGAGGAGGAAATGGCAACCCACTACAGTATTCTTGCCTGGAAAATCCCATGGGCAGAGGAGTGCGGCAGACTATGGTCCACGGGGTCAGACATGACTGAGCGACTTCCCTTTGCTTTCAAGAGTGGAAATAGGGCTTGGTGTGAAGAGGAGGCTTCTTTTTTCTTTTTTTCTTTCTTTCCCTTTTATATTATTTTTTGTAGCTAAAAAGTAAGTCAAACTCAAAGAGGGGAGGGCTTGTTGAGTGAAGGAGTCTGTGTTCTGCTCCTCAGCTCCCTGGGGTGGGAGGGGTGGAGGTAACTCTATTCTTCCCCCACATACCCCACTGAAGCCTCTCCCAATCCAATCTCTCCACTCCTTTCCTTTCACCTCCAAACAAACGACACCATCATTTCCTCCTCTTCAATCAAGACGGGATTTGTTGGCCTCCTCTCTTGCTCAATGTGGCCAAGATGGAAGATAAGGCCAGAGGGCCCCTTGGGGGCTGGGGTGAGGGTGGGGGCAGGGCAGACACAACTGCTCTGGTCAACAGCCCCCCACATTCCCTCAAGTGACCTCCAACCTGAATTCCTCAGTGTCCCCCCATGGAACTCAGAAGCTTCCACAGGAATGACAAGCACCTCGAACTGACTCTTTTATTCTAGCCAGAGTTGTAAAGGTATAACCAACATGGGTTACAGGCTCTGGAGCCTCCCACAAACTGGGCGGGTGACCCCAGACATATGTGCCCTCTTCAGCTGGTTACAGCAGCTATGCTTTCCCCTTCATAGCTTCTATGTCGACTGGAGTCTTTCACACAGTAAGTAGTCACTTCTACAAATGAGGAAAATAAAATGCTTTCAATTAAGGCTGTACTTGTCTGATGAGCCTGGTACATCTGGTCACAGTGACGAACAACACCCAGACCACACACCTGAAACCTCTGCAGACGTGACTCGGCGTTTCATCTCGCCCCCAGGTGCCGGTGGTGCTCAGGGTCCCAGGCATCGAGGGCAGAGACGGTGAGTACCAAGTCTGGCCCATGCTGGTTGCGCCATTCTACTCTAAATGACAGATCTCCCCCCACCAAAAAACCAAACCATCTCCTTCCGTGGATGGCCAGCTGGTTCAACCTAAAACAGCTAAACAAAGCCAAAAGAATATTCTCTAAAAACAGACCCATGACATTTTTCACGGGCTGTGAACTGAATATACATTCCTTTCTTGAAAGCTCTCCCCAACTCTCCCCTTCTGTCCTCTGTGTCATTTTGACCTGACACTGGCCTCAGTGACCCTGTCAACTCTTCTCAAACAGGGCAAACCCCTCTATTCTGTGTGCAGTGAGTGCTCTTGGTTCCCCGACCGGATCCCCTTGAGTGGGCCCCCACTTGCCTGGGGCAGGACAGGCCTGTAGAGCCAGTCCCACCCAAGACCCCGGTGGGATCAGGCTAGGGCCACATCCCTGCTATCCTGTGCAGTTCCCCCCTGCCTTGTAGGCTTCTCCCAAGAGCCTACCCTTCAATACATCGGTTTATAAGAATCACCATCTCAGGGACTTCTCTTGTGGTCCAGTGGCTAAGACTATGCGCTCCCAATGCTGGGGTCCTGGGTTCAATCCTTGGTAAGGGACCTAAAGATCCTGCATGCCACAACTAAGCCCGGGCACAGCCAAATAACTAAAAATAAAAATAATTATTTTTAAAAAAAAAGAAAAAGAATCACCATCTCAGAAACTGCTTGTAGGGAACCCAACCTAAAAGAATCTGGATTGAAAATAGCCACTCGTTTGCCAATATATTTTCACAAGATGGTAACGGAGCTTCTTTCTACTCCAGTTTCTTTCAACCTGGAGTCAGATGTCACATGGCTACTCCCCCCAACCCTCCACCTCACTCGCACACCCGCAATCTACTCTTTCCTTGGTGAAGTCATATCCAAAAGAGAAGTCTAATCTTTTCTTTCATCTACTTGGATATTAAGGTCAGACATTTCCAGGCTCCGGTTTCCCTGGGTCTTTTCCAAGATGTTTCCTCCTGTTCTGAATCTTTCCTTAGACGCCCTGCTCTCTCTGGGGCTGCAGAGAGCAGGAGGAGATGAGGGGGAGGGGATTCACCCCGCTCTTTGGGCCCCACCCAGCTCTGTCCAACTCTCAACGCTTTCACTCCAATTCTCACAACAAGGCTCCAGAGTTCTTAGGCAAGTTTTTACACTAATCATGGACTGGCCCGACCAGACTGGGAGCAACCACAACCTTCACTGAACTAGCTACTGTACTTGGGAAAACTGTCCACATCTTTGCTTCTGGTCCAAACACAACATTTACCTGTCACTGTCCAGAGTAAAAATCCAGCATCTGCGTCTCAACCAAAGGCAAAGCCAAGTTCACAGAATTCTGGTGAGCTCTTTGGAGCTAGTGAGGTGGTTCATATGAACTACAAGGTCAGAGGACTCCCAAGTCTTTGCTCTTTTTACCAATTATCCCTTTGGCACAGAGCTCAGAGCTCACAGGGCGGGCCTCTCGAGCCAGAAGGCCAGGTCTGTCCCTCCAGCTCCCGCTCAGCAGCATGACCACAGCTGGTGGCCTTTTGCTGATCTGCCAGCAGCTAATCTGTCAACAAGCCCTTGACTCCTCTCTCTGGTTCCTCATTACCTGGAGGCAAGTCTCCATCAGAAAATAAACCAGAGCAGGGAAAACAGGTTCAAGACATTTCCTTAATACTTTTTGTTAACCACCATAAAGAATCTACCTGCAATGCAGGAGACGTGTGTTCAATCCCTGGGTCGGGAAGATCTGGAGGCAGAAATAGCAACCCACTCCAGTATTCTTAACTGGAAAATCCCATGGACAGAGGAGCCTGGCAGGCTATAGTCTATGGGGTTGCAAAGAGTTGGACACAGCTGAACATCAGAAGACCAGAGGACTAGAACTGGCTCTGGGCCCCTTAAGAAGCTTAAGGAGGAGTCACTTTAAGAGTTAAAATTATGATTAAAAAAAATTAAAATCATTATCTATAGATTCAGTGATCTAAGAACTGTCCAATAGAGACTCAAATGCAAATCAGTTGGACTTTCCTGGAGGTCCTATGGTTAGACTCTGCTCTTCCACTGTAGGGGGTGAGGGTTCAATCCCTGGTCAGGGAACTAAGATCCCACATGCTGCAATGGCATGGCCAAAAAAAAAAAAAAATTCAAGTCACTTTGTAATTTTAGAGTTCACGATATTTTTGGTGAGAGGGCCGTACCGCCTAGCTTGCAGGATCCCTGGGATTTTCGGCCTCTCCTTTAGCAGTCACTAGAGGTCTATAAAAATCTTGCTCCTCCTTCAGGGCTCAACCAAGAGGACACCTCCTCCGAGAAGCCTCCCTGATGCCACTTTTTCTTCTGTCTGGCACACCCTCTGGCTTTCTTGGGGAGTCTAGGGTTTGGGTTCTTTCTCTCTATGTGGGCTGAGGTCTCTGGAAGCACAGAGGTGAGTCTTCAGGCCTCAGGAAAACTCTGCCAACTATTTCAACATTCACCACCTCTAATAGCTCATATTTACTAAATGCTTGGGGATTGGGAGCAGGAGGAGAAGGGGACAACAGAGGATGAGATGGCTGGATGGCATCACCGACTCGATGGACATGAGTTTGGGTAAACTCCGGGAGTTGGTGATGGACAGGGAAGCCTGGCGTGCAGTGATTCATGGGGTCGCAAAAAGTCAGACACAACTGAGCAACTGAACTGAACTGAACTGATCTAAGTGCTTACAGAGTGCAAAGCACTTTATACACCATTATTGCCCTGAAATCTCACAGCCATCACTTAGGTGATAGGTATTAAAACCCCACGCCTACTTTAGAGATGGACAAACTAAAGCAAAACAAAAGTAATTTGGACAAGCCTGCACAGACAGCTAGCTCAGATCTGGATTTCTTAACCACTATGTGACCGATTCAATTTGCAAACTCTTCCCTGAGAGTGGTCAGTCCCTCATATTTCCACTAACGGAGAATTAACTCAGTCACAGATGAGGCAGCTCCATGTTTACTCTACCTGACCGTACCAGCAGCCCACAATGCTCCCTGAGCCCCCCCCTTCACTTTGTCTTAAAGGCCAGGATCCAGGATCAGGGAGTGGCCAGAGGACCCATCAGGCAAGGAGCTGCAGAAGAAATAGGCCATGCCCTCAATGACATCCTCAGAAAAAGATGCAAAGCTGAGGAATTCTCCAGGACAACCAACGACAAATGACTGGGCAACCGATCCCCAGTTTCTCAACCCTTTGGGTTAGTTGCCTGTTAGACCAGCTTTGTAGCCACTTGTTGGGTTCACTGATAGCTGGGGCTGCCCTACCAACCACAGAACCCCTCCACCTTTCATAGGACCATCTACCACCCACAGGACATCTACCACCTACATCACCCTATTTAGGACCCTCCGTAATTACCCTACCACCAGCCACTCCCTAAGCATTCTTCCTGCTTCAACCCAAGGTGTCAGCCTGGCCACACAGAGGTCAAACTTTTACAGGTTCTCTCATGTTCAGGACTGAAATGAAAGCATTAAAGCCAGACCCCAGAGAGCATCCTCTACTGATTCCACTTTCATCACATTCAAAGCCAGACAACAGTCAGTGACGCTGCTAACATCAGTCAGGCTAACAGTGCCTCTCGGAGGTAAGGTGACAGTGACCAGAGGGGGTGCGGGGCAGGGCAGTGACTTATAGGGTCTGTCAATACTCCCGCTGGTTAGATGGGTGTGTTCACTCTGTAGAAACTCCTACATTCTCAAACTGTGCGCTTATGACATGTGTGCTTTTCTGGATGCATTGTTACATTTAAATGAAAATTTAAATGAAAATTTCACTTCAGCAAAGTTTTTTTTAAAGGGATCTCTCTGGCACAGGTGTGGCCCTCAAGGAGAAGCCTGCAGACCAGACATCTCCTACACAAAACTAGGGAGGCTACCAGCAATCAGAGATGCCGGCAGAACAGCGAGCCGGCACCCCCCAGGGCTGTCTGTGGAAGGAGCTGGTGAGGACTCAGACCCGCTGCACAAGAAGGGGGCACTGAGGAAGGCTGAGGGGGCAGGCACTTGCCCGCCCGCCTGACCTCCCGCGCCCCGACCCTTCCTCCCCACCCCCGCAGAAGGCTTGGAGAGCGCTAAGTCCGCTGAGTGTTTTCTTTTCTTTCTGAGCTCCCAGGAGGAACCAACGTGATGCTATTTTGAGACAGGCTCACTTCCCGAGAGAAGCACAAAATATCTGCAAGAGGGACCACCGGAACCGCGTTCCAGCATCAGCCCGGCCCGATGGCTGCACCTGACGCCCAGATGCTCCGAGCGGGCATCCCAGGGCACTCCCAACCAGTGACCTGCCTCCAATCGCATCTCACTGGGGGCGAGACCAGGAGAGAGGGGGGTGGTCGCGGGCCCCAGGGAGCACTGCTGGCAGGCGGCCTGGCTCCAAATGGCCCTCCCTCCGCCCCCCTCACCCCCGCCCCGCGATCCTCCCAGAAACACGGCTCTGCTCAGGGCTCCCTCCTTCTTGGCGCGGGAGCTCGCGCCGCGCCCCCTCACCTGTGTGCGTGCGCACGTGCCGCTTGAGGTCGAAGGTGTCGTTGAAGCCCTTGCCGCAGAAGCTGCACAGGTGCCTCTTCACCTGGCTGTGGCATTTGAGATGCCGGTTGAGCATGCGCTGCAGACGGAAGGCCTTGCCGCACAGGTCGCAGGTATGCAGGGCCGCATCGCCGCAGGTGCCTGTGGTGAACTGGGGCAGAGAGGGGCGTGAGGTCCAGCGCGGGGCTGGGGGGGCGGGGGGTAGGGGAGGGGTTGGCCCTGGCTTGGCCTGCCCCGCCCCCTACTAAAAATTCCCAACAGGTGTAGGCTTTGGGCAGCGGTGGAACAGGGCAGCTCCCCCTACATCCATGCTCTTGATTTCCAGCGGCGCCCCGCCCCCAGCAAGTGGGGGTGGGACCACCACCCTAGTAAGATACACTCTCTGGAAGGAGGAGGATGGTGCCCTTCCTGGCCTTAGTCCTTCCTGCTTGCTAGAGCTCTTAGCTGCCACCTCATACCCTGAGGGGGAAGCCAGTGCTGAAGATGGAAGGGAGAAAGAAGAGAGGAGTGTAGGTCTGATAACACCCCAGAGCCCCCAGAGACAGCCACAGTCAATTTCTTCCTTCCGGGCCTGCACCGAGGTTGAATCCATCAAAAGAGACTGTCTCCTCGCCCCCTGGATCTGGCAGAGCCTGTGTCACTTCCAGATCTTAAGAGACCTAGCAGCGGCTTTTCTCCCTCCTCCCTCTTGGAAGCCAGAGGCCACCAAGAAGCCGGAGCACCCCATGCTGTGAGGAAGCCCAAGCAACTCAGCGGAGGAGCAGTGAGGTGCCAGGTGTGGATAAGGGGCCACTGGACCTTCCGGCCCACCCAGGACTACCACCAGCTGAGTCAACAAACCGGCCCAGAGGAGAACTGCCTAGCCCAGCCATGCCCCAGCTCCTGACCCAGAATCATGAACAAATGACAGTTGGCTTCCGAAGGGACTTGGTCAGGATCCCACGGCTTCATTACCAGAAAAACCATAATCAAATCCCAGGTTCTGAACAGTCCGCTCCACTCTCTCAACTGCATTTGCTGCCTCAAAGGAAGAAAACAGAATCTCTAACTATGTGATGAAAAACACCAGATCTGTTATGTTCATCAAAGGTTTCCTAGATCCTTTAGAAGATGGAGCCAACTGTTCTGCCAAAATTCTATTCATAAAAGAACCTAAAAAACTTGTTTCAGACAAGTGTCATTCCCAAGAAGAGTTGGTCCCTTCCTGGCTTAACACCTTCCAAGTCTCAAACATCCTCCTTTCATCCCCCCGAGGTACCAGCTTCACCAAGCCCAGCTCACCTGTTCCCTCCCAGATAAGCTTCTCCAGGCTCTGCAGTGCCTGCCCAAACTGGTCCCGGTACCCCTAATACCAGAGCCCCTCAATCCCCAGTGTGCACACGAATCTTCTGGGGGTCTTGTTAAAATGCAACTTCTGATTCAGGACGTCTGCTGGGGTCTGAATGCTGCATTTCTAGCCAGCTCCCAGGAGACGCCACGGTGCAGTCCATGGACCACACTTGAGACATGAAGGACTGGCCTTCAGATGGTTTAGCACTTTATTCCAACTCATTCCAGAGGCTTCCATCACACAGAAGCATTTCCTCAGGGTTAACCTGTCTTCCTCAACTAAACACCTGGTGGAAGTCAGAAAGTGTCTGTGCAGGTTCCAACCCCCAGGCCCCAAGCCTAGATGGCAGCCCTGCACCGTGCAGGTCAGAAAGAATTGCTGGACAACAACTCAAAGGTAGCAGAAGGTGAAGACCCCAGAGCAGGGCTTTTCAGTCAGCCCCCTCTAGCGGTTCATTCTCAGTTGCTCCATCTTAGTCTCAGCCAACATTAATGTGTGCCTAATCCCAGACAGAGCCTGTGCTCCGAGCTGGAGGGTGCCCCGTCATCAGGATGGCTTGTCCCCAAGAAGCGGCTGGTCTAGGCACAGGCCTAGGCACAAGCCACTGCCATCTGGGAAGTCCAGGGTGCAAGAGGCTGCTCGGAGGGGCACCTAACCTTGGACGGGGGTGCCCTTGTGCAAGAAAACATGCTTCTCGGGAAGTTAGTGTCTCAGCCAAAGAGGAGGAAGAAGATGGGGGAAGGGCAAAGAAGATTCAGGAGAGGGCTGGGAAATAGGAGCTGCGTGGGGTCCGTTTTGGCCAGCCTGAGCCCTGGAGAGCAGCTGATGAAGAGAGCCGAGGAACCAGAGAAGTGGAGAAGGGCAGGGCTCTACCTGGGATCCCCGATGAACTGGACTGTCAGAGGACAGAGGGAGGTGGGGCACACTGGAAGATATAAGAGGACCACGGGGCTTGAGTCTAAAGACCTTCCTGCCTCATACCCCACCTCTGCCCTGTGTCCGCTGAAGTGGTGGGACGTGACAGAGCCCGAGGGCAACTCCACTGTGCCCAAGGCTCTCCCGTCACCAGGACAGGTCATGGTCTCCCCCTCGTCCACAGTGCCCAAGTCCCCATTCTGGTCACTGCCTCCATTGAAGGGATGTGAAAAAGACAAAATATAGCCCAAATCTTGGCAAAGGGTACTTGGAGCTTCTCAAAGCCAATTCTACACAGGAAGAAGGTCATTTGAGAGGTCGCACAGCTAATAAAATAGAACACAGGCAAATGACCCTCGTCATTCTGATTAGAAACGTGAAGAAAGGGAGAGCTGTTTTCTGAAAGCCCTGCCATCAACGTGCCTGGGGAACGTGCCGACCACAGTTCCAAACTGGACTCTTATTTACTTTAATCCTCTCAGTAAATTCCTATTTTTAAAATGCTCTGCATGCAACATAGATACCTCCTATGACAGTCCAGGGTGGAAATCTGATATCAGTGACACTTTTTAGTTTGAAAAGAAGAAAATGCTGAGGGCAGAGGGGAGGGGGTCAGTAACCACTGAAGGCGGTGCAGGGCCAGCAGGCCATCTGAGCAAGATATAGACAGCTTTCTAACCTTGGGGAGCAAAGAGGAGTGAGGGGACTGCAGAAGGAGGGCACCCCATTCTCAGGGAACTTCCCTCTGGTCTTCCCAAAGCAAAAGGAAAAGTTCTCCCCTGAGCCTGAGCGAAGGCACCGTTCCCATTTCTCCACGTTTATGCACATCCCCATTTCACAATATGGAAAACAGAGTCACTGCTAAATGCTTATCCAGAGAATCCCCAGAAAGGACCACTTGCTGCCTGTAAACGTGTCCTGAGCAGTCCAGCCCCAGACAGTGATGAATTGTATCCAGAGCCTCTGAAGAGAGTCTCTCTTTGAAAGATGTAAGGTTAATTAAAAGGCAAAAGATCATGGCTGATAAAGCCAGCTTCTGCCAAACTAGTTCACTTGTCAGAAAGAAAGCACAGGATTTTCCTGGCAGTTCAGTGGTTAAGACTCCAAGCTCCAATGCAGGGGGTACACGTTCAATCCCTGGTTGGGAAATCAGATCCCATGTGCTGAACGGCCAAGAAAAAAATTGTTTTAATGACAAAAGAGAAGGAAAAATTCCTTCATCAGAAGGAAAAGAGAGATGCCTTATTAGTCAGCCATAAGAAAGAATGAAATAAAAAAAGAATGAATGAAATATTGCCATTTGTGGCAACATAGACAAAACTAGAGATGATCATACAAGTGAAGTCAGAGAAAGATAAATACTATATGATATCACTTATATGTAGAATCTAAAAAGTAATACAAATTAACTCATCTATGAAACAGAAACAGACTCACAGATATAGAAAACAAACATAGTTACCAAAGGGGAAAGAAGGAGGGGAGGAGGGATAAATTAGGAGTATGGGATTAACAAATACACACTACTATATATAAAATATATAACCAACAAGGATTTACTGTATAGCCCAGGGAACTATATTCAATATCTTGTAGTAACCTATAAAGGAAAAGAATCAGGAAAAAAAATATATATGTATATATATATATACAATGTCTTCACCATACCTGTAAAACTAACACAATGTTGTAAATCAACTATACATCAATTTAAAAAAAAAAAAAGAGAGAGAGAAATTCCTAAGAATTCTGCAGAAAAACATTTGGAGGATAAATTTCTAAAGATGAAATTTATCCCACAGAGCGCACTTCACATATGCCTGGAAATTTGGTCTGTGATAGCAAAAGGCTGGAAAACTACCTATATGTCCATCAATAGGGACTTGTTACAAAATAAAAAAAAAAGATGGTAGGATCATATAATGAAAGCAGCTAGAAAAAAAGACAGAAGACTGACTACCAGCCACCTGAGTAAGCCCTCCTGGATATCCAGCCCAGGAGACTCCAGTCCCACTGGCATCCGACTACACCCGCAAGAGAAACCCCAGGCAAAACCCACCCAGCTGAGCATAGTCAAGCCACAGAACTAGAAGATATTGTAAAACATTATACCAAGCTACTAAATCTGGGGTTATCTGTGAAGCAGCAGCAGATCACTGGAATGGTAATAGATGTATCACATTCTCTTAAGATTACCATATGTGTGTGTGCTAAGTCGCTTCAGTCGTGTCCAGCTCTTTGCCTCCCCATGGACTGTAGCCCTCCTGGCTCCTCTGTCCATGGGATTCTCCAGGCAAGAATACTGCAGTGGGTTGCCATGCCCTCTTCCAGGGGGGTCATCCCGACCTAGGGATCGAACCCCTGTCTCCTGGGGCTCCTGCACTGCAGGTGGATTCTTTACCACTGAGACACCAGGGGAAGCCCCAAATGGGATTAGATGAGCTCTTTTCTTAAATTCAAATCCTGCTCTACCACTCAGTCTGGGAAGTAGGCAAGTTACTCAACCTCTCTAAGGGTAATTTCACACCCCTCCCCCCATAAAATGTGGGCAATAACGATACTTGCCTCTTGGGATTGTTAAGGAATACTGGTTGCTCGGTAAATCGTAACTCTTAGAGTTTGACAAGTTCCAGCATCCTGTGATCCTAAATAAAATGTAATTGGTCAAAACCTTGTTTCTCCACCTGTCTTTTGAGTTTTCCTCTCACTGATGAAAAGGAAAGTAACCTTCAGTGTGGGTCACTAGCCCGTAGTCCTTCATCTGCAACTCTGAAATCGAAAAAGTTCTAAAAACCAACATTCTCTTATCTCCATTGGCAACAAAACTAGAAGCTACCGTTTGGTGTCAATACTCATGCTTTGATATAGAAATTATTAATGTGTGCAATTACAGGGTACTGCTCCAGATACTGTGTCATCTTCTGAAAAAGTTTAATAGTCTCACCCTTAATCCAAAATTAACTCTCCAAAAGGCTCAGCACTCAAGTGGGGAAGCTACCATGCAGGGTGGGAGGTGACATCAGTCTGGAGATTCATTAACTAATTGGCGATTAATTCAGGGCCGAAAGATGAAGAGAGACAGTTAATTCACCAACCCTGCAGCTTGGCGCTTTCTTATTTGCTGTCCTATTTTCTTCAGGATCTCAGCTTTCATTTAAAATACACATAAAATTCCCCTCTAGTTCTTCTGAAAAACAGTCCTCTGCAGCAGAAACAAACCCATCATTGTATCGGAGCTACGGAAGACTTCAGGAGCATCCAGGGAGGTGGGGACTTGGGCTGGCCCTCTGACCAACTTCAAAGCTGGCTAAGGTCACCTACCTATCAACTTCTAAAGGAAAAAAAAAATCCTTTATTTTCTGTGGATGCTTCCACCACACAAGTTCCTTAAATTAATGGACCTATTTCCTGCAGTAGGCTATCGTGGGTCTAGGCTACCTTCCATGGCCACGTGGACAAGACTGCCACTGACACATCTGCTTAAGGTCTGAGTGCTCAAAACGTGCTAAGTGTAATTCCCCAATTTCTTTGGGACAAAAATACCCCTCCTGCATCCTTAAGCATCACAATTCCACTACATGGCAGAATGCAGTCTTCCCAAATGCAGAGATGCTGAAGGGAACATATCCTTATCATCCAGAAGAAACCGGGGCTAAAACACTTGCAGGTGCCCACACTGACATTTTGATGGGGCTTGTAGTCTGCAAAATGTGTGCTGACACCTCCCAGGGACAGGCCCATGGGTCTGGGCACGATGTGTGGGAGAGGGAGGGATAACCCTGAGCTTTGTTCCCTGTCATGTGGTAGAAACTGCTTCAGGTTCCCTCATGTCACACTAGTGGCTAAGGTGGCAGCACAACAGCGTAACTACACAACACCACCACAACGACAGTACAATACACTAAAGAGTAAGGGGCCTTCGGTTGGGCTTTGCTACTAGCACCCGTGAGGAACTCAAAACAACCTCTCTGGCTTTATCTTTCTCCCCATAAATATGAGGGGACTGGACCACATCTGAGTCCCTGAGTAGATCCTGTGAGTGGACAGGCTCAGCCTCTGTCCCTGCTCTGGGGTGGACCATCCCGCATAGGAGAGGCTAGAAAGCACGACACAACATTTCCCAGAATCCCTCACAGCTGTGGTCTTTAGATGCGACCTGGGTTCCACCAGTTACATGCACTGTTGGAGATTTGACTTCAGGCAGGCCTGAGTTAATTGAGCCGAGGCAAGTATGCAGCAATTGTTTCACACCCTGCATTAGCAGAAGCATCATGATGGGCAAACAGTAACCACAGCGGCCACCGCAGCAGCTCCCTAGGCAGCGCAGTTCTGCAGTGTGGCTCTGGGAGTCACTCCTGGGAGCTCAGCCTGGTCTCTCTTTATCCCAGTTTGAAAGGAAGTGTTAGTCGCTCAGTTTTGTCCGACTCTTTGCAACGCCATAGACTATAACCTGCCAGGCTCCGCTGTCCATGGAATTCTCCAGGCAAGGATACTGGAGTGGGGTGCCATTTCCTTCTCCAGGGGATCTTCCTGACCCAGGGATCAAACCCAGGTCTCCTGCATTGCAGGCAAATTCTTTACCATCTGAGCCACCAGGAAAGACTTACCCCATTTAATGCCCCATAATTAACCATCATCTGCAGCTCACACGTTGTTCTCCTATTTCTCCTTTTCCCCCTTTAAATTAATTTAAGCTTTTTCAAGTATCCATTCCAAGCATTTTCCCCTTTTTCCTTCCTGTTTTTCCCCAAATGCTGTCACTTATGTCTAGGGACTGTTGACTCCTCCTTCCCTGCCTGTATTTCTCTTCCATGTTGACGTACGTCCTCCTATGAGTCAGGCATTACTGTACCAGCTGCTGCAAATATGAGCCCACTAGGAATGTTCCCTGCCTTTGGTGGCTCTAGGGTCAAGAAGAGGAGTCTGGTCAGCCAAGGAGATGGTGAGTTACAAGGTTAGTGGGGGAATTGGAGCTTCCAATTCTGTCTTGGGAGATTGAAGTCAACAGGCAAGGAGTTAGGGATGAGGCTTATGTTGCCTTCCAAACATCAAACGGGTGAGTTTTTTTCAAATAATACTTAAATCCAGCCAAACCAGTTGGTAAATCCCTTGTCCTTGCTGGGGGCAACAAAATATTGGACGTTAACAAAACCTGCCACAGGTCACTATCAGCTAACTCCCCACTGGGCAGTTTATACACTAAGAAAATCGCTCAGCATTTTGTATCCACTGTCTACCCCAGTGCTTGAGAGGCCCATTCTATTATTTCTCCATTTTACAGATCAGGGAACTGAGGCTTAGAACACATAAACGTATTCCCAAGCGCAGCTAGTGAGATGGACCCAAATGAGGTTCTCCTTCTCCCACGGCCCCTCATCCGCCCCCAGAGGAGCATCCACACTTCACGGCTTGGCCCCTTTACCATCTCAGCCTATCCCAGCTATATTTCCAGCTCCTCACCCTGACTGTCCCTGACCCCAGGCCCGTTTCCCATCCTCCCTTCAGCACTGAGTCCTGTTCTTACTCAAGCTTCAGGCTCAGCCCTAAAGCCTGCCTCTTCACACTCTCTCACTGCCCTCGAATTCATACCTCCCTCTGCTCAGAATGTATTGCATCTTGCCTCGTGCTTCTGGTTGAGCGTTCACTTTCCTGTAATAGTGTTAATAATTAATATAGTATTTGTGTCTCTCCGCCAACCCAAAGAATCCTAGCTGGAGTCACTGGGCACCTACCATGTTTTCTGCTTGACTCATTTATCCTCACGACTCTTTGAGGCAAATGTCATTACTATTAACACTCCCAGTTTACAGATGAGGAAACTGAAGCCTGGAAGGTTTAGCAACTTGCAAAAGCCAGAGCGTAGAACCCTAACCATTACTGTCAGATGGTTCTGAAACACCAGGGTGGCACAACTTTTATCTACTGGCTGCCTTGCAGGCACTAAATGCTGTGGATGGAGCTTCTCTCTGCCCTTCTCTGGTTCTAAGAACCAACTGTTTAATGAGTGCCTTCCAGTCATTGAAAAAAATACATCTTGCTCCAGTGGCTTCCCCCTCTTAGATAGTTCATTGTACTTTGCACAGAACTCTAAAGTTCCACCACTTGCTAAGTCAAGGGGGGTTTGACCAGTCATTTGAAAATGGACTATACCATGGCTGATAATTCTATAATCTTGGAGCATCTTGACGCCAAGATGTCTCCTATTTTCAGGTGGAAGCAGAGAGGAGAAGGAACCTGAACTTCAGCCTCAGTAAACAAACAAAAGCTCCTCTGGAAATTTAGTTAATGGTTGAGGAGCAAACTCTACACTCCACCCCCACCCCTGGGGGCAGCACCAAGACAAACATCCTGGAATAAGATCAATTTCTTCATTCCCTTAATCCAGGGCCCCAGTGGAGCTGTTGGCCCGGGGCATCAGAGATCTCATAAAATGGTGGTTAAGGGACTGGATATTTTTCCCCCGGCCACTTTCTTTCCAGGGCAATGTGGGCAGTTGGGGGTTTGAGGTTTAAACTAGCTAGTACCAACCCCCAAACAACGGTTCAATTGTCTTTCCAGCCAGGCGGTAAATATGCAAGTGAGACACTTTGTAGAATTTCCTGGAGGGCAGAGGTAGCAGCCTCAGGCAAACTGTCCCTCCCACTTAACCCCACGAGGCCCAGAAAAGCCTCCCCCCAGCTGACTTGGAACCTTTCCAAGCAGGATGCCCACACCCAGTCGGCAGCATCCTTTAAAAGCTGTCTTTCCTAAGGATTCCTAGCTCAAGCATCTAGCCTCAATTCATAACCAAATCACTCCAGCCCATCCCAGAGCCAAGCCCCAGGAGCCAGGAATATATGCACGGGGGAGGGAAGACCCCTCCCACCAAAAGTAACGGAAGTTTTCCCAATCCGCAGTGTTCTAGGGCTTCCTCCCCATCCCCCGGCCGGGGCAGGGGGCGCTTTGGGACCGCCCAGGAGCGCCGAAGAATTAACACCTACACCGAGGGACTGGAGCCCGCAAAGGTTCGCATTAAGGCCCACCTGGCTAGAAGCTGGGGTCATATGATTCGTAAAAACACCACTCCCTGGCTCCGGCTGGCTGTGAGTCAGTGGAATGGGACTTAATCTTGGAGGTAGCGGATACCTTTGAGCAGGCAATCTTGGAAGTTCCACCCAGGAAAGCGCAGATGGGCGTCGTGATAAACTGTGGCCTACAATTCCAAGAGGCTGGGTGGGGGTTGGGGACCGAAGCGCGAGAACTGAGGGAAACAAACACTGCAAGCCACTGCGGGCGGGGCCATGGGGCAATTTGCAGTTGAATCCGATTATCCGTCCATATGATTCTAGAAGATTTGATAAACACCAGTTTAAAAGTGCCCGGCACAGACCTCGTGTCTAACGGGCACTTCATAATTGGCGCTGGGAATAGTTGTTACTGTGAAAGACCTACTGTGTGCCAAGCTCCCACGACTGTCTTCGGAACGCAAGGAACGGGGCGAAATTCCCTTCGAGTTCAAACAGCGCTGGGAACTGCGCCCCAGAGGAGGGGATCCCAGTGCCTGGGGCCTCTCCTTTCCCACCCCCGGAATGCCAACCGTCTGGTTGTACTTCAGGCGCTATGCACAGAATGGGGGAAGGAGTCTGTGTCTGAGCGCTTTGGGCAGCTCCAGAGGCCACGCGGGAGGGCTGTGCCCATGCGGGGAGCGGGTCTTACGGGCGCAGCGGCCGGCAAGCCCGCAGGCAGGAGGACACGCGGAGGCGCCCTGGCCGCGACCCAAGGGCAGGTGCAGGAGCGGCGCAGCGGGCGCGCAGGGTGCACCGGTGCCGGGGCGCGCCAGGGAGGGGCGCCGGCCCCGGGAGCCCGACGCCAGGGCGTGGTGCAGGTGGCGGCGGGGGCAGAGTCGACTCCGTACCTTGATTTTCGACCTGGCGACCGGGCGCTGCTTCGCCGCCAGGTGTCCATCAGGGCCCTCGCCGTCGCCGGGCTCTGGGGTTTCGCGCTCCCGGCCGCGCGGGGACGAGCTGCTCTCTGCGCCTCCGGGCTCCCCCGCGCTGCTACTGCCGCCGCCGGTGCTACTGCCGCCGTCGCTGCGGCAGTCCTCGGGGGGATCGTGGAGCAGACGGCCCAGGCCCACTGCGGAGCGAGGGCCGCACCCCGACACACAGACACGCGGCGTCAGGCCCGGGCGCCCGCGGCAGTTTGACCTGCGGGCGGTGCCGCCGCCGCCGCCCCTCCCCGGACCTGGGCACCTCGCCAAGTGGGCAACGCCGCGGGGGTGGGCGAGCGAGCCCCCGACTCGGGCTCCCGAGCAAGCTCGGGGTCCGGGGAGGGGGGGTGGCGTCCGCTCTTCGTTCCCAGTTCCCGTGCCCACGAGGTACGGAGGGCCACGCGCAGCTGGGGACACCGCGCGCCAAATTTCCACTCCCTGGGACGCTGATGGGGGGACCCGATCTCGAGCCACCTGGCCCCGGAGAGGTTGACCCATCCCTGTGCAACCCCATGAGGATGTGGTATTGAGGTTGCCCCTTCCTGGCCCCCAGTCTCCCTCCTGGGCCACCTCCGCCCGCCGCAGCCAACGGTCCCGCCGCCGGGCAATTAGAGGCGCCCACTAGGGGGGAGGGGGTGCAGGGCGTCGCGGGTTCCCAGCCTCTCACTCTCGGTCCTCTCGTGCCCCAGTAACTTCCTCCCCCCTCCCCCGAAGGAGGGGCATGGGGGACGGAGGGAGTCCAGCCTGGGTCGTGGAGCAGAGGGGACCCGGCCACCCCTGCCCCCACCCCAGGAACCTGGCGCCCAGGCCCGGCCCCCGCGCGGCGCTCACCTGGGATGTAGGTGTCTGCCCTCTCCTCGTCCGGGAGCTCATCCCAGCTGCGGACCGAGACCCCCGGGCTCCTCCTCTTCACCAGGAAGACTTTGGGCATCGTGGGGGCCCTCTCCCCGGACTGCGGGCCCCTAGTCCCGGTTGCTCCCCGCTAAAGGCGGCGGCGGCTTGGTCCCCGGCTCCCCGCGGCCGGAGCCCACCTTCCCGCCCCGCCTGCCCCCTCCCTCCGCCCCCCACCGCCGCCGCGCGGCCGGGCCTCTCCCCCGCACGCCGGGAGACTCCCAGCCTCCGGGCTCCGCGACACCTCTGCCTGAAATCGCGGGTGAGACCACGCCGAGGAAAAAAGTTTCATAAGGTGGAATAGAAAAGGCACCAGGAAACTTGGGAGTGAGCATGCGCCCTGCAACATAACGGTGTCAACAAGCTCGCTACCTGTCCGACCGGTTCCGGCGGCCGGGGCTGCCTGTTCCAGCCCTTCCTTAGGCATGAATGTTTGCAAAAGAATTTAACGTCTGATTCTTCCCCCTCCCCTTTGTAAGAAGGGAAGGACGCTTCTCTCTGAACCCCCTGCCCCATGCCGCATCACAGGCACTTCAGGGCGATCTCCTGGAACGAAACCCGGCACGCGCTTCCCGGGGCATTGCTCCTCAGAGCTGGGGCCTCCCGCTAGTGCCTGCACCCCGGCCCCCACCCGTGGATTCGTCTCCGATGAGCAAGCCAGAAAATGGCTCAGCTCCTCTGGACCTTGTGGATCATTCCTGGGTTTGTTGAAGTCTCAGTTGTGTGGAGGCCGCGGGGAGACGCCCGGGATTCTGATCCGGTAAAGAGGGAACTTCGGGGCTTCGGTTCCCCTTCATCTACAACAGCTCCCCCACCCCCCAGTAAACACAGTTTAAAAAAAAAAAGTTCAGCATCTTTAGAACACGTTATTTTGTGCCATACAATCTAAGAAAAACCAGTCCGTTTGCTTCCACCCCAAGCCCCGTCCATACCGCGAACCCTCTCACCCCTAAATAAACACTCTGGAAAAAAAAAAGCCAAGTGCTAGTTATGCAAACGCAGCTTCAAAACAATTTTTTTATCCTCGCGCACTCCCGATTGCCTCCCCCAACCATTTGCTCCCCAAATTCTGAGGCTGGGAAATACTTTTCAGGAAGCCAGTCAAGATGGGTTTACCTCTCCTTACCGCCCCTACTGGGAGCTTGGCTGGATAGCTGAGGGTTTATTTTAGGTTTGGGGTTTGGGTTTTGTTTTGTGTGAGTTTTTTGTTTTTGTTTTTTTAATCTACCTTTATACCTGGAGGGCCAGGAATGGTGGGGGGAGGGGGGGGAGAGAAGGAAGGGGAGTTGGTAAGAAAAGGATGCCAAGTTTCTAAGAGCAGCTGTACCCGCTCTGGGGGATAGAGGGCCCGCCGCCGGTCCCATGCCCCTGCTCGGATGTGCCCAGGGATGCGGGGCACGGCCTCCACGGTCGCGGGGTCACCCCCCTTCCTGGGGATCAGACGTGTGCCAGCTCCGGGTGCTGCGGGGGCGCGGCCGGCTCGGGGTGCCCTGGCGCCAACCGCTCGCCCAACCGCCCGACTCACCTGTCTGTAACCTGACCTGCAGCGCGACCTGCCCACAGGGCGGGAGAATCAACACAGCGGTTTTCCCCGTCCTCTTCCGCCCTGGAATGGCCCTTGGGGACACGGCAGCCTGGTAACGGATTTCTCGGCTCGGCGGCAACACTCCGGGTGCTCGGAGAGGGGCGCAGCTCAGCCCCGACTGCGGGGGACAGACGCGCCCCGCCTCCGGGATTGCCCTCAAGGGCTACCCCTCTCGGGCTCTTTCCTGTCTGGACCCCAGATATTCTCTGCGAACGATCAACGCAGAAGGAAAAAAACGTGGAACGGAGGGAACCCGGGGGAGGAAGAGGAAGACATCTCCATAGCGGCACGAGGAGACCAGGCTTCTTTCTCGTCCGAGGCCGATGGCGCAGCTTCTGGGAGCCTCTGCGAGTGTATTTTTATCTGCCAACAAACTGGAGCCTGGTTAGAAGAAGACGCTTGGTTGAATGAAAGTAAAAATAGAGTGAAACTGTGAGATCATGGAAGTATGCCCCATCTCATAAAAACCTTTAAAACTTCACTGTTTTCAAAGTTCCTTCTTTTACAAACACACACACACACACACACACACAGAAAACAAAAACCCCATTAACAGAGTTTTTTTCTTTTTTTTTTTTTCCCACTGGATTTCAAATCACCTAGTATCTGATTCACTCTGTCTATTATTTGAAAACACTGTAGAATGACAGGATCTAAGGCAAGAAATCTCAAAACGTAGCTCAATACTTAGGGGGTTAAGGTGGAGCATGACAGGTTTAATCACACTTTTATTTGACCATGTTGGATGCACACCTATTCTTATATTTACTGGCTATCTCTTTGGAAGAAAGGAATTCTGATGTTATCTTTCTTTTGTGTGTGATCAGACTAGATGGGTTTATCAACAGTATTATTAACATTTTCAAAGAATCAGTTTTGCCTCTGTTGACTTTTCTCTTGTGTCACATCAGTATTTTAAGTTTTGTGAGAGGTATTGATAGAGCATCGCCTCAAAATAGGATAAGAAATGAAAAAAAAAACCTCAATTCTTTTAAAAATCTCAAAAGTTTGGAGTTGGAAGAGTGGTCCACAGCTCACCCAGTATTAGGGGGAGGAGGTGGCTGCTCTCGTTAGCTGTGTAGTCAGCCTCGCTTGAATACCTCCAGAGCTGGGGAGCTCATTTTCCAAAAAGCAGCCCTAGTTCCGTTTCGACAACACTGCTGTTAGAAAGCTTTTCCTTCCATTTTGTGGAAATCTGTCCCTGCATTTCTACCTCCCCTCCCCATTCTGCCCTCAGGGTCTGCTGTGCCCCCTCCCTCTGGTTCTAAAGCAGGAAAAAAAACACCTCCCCTGTCCTCTCCTAAGACTCCTTTTCTCTGGTAATGTATGGTCAGGTTGCAATAGACAGGTATAAACCTGCTCAGTGGCATCCTTAGAGCATACAGTTATGAGGACAGGTTAGGATGTTGGGGAAAATATTCCTTCATTTTTTTAAACCTTTTTATTGAAGCATATAACATAGAATTGGTGGCTCAATGGTTAAAAATCCGCCTGCCAATACAGGAGAGGTGGGTTTGATCCCTGGGTTGAGAAGATCCCCTGGAGAAGGAAATGGCAACCCAGTCCAGTGTTCTTGCCTGGGAAATCCCATGGACAGAGGAGCCTGGCAGGCTACAGTCTATGGAGTCGAATAAGAATCAGTGATGACTTAGTAGAGAACAACAACTTAACATAGTGTTAGAAAAAAAAAAAAATGCACAAATTATAAGCCCACAGCTTGATAACTTTTTGCAAACTGAATTCATCTTTGAATCAGCACCCCAGAACAAGACAAAGCTGCTGCTCTATTCAACAATAGACCAGATTTCTTATAAGTTCAATAAGTCAAAAAAGAAGAAATAAAGGTATAGGGTTATAAAGGAAATAACAAACCATTGTTTGTAGCCAGTATGATTGTCTGGGTGGAAAACTCAAGAGAATCTTCAGACAAATTATTAAAAGTAAGAAGAGAGTTTAGCAAAGTTGTTTATAGAAAATCTGTGTATATGTATTATGTCAATTGCATTTCTACATAGTGAACAGTCAGAAAAATTAAAAGCTTAATTTAAAAAGTGACTTACAGCAGCAACCAAAATACAAAGAGCCTTGAAATAAATTTTCTAAAAATATTGTGCAAATTTCCTGTGAATAAAATTCAAAAACTTTTATTGGAAAGTGTTAAAGAATATGCTAATCAATGGAAAGATTTACCATACTAACAGATTGTTAGACTCCACATGAAAAAGAGGTCAAAAAGCTCCAAATTCATCTGTAGATTTAATACAATTCTTAAAAATACTTAAAGATACTTCTGTGCATGTGTGTTCAGTCGTGTCCGACTCATTTGCGAACCCATGGACTGTAGCCCACCAAGTTCCTCTGTCCATATGGGATTTCCCAGGCAAGAATACTAAAGTGGGTTGCTGTTTCCTACTCCAGGGGATCTTCTTGACCCAGGGATCAAACTTGTGTCTCTTGCATCTCCTGTATTGGTAGGCAGATTCTTTACCACTGGGCCACCTGTGGGGTCTGCTCAAATTATTATAAAGTATATATGAAAGAATAACCATCCGACACCTGAAGAAAAACGAGGTGTGCAGACAATATCAGACATCAGTAGTAATTAAAATAGTGTGAGACATTGGTTCACAGCTGGGCATTGGTGGACGGACAGACATTGGTGCATAAGTAGACATTAGTATACAAGTTGACAGCCAGTACAGAACAGAGAACCCAGAAAGAGACCCACACATGTGATTTATGAGAGAAGGCACTGCAGAGCCGTGGGGAAAGATGTGTCATTCAATAGGTGAAACTGGAATACTGGTTATGCATTTGGGGAAAAAATAAAGGAAGCTGAATAATGTGCACACAGAACAATTTCCAGTGGATTAAACATTGAAATATGCATGTGTATATATATACACATCCATAATGTAGAAGAATGTATTCATGATCAGAGGGTAGAGAAGAATTTCTTAAGAAACAAAAACAGACCACAAAAGTTGATAAGGCTGAAACAGACCATAAAAGTTGATAAGGCTGACTACAGAAAAATTAAAAATGTATCAAGAGGCATCAGAGAATGGTAAGCTAAACAGCAGAGAACTTTTTGCAACACATTTATCTTACAAATGATTAGAATCCAGACTATTATAAAGAACTCTTGTGAATGAATGTAAAAAAGGCAAACAATAGAAAGATGGCAAAAGACTTAGATAAGCATCTCCCAGAAGAGAAAACAGGAATGATTCATTAACATATAAAAAGATACTCAGCCTCATTAGTAAATAGGAAACTACAAATTAAAATGACAAAGAAAAAAAAATAAAATGACAAAGAAATATGATTTCAGGTGACTCAGATGGTAAACAGTTTGCCTGCAATACAGGAGATCCAGACTCAATCTCTGGGTCAAGAAGATCCCCTGGGGAAGGGAATGGCTAACCAATCCACTATTCTTGCCTGGAGAAGTCCATGGACAGAGGAGGCTGGTAAACTACAGTCCATGGGATCTCGAAGAATCAAACATGACTGAACAAACTACCAACTTTCAAAATGTTTAAGTCTGACAATACTCAAAGTGTGGTGAGGATGTGGAGCAATGAAATTGGTCAAATATTTCTGGGTATGTATATTCACTGAAGCACTTTGGGGACTTCCCAGTTTCATTATTCAATTTCCTTTATTTTTTCCCCTGATAGTCCAATGACTAATAAGACTCTGTGCTCCCAATGCAGTGCATCTGGGTTCAGTCCCTGTTTAGGGAATTAGATCCCACATACCACAGCTAGAAACTCCCGCATGCTACATGTGAAGACTGAAGACTGAAGATCCCAGTGCAGCAACTAAGACCTGCACAGCCAAATAAGTATCTAAAAAATTTTTTTGGAAAAGAGTTTTTCTTTACCTAGTCAAATTGGACATACACATACTAAATGACACAGATATTCCACCTAAGGTTCTCAATCTAGAAAGTCTTGCACTTTTGTACCAAGAGTCACAGACGAGAATACTCATCATAGCAGCATTTATTATACTTAGAAAAATAAGAATCTCAATGCAACCCAAATGACCATCAATAACTGATGTGATTAAAACATGGTGATAAATCTGTACAGTGAGAAGGAATAGCTCATAGCCACACACATTAACAAAAGTAAGTCTCAAAACATATTGTTGAAAGAAAAAAAGCAAGTGACAGAAGTGTACTATAAGATTCAAATTACTTTAAAAAACAGATCAAAGTAAACCATATCTTGTTTAGGAATACAGACACGTGTTAAAACCATTAGTCAACAAGCAATGACTTGGAAGAGTCTCTGGAGACTAGGCTGATTTAAAACAAGCAATACCGAAGGTTACCCATTGTATGATTCCATTTATATAACATTCTTTTTATTGTTTATTTTTTTTTTTAATTTTATTCTATTTCTATTTGTAGTAAAGATATACAGGAAGGTAGATGGTCCATTGTTATAGTAGGTTTACCAGAAGGACAGACCCTGGGACTTTCCTGGTGGTCCAGTGGCTAAGACTCCATTTCCTCAATGCAGGGGGCCCAGGTTCCATCCCTGGTCAGGGAACTAAATCCCACATGCCACAGGTAAGGATCAAATAAATAAAAATAGTATTTTAAAAAACCAAAATACTTTCCAAATTCCCTTAAAAAAAAGGCCCTGCCTATGACCATTGTAATCCTTGACAGTTTCTTAGAGGCAACAACATCCCTTCCAGTTTTGCTTGTTTAGTTTAGAAACTAAATGTGTTCACAGTGATACCTATATATATTTGAATTTGGTGCATTATCTTTTAACATTCTACACGGGAAAATGAGGATTCAGGGCAGTCATCCTTCAGTCTCTGATTCCACTGAAATTAGTTATTTCCTTTTTTATAAAATTAACTTTCTACCTTCATATTCATTTTACATTTTTTATTAGTTTGCTAGGGCTACATGAAGTGTAACGCTCAGTCGTGTCTAACTCTTTGTGATCCCATGGACTGTAGCCTGCCAGGCTCCTCTGTCCATGAAATTCTCTTGGCTAGAATACTGGAGTGCGTAGCCATTCCCTTTGCCAGGGGATCTTCCCAACTCAGGGATTGAACCCAGGTCTCCCATTCTTGAAATGACAAGATCATAAAAATGGAGAAAAGATCAGCGGTTCTCAAAGAGTTAAGGAATTATAAATGGGTAACCTGAGGGATCCTTGTGTGATGGAACTGCTCCATACCTGTAGTAGCCAATAGTCCAACATGCACATATGATACAATTGTATAGAATTAAACACACACACACACACACACAGAGGTTTCCCAGGTGGCGCTAGTGGTAAAGAACCTCCCTACCAATGCAAGAGACATAAGAGATATGGGTTCAATCCCTGGGTCAGGAAGATCCTCTAGAGTAGGGCATGGCCACCCACTCCAGTATTCTTGACTGGAAAATTCCATGGACACAGGAACCTCATGGGCTACAGTCCATAGGATCGAAAAGAGACAGACATGACTGAAGCGACTTAGCATTCATGCACACAAACACACACGCAGGGACTTACCTGGCAGTCCAGTGGTTATGATTTCACTTTCCAATGCAGGGGGTATGGATTCAAAGCTAAGATCCCACATGCCTTCTGGCCAAAAAACCAAAACATAGAAGCAATATTGTAACAAATTCAATAAAGACTTACACAAAAAGAATGGTCCACATTAAAAAAAAAAAGACTTTAAAAAAAATAAAATGAACACACACACACACACACACACACCACCACCACCACCACTCACACACCAGTGAGTACAAGTAAAGCTGTGTAGGTTTGGAGAAGACCTGTGGGTTGTCTCAATGCCAATATTCTGCTGTTAATATACTTCGCTCGTTCTCTATGACTTACCATTGGGGGAAATTGGATGAAGGACACACAACTGCATGTGAAACTGCATTATCTCAAAATTAAAGTGTCTGACTCTTTGTGAATTCTCCAGGCCAGAATACTGGAGTGGGTAGCTTTTCCCTCAGGGGATCTTCCCAACCCAGGGATCAAACCCAGGTCTCCCGCATTGCACGTGGATTCTTTACCAGCTGAGCCACAAGGGAAGCCCAACAAGAGAGTTCATCTTCAAAGTTTTCATCACAAGGAAAAAAGTTATGTGCAGTGATGAATATTAACTAAATTTATTGTGGTAATCATTTTGTAACACATATATGTATTAAATCACTGCATTGTACACCTAAAACAGATTTAATGTTATATGCCAATTATATCACCATTAAAAAAAAAACACTAGACAAAGCAAGAAAACTATCGATACAAAAGACACCAGAATGCTGTTCACTTGGAGAGAAGACCAGGTATAAAATTGTTGTTCAGTGGCTCAGTCATGTCTCTTGACAACTCTTTACAACTCTTTATGACCCCAAGGACTGCAGCACACCAGGTTTCCCTGTCATTCACCATCTCCTGGAGTTTGCTCAGACTAATTTCCATCGACTCGATGATGCCACCCAACCATCTCATCCTCTGTCACCCGCTTCTTCTCCTGCCCTCAGTCTTTCCCAGCATCAAGGTCTTTTCCAATGAGTTCTTCCCATCGGGGTGGCCAAAGTATTAGAGCTTCAGCTTCAGCATCAATCTTTCCAAAGAATATTCAGGATTGATTTCCTTTAGGATTGACTGGTTTGATCTCCTTATAGTTCAAGGGACTCTCAAGACTCTTCTCCAACACCACAGTTTGAAAGCATCAATTCTTGGGCCCTCAGGCTTCTCTATGGTCCAACCCTCACATCCATACATGCCTACTGGAAAAACCATAGCTTTGACTAGACGGGCCTTTTTCAGCAAAGTGATGTCTCTGCTTTTTTAATACACTGTCTGGGTTTGTCATAGCTTTTCCTCCAAGAAGCAAGCATTTTTTAATTGCATGGCTGCGGTCACTGTCCTTGGTAATTGTGGAGCCCAAGAGAATAAAATCTGTCACTGTTTCCATTTTTTCCCCCATCCATTTGCCATGAAGTGGTGGGACCGAATGCCATGATCTTAGTTTTTTTGGATGTTGAGTTTTAAGCCAGCCTCTTTCATCTTCATCAAGAGGTCTTTAGTTCCTCTTCACTTTCTCCCATGGAGGTGGTGTCATCAGTATATCTGAGCTTATTGATATTTCTCCCAGTGATCTTCATTCCAGCTTGTGTTTCATCCAGGCCAGCATTTCACATGATGTACTCTGCATATAAGTTAAATAAGCAGTGTGACAATATACAGCCTTGACGTACTCTTTTCCCAATTTGGAACTAGTCCATTGTTACATGTCTGGTTCTATCTGTTGCTTCTTAATCTGCATACCTGTCTACAGGAGGCAGGTGTAAAATTAGGCAGGGATAAACAGAGGGTGCCCAGGTGGTTCAGTCTGTAAGGAATCTGCCTGCAATGCAGGAGACCTGGATTTGATCCCTGGGTTGGGAAGATCCCCTGGAGGAGGGTATGGCAACCCACTCCAGTATTCTGGCCTGGAGAATCCCATGGACAGAGGAGCCTGGTGGGCTATAGTCCACGGGGGAGCAAAGAGTTGGACGCCACTGAGTGACTAAGCACAGCACACAAACAGGGGTGGGGGTGGGGTTCCGAGGTCCCGGCAATATTGTATTTCTAAACATGGAAAATGAGAATAATTGTTATTTAATCATGTATTCATATTAAAAACTGTCATGTCGCTGTAATAAATTTCACAATATTCTTTAAAATTAAACAAACCAAATCGGCTGATGTAGTGCACACCTTCACTTTGGGTAATCTCCCCTTAAGAGTCACAAGGGAGCCAGGAGATTCCTTTCTCAGACTCCCCTGATGCTGGGTGCAAGCCTCTGACCAGGGATCTACCCCTGGGGTTTAGGGTCTTGGAGGCGAGTCCTGAGCTCAGCCAGAATGCAGCCCGGCCACCCGGACGGCCGCGGCAGAGCCCCCAGTGGAGACCCTCGGAACTGCAGTCTGAGCATCCTTTTTATCGCTGCTCTCTTCAGAGACAGATTCTAGGGTCTCCTGGAGATTTCGTGAGCTCCCTAATATCTTTAATAAATTCCTTTTCTGATTAAACAAAGTATAGTGCAGTCTGTTGCCATCTTGGGTCATCTATGCTGCAACTTGGGTTGTCTCCAGGACTTCATTAGGCTGTCTTCCAGTCAAGGACATTACCCTCAGTTCAGTTCAGTTCAGTCTCTCAGTCGTGTCCGACTCTTTGCCACCCTATGAATCGCAGCATGCCAGGCCTCCCTGTCCATCACCAAGTCCCGGAGTTTACTCAAACTCAGACGACTGTAATTCAAAATAAAAACAATAAACCACAAAATAGGTATCCTTTTTTAAAATCTCTCCTTTCTAGAATAATTTGCAAGGTTCTGGATGCGAAATCTCTCTTTCTTCTCTCAGCCCCTTTCTGGTGCCCTAAGTAGACACCCACTGTGCCTCTAGTCCCATACGGTTCCAAACGAGGACCACCAGCTGGTCACACATAGCTGCTGAGCACCTGAAAAGTGGTTGGTCTGAACTGAGATGTGCTTTAAGTGTAACACACTGGACTTTGAAGACTTATGAAAAAAAGACTACAAAATATTTCATTACTACTTTTGTATATCATTTTTTTCTTTTGTGTATATCATTTTATATGTTGAAATGATAATACTTTGAATGCATGCATGCTAAGTCGCTTCAGTCATGTTCAGCTCTGTGTGACCCTATGGACTGTAGCCCGCCAGGCTCCTCTGTCCATATGGTTTTCCAGGCAAGAATACTGGAGTGGATTGCCATGCCCTCCTCCAGGTAATCCCTACTCAGGGATCAAACCCATGTCTCTTACATCTCCTGCATTGATAGGCAGGTTCTTTACTGCTAAAGCCACTTGGGAAGCTTAATAGTTTGAATATATTAGGTTAAATAAAATGAAATATTAAGATAGAGTTCAAGGGTTTTGGTTTTGTTTTTTGCTTTTTAATGTGGCTACAAGAAAATTTTACACTACTCTGTTATTTGAGTTACAATTTTATCTGACAGTGCTGGTCTAGACTATTGATGACCAGCAAGGGGAGCCTGTGCAGTTCTGGAAGGCTGTTCTTTGCCATCCTCACATTTTCTGGTCAGCACTGTGATTGGGGGCAGGGGGAGGGGTAACAGGGAGGTCACGTTGAAGGCTAAGGACTTGGCTTTGTACCATGACTCTGCCATTGACATGCTCCAGGGACATGCAAAGTCATTTAAATTCTCTGAGCCATAGCGTCTTTATCCATAACATGGGATGATAACCGTGTCTCTTACCTACTTCACACAGTTACTGAGAATCAAATGGACCATATTTGTGAACATGCGTGTTAGAAGCATTTCCTATTGTTTAAATACCAATGAGCAATGTTAATCGAATTGCCTGCTCTAACCTAGACACTGGGTCACCTGCACTAGCTATGTTGTTTCACCAAACAACTATTTGTGGGAGAGAAAAACTTTTTGTACCCATTTCACAAGTGAGAAAACAAAAGCTTTAAAAGGTCAAGGACCCCTGCTCTTAGAAAAGCACCAGCTACCGAGAGCATCCACCCTACGCTGAGTGGAAACAAGCAGTGTCTCCATCAGGGACCCCAGCTGGCCCGAGATGTGCCATGGGGGGACCCCCCTTTGCCTGAGGATTATTCACTCTATAAACACACTCAAAATCTTCCAAGAACAAGATCTCAGTGTCTCTTCCACACTAATGAGCTCTCCATGCTCCTGGGTGCACCTGTGTCCGGGGCAGGGATGCCTCTACCTGTGGAGGCCACCTGGTGTTTCCACCTGCCCTCTGGCATCCATCCCCCTATCTTCTAGTAACTGAACATGCAGTTCTGGGTGGGCTGACTCTACCCCCTGGGGCAGGTGGGCACTTAACCTGGCTAATTAGACCCTTTAACTTGGCCACTGTGATTGCTTCTGGGGCAAAGATCCAAACTGAACCAGCACTGGGGAGGAGCTGTTGCCAGGACACTCTCCCTGGAGGGTGAGGGAGGATGTGACACAAGCCCGGGGCAGGCAACACAGAGGAAGGCGATGCCAAGAGACGGAGAGAGCCAAACTGAGTCCTCAGGACGGTTCTGGATCCAGCCCAGCCTGAAGCAAGTTCACCCCTGGGACTCCTGAATAAATTCTCTCTCCCTCTTGCTCAAGCCAGTGGGAGTGGTGCTTTGTCATTTTCTACCAAGAGTTTCACCTAAATACATGTTAAAAATGACGCTTGTTTTCTTCTCTGCTCTTTGGTGAGTCATAGAAAAGACAGTGTATCTCTTACCCATGAGCCACAAGCTGGGTCTCCAAAGACCAGCAGGACCCAATGATTGTTGTTGTTTTTTTTTAATTATTTGTTTATTTGACTTCACTGGGTCTTAGTTGTGACACATAGGATCTTCAGTTGTGGCATGCGGAATCTAGTTCCCTAACCAGGAATCGAACCCAGGGCCCCTGGGTTGGGAGAGAGGAGTCTTAGGCACTAGACCACCAGGGAAGTCCCCACAGTGACTTTTTAACTTACTCTTATGAGACAGAAGGTGTGGTTCTATAAACTAAGTACAAACATAGGAAGCAACTAATTTCCATCTTTTAGGCACATAAACATGTAAATATAAATAGATAAACTGCTATGAACATTTCTGCAAAAGCTTTGTATGGATATATGTTTTTATTTCTCCGAGGTGAATACCTAGAATTGGCAATACCTAGCAAGTGATGGTCCCACTTGCTCCACATCCTTGCCTTGTGTGTTTTTGTCAATTTCAGCCCTTCTAATAGGAGGAGTGGTATTTTATTGTGGTTTTAATGTACATTTCCCTAATTGCCTGAGCTTTCTTTGCCATCAGGTTAAAAATGTGTTTATGAGTATATACATATGTCAGTGTGTTAGTCGCTCAGTCATGTCCGACTCTTTGCGACCCCATGAACTGTAGCCTGCCAGGCTCTTCTGTCCATGGGATTCTCCAGGCAAGAATATTGGGGTGGGTTACCATTTCCTTCTCCAGGGGATCTTCCCAACCCAGGGATGGAATCCAGGTCTCCCGCATTGCAGGCAGACTCCTTACCATCTGAGCCACCAGGGGAGACTTAACAAATTATGTTTCATTATGGTTAAGTGTCTTTTCAGATATTTTTACCATCTGTGGGTGTTGTTTGCTTATTATGGACTAGTGAGAATTCCCTGAATATGGAAAGTCCTTTATCAGATATATACATTTTTTTCCTGGTCTGGTGCTTGTCTTTCCATCCTCTTAGCCATGTCTTTGAAGAGCAGTTTTAAATTTTGATGTAGTCCAGTTTATCCATTGTTCTTTTTGAATCATAGTATTATATGTATCTAAGAAAAATTTCTTAGATTTTGAGATTTTCTTAAAATTTTAGGAACATTTTCTCCCAGAAATTTCTCCTAGAAATTTTGTAGTTTAACGGCCTTGAATTTAGGTCTATGATCTGCTTTGAGTTAATTTTTGTGTATGGTACAAGATGTGGATTGAAGTTCAGGCTTTTGCATATGAATATTCAATTGTTCTGGTACCATTTGTTGAAAGGACTATTGTGTCTCTACTGAATCACCTTTGTACCTTTGTTGAAAACCAGTCGTCCATATACATGTGGGTCAATCGCTGGAACCTATTCTAGTCTGTTGATTTATTTGTGTATTTTAATGCCACACTGTCTTTATTACTGTGGCTTCATGAGTCTTGGAATCAAGTTCTGTAAATCATTTAACTTTGTTCTTCTTTTTCATAACTATTTTGACTCTTCTAGGTCCTTTGCATTTCCATATGAATTTTGGAATCAGCTTGTCAATGTCTACAATAAAGCTTGTTGGAAATGTAAGATATATATATAGATATATATAAAGCTTGGGAGTGAGTTGATTACCATTATGAGTTACTGATCTAATCACCATAAGAGGCTTACAGTTGTGTATGAATCCAGATCCACACACTCAGGTATGGGACAACGTCACAAGATTTTATTTTCTTTAACCTGACTCCACGCTTCCATCCCAGTGGTGAGTTTGCCATGGAGCCACCTTCTCCACCTCTTCTCCTCACTGCTTCTGGATCATGGGCCTCCGCTTCCCCCCGCCAGCCTCAGCAACCTTCCTGCCCTCCCTCCATCCACACCCCACCCCCCAACTCATGAGTTTAAGTTTTCTTTTTTTTTTTTTAAGTTTTATTTATAGACTGCAAGAGAGATGCCCTCAAAAGCCCTTGATTTTCAACCCAGATCTCCCTGAAGACTAGAAAGCATGAAGGAACATCTACCTGGTTGGTATGAATGGAGGAAAAATTACTGCTTGAACAGAATACAAATGAATATCTCAGTAATTTTCCTACCCCAAGGCTTCCCAACAATGAACTCACCATTGTTGTTTGTCAACCAGTCAAGGCTCTGTGGCTGTTTGGGGTGTATTTACTGCTCTCTGGTAAATATTAACATGGAAGGCCCCAGGTGAGAAGGTGGTTCTCTCTTTAATCGAGACCCTTCTGACTAGGTCCAGGAGAAAGTCTTAGCTTGATGCTAATCTGTCTTCAACACCTTTCTAATACTGGCTAGATTCCCTTTAAGGAGTAAGCCAGCCTCAGGCTTTGATCTTCTGTCAGGCATGCCAGTGGTAAATGGTTAAACTTTAACAGCCTCATTCGGTTAGGCTATGAGCTCAGATGCTCAGTCGTGTCTGACTCTTTGCGACCCCACAGCTTGAAGCCCACCAGGCTCCTCTGTCTGTGGGATTCTCTTGGCAAGAATACGGGAGTGGGCTGCCATTTCCTCCTCCAGGGGATCTTTCCAACTCAGGGATCAGAGCTGTGTCTCTTGTCTCCTGCATTGGCTGGGGGATTCTTTACCACTAGCGCCACATATTGCGACCTATATTTTCACCACTGATTAAAGAAAGTGATACTGGCTTTCTCTTTCTAGTAGTGATGTGAAATGTCCTATTTATTGATTTATCAATTTTTATATTCTATTAGATGATGTGATTTCATTTAATTTTTGAAATTGAAGTATAGTTGATTTACAATATCATATTAATGTCAGATGTACAACATGATGATTCAGTAATTTTACAGATTATATTCCATTATAAATTATTCCAAGAGAATGGCTGTAATTCCCTGTGCTATACATATAAGTGAGATCATGTAGTGTTTGTCTTTGTCTGACTTATTTCACTTAGCATAATACCCTTCATGTTTATTCACATTGTTACAAATGTCAGAATTTCATTTTTTATGGCTGAGATAAAATTTCCTTTTTATTTATTTATTTTTCTTTTTTGACCATGCCAGGTTGCATGTGGGATTGAACCCTTGCCCCCTGCAGTGGAAGCACAGAATCTTAACCAGTAGATCACTAGGTAAGTCCCTATTTGTGGAATTTTAGATTCTTTTAGATTTTCTCTCCATCTCTTTCCTCCACCCCTTGCAATTAATTAATTTGTTGAAGAAGCCAAGTTGTATGTCTGGTAGGATGTCGCACAATTCTGAAGTGCTGATTCCATCCCCCTCCCTCTGCTTCGCCGCCACACTAACGTGTTCTGCAAGGGGGTTGCTGGATCTAGAAGCTCGATCAGACTCAGAATGGGTTTTTTTGGCAAGAATGCATCAGTTGGTGTTGAGTTCTTCCATCAAGTGACGTAAAATATCTTGTCCCTTGATTGTGTGGGTTTAGCAACATTGATATGTATTACCTATATCCATATTTCTCTAGGGATTTATATGAATAGACTGTGGATGCTCTAATTCTATCTTTCCTTCTTTTTTCTTTTTTTTTCATTTTCTTTGGACTTAAGCCCAGGGGTGGAATTGCTGGATTATATGGTAGCTCTATTTTTAGTTTTTTGAGGAATCTCCATACTGTCTCCATAGCAGCTGCCCCAATTTACATTCTCACCAACAGTGCACAAGGATCCCCTTTTTCCACATTCTTACCTTCATTTTTTATTTGTAGACTTCTCGATGATAATCATTCTGACAGGTGCAAGGAGATATCTTCCTGTGGCTGTTATTTGCATATTTTTTCTTTTGGCTCATGGGATTAGTTGCTCCACAGCACGTGCGGTCTTCCTGGACCAGGGATCGAATCTGTGTCTCCTGCATTGGAAGGCAGATTCTTTACCACTGATCCACCAGGGAAGCCCTATCATTTCTTCTTTATTAGCTGGAGTGTTCTATAAAGAGATGCTTCTTGTCAACAATTTACCTTTGAGATACAATCTAGAGATAAAGTTAGATGAATGCCTGTTCTAGAAGGGTCATCTTAACAGTGGGGGACACATTTGAGGGTCCTCTTGTCTTCAGTGCTCTTGTTCAATGTCCTGCACCAGACATTCTATAGTCCTGCCTGGTAACCCCTCCATCCCCAATATCCTCAATTCTCTGATCCTTTCTTCCTTTGCTGCACACATCTGAAAAAAGTCCCATGCTGAAAGGCCTGTACCACCCACCTTCCTCTGGGCCTATCCCTGAGCTGGGGAGCCTTGCTGAAGAAAAATGACCAACCAGGGCCAGCTGGTTTCACAAACCTGAAGCCCACTCTGTTTCTCCACTGAGGCACGAGATGTGCCTAGTGAGTCTAAAGAAATAAATGTCTACTCTTATTTAAGTTAAAGACAAACGGTCTCATGTGGCTAGTGGCTACCATATTGGACAGCACAGATTATAGAACATTTTTCTGATTTCAGGAAAAAGGTTCTATTAGGCTCATCTAATAGAACTCATCAGGAAACTGATTTTCCATTCCCCAAGATGATGAGTTCATACATTGCCCCTTGCCTCAAAACTCCTCTATAATTTTCTCCACTCTGCTTTCATTCTTCCCTGAGAATACAGAGTGTAGAATCTTCCAGATAAACCCTTCATTCTTTATTATTATTTATTTGGCTGCATCAGGACTTAGTTGCAGCATATGGGATCTTCATTTAGGCTCAGGCTCAGTAGTTTGCACATGCTGACTTGCTATACAGCATGTAGGATCTTAGTTATCCGACCAGAGATCGAAGCGTGTCCTCTGCATTGCCAGGTGGATTCTTAACCACTGGATCACCAGGGAAGTCCCAACTCTTCATTCCTTATGGAATATATAGAAGCTCCCTGGTACAAGCTTCCTCAGTCTCCTGCCTCTAATCCACAAAATCTATGCACACTTGCTAGCATGGGATTAGTGCCCAGCTTCCACCAGAGGCCAAAGCCCCCATGAGGCTTCAAATCCAGCCCCTTTTCCATCATCAAGGACTTTGCCCCTTCTGTGTGGTCCAGCTCCCTCACTCTATCAGTCGCTCCCATCTGCAAGCAAATACCCTTCATCTTCAATCTTTGAGAATCCTTCCTTTATTCCCTTCCCACCCCCAGCTTTCTGAAGCCTATTCAAGTCAAAAGCGTTCATTCTGCCAGCAGGTCTCGAACTGTGGTCCTCAGGGTAGTAGCATCAGCCTGACCTGGGAATTTGTTAGAAATGCAAACCCCAGGCACTATCTAGACTTCTATGCCCAGGAATCTGGGCTTTGCCCAGATTCTGGTGATTCTGGTAAGCACTGGGGTCTGAGAAGCACACTACGTGCTCTACAGTATGTACCTATATACATCACTTTCTGTTCTCTCTTCCTCCTTCAGCTGAACTGTTGTTCTCAACTTGTCCTCAGAGCTGGAAGCTTGCTCCTTTCATCTTCCCTACCTTCATTCTTTCCCAAGCAGATCTTACCCATTTCTTATTGTTAAATTTCAATTCCTTCAAAGTCATAGGTGAAACCCACACCTTCCTTAGAGTTTCAGATTCCCCTGGATCAATTGCTTATTTGGTGTCTCCATTCTGAGTCTCTGTAAACCATCCCAGTAAGTCTGAAAAAGTCCTGAAGGTTTCCTCGAAATCTCTCCTTCCCCCTTTCCCTGCCCCCAGACTTCCCCATCGGTAAGCAGCATTCATTCAGCAGCCCTAGAGGAAACCAAAAGTCAAAAGTGAAAGTAGCTCAGTTGTGTCTGACTCTGTGACCCCATGGACTGTACATCCAGGGAATTCTCCAGGCCAGAATACTGGAGTGGGTAGCTGTTCCCTTCTCCAGGAGATCTCCCCAACCCAGGAATCAAACCCAGGTCTCCTGCATGGCAAGGGGATTCTTTACCATCTGAACCACCAGAGAAGCCCCCAAAGGAAACTTAATAATCATCCCAATTCTTCCTTCCTCTCACCATCCCTCCTCATCCTTCATTCCTCTTTGCTATGAGACATATTGACAGGTCTGGAGACTAAGATGTGGACTCTCCATCCTCAAATGTGGGTTGCACAGTGACTGTTTTTTTTTTTTTTTTCAAAGAGGACAGTATAGAAAGGAAAACAAAAGTAATTTTAATGACAAACCCAATAAATACTATCTCAGCTAGATGGTCAAGACGGACCTCAACCATGATTAGTCATGTGTCTAATACCCACTCTTGATGAGACGTGATGAAAATGGCACTTTGCCTCCTAAACACACATAACCCCAGGCTCTTCATGAGAAAAACCTCAGATAAGGTCTACAAACAGTAAATGCTGGAGAGGGTGCAGAGAAAAGGGAACCCTCTTATATTGTTGGTAGGAATGTAAATTGATGCAGCCACTGTGGAGAATAGTATGGAGGTTCCTTTAAAAACTAAAAATAGAATTATCACATGACCCAGCACCCAGCAATTCCACTCCTGGGCATGTATCTAGAGAAAACTAATTCTCTAGAGAAAACTCTAATTCGAAAACATACGTGTACCCCAAAGTTCACAGCAGCACTATTTACAATAGCTAGGACACAGAAGCAACCTAAATGTCCATCAACAGACAAATGGATAAGGAAGATGTGTTTTACACACACACACACACACACACACACACACAACCAGTATACTACTTAGCCATAAGAAAGAATGTTTATTTGCTACCAGTAAGTAAATCCATTTTCCACCTGTTCTGTAGTTCATTGTAGTTTAAACTACTAGACATTTACTTATATTAGTGATTTTGTTTATATTATGTAAAATATAATATATAATCATAGGGAAAAGAAAGAATGAAATAATGTCACTGGCAGCAACATAGATGGATGGATGGATTTAGAGATTATCATACTAACTGAAGTAAGTCAGAGAAAGACAAATACTATATGATTTCACTTATATGTGAAATCTAAAATATGATACAAATGAACTTATTAACAAAACAGAAACAGACTCACACATATAGAAAACAAACTTATGGGACTTTCCTGGTGGTACAGTGGATAAGACTCTGCCTGCCAATGTGGAGGACATGGGTTCGATCCCTGATCTGGGAAGATTCCACCTGCTTCAGAGCAACTAAGCCCCTGAGTCACAACTACTGAAGCCCAGGTGCTGCAACTACTGAAGCTCGTACCCCTAGAGCCTGTGCTCCACAGCAAGAGAAGTCACCAAGATCGGAAGCCTGCGCTTTGCTACTAGAGGAAGCCTGTGTAGCAACGAACACCCAGCACAGCCAAAAATAAATAAATATATATTTTCAAAAAGCCTATAGTCTAAGGGACAAGATAAACCGGCAAACCAACAATCACGGTAGAGTGGAAAATGTATGTATGCATGCAGGTCTTTAGAAGAGATGCCCAAGTATTATTCATATTTGTAACCCCCCACCCCATCCAGTTCAGAGCCTGGATCAGGCCCCTCCATAAACACTAATTTAACTGAAGACTTGCCAAATGTCAAGCATGGGTAAATTTCTTTATAATCACTTCCTATGGAGAGAAATAGCTAGATGGATGTTGTGAAAAGTTTAGTGAAATTAACTTAATTATTGATTAATAAGGGCTTCCCTTGTGGCTCAGCTGGTAAAGAATCTGTCTACAATGCAGGAGACCTGGGTTTGATCCCGGGGTTGGCAAGATCCTTTGGAGAAGGGAAAGGTTACCCACTCCAGTATTCTGGCCTGGAGAATTCCATGGACTGTACAGTCCATGGGGTCACATTAAAAAATTTTTGCTTAATTAATAACCAAATTAATTAATCATTATTAACTATCAATAAAATTTTGGGAGCAAAGATCCACCTGACTCATGGCCAAAAAGCTAAAACATACAGCAGAAGCAATATTATAACAAATTCAGTACTTTAAAAATAGTTCACAGCAACAACCAAAAAAAAAAAGATTTGCACTTTTACTTGTGTAATACCCCAGGTGTTTTAAAATGCTTAAGATTTTAAAGTTATTTTAATCTGATTTGTGTACTGGGTGGTGGTGTACAAGGAGCGAAGGTTCACTCTCCACTGTTGCTTTCTTGGGAGCAGGCTTCTTGTCTGAGCCTGACAAACACAGGACACTGTCCTAGGTAGGCTCCAGGGACACCAAGCAAAGACGTGGTCCCTATCCTAGACAAAATATTTGCTGTTGCTAACAAAGGGGAGCATGTGTTTGGAATCCACCAAATTCAGGATTATATTTTGTCCTGCTTGGTGAAAATACAGCTGCATGAGAAGAAAAGTGACCATTTTCCTCAAGAGCAGAAAGGTTTTTCAAAGGACATATAATCCCGTCATCAGAAGGGGATTAGACCTTCCACCACTCCTGAAGAGGGACCTCGCCGTGGACAGTGAAGAGCACAGATCAGAATGCATGCTGGAATGACTATGGAGTGGGGCTCTGTGTGCCATTTAGCTTCTAAGAGACTTCCTGGGGACATCTCATTCTTTCTTCTGTCCCCATGTTAGTCTGATTTATGCACTCTTTGCCTGATGTCTTCATGTTACTCACAGAAAGTTCCCAAATAAGAATGCTAGTCTGTCCCTTGTAAGAAAAATACTAAACCTTAATTCATTTTTTTGAGGGGGTTATTTATGTATGCTAGGTTTGAATGACATTCTGATGTGATTGTTGTACTTCTCTTTCTCCAAGTTCCCAAATGCTATCAACCTATCCTTAAAATGCAAACAAGCAAAAACCATTCCAAACAGAAAGAAGCTGAGACAATCGTATATGTTTTTAATGATCTTAAAAGTACAATGGTTATGAGATTGGTTACTACTGGAAAAGGATCAATGTTGTATACATTTTCCTAATATTAACTCATTTATTCCACAAAGATCTATTCATCTTCTTTTTCACTTTAGCTCACTTTTACTGACCATGTGGGAAGTGCAGTGATAGGTAAAGTGCTATCAGAGACAAACAAAATACAGCTTTTGCCTCCAGAAGTTTAAAATATGACAGAAATGAAGAGATCTTCTGGTGTGGCAGATTAAATAATAATAATACAAGAATTAAATAAACTACATCTGACTACATAAGAATTTTTTTAAAATTTCTACAAAGATATCAAGATAGGAAAAATGACATCATTAGATGTGAAGTGATTAAAAGCTATTTCAGTGGGTACATTTTGCTGCCTTTTTGGTAAAAATGAGGGAAAACATTTGTATTTGCTTACACATACTTAAACTCTGGAAAGATTCATGCAAAATGAAGACAGAAGTTATCCTAAGGCAGTGGGGAAGATCTGGACAAATGGGGAAAGAGTGTTCACTGCTTACCATATGTAAGTGTAAATTACAGAGTTTGAAGGCTAGATACAAAAACAAAATGTGAAATATCTCATTGATAAATTTTTATATTGATTACATGTTGGAAGGATAGCTCAGATATATTGGGTCAAATAAAATATATAAAAGTTCATTTCACCTGTTTAGTTTTTCATTTCTGTTTTTCTTTTCTTGTTTTTGATATGGTACAAGAAAATATAAGATGACACCTGTGGCTCATGTCCTATCTCCTGGATGGCACTGCTGGACAAAAGAGAGACCTCTGAACACTCAGTGAAGATTTTCCAGCTTCTTTCCTTCCCATGTCTTGGTCATTCATCTCTTCCTTCAATTATCTGAAAACTTCACAATACTTCATAGATTCATGTGTAAACTAGCTGACGTCCATATCTATTTCTTGCCACAAAATTAAATTGCAGGATGTTGCATGTATTTATAAGTCTATATAAATAAATGATTGAATAATTTCCTGAGTGGGAGAGAAGAGACACACCTCCAGTGTAGAATTATATAGTTCCTCCGTTGAATTCCCGTTGATCCATTTCCATTGATCAATTCCAGCACTAGAGGGAAGACTGTGTTGGACCTACTGAGAGAAAGTCTATTTTCTCCAACAGGCCGCCTTCCTTCAAGGACAGTTTGGACGGTGGATGGCTGAAATGAGAAGCTAAGCTCAAGGAAGATGGGACCCTATTGCTTAACTATCTGCTAGGGCCCACACGGGGCCATACATGAAGCAGGGCCCTACATTTGCTTTTTAAACACTCCTAATGGTCCCTTCTGGGGTCCCATGTGGTACGATGTTTCCAAACCATTTGGTGCTGAAATTGGAACATGTACATAAAAGATGATTACTGGTGCCACTTCAGCAATGCCCTCCACCTTCTTCCTAAACAAACAGTGGCCTCTCTGCCTCCTCTTTCTTCCTCAGCACTGCCCCACATGACCTTCAAGTTCACTATGCCTCCGCCCTCACCTGCGCACTCCTGCCCACCATTTATTCAACGTTGAACCTTTGCTTGCCTATGAACACCTCCCTCTAGATGAGAGTAGATGATTAATATTACCAGCGACTTGGAAATCCACAAGAGCTTCGAGGACCTGGCCCCAATTCAAACCTGCAGGACAGAAGCCACATTACACTCAGAGGTGAAGGCATTTTTTCAAATCCCACCCTTGCACGGGTGCAGGTGGAAGCAGTGCTGATGACCATAGTGTTCAAACACGGGAAGGGGGCTGTACTTCCTCCACTTCCTTTCCATTGCTCGGTTCTCCTACAAGCCGCTGATCTCCAGCTGCACTTGCTTTTGACTTTGTGGCTCAGCTGGTACAGAAATGGCCTGCAGTACAGGAGACCTGGGTTTGATCCCTGGGTTGGTGAGATCCCCTGGAGAAAGGAAAGGCTACGCACTCCAGTATTCTGACCTGGAGAATTCCATGGATGTACAGTCCATGAGGTTGCAAAGAGTTGGAGATAACAGAGCGACTTTCACTTTCACTTTTACTTTGCAGAGACTGCAGGGAAGGGCAAAGGGTAGTCTGCTATTCTAAGCAGTTTGGAGCCTTATCCTAAGGTATGGGGAGCCATTGAGAGGTTTCTGAGAAGGTCAGATTCATATTTTTGTCTTAGATGGTAAGTTCAATCTGATGGCAGTGCTTAGGTCTCCCGGTGGTTTTACTTAGGAAGAAGTATCACGCACCAGGGGCTTCCCAGGTGGCTCAGTGGTGAAGAATTCACTTGCCAATGCAGGAGACGCAGGAGACTTGGGTTGATCCCTGGGTTGGGCAGATCCCCTGAAGAAGGAAATGGCAACCCACTCCAGCATTCTTGCCTGGGTAATTCCACGGACAGAGGAGCCTGGTGGGCTACAGTCCATGGAGTTGCAAGTCCTACATGACTTAGCTACTAAACAACAACAAATATATATATATGTGTGTATGTGTGTGTGTGTGTATACTTTTTCAAATTCTTTTCCACTACAAGATATTGAATATAGTTCTCTGTGCTATACTGTAGGTTCTTGTTCTTTACCTATAATATATAGTATATAGTAGCGTGTATATGTTAATCCCATACTCCTAATTTATTCCCCCATTCTTTTTGGAAACCACAAGTTTGTTTTCTATGTCTATGAGTCTATTTCTGTTTTGTAAATAAGTTCGTTTGTAATGTTAAAAAAAATTCCACATATAAGTGAGATCGTGTATTTGTGTTTATCTGACTTACTTCAGTTAATAAGACCTCAATTCTTGATAGTCATCATGGAGAAAAAACTTTCTTGGTGCAAGAAGCAGTGATAAAATGTGAAGCCTTTTTTATTCAGTTCATAATTTTACGTAAGATTTTTTTTTTTTTTTGCCTTGCCCCACAGCTTATGGAATCTTAGTTTCCCAGCTAGGGATTGAACTGGAGCCCTCAGCAGTAAAAGCACGAAGTCTTAATTGCTGGACTGCCAAGGACATCCCTTATATAAGATTTTGTATAACAGTAGGCCATGCATATAGATATGAGCACAAAATCTATTACCACTTGATTCATCTTCACGAATACCCAGTAGCAGCATCAAGATTAGGAAATGGGACTTCCCTGGTGGTCCAGTGGTTAAGATTCTGAGCTCCCACTGCAGAGCGCCTGGGTTTGATCCTTGGCCAGGGAACTAGATCCCACGTGTTGCAACCAAGATTTCACCTGCCGCAATTAGGACCTGGCACAGCCAAATAAATAAATATTTAAGGGGGAAAAAAAAAGATTAGGAAACAGGATGACATCAGCGTCCCAGAAGACCCACTCACACTCTGTTTTCTCAGGAAATACTCTCCCACGCTGCCCCCACCCCCAGTAAGGTAAGCACCTGCAGACTTCTGCAAGTGGGATACACACAGATACACTTGCACATGTTTTGGGTGCACACATGTATGCAGTTCTGTGGGGCCTCCATCTGGGGTTGAAGGTTCTGGGTCACAGGATTCAAACTGGTTCAGCTCCAGTAGATTCAGCTGAAGTGGTTGCAAGAGACACTCCCACCCAGAGCACAGCGAGTTCCAACTGTTCTACGTCTTTGCTAACGTGTGGTATTGTCAGTTAAAGCCATTATTTTTTTCACAATGATTCATAAATTTACGGCAGTCGAAATTGCCTGTCTTTAAAGGATCTAACAGCTCCTTTCTTCCATTAACAACCAGTAAGGTTGACATTTTTCTCTGACAACGTGACTGGGTTTTGAATCCAAAGGAACTCAGCCAGCCACACCAAGAATTTTGAATCACGGTTGGGGCAAGTGTGGTGAGAGCTTGCGCTGCCTCCAGCTGGGATGTTGCTGAAAGGCCCTCTGAGCTGCAAATGAACAGACTTCTCCCAAGGCTGTGAAGATAAGGATTCCCCCTCCCCTCAGGGCCGAGGGGGTCCCCATCTCGCCACTCCTAGGGATCCCTGAAGACTTACTGGCCAGAGCATGACATGCACTACTGCCACACACCTGACTTGGTGCAGTCATGCTGCTAATTCGTCATCTCAACCAGCAAGCCCAGGGGGTAGCAGACATATCACTGTCCCCACAGTGCAGAGGGGGAAACTGAGGCCCCCGGAGGTTAGGAACTGTCCCCAGTGAAGCCAGAAGCCCTTTGTCGTAGAGCTTCACTCACTGAGGCCACTTCCTGAGAACAACATCCTGCCAGAGGGCAGCAAGGCTCCCACAAAGGGAGGAATGGGATACTCAAAAACTGAACTCGAGGCCCATGTGAACAGGGTGTAGCTGTCAGAGGCCAAATGAACATCCTGAGAGGCCAGTGCTCTGACCTCAGAACCTACGGGGAGTCTGTTGCTTTCCTGTTCTCTTGTTTCTTTCTCTCCTCCCACCTGTGTGACTAACCTTAACTGCCTCCCTTTCTTTCCACTCCTCCCATTCTGTAAGTACCTGAAATACAGAATTGAAAGTCTACTTATACACATTCGTCTTGTTGATTGCCTCAAGGTAAAAGTTCTCCGTTAAACCAAGTGAATTCACTTTTAAACCAGGTGAGTTTAATCTTTTATGTCTTTTGAAAACAAAACTAAAAACCAATTATGTTGCTCTGTAACTTTCAGGCTGTGGACTCTGGGCAAGTTACCTTCCTCCTTTGTAAAATGGGCATAATAATAGCACCTATTAAAAAAATATATAGCACCTATTGTGCAGATGAAATTAATTGATACATACAAACAGCTTTATTTTTTTTGCCTTCTTTTAATAACTTTATTGAAATCATAATTCAGTTCAGTTCAGTCACTCAGTCGTGTCCGGCTCTTTGAGACCACATGAACCGCAGCGCGCCAGGCCTCCCTGTCCATCACCAACTCCCGGAGTCCACTCAAACTCATGTCCATTGAGTCGGTGATGCCATCCAACCATCTCATCCTCTGTCATCCCCTTCTCCTCCTGCCCTCAATCTTTCCCAGCATCAGGGTCTTTTCCAATGAGTCAGCTTTTCGCATCAGGTGGCCAAAGTATTGGAGTCTCAGCTTCAACATCAATCCTTCCAATGAATACCCAGGACTGATCTCCTTCAGGATGGACTGGTTGGATCTCCTTGCAGTCCAAGGGACTCTCAAGAGTCCCAACTCTTGACTTCTCCAACACCACAGTTCAAAAGCATCAATTCTTCAGTGCTCAGCGTTCTTTATAGTCCAACTCTCACATCTATACATGACCACCGGAAAAACCATAGCCTTGACTAGACAGATCTTTGTTGGCAAAGTAATGTCTCTGCTTTTTAATATGCTGTCTAGGTTGGTCATAACTTTCCTTCCATAATTAGCATACCTTAAAATATATCCCCTCTTTTTTTAAAAGGGGATGATTTTTTTTAGTATTTTTATTTATTTATTTGGCTATGTTGGGTCTTAGTTGCAGATAAATAAATATATAAACATAGATAATCCATTTCTGAATTTGACACTGTTAACTCATAAGGTATATTTTGCGAGGGGGAGGCCACACCTTAAGGCTTGAGGGATCTTAAGGAATTGGGACATGGAAGTGAAAGTACAGAGTCCTAACTCTTGAACAGCCAGTGAATCCCCATGAGGGACTTTTGAAAAGCAGGATAACAATCCATGTCAAAAAGACAAGCTGAAAAATCAGTCATGGTAGAATGAAAGACCATCTCACTCTGACATACATTCTAAGACATGCAGCTTTACTGAAGGCTCACTGACTAAGAGGGAGAAAATATCTGGAGTCTACCGCAAGTAAAAAGTAGTCTAGTATACCTTTTTTTTCTTTACAGAAACAGCCAAATATGCCCTGAATTAAACTGCTTCTAATTCCAAGGTCAGCACAGGGACCCTATTCTCCAACTCAATGGTACTTCCTCCTCTGCAGAGAAAAATGCTGCAGACGAAATATTTGAAAAGGGTATTTTCACTTTAAAAGTTATTTTTATCTCATTACATTTCTGGAGAGCAGCATTCACTTTAAGCAACTGACACTCTGCACAACAGACCCTGGTATAGCAAAGCACTACAGAGATCAAGGTGGAAGAAACCTCAGGGTGAGACTCAGCCCAAATCAACAGTGTCCACAGTTGTTTGCACAGGAGGAAATCTGTCCTTTGAGAATTCCAGTTGGAAAAAATATTGTGTTCAGTTGCTAAGTTGCCTCCGACTCTGCCATTCCATAGACGGTAGCATGCCAGACTTCCCTGTCCTTCACTATCTCCTGAAGTTTGCTCAAACTCATGTCCATTGGGTCAGTGATGCCATCCAACCGTTTCTTGATCATAATACCTCTTCCTTGGAAAGCCCATTGTCTGTGTGAGCTGGGCATAGTATCTTCTTCTGTGAGCTTCTCAGTTCTCCACTTCGCTCCATCATTTCTGACCCTAGTAACGCAGGCACCTGAACGTGGAAACCGGTGTAGACAGGATGTCTCAAGGGTTACCTGAAGACAAAGTGGCAGTGTCTTTCGTACCAGCAGGAGAGGAACCGCTGCCTGGAGAGCTTGCCCTGCAGCCAGAAGGTTTTCCAACGACATCAAGAAAAAGCAGACTCTGAATATTCATTGGAAGGACAGATGTTAAGGTTGAAACTCCAATACTCTGGCCACCTGATGTGAAGAACTGACTCATTTGAAAAGACCCTGATGCTGGGAAAGATTGAAGGCGGGAGGAGAAGGGGACGACAGCGGATGAGATGGTTGGATGGCATCACCGACTCAATGGACATACTGCTGCTGCTGCTGCTGCTGCTAAGCCGCTTCAGTCGTGTCTGACTCTGTGCGACCCCATAGACGGCAGCCCACCAGGCTCCCCCGTCCCTGGGATTCTCCAGGCAAGAACACTGGAGTGGGTTGCCATTGCCTTCTCCAGTGCATGAAAGTGAAAAGTGAAAGTGAAGTGGCTCAGTCGTGTCCGACTCTTAGCGACCCCATGGACTGCAGCCTACCAGGCTCCTCCGTCCATGGGATTTTCCAGGCAAGAGTACTGGAGTGGGTTGCCATTGTCTTCTCCGCAATGGACATGAGTTTGAGTAAACTCCGGGAGCTGGTGATGGACAGGGAAGCCTGGCGTGCTGTAGTCCATGGGGTCGCAAAGAATCAGCAACTGAACTGAACAGAGTAACGCGGGCACCTGAACGCGGAAACTGGTGTAGACGGGATGTCCCAAGGGTTACTTGGAGACAAGATGACAGCGTCTTTCGTACCAGCAGGACAGGTACCGCTGCCTGGAGAGCTGGCTCTGCAGCCAGAATGTTTCCCGACGACGACGTCAAGAAAAACCAGACCCTGCCTCGCTCTCCCACAGCGTCAATGTGGAAGCAGGGGGACGTCTGCCACGTCTCACCAGGAAAATTCCCTCTCCTGGTGCCCTCCCCCGCCAAGGGCAACGAGTGCTGAGTTTTGGGACGGTGGCGTGGCAGCGCCCAGCGCTCCGACGGGACATGCGCGGCTGAGGGTCCGCAAGGTACTCAAGCCGGGGATCCTGCTTCCCGACACTCCCGCCGCAGAGGACGGCGGATGAGAGGAAGGGGCTCAGGCCTCCAAACCCCGTCCCGGGTGGTGATGCCGGGGCCAGCTCTGGGCGGGGGCTCTTGGAAGTGGCCCCTTTCCAGCCCGCAGGGCAAGGAGACGATCTGGTCAGTCGGGTCCTCCCCAGGCCCCGCCAGAAGTCACGCTCTCTGGCGGAGTAAGGGCGGCGCTCGGCGCTCGACTCCCCGTGCCTGGCAGCGGCCGGGCTCTGCGCTCGAGGCATCGCGCCTGGCCCCGCCCCGGGCGGCGACGCGCACTCGGCGGCGGCGGCGGCGGCGGCGGCCCCGGGACTCAAGCGCTGCGAGCGGAGGCCGCGACCGACCGGCAGGCAGGCGCGGGGGATGTCGAGGCGCTCCAAGGTGGTGTTGGGCCTTTCGGTGCTGCTGACGGCGGCCACCGTGGCGGGCGTGCATCTGAAGCAGCGCCAGGACCAGCAGGTCGGTGTCCCGGGCCCGCGCGGTTCGGGCCTGGGGCCTGGCTCCGTGTGGCGCCTCTTTTCCTCTCCTTTCCTCCCTCCTCCGGGGCCGGGGACCCCCTCCCCCGCCCTTGGGAGGAACGGTCCTGGGGGTGAGGGGGTAGTCCCCGGGTACACTGGGCTCAGAGACGCCCCCCACCCCGGCCCCCGGGCCGCCGGGGTCGGAGCGCGGGAGGCGGACTGTTCGCGCTGTGTCTCTCAGCTCTCGCGTCTTCCTTTTCCCAATCGGTCAGCGTGACTCCCGGGAGCAAGCCTTGGCCGCGAGCTCGTAGGGAAGAAAGAAGAGGAAGCGCAGCTCTTCGTGGGCCTGAGGGTCGAGCGCCGGGAGGGGCGGGGGGCGGCGGAACCCGGGTCTCCGGGTGTGGGCGCAGGCAGCGGTGGGAGGGGGAGGTCGGTGCGTGTGCTGGTGGTGCGGAGATGCTGCCGGCGAGGCCTCTGTCCTGTTCCACGCTCTGGAAATCAGGAGACGAAGCCGACGGTGGTATTGGGATTTAGCGGAGGGAATGGAATGATTAACGATGATAGGACACCGAGGAGATGAGAGATTTGGGCTTAAAATAGGGCTCTAAGGGACTTCCCTGGTGGCTCGGAGGGTAAAGAATGTGTCTGCAATGCGGGAGTCGTGGGTTCCATCCCTGGGTGGGCAAGATCCCCTGGAGGAGGGCATGGCAACTCACTCCGGTATTCTGGCCTGGAGAATTTCCATGGACAGAGGAGCCTGGGGGGCTACAGTCCGTGGGGTCGCAGAGAGAGTCCTGCACGACTGAGCAACTAAGACAGCTAAGGGGTAGCTTTCCGAACATAGGCAGGAGGCTTCCTTCTCTAAGAAGGAAAAGGTGGTGATGGGAGGAAATTTGACAAGGGGGTAGAGGATGCTGTATTGAATGTAGCTCTGAGGTCAGGGAGCAGGGGTTTTTTCCGAGTATAGAGTAAGGCTGGGCGCAAGCTTGGTTCTGATCTCCAGCTACACGTGCCAATGTTCCTGGGAAATTTGTTGTTTTTTTTTTTAATACCGTGAAACCGCCTGGGTCCTGCTCCAGACCTGTCAAATCAGAATCTCTTGTGGGTGTGGATCGCGCTGAAGTATGTTTTAAAAGCGATTCAGGGGTTCTAACATGCAGCCAGGGTTGAGAACTGATGTTGGAATGTGAAAAGTGGAAGATTTAGCTATTTGGAAGTTAGAGGTGAAGGTTGACCAGAATAACTTGTGTTTGTTGTACCTCCAGTCATTCATGTGGCTTACTTCCTGGGAAACAGGACATGTGATTTGACATAGTTAGGTGTGTTGGAAGGTTCAGGGAAGCAAGAAATAAACCAGTGGTTGGCGTGGTCCCCCATTGTTTCCTGACTGTATACCACATACCAGGCGCTGTAGGGAGCACTCATCCTCACAGGAAGCCAGCAAAACTGGCAGTACTACCCGAGGAGTAAAAACTGCACCAGGAGCCAACTTCCAGCTGTAATTTATGGTAATGAAGAGGTCTGGGTGGTCAGCACAGTTGTCAACCGGAATTCCCAGGAAGGGTGTGCCAGGCAGTTGGCACAGATCTTGAAACTTGGGGGGAAAACTAGCAAATGATGGATGGAGAACAAGAACTCAAGCTACGTGCCAAAGTCTGAGAAAGGAAGGGAGGACCTCAGAGTAGGTATGGAAGGTGTGGGCTTCAGGAGTTGGGTGCGGTGTGTAAGTGTGTCCTGACGGAAGGCACACAGGACAGGAGCTGGGGAAGGAAGATAGAATGAGAGCTTCCGATTCTATCTGGAGATCTGGCCCAGAGCGCAGGGTTCAAGACAAGTGGGTTTCAGTTGTGTTATCAGTCCCAGGACTCTTAAATTTCCCAGCTCCCTGATAATGGGAACTGAGGCTCCAGGCCTGGAGGAGGGCCAGCACCAAGGTATCTGGTGAGTTGTTAAGGTAGACATAATAGTAAATTGAAAAACCAAAGACAAGCAGATCTGTAACTTGGTGCTTGTTGATGAATTGCAAGCTGGCCTTGCAGATGGAGATACTTCTCTGGTAGTTTATTTGAAAGAGGTCTGGTTTAAAATTAAAAAAACAAAAACAAAAAAACATACCCAGGTCCTGTGCCCTGCCCCTGTTATTCTGCCTCACAGGCCACTGTTATGAGAGTATTTAATGACCTGTAAACTATAAAATGTTAGTTATTAGTAATGACTGGATTGATGCTTTAGAAAGTCATCTTAGATGCCACATTCATATTCTGGAATCTTCTGTCATTAGTGTTTGTGAAAGTAACTGCCATTGCTGGCCCTTTGTTTTTCCTCTGGTGATAGCTTTCTTTTTTTCCCCTTCTCTGCCCATTAGGTAGTTGATGGTAATTCTGTGTAATTTTTACTTATTCTCTTTACGTAATAGAACAAGTCAGGTTCTTTACTTTCTCGCATCCTTACACTTTGTTCAAATATTAGTACTTTTTTTCTATGATATTTATTATTCAGCTAAGACAGTTGCTAACAGGAATGTAGTTCACAGTTACTTTAACTCTCATCAAGGTTTTTTTTGAGGGGGCGGGGGACATAGGTGGCCTCTGTGGGGTCTTTGTTCCCCAGCCAGTGGAAGTGCAGATTCTTAACTACTGGACCACCAGGGAATTCGCTCCTCAAATTTTTATTTAGCTCTCTTTCTTTTTTTCTCTTCTGTTTTTGTTTGTTTTTCACTTTTTTGTTTTATTTATTTTTTCCATTGCTCTCAAATTTTAAAGTGTCATATATCAACTAAACTGAAATTCAGTACAGTGGCAGTTTTTCTTTTTTTTTAAGGAGATTTAATTTTGGCTGTGCTGGGTCATTGTTGCTGTGCTCGGGCTTTCTCTGATTTCGGGGCATGGAGGCTACTCTTCATTACAGGTTGCAGTCCTCAGGCTTTTCACTGCGATGGAGTACAGACTCTAGGGCGTTGAGGCTCATCTGCTAAATAGTGGTACACAGGCTTAGTGTTGCCCTGAAGCATGGGGAATCTTCCCAGCAGAAGCAGGGATCAAATCTGTGTCCCCTGCATTGGCAGGAGGATTCTTACCCACTAGACCACCAACGGAAGCCCCAGTTTTTAATTTTTAATTGTTATTTACCATATTTGTATCAAACAATGTGGAATTTCCTAAAAGACCATAAGAAGTCTGTAATAATACTATGGCACTCTTCCAAGTTAATTTTATAGTTTCTTTATTACATTTATACAGTAAATTAAAATAGTAATTGGGTAGTTGGAATCTAAAAATTTTAAGTGTATCTAAACAGTGTTTTAGATTTGAATGATGCAGGGATGGGAACTGCCTGTTCCAGTTTTACTGAAATCTCTTTCTTACATTTTTAGAGGCTTCGTGATGGAGTGATCAGAGACATTGAAAGGCAAAATCGGAAAAAAGAAAATATTCGTCTTTTGGGAGAACAGATTCTTCTGACTGAGCAGCTTGAAGCAGAAAGAGAGAAAATGGTGTTGGCAAAGGGATCTCAAGAAACGTGACTTGAAGTGTGTGTGAAGTATTGATGAAAGAGACAGCATTCAATGTGTATGTTGATGGAGAACAGCTTAGTGAAAGCTTTTTTGCTTACTGACCTTTTAAACTTGGTCAGAAAAAGGACAATGGCTCATATATTCTAAGTACTGTCTTTAGAGCCCCTTGTGTCTGTGTAGGGGTGGGCAGACACCCTTGTGAGAGTTTCTGTTTGTGTGGTCAGCGAGGAGCCCTTCAAGCTTGGTGTCCAGGGATTGGGGTTGTACCTGAGAACCCTGACCCTGTGAGCCGGGAGGGATGGAGGGTAGCATCCACCTGAGCGGTTTGATCAGTCGGCACGACGATGAAGCCACGAGAACATCAACGTCGGAGGGGCTGGAGGAGGGGGAGGTGGAGGGGGAGACCCTGCTGATCGTGGAGTCGGAGGACCAGGCATCCGTGGACTTGTCTCACGACCAGAGCGGGGACTCCCTCAACAGTGATGAAGGGGACGTGTCGTGGATGGAGGAGCAGCTGTCCTACTTCTGCGACAAGTGCCAGAAGTGGATCCCGGCCAGTAAGGAGCTTCTCCTTTCCTTTGCTCTGTCAGTTCCTATGGGAAGATGTGTTTTCCTAACCTGTGAAAGAAGCAGGAATGTGAAGTAGATCTAAATAAAAAGATAACTCTTACATTTATTACTAGGTTAGTTGCTTAACTGAAGGTTTATATAAAACATACACACATTTGTCCTAATAAATATGACTGCTAACCTCTATCACGTTGTTAAATTAACGTTCTTGATTGCCACCCAATAAAAATTAGAAATTCTGTTTAAAGAATCAGCTGCATTTTTCTATCAGGGTCACATTACTGTGGATTTGCAGACAAATTCTAGGCCCAGCATAGAGCTGAAGTTCAGACTTATAACTCGGGTAATATTTAACTTACATGGAAAACAGCTGCGATAGTTTGCTGATATAAGGAATTAGCAGATTAGAAATGTGTTGCGCCTGTTTCTAGTGTTTTCTACTTGCTGGCCTCCTTGATCTGCTGGCAGTAGACACACACACACAGACACACACACACAGACACACACACACACACACTTGCTGGCCTCCTTGATCTGCTGGCAGTAGATACACACACACACACACACACACACACACACACACACACACACACACACACACACACCAGGAGGTCCTTTGCACACACACACACACACACACACACACACACACACACACACACACACACACACACACACACACACACACACACACACACACACACACCAGGAGGTCCTTTGCCAGGCATCAGGGCTGTTACCAAAGCAGGGCTTTTCCATTAGATGGAGACTGTAAAGACACATGTATTAGAGGAGTACTCTCTGTGTAATGGAACCTGTAACCAGGTCAGAGAAATTTAAATATGTGAGAAATTTAGATATGTGTGTGTATGTTTATTTTTTGCTGTGAACTGGGTTATTTTCTGGTATGTGGAGATGTTTTTAAGATGGATTCAGCTATTCAGATTCCTAATTACTATTTAATAAAGTGACACCATTTTCACAGAAAGCAAACCTAAAATTTACTACCTATAAGCTAGTTTTGGGGGCTTCCCAGGTGGCTCAGGAGTAAAGAATCCACCTGCCAGTGCAGGAGACATGGGTTCAATCCCTAGGTCAAGTAGATCCCCTGGAGTAGGAAATGGCAGCCCATTCTAGTTATCTTGCCTGGAAAATACCATGGACAGAGGAGCCTGATGGGCTACAGTCCGTGAAGTCACAAAGAGTCGGACACGACTGAGTACATACGAGCGCGCGTGAGCACACACACACACACGCACGCTTGCACGCACTAGCTAGTTTTTGCTCTTGAGCTGTCTCTGCTTATAGACCCAGGGTTCTGGATGGCTGGGTGCCCTGGGTGGCTCTCCCCTGTCCTCACAGCCTACACTGTAAACTGCCCTTCCTGCTGGGCACCTGCAAATGCTCCAGCCTCTCCTTCATGTTCCTCCTCTCCCCACAGATAATCCCTGCAGAGCTCTGTAGCCAGGGTGAGCTTTTCATTCTCCACAAGCGGGTCTTCTCCCTGGGACTTTGCACATATAAATTTCCTTTGTGGAACATGTGTCTTTGCAACCTCTATCCTCTTCACACCCCCAGCACCTTTTTTCACCTGCCAATTCTAACCATCCTTCAGTCCCCAGTGCCCCTACTTTTTCCAGCTTTCCTGTCTTCCTAATGTAGGTTGGCATTTCTTTTAAGTGCCCTCATGTTGCCCTACTGAGCCCATCACATTCCACTCCAGGGGTCTTCATGTCTCCCAGAGCTTCAGCATCCCCTGGGGAACTTCAGAAAATGCACTGCATCTAGAGGTTGATTAACTGTGTGGGACAAGTCCAGGCATGTTAAAACAAACAGCTTCTTGGGTGGTTCTGATACACAGGATGGAGAGCTGCTGTGATGCTATGTTACCTGCTTGCACCCCTGTGCCCCTCGCAGCAGCTGTAAGCCTCTGAGGGCGCTCAGCACGTCTGCCCTGGGCATCCTGTTCCCAGTTCCTAGCCCAGTGGCACAGTGGGAGCTCAGATATTTCTTGCAGGATATGTGAGGAGACCTCCTGTAGGAGTCAGGAATGTTAACAGTTGGAACAGCCAATGAGGACAACCCTACCTGTCTTCCCAGTGTCTTTCTTCTGAAAGTCAGGGAACCACGGATCTATCTTACTGGGCATGCACTTGATGTTAGAAGAATAACCTGCTGACTTGGGTTGGCTGAAAGAAAAATGGAAGACAGCCTGGGAAACTTGGGAAATGGTTGGTAAACTGATTAAACCTTTGGTTACCTCTGTTCTAGTGATGTACCTTTTTGTTTTCCTCCTAGGTCAGCTGAGGGAACAGCTCAGTTACCTTAAGGGCGATAATTTTTTTAGGTTTACCTGTTCCGATTGCTCAGAAGATGGCAAGGAGCAGTATGAGAGGCTGAAGCTGACATGGCAGCAAGTGAGTAAAAGCTCTTTTCCCTAGAGTTTGTGAGGTTGGTCTCCCCCAGATTTATTGGAGTTAGTGTCTAGAGAATGAGGACCTTATATATGAGCTTTTGAGTTGTTTTGAGGGTCACTTTATTTCACAATGAAAATCATACTGAATATGTGGAGAAAAGAGTTCTTAGTAAAATTACTCACTGCTGACTTAGCACACTGGGTTTGAGATTGTTGAAACTCTCACCCACACCATTTATATATTAATACCAAATTCTGATTTTAATTGAAGAGGTTCACATTTTTCTGGCAGCTGTTCTTAGAAAAATAAAACCATTCTAAAAAATGTGAAGATGGTGAATCACTACACTGTACACCTGAAAACAACACGATATTGTAAAGCAACTGTGCTTCAATTAAAAAAAAGTTGGCCAACCTAACCCTGCCCAGCTACAGCCTGAATAGTATCTTTTAACTGATCTCCAGGTTGCGTTAATTTTGGGGGGGTTGTTTTTATATTAATATGTTTATAGCAAGACACCAATGGTATATGCAGCCTTTTAAGTTCTAAAAAGAATGAGTTAGACATCACTTACTCATGGCTCAGCTGATAAAGAATCCGCCCGCAATGCGGGAGATCTGGATTTGATCCCTGGGTTGGGAAGATCCCCTGGAGGAGTGAAAGGCTACCTACTCCAGTATTCTGGCCTGGAGAATTCCATGGACGGTATAGTCTATGGGATTGCAAAGAGTCAGACAGGACAGAGTGACTTCCACTTTCACTCAGTTGTTACATTTATTCTTTTAACAAATACTGAGTGCGTACAATGCACCAGGCACTGTTCTAGGCCTGGAGAGCAGAGTTTAGTCAAGACCAGCTAATTCTCATCCAGCTCTTTCTTTTCTGTGGTGAATGAGACAGCCAAGAAGACCCCAGCCCCAGGCAGCTGACTTTCTGGACATTTGTTTTAGATGATAAGCAGACAAATACATAGGTTAATTATCCCTAGCACTTTTTACTATGAGGGGAAATAAACGGGATAATGAGAAGGTGATTTTATGTTATACCCTCTAAGTCACTTACGGTGGCCTTAAAGATTGTAGTTGTGTTTGTAGCTTGGGGCTGTCATCTTAATTATCATTGCTTTTATTAGGACATCTAATGAAATCTGTCAGTGGTGGTTTTAGGGAGGCTTTTTCGACTTGCCCGACAATATGTGAGTAGAAAATGAAGCTTGTACTGAGGATGTTTACAGTCTAATGAATATTCTAACTGGGATTTTTTTTTTTCAAAGCATACATGGACTACTTTGTCTTGGCAAGATCAGATTAATATTAGCATTATTCTGATGTGTGCACACATAGGCAGATTTGGAATTATGGAAGGATTCTCATCTTAGATTCTCTGTCCGCTTTTCAGTTTCATTGGCCCAAACTTAATCATTATTTTTATAAGGATGAAAACATGGTTTTGAATAGCATGTATAGCTTCTTGTCCATATATGACTATAAAACTTTCTTTAGATGAGAAGAGAAATGTCTGAAAGGACAGTCACTGAAAATGTTAAAAAGGATTATTTCTTCATGGTGGATTTAAAATTATTTTTATCTCTTTGTTCTTTTTTATGCAGTGTGTTATTTATATTTCTGGAACGTACTTTCCCATTTGGGGCTGTGAATGCAATACCTGTGAAATACACGGTTGGGCCTGATGTGGTGGAGCTGGGGGTGTCGTGCTTTCTGAGGATAAGCGGGGCAGCCAGGCCTGTCAGGTCTCTGCCCCTTGTCCATGCCAGTTTCATCTCAGGAGGAGTTGGCCATGGCTGAGAAAGGCTAAACCCAGAGTAGATGGTCCTTCACTTTGTCTTCAGCTCTGAAATTCTGATAGTCTCTTATTTCTGCCTCTGAAGGGCTTAGAAAGTATATGTGCAGGGGTGATGCTCAGAATATTTAGTAAAGGTCAGCATTATTCATCAGCAACGCCAGCTGGAGCAGGCCCTGGGGCCTCCTGATGCCTGTGGTTAACACGGTATTTAGTGCTGCCTTTGAGTGATGGAGAGGGTGGGGATGGGGGTGCTTAGGACAGTCCTTACCCGTCACCAGCTCAGCCACACAGCAGCCTCATTGTGGTGACATGTGAGGAGCAAGTGCACATGATTACAAGGCTCAGTGATGCTCATCTGTGGAAGGCAAACAGGAAGTAGAATTCTGTACTGAAGACGCTGCAGGGTATTATCCTTCCCCTCCCCTGATGCCCACTCAGACAGCAAACGTTCCTCCTGTTGGTGTTTTTTTCTCCCAACCTGTGCACTCATGTTCTAGGTGGTCGTGCTGGCGATGTACAACTTGTCCCTGGAAGGCAGCGGGAGGCAGGGCTATTTCCGGTGGAAGGAAGATATCTGCGCCTTTATCGAGAAACACTGGACTTTTCTACTAGGAAATAGGTAATGTGACTTTTAAAAGTCTTATCCTTGAATGAAGATGTAAAGAACAAAATACATGCAACTTAAGACAGTTTAATGCAAGCCTTTAGAGCTTTAGCGTATACACTTGCGGCAGTTCCTAAGAATTTTTCAATCCAGAGATGATTTCACTTTAAGTTAACAATCTCAGCAGAGGTGGGTATAATTACCAGCATAGATATAAGTGTAGGTTTCCATACTTCTTACCCTACATCCGGGGGAAACTGCTGGTTTCTACTGAGCAGAAAGATGTTTGAACAGATTCTTAGACTGTTGAAAAACAGAGTTTGATTAAATGAGGCTGTTTAATAGCTGGGTAGGTGACTAATTTGAGGACAGAGGACTATTATATCCTTTTAGAATCAGTGCCTTATAGGAGGTCAGAAGAAGAGTAATAATGTCTGTTATTGACTGGACTCATTGAAGTTGCTCTTGGTTAATTACTAGTGTTTGTCTTTATTACCTCTGGAAGGTAGAAACCATTGTGTCCTTTTTGGCATTCATAACACTTTGCCAGGTCTGGGAAGATTCACATGCATGTGGTTTATTCATTTGTTACTCTTTTTTTTTAAATTGTACTTATTTATTTATTATTTTTGGCTATGCTGGGTCTTTGTTGCTTCATAGACTTTCTCTAGTGAGAAGGTCCCCTTGCAGTGAGCAGGGGCTATTCTCTAGTTTCAATGCCTGGGCTTCTCATTGTGGTGGCTTCTCTTGCTGCAAAGCACAGGCTCTAGGGCACACAGGCTTCAGTAGTTGTGGTTCCTGGATTCTAGAGCATAGGCTCAGTAGTCCTGGCACATGAGTTTAGTTGCTTTGTTAGGGGGAACCTTCCTGGACCAGAGATGGAACCCGTACCTCCTGCATTGGCAGTTGGATTCCTCATCACTGAGCTATCAGGGAAGCTCCATATTGCTATTTTTAAAATGGATAAGTGATAAGGACCTACTGCTGTATAGCACAGGAAACTGCTCGATATTCTATAACAACCTAGTTGGGAAAATAATTTGAAAAAGAATAGATACATGTATATGCATAACTGAATCACTTACTGTATACCTGAAATTTATACAACATTGTTAATCAACTGTACTCAGATATAAAATAAAAAGTTAAAAAAATAGATTCAGACACTTTGGAAATCTGACTTAATATGAAGTATATTGCATTCCCTGCAAGATGGTACCTATATGTTCTAAGCAATATGTTTTGGATGCTCAGTTGCTCAGTCATGTCTGACTCTCTGTGACCCGATGGACTGTAGCCAGCCAGGCTCTGTCCATGGAATTTTCCAGGGGAGAATACTGGAGTGGATTTCCATTTCTTATTCCACATTCGTTACTTTTTCATCATGATGCTTTGAGTTTGCTTCTCCTCTGTGACCCGCTCCTTGGGTCATCAGATATAGGGATGCTGGGCCACAGACATCCAGACCAGACATTGAAGCTGAAGGTACATGTGCATCAAGCAAGATTTTCATTGCTATCGGGTTTAGCAAGTTGGCAGTTGCATTGGCGGATTGTTTGAGACTGTGATTGTTAGCTGCCTTCTGAAGTCCTGGGTGAGATGCATGAAACCTGCAGAATTGGACCTATATGGACACGATAAAAGGTGGGCACGGGGAGTTTGTGCCTGTCCTCGCCTGTGTCCTCAGGTGCTGAGAAGTCATAGCTATGCCATAGTTGCTGCAGAATCGGGGAGGGGTGACCGTCTGCAGGCTGCCATGAGGAGAAATAGATTCGGTGCCTTTTTACAAAAGGAGCTATTTTTGTTCTGGAGATATTTAGTGGCATAAGAAAAGAATTGACAGTTTAACTGGTTTTTTCTTAAGGAAAGGAAATCTGTTGTCTTAGTTTAATGATTTAGGTCTATTTATGGAACTTAATACACCCCATTTATAAGAGGCAAGGAAGGGGAAAAAACTGATAAAATTAGATCTTGGCAGGTTTTCATGGTCAGTGCTGTTCTACTTGGTGGATTATCCTCTGGAAGAAGCTGAACCATAAATTACAGTCCATTTGGTCAGTTTTAGCTCTGATTACGGTAGTGTCTAATGACCTCACACCCTTCAGCCCCATGACAGACACCCACACACACCTTCCGGGAGCAGCTTGGCACAGTGTGGGGTCTGGGTAGACACATAGGACCGTGTCCTCCAATCATATTTGTGCTCTGATCTCCGCTGCTGCTTCTGATCACAGAAGTGCTGACAAAGGGATAGGCAGCCTTTGTCATTGCACCTCCCCACACTGTTGCAGGCCCTGCCCCTCTGGCTGGATTGACTTTAAAGGAACTTAAGGGCTGGCACCTTCTTCCCCACCTTCACTTTCCTCTTTGTCCCTCTTTTGGAGCCAGACATTGAAGACTGCAGATGTTCGAAAGCAACCGCCTATACAGGGGCGATTAGTCTCCATGCATGCCCGGGGGAAGTCACAGGCTTAGACGTGAGCCAAGAGGACCTTGAGTTTTTGGTCCAGCTGATCCCTGGCACAGAGACAGCCTGCAGCCATCATGTCCAGTGAACCCTGGGGAAAGAGGAAAGACTGACATCCAAATGTCCCATGTTTGTTTTCAACAGACAAACCCCAAGGAATACAGAGAACCAGAAAGTATGACCCATTTGAAGGGAGAAAATAAACTAACCTGAAACTGTCCCTGAAGAAGGACCTAATAATGGATTTACTAGTCAAAGACTTTAGAACAGCTTAGAGATGCCCAGAGAGCTAAAGGAAGAGGTGGGAAACATCAGGCAGCAAGGTATGAATGAAACAGAAATATCATCAAAGAGATAGAAGACCTAAGTAAATAAAAAAGAAGTTCTGGAGCTGAGAAGTACAATAACTGAAATGGGAAATTCACTAGAGGGATTTGTAGCCAAATAGGACAATGGGAAGAAAAGTGAACAGAGCTCCAGAGACCTGTTGGAGTGGGTTCCCCTGGTCAGACCTCTGGGCTGAGGGGCCAGGGGTCTGGAAGATTCAAAACCAGGTGAGATGGTGGCAGAAGAGAGGTACTCTGGGGCCAGAGGCTGGGGGTCATTCTCCCATCTCAGGGCTTAGGCCCTTTACAGTCTTTTTGTTTTTTGTGAGGTTCTGGTTTGTATTTGTCTAGTATATCTCTGTTCTTAAGGATACCTTTCTCCTTTGCTTTTTCAGCAGTATTTTCCATCTGTTAGACTGGCCTTTGTATGAAAGACGATTCTCCAGGATTTCTGGTCATGGGTTTATGTTTTCGAGGTGGAGATAGAACACTTTCCTTAAATAATAGACCAGTTTTTTACAGGAACCTGAATAGTTGACATTTTGTGTGCTGTGCATGCTCAGTCATGTCCGATTCTATGTGACCCCACAGACTGTAGCCCACCAGGATTTCCCAGCAAGAATGCTGGGGTGGGTTGCCATTTCCTACTCCAGGGGGTGTTCCTGACCCAGGGATCCAGTCTGTGTCTGCTGCATTGGCAGGCAGATTCTTCTCCCATGCATGCATGCATGCTAAGTTGCCTCAGTCGTGTCTGACTCTCTGCGACGCCATGGACAGCAGCCCACCAGGTTCCTCTGTCCACGGAATGCTCCAGGCAAGAATACTGGAGTGGGTTGCCATTTCCCCCTGGTGGCTCAGAGGTTAAAGTGTCTGCCTGCAATGTGGGAGACCTGGGTTCAATTCCTGGGTCCAATCCCTGGGTCGGGAAGATCCCCTGGAGAAGGAAATAGCAACCCATTCCAATATTCTTGCCTGGAGAATCCCATGGACGGAGGAGCCTGGTGGGCTACAGTCCACGGGGTTGCAAAGAGTTGGACACGACTGAGCGACTTCACTTTCACTTTTCGCTTTCTCCCCATACATAAAAGCAGCTCAACTTAAATAAAATTAGCCTGTTGTTGTTGTCTAGTCGTTAAGTTGTGTGAGGCTCCATGGACTGTAGCCTGCCAGGATTTCCCAGGCAAGAATGCTGGAGTGGGTTGCCATTCCCTGCTCTAGGGGATCTTCCCAACTGGAACTCTGTAATCATGTGGATTCTGATAAGAAGTGTTTTATGAGCTCTGTTTTATGGCATTAATCCCCTCATCAGCCTTGCAAGTTTTATGATCCTGATTTTAAAGATGAGGAACCTGAGGCAGCTATTAATAGAAGGGGTGGTGGAGACGGGATTTGAAGCCATACAGCCCCCTGTGCCTCTCCCTTACCTGAGGAGCTCTGTTCCTTCGAAGAGGCAGGCTCCATAGCCCATCCCAGACCTGGAGGCAGAGACTCTGTAGTAAGGAGAGAGCTGTAAAACCAGTAATTTTTAAATCCCTGGGCTGTCAGGAAGAAGACCTCCACCTGGTGGAGCACGGTCGCCGGCTGCCTCAGCGTGGGGAGCCCCATGTACTTCCGCTCGGGAGCTCAGGAGTTCGGAGAACCAGGATGGTGGAAGCTCGTCCACAACAGGCCCCCGACCCTGAAACCCGAGGGAGAGAAGCTGTCCGCCTCCGCTCTGAAAGTGAAAGGTACTGTCGTAAGCCCGGAAATGCCAGTGTAGATGACCCACTTGTACCAGGCACGGCACCGTGGCCTCCCTGGAGCTGCTCTGATCCCCAGTTTTCTTGTAACACAGGTTTTTATGCCATAAATACTGTACAAAAATATTTTGTAACTTCCTAATAAGGAATCCCCTAAACAGGAGCCTGGTGCGGTATAGGCCGTGGAGTCGCAAAAGAGTCAGACATGACTTAGCAACTTTATAAATTTGCTTTGGTGTCTGAAAGGTTGTCTGTTTTCAGTCAGATTTTTATGTTTTTAACCTTTTTAGTATGTAAAATGTTAAATATATGGATGTGAAGAGAGTCATGTAGTGAATCCCTTCATACCTTTGTCTTCACTTTAGCTGTTAATCCTGGAAATCTACTTTTGTCTCATTTATCTGGGCCCTTGGGTGCTTCCTCCCAGCCCCCGACCCATCCACACCCTTGGATTATTTAGAAGGAACTTCCAGGTATCAGCAGTTCCTTCTTAAATATTTCATTATTAGCCATAAGGATTCTTTCCTGTAGCCTCACCATAATGGCATTTTCTCAGTTATAAAAAACTAATAGTAGCTCCTTACTATCACATATTGATCTTAGTGATCAATGAACTATGAATGATCAATGTGATCAATGAATCTATGAACTTAGATTTTTTTTAATCTAAAATTGTTTTAATAATGAACTTCTAACTTTTTAACAATATAACTGGGAATAAATCACATAGTATTGAAGCTATAAAGTCTGAAAGTCCCTCTCCCACCTCCCACAGCTTAACTTCAGCAGAGCCACTGTTGTCTCTTGTGAGTGCTTTTAGAAGTCTTCTTTGTATATTTAAGCATTTTCTTTAAAAAAACAAACAAACTGGTTCATACTGTATTACCTCTTCTCCATTTTTTCCACACTTACCAGTATATCTTGGCCATCTTTCCATAGCAGTACATGTAGGTCTATCCTGTTTCTTTTATTTCATTGCATTTCACTGAGTAGCTGCGTGATAACTTAACTAAACCGTTACCTTGTTGATGCACATTTTGGTTATTTCTATCGTTTTTGTTATTTAAACAATACTGTAATTATATACATTTGCCAATATTTTGTGATAAATTGCTAGAAATAGGTTGTTGTATCAAAAAGCATATATTTATTCAAAATTTTAGTCATATTACCAAATTACCCTCCAAAAAGATATGATAAACTTTTGCTCTACCAAAAGACATGAAAATACCCGTTTCCCCTTGTGCTGTCTGAGATTATCAAACTTTTAGTGTTAGTCACTCAGTCGTGTCCAACTCTTTGTGACCCCATGGACTGTAGCCTGCCAGGCTCCTCTGTCCATGGAATTCTCCAGGCAAGAATACTGGAGTGAGTTGCCATTCCCTTCTCCAGGGGATCTTCCCGACACAGGGATTGAACCCAGGGCTCTTGCATTGCAGATTCTTTATCATCCCTGAGCCACCCCAGTTTCTAAACTTTTAACTTTTACCAGTTCCAGTAAGTGAAAGACCGTGTGGAAGTGTTTGTATTTGCATTATAATTCCTTTTTCCTGGTTAAGAGAAATTTTAATCTTAGTTCAGGGCACTCATTGAACATTTCTCTTTCTATAGTAGTAGTAGATTCACAATAAGCTATTAAAAGTAGCTAACGCTGAATTGGTATTTAAAAATTTAGATCTTTTGTTCTTCACCAGCAGCCTCCAAACCAACTTTAGATCCCATCATCACTGTCGAGGGACTTAGAAAGCGAGCGAGTCGGAATCCTGTGGAATCTGCCATGGAACTGAAAGAGAAAAGGTCTCGGACTCAGGAAGCCAAGGACATCAGGAGAGCCCAGAAGGAGGCAGCTGGCTTTGCTGACCGGAGCAGCTCTTCCACGCCTGTAAAGTTCATCAGCCGAGGCCGCAGGCCGGATGTGATTCTGGAGAAGGGAGAAGTCATCGACTTTTCGTCCCTGAGCTCCTCGGACCGCACCCCGCTCACGAGCCCATCACCCTCGCCATCCCTGGACTTCTCTGCCCCAGGGACCCCGGCCTCTCACTCAGCCACGCCCAGCCTGCTTTCGGAAGCCGACCTCATTCCAGACGTGATGCCACCACAGGCCTTGTTTCACGGTGAGCCATTGTGCTGGGGCCTCAGGGCCTGTGTGGCCCTGGGCGGGAGTGGGTGTGCTCTCCCTGGGGGGCGGTGGGGCCACATTTCCTTACCTGCTTTCTGCTCCTCACAGATGACGATGAGATGGAAGGGGACGGTGTCATAGACCCTGGGATGGAGTATGTCCCGCCCCCTGTCAGCGCGGCTGCCTCAGGGACAGGGCTCGGGGGCAGAAAGAAGGTCAGGGCCCCTGAGCAGATCAAGCAGGAGGTGGAGAGTGAGGAAGAGAAGCCCGACAGGATGGACATCGACAGTGAGGACACAGACTCCAACACGTCTTTGCAGACAAGGGCGCGAGAGAAGAGGAAACCTGTGCTGGAGAAGGACCGGAAGCCCAAGGGGCCCAAGTTCACCCCCGTGAGCATCTATGAGGAGAAGCTGCTCCTCAGGCGGCTGGAGGCCTGTCCTGGGGCCGTGGCCATGACCCCCGAGGCCCGGCGGCTGAAGCGGAAGCTGATCGTCCGGCAGGCAAAGAGGGACCGGGGGCTGCCGCTCTTTGACCTGGACCAGGTCGTGAACGCTGCACTCCTGTTAGTGGACGGAATTTACGGGGCCAAAGACGGAGGAGTTTCCAGGCTTCCAGCTGGACAGGCCACATACAGGACGACCTGTCAGGACTTTAGAATCCTTGACCGGTACCAGGTGGGTGTTGTCTCGCTGTCCAACTCCTGGGACTGCGGCTCCCTGGTGCATTCAGGAGAGTGGAAGAACAGTGAGGGAAGAAGTGCAAAGACGGCTGGGCAGTGTTTAATTGTCCAACGTGAACATTCCTGAATACATCTGAGTTTGGGTTTCTGTTTTCCTTCTGGGTATTCCAGACAGAACCTAGACATTCTCTTCATGTCTCTTAAGTCTCCGAGGGCGGCTGCTCGTGGTCTGGGTTGTAGCTTTGATTGGCAGGTTTGTTGAGGATGTACAGTGTGCCAGTGTACCGGACACTGAGCTGAGCAGGAGTGAAGGCGTGGTTTTGTCAGTGTAGTTAGGAGACACCCTGTAGGAAGAGCAGCAGGTCAGCATGGTGTCCACGTGGCCGGAGGACACTGGTGTGTGAGCGCTCCAGGGACAGGTGATTCCACCACAAGTGCCGGACTCCGCCTTCCCACGGCAGGAGCCAGCCAGCCTCTCTCCCTGTGTCTTGCTGGCATTGCTGCTGACCATTCCTTAACTAGTTTTGCTATTCTGATGGCTATAAAATGAAGTCTTGTGTTTTTTTTGTTTGTTTTTTGGATGCATTTCTTTGATTACGAGAGAAGTTAGAACATTCTCCTGTTTCCTGGTTGGTTGTGCATTGTGTGTCTGGACTGTTTGGACTCTTTCCTGTCTTCTTCTGTGGTGGTCTGGCCTTTTACCTGTCTTCTCTGGACACTGGTGGGGTGTGGACTTCGCTGCTGGTATTCTGGTTACCCAGCACTGCACTGCATGTGGGGCTGTTCTTCCCAGTGCTAGGCCTTTGCCTATGGGCCTTTCTATTTGAAATGCTCTTTGTTGAGTTCTGGAATTTCCTGGCATCTATTTCTGTTTGTTTGGAGCACTCCTGTTATTTGGCTATTGAACCCTCTTGACCAGAGGTTTGCAAGCCTTTTCTGTGAAGGGTCAGAGAGTAAGTAGCTGTAGCTTCGCTAGCCAGCTCTGCTGTGTAGTATGAGGGCAGCATACATGACATGTGATGAAAGGGCGTCACTGTGTGCCAAAACAGTATGGACGAAAACAGGCTGGATTCGGTCTCTGGGTTCTGTGGTTTCCAAAGACCTTCACTCCAGCTCGATCCCTGTAATTCTTTTCCCTGTTTCTCCTTCCGGGAAGCCGTAACCTGCCTGCCTGCATCTTTGGAACCTTGTCGGGAGAGCCAGGGGCTGACCATACAGTTGTTAAACTTTCCCTGGGCCTCCCTGTTTTCTGGACAGAACTTCCACCCTTGGTTGCATCAGAATCTCTCATTGGAGCCTCCAGAGAGTCTGGTCTGCCCTGAAGGGAGAGGTTGTTTCTGTATGTGGATGGCAGAAGTGTCATTGGAGCTTTAATACCTCTTGACCCAAGAGACCCTCAGTCCATGGCCCCCTGCCCGCCCTCAGCTTCAGTTGGACCTGATGTCCCTGTTGCCTTGCTGACCTGAGGCACTGGGTCTGGCCTGTCCTCACGGCCACCTTAGGTTTGGGCTCTCCTGGTCTTAGTCAATTGCCACTTATTCATATGCTTTTGTTGCTGTCATCTGCTCACCTGTTCTTTGTTCCTTTTAATCCCTATACTTAACTGTTGAAATTATGAAAGGCATCATACCCATACAAGAACACATATGGGTATAGTTTAGAGGTTAATTAGATCAATAACTATGAATCTAGCTCCTGGGTTAAGAAAAAGGGCATTAAAACCACCTTAATTCTGCAGACTGCCTGCTCCCCCAGAGGAAGTGAGTCTCACTTTTAGTGTTAACCATTCCCTCTGCCTTTTTAAATTCTTTATCCATAAACAGTGTAGGAAGCATGGATGGAGCCATGTGAGGACATTGCTGCTGTTAGATGAAGGCTTCTGGAAGAAGACAGGCTTAATGGGTTTTGCGGGTCACTGATGCAGACTGAATTGTGTACCCAAAAGTGTGTATTGTCCTGACTCCTGGTGCCTGTGCATGTGACCTCACGTGGAAATAGGGCCTTTGCAGATATAAGTAGTTAAGCTGAGGTTGCATGGGGCAAAGTGGGCCCTTAGCCCAGCATGACTGGTGTCCTTCCAAGAACAGGAGAGACACACAGGAGAGACGCCCTGTGGCGGCCCAGGCAGCAGTTCGAGCAGTGTGTCTGCAGAGCTGAGGGGCACAGGCCTTGCAGCCACATCAGAAGCCGAGAGAAGGGCCTGGCATAGGTTGTCCCTTGGAGCCTCAGAGAGCACAGCCCTGCTGAGGGGTCTTACTGCTCTGCACACAGCTTTAACCTGCACCTTAGTTCTCTGCCTGCCTTATTCCTGGTTCCAGACGAAACTTGTGCTGCCACTTGCATTGTAAGAGGATTCTGCAGTACAGGTTGGGCTGGTTCTCACTTCACCCAAAGCCAGCTCCAGATTCTGGCTTGAAATCTCTTAATTTGTATCTGTTTGCTCCCCAATTATTGTGGTTTCTTTTGATCTTTTTGTTCTTGTGTGTTTGTCTTTTATTTATGTATTTTTAAAGTCTATTTCTATAGCTGTGGTGGAGTTTTGGGAAGAAGTAAAATTAAATGTTTGTGTATCATCCCCCATCCTAACCTGGAATATTAGTATCACTTTAATACGGTTACATAGGGGAGCAGCCGTAAATGTGTTTGTTCAGTCCACTTGCCTTCTCATCCTGTGATCAGTATATTCATAGCTGTAACTGTCCCTGTGATATTTTAGCCATTAGTCATGACTTTTGAAATGATGTGACTTTTTTTATAGTTCAGTATTTAGTGTTTTGCAATTTTTGTTAGCCTTTCCTCTTTAACCCGAGAGTTATTTAGTGCTAAATAACTTAGTTTTCAGATACGTGAGAATTTTTATACTAACTTTTAGTAATTGATTTAATTTCTGATCAGATTATATTGTAGTCGGAGAAAATAGTCTATGTGACGTTGATTCTTTTCTATAGAGAAAATCGTATGTTCCATTTTTATTCTTTTTATAGGTCCTAACTTAAGACGTGTATTTCTTTTTCTGTATTTTTTTTTTAGTATTACCATGTGATCCTCGCCCTGCAAACAAAAAGCTACCTCTGCCTGCTCTCATTTTTTTTTTTTTCCATTGTGTTGCTTATTTAGTTGACAGTAAACCTCACTAAACTTAAACTGTTCATTTAGCCTCACTTCCCATCATTTCTTCCAGGTTAATTTCTTGCTGAAGCATTTTTTGTAACAGTTCTTAAAATGTGGTCTTTTTGAGGTTCAGAACATCCTCACTCTCGCATTTCAATGATAGTATAGCTGGATATAAAATTGTCTTTTTTTTTTTTTCCTTTTGACATTTAGCATCACCATTTAGCATCATCATCTCACTATCAGCTTGTTCCTGGAGCTGCATTGTCATTCTTAATGCTTGCTTCTTTATAGGTGGTCTTCTCTTATTCTCCTATGCCCTGATAGCTTTCAGAGTTTTCTCTTTGTTTTTGATATTTATTTGTATTCACACACTGTAAGTGCTTTTGCTCACATTTATCTTGCCTGGCACTTCTGCCCTTTTGTTACAGGTGACTGATAGGCTTCTTAGCATTTATCCTCCTCATTCTGTGAGCCCCTTGGATCTGTGGTTTTGGTTTGGTGTCTGATTAACTTGGGGACATTCTCAGCTGTTACCATTTCAGGTATTTCTTGTGTCCTATGTGCTCCTCCTGCTATTCCCATTATGCATATATTACACTTTTAGTAGTTACGCCACAGTTTTTAGATATTCTGTTCCTTTTTGGGGGTGAGGGGGGGGAGGTTGGCCTTTTTTTTCCTCTCTGCTTTTCAGTTTTGGCAGTGAGTCTCAGCAGTGGGCTTAAAGTATTCAGAAAACCATGTTGAAAACAGATGTGCTGTCATCCAGGCTCTGTTGTTCCATTTACAGAGCACAGGCTGTGTAGACGGAGCATAAATCAGATGGTGAGTGAGCACTGGCTTCAGCTTACCACCACCAGCTGCAGTAGCCCCTCCTCATAAGAGAGTCAGCCTAAGAGAAAAAAAAAAAAAAGAGTCAGCCTGTCCTTTGAAGCTTTGAAGCCTGAAGCCAGGCACTGACTTCTCCTCTCTAGGTATTAAAGCCCTGGATGGCAGCTTCTTCCAGTGGATGGCTGTTCTATCTATACTGACAATCTGTTGTTTAGTGCAGCCACCTTCTGTCACTTAATCTCACCTAAGTATTCTGTGTGACTTGCCACAGCTTCTGCATCAGCGCTTGCACTTCTGTCGTGGAAACAGATGTCTTCTTGCCTTAAACCTCATGAACCTTAAACCTCCAGAAGCCTCAGACTTTTTTTCTGCAGCTTCCTCACCTCTCAGCCTTCATGGAATTGAAAGGAGTTAGGGCCTGGCTGTGGATTAGACAGTGACTTCAGACAGAGGATATCTCTGACACCAGGAGCAGGGAGATGACAGTACTCAACCAGCAGGGACGTTTCCTCCAAGTGAGTGCCATGGGGAGCGGGGGTGGGGGGTGGACTGCACCTTTTGTGGGAGTGATGCTCGAACCATGTCCTGATCCGCAGGAGGAGCCCATCCAGGAAGGTTCAGGGCAGGAAGGCCCCGAGGCAGGATTTCATTTGGCACGTGGGGTGGGAATGTCTTAATGGTGGTGGACCGTGGACCTGGTCGATGGGGTTGTGGATCCTGCAGGGCGTGGGACAGGAGTCTGCGTCGTATTCTGAATGCACAGCTGGAAGCCACTTAGGAGTTTCAGACCAGGAAGGTGACTTTTATTCGTTTTTAAAAGTAGGCTCTGGCCTTATGTGGAGATGGATGGGGTGGCGTGAGTGTGGTAGGGAGGAGCCTGGTAGGGGGCAGGGGTAGTTCATGGACCAGGCAGAAGCTAAGGATAGTTAAACTGGTGTGGAAGCTGGGGAGACAGACAGGGTGAGGACTGTGCATATCTGGGGGTCTCACAGACCTCACCTCCACATGCTGACTTGATGCTGTTCATAGGCTTGGTGGCTGGTGTTACCTGTTCTCACGTTGCACATCACCCCAAAACTTAGTAGCTTAAAACAATAACTAATTCTTCTGAGTCTGTGGGTTGACTGGGTTCAGTTGGGTATTTCTTCTGCTTCATGAGCTGAAGGAAGGGGTATCTTGTGGCTCCACTTAGCTGGAGCTTGGTCCGCTAGAGCCTGTTTACATGTGGCCACCAGCCCTTCAGTGTCCCACCTGGGCACCGCAGCAGCTGGACTCAAGGAGGAAGGAATCAGAAGCCACCAGCTCCCTTACAGCCTGGGCTCAGAGGTCCCAGAATGTTATTACTTCTGCCATGTTCTGACCAGTCAGGCTTACCTCAGGCCTGCCAGGTTCCAGAGGAGGGGACATTGACTTCGCCTTTTGATACAGGAGATGAGTATGCCTTCAGGCTCAGGAGGAAACATGGGCTATACTTGGAAACTGTGTACCCCAAGTTTGAATTTCACTTGAAAACTCAAAGTCCTGGCAGAATTTCAGAGTTGGTTGGCCTCTGAAAGTTTTGGTGTCCAGTTTGGGAAAGTAATCAAAACAAAATTATTAAGGAGGGAATTCATGCTCTTCTCCCAACAAAGTTATTTTCTAGGCCAAGAGCAAGCTGATTCTACAAAAACAACTCAGGTTTCTAAACTTCATCCAACCCCTGGCAGACCGCTTTGTAAATGCACTTTTTAATCTTCTGTCTGAGCTCTTTGCTGTGAAACCTAATTGTCCGTGTTCTGTTACGACGTGACTGAGGGCCCTTAAGCAGCCCTATGTGGAGAGCAGGCGTCTGCAGGCCTGTGGGGAGCAGGGACCATGTCCCCTGGATCCTATGGTCAGTCCTCTCCACTCGCACTGTGTTGTAGGGATAATAATCTATGTCAGTCCTACTTTTGTGAGATTTACTCAGTAGAGACATACTGTAATAAATCCATATACACATGCAGCAGTGATTTCTGCCGTGGTAACAGAGATCCTTCATGAGACAGGAGCCTCTGTGTGTGTGTGTGTGTGACCCACTTGATTCTTGGGCTGACTGATATTTGATGAATGGATTCAAGGTGCCTTATAGACAACATGAAACTTGGAGAAGCTATATGTAACTTAATATTTTTAATTATTTTGCCTTTAAACTATTAAACTGGAATTAGGTTTTCATATCCAGTTTTATGCAAAGGTACCTATGAAGTTTTTATGAACCTTAAATTTTCCAGTTAAGTCCTATGGAAAGACCTACTTTCTGACACATAAAAATGTCCTAAGTACTACTCATCTGTAGAAATGAAACCAGCCCTTTGAGTAATTTTATTTTGGTATAACTGGCCTGTCTTTCTCATAGACTGCCTTGCCATCCAGGAAAGGATTCCGGCACCAGAGCACAAAGTTTCTGTACCGTTTGGTGGGATCAGAAGATATGGCTGTGGACCAGAGCATCGTCAGCCCGTACACGTCTCGGATCCTGAAACCCTACATCAGGTACACAGAGGAGAAATGTGACACTGGGTGTGGCACGAGCAGTGATGCTTGTGGGTTCTGAGCCAGCCCCATCCCCCCCAGATCTGTGAACTGGCATCGGCAAGGACCAGGCCTCTGCTCTGTGTCTAGTCTCCTTCTGAAACAATATACAGCTTGTTTCAACTGTACATTATTGCAGAAAAGTTGGTCCCTTTGAAAGAAATATACAAGGCAAGGATAAGTCAACTCTGTGAGATTTCATTCTGATTATCATACTCATTGTTTTATGTTAAATTTCAAATTGTACATAGTTGTCTGCAAAAGGAAACAGTGGGACAGTGGGACCTTTCCGTGGACTGATGATGAATTTCACATGTAGGCAGCACCTGGACAGCGAGCTGGCCAGAGAGTTCCCACCCCCACCCGCACTGGGCTGTGCATGACTGACAGTTATCTCTGCCACCTGTCACGTGTCCTCCTGGCCCAGCCCCCTATCGTCCCCCCGGGCAGACCCATGCGTCAGCATACGAGCCTGCTCCTTGCCCCGGGGCCCCCAGCTGTCCAGGCGTGGTTGGGCCTTCCTCCCCAGGCTCTGTCCTGGGTCAGAGGGTGGAATTAGGAAGCCATTTCTGTTTCCGCAGTCCATACTAAGGCTCACCGGCACTAGTGGACTTCCTGGCAGGTTCCAACAGGTCTGGTCTGACGAATGTTAGTAGAGATCATTTTAAGTGTCATACCAGAAGAATGCTGTAGCTCTTAAGTTGGCTGACTTAGAAAGTAGTGAGAATTAATTTAAAATTTTGAGCAGATCAAGGAGCTTTGTGAATCAGATGACTGGGAGTAATGGGTATTTTCCTTGTCTTCCATGTTTCTTTTCTGGATTCTGGAGGCGTGATTACGAAACAAAGCCACCCAAACTGCAGCTGCTCTCCCAGATCCGCTCCCACCGACACAGTGGGGACCCGCACTGGACGCCGGAGCCAGATGCCCCTCTCGATTACTGCTATGTCCGGCCAAATCACATCCCAACCATAAACTCCATGTGTCAGGAGTTCTTCTGGCCTGGTATGTTCTCCCTATCCAAGCTCAGCAGATCCACCTTCCGTATTGTTCACTTCAGCAGTTTTTAAAACTAGTGTGTGTCATGTGACCCCAAAACCTTTACTCATATGGTTTCACTCAGTTTGTCTCTGCTTATATAGACAGTTTAAAATATGAACATCTCTTTCTTTCCTAAGATCGGGAAGAAGCAAGCAGTTAAAGCAATAAACAGTGCTGTTTGTTTCTCTTCCCTGTTTGTCTCTGGTTTCAGAAGAAACGGTTTACCCTGTTTTCTCCCGCATGTGTCAAGATCCCAGGTTATACCCATTAGCACCACGGGCTGGTGGCTTGGGTGTGTCTGGACACTTTTGATGTTTGCTTAATAATTTCTGTGCTTTGTTTACTTAACTGGTCCCTAGTGTTAGTACAGCCAAAAGTTGTTTTTAAAAAGCCAAAAACCCCAATCACAGACTTTGAAAATAATAGACCCAGTGAGATTTGTCATTTTATCAGCCTTACCATATTATATATAGTCTCTGAATTCACTGATTAAAGGAACACTCCCTCATTGCTAAATATAAGTATGTTCTTTGTGGCTGTGCTTTGAAATGTAAAGGAAACAATACGTCTTCTAGGGGATAAAATTTTGTTAGGATGTCAGTGCATTTGGTGGGGGGTGGGATGGGGCTGAAAGGAACATTCTGGGAGTGTCTGCTTCTTCCTGCCCCTGTGCGAGGTGGCTTCCAAACAATAAGCATGGAATTATATGATATTTAACTCCTTTATTGTAAAAAGTGGCATTTGTACCAAAGAGCTTGTCAGTGGTCTGTATATGAGGTAAAGACCACAACGATTTGGGCGGTCTTGGATCTTCCCTTCAGGTCTGGGTATCTCTCATCTCACCTGAGGCAGATTCCCAGGTCAGGGTGTTGGGGTAAGTGCCAGCTGGCGCACATGGCCCAGAGGCCAAGCGCAAAGCCAGGTGTGTCCAGTTCCAGCCTGCGTGCTCTCTCCTACCCACCCTGTCCTGCTTCCCTTCTTTTAACATATGTACACAGACCACACAGTGCTAATTTTGGTATTTATGTGTGGCATCTGCAGTGGTGTCTCTGTCTGCAGCCTGGGTCTTTTTAGCAGGCAGGTGCAGCTGAAGCACAGACTGAACAGCCTGCCGCTCACTCATCCCAGAGCCTGCGCTGACTCTGATCGCCTCTCTCTGTAGGCGTCGACCTGTCCGAGTGCCTGCAGTACCCTGACTTCAGCGTCGTCGTCCTCTATAAGAAAGTCATCATAGCCTTCGGCTTCATGGTCCCCGACGTGAAGTACAACGAAGCTTATATTTCGTTTCTGTTTGTCCATCCTGACTGGAGAAGAGCGGGGATCGCGACTTTCATGATTTATCATCTGATTCAGGTATGTTGTCTCTGCTTACTGTCTGCCCACCTGCCTTGAGCTGCCCTGAAAGGCTTGGAGTGGGGACAGGGCCAGAGCCAGGCAATACCAGGTGAAGGGGAGCCGGCTCTGTTGTCTACAAGGTTATTTACGCCCAGACAGAAGCCTCACCCCCAAAGAGGTCACTCCTTAAACCCAAGTTTCAAAGAAATCAGTTTGTGGACATGTGTAATAAATAAAATGAGACAAGTACAGAGGTGAGAGCCTGCAACACTCAGACTATCTTTTTTTTAAATTAGTTTTTATTTGGCTACACCAGTTGTTACTTGCAGCACGTGGGATCTTTGATCTTCATTGCAGCAAACTTTTAGTTGCAGCACATGGGAATCAAATTCCTGGTCATTCCCTGACCAGGAATCGAACCCGGGCCCCCTGCATTGGTTGCATGCAGTCTTAGCCACTGGACCACCCGGGAAGTCCCGGACCATCCATCTTGTAACTGCTTCTGGTCTTGGGAGTCACCACTGTGGTGACTCTGAGAAGTGGGGGTGAACCTGTAATTTTTAGTTCTTAGGTATTGTTAAACATTTTAACAAAACCATTTATCAGTGACTTCCCTGGTAGTCTAGTGATTAAGATTGCACTCCCAATGCAGGGGGTGCAGGTTCCATCCCTGGTGGGAGAACTAGATCCCGTATGCCACCTAGCATGACCAAAACAAAAAAAAAAAACTCATGCTATCAGTAGTAGGTACATTCTGTTATTGTTGCTTGTTTTTAGTTTTACTGTCACTGTGTAAGCTGCTGTGAACCATCTAAGTAATCCATCCTTTGATGTATCTGTATCACCTTTGAGGAAGATAGACCATATGTATATATATATATATATATACATATATATATATATACACTAACACCAGAAACACAGGCAAGGTTTTTTTTTACCCCAGAGTTCATCTGGTGACTTACTTAGAAGCCATTCAGTATGGAGCATTGTGTGTCATGTGGGCAAGATTCTTTTTAAATAGGAGATGGTGATTGAATGTTTTTTTCCCAGTTTTTAATGAAACTTGCTCAATAACTCCCACATGTTGGTGTCTGTCCACCTTTGATGAGTCTTCTTAGTATAGGAAGCCTGGAGGACCCTGGGGTTGTAAAACCTCCAGCATTCATGAAGTCCACAATCTTAGCATCTCCTCACTAAAGAGCCAATTCTGAGTTTATGAAACTTCCGGTGCTATCTTCTGTGTGGCTAATTAGAGTCTGAGAATCTGCCTAGCTGCAGTAGAACAGACACCCCTCTTCTTCCCCACGGGATAAGGCTGGTGCTGCATGAAGAAACCTCAGTTCTGAGAAGTCTGGGAGTGCTGAGGGGGTCTTTGGGATTCAGAATGTCCCTAGGGGGTACCCAGCTTGTATAATTAAACAGGAGTCTTGAGGTTTCATACCCGGTCACATAACTTGACATCTTTCCTAGTAGGTCCAGGCAGGGAGCATTTATGACTGTCTTGCAGGATGACATCTAGTTTTTAAAAACAGAACGTCTGGTCTCGTCCCTTGTTTCTTCAAGATTGTCATAGTGTCTGGTATTGTTACGCTGGATATACTTAAATGTAACTGAATTATAAAACAGTTGGCAATGGAATATCCCCGGTGGCTGTTTGCTCCAGAGAGAAAAAACTGGAGGTTTTACAACCCCAGGGTCCTTAAAGCTTCCTAAACTAAGAGGCCTCATCAAAGGTGGACAGACACCAACATGTGGGAATTACTGAGCAAGTTTCATTAAAAACTGGAAAAAAACATTCAATCAGCTTACCGTCCACCTCCTCAGTCTGGAACGTTTCAGCGAGGGTTTTGGCCACGGCCGAGCGGGCCTGGGTCCCCGCACTGGCGCTGGCTGGTGGTTGCGCGCCCCAGCCTCAGGCCAGACTCCTCCAACCTCCGTACCTGACTGCCTGCACGTCAGGGACTCTCTCCATCCACTCCTTTTCCCCGAGGCCCTCTCATTCTCACTGTGTGCTTCTCCATTCTTGCAGACGTGCATGGGCAAGGACGTGACCCTGCATGTCTCCGCCAGCAACCCTGCCATGCTGCTCTACCAGAAGTTCGGGTTCAAGACGGAAGAGTACGTCTTAGACTTTTATGACAAGTATTACCCCCTGGACAGCACGGAGTGTAAGCACGCGTTCTTTCTGCGTCTACGACGCTGACGTGAGCGCGGCTCCTCATAGCGCACACGCTTGAAGGAGAGGGCTGACGTGAGTGCGGCTCCTCACGGGGTGCATGTACTTGGAGGAGAGGGCTGACTGGGCTGACGTGAGTACTGCTCCTCACGGCTCACGCGCTTGGAGGAGAGGGCTGACGTGAGCGCGGCTCTTCACGGTACAGGCGCTTGGAGGAAAGGGCCAACAGGAGGCCCGGCGGCAGGTGCTCACCCACTGCAGGTTCTGAGCTCCGCGGAGCTGAGGGGCTTGGGTGGCGGCGTAAGTGGTGAGCACCTTTTCAACACAGTCACTGGACAGGCTTTCGCCCGCACCTTGGACTCCCAAGGTCTGCCAAGACTGACAGGTGTGCAGATCTTCAGCCGACAGCCCATTGAGCCAGAAAGGCCTGAGCTGATGTTCCTGAGGAGAGAAGTTCTATCCCATTTAAAGTGAGCAGGGTGATTGTGGTCCAGGGTCCCTGCTGTGTCCGCGAGGCCCTGTGCTGTCCTGGTGACGACCACACGCTGGCCCAGCCGGTCCCAACCTGGCTGTGCTGTCCCCAGAGCAGGGCACGCGCTGACTTTGGTCACAGTGTCGGTGTGTGACTTCGCCTCACCTTTCTCCTGTGAGCATGTCCGGCTGAGGCCCCGGCCTGGGAGGTGGGAGCTGTTCCCTTGTCCTGTGAAGTGAGGTCAGTTTGGGGCTGGAGGAGCTGGGCAGCCTGCTGTTTGATTGTGCCCCCGACAGAGGTGTGCGGTGGTGGGAGGGGTCAGCCGTGGACAGACACACTTCGCATCTGCCAGCCGAGGCTGTTGGTGGGCTTGTGGGGAGTGGAAGTGGACCATCAGTCGGGTGCTTTTGGATTTAGTAGAAATGCTTCCCATAGTATCAAATGTTCTCAAATAAAATATTTTCTTGTGACAACCTATGGCCAGTCTAACCAGTTTGCTTTCCAACTCTCTTAAGAGCTAGTTCTTATTTTGGGGGGTGGTGGGACACAAATCCCTTTGAGAATGCAAAGAAAGCTCTGCACGTGTAAAATTTTGCATCTGTGATCCTTGTACACCAGGACCTCTGTTCTCGAATCTGTGCTTAGAGGGAACTGGAATCCCTTCATTCAAGGGAAATGTGTGTGTCTTCCCCAAGTGGAAATCTGAGGCTGTCCTGTTGCTTGTTTCTGATAAGTGGGATGGGCTCAGGGCTCCCAGGGAGCCAGTCCCTTTCCCCTCCCCCCACGAGACACAGGCTGGACACATGGGGTCACTCAGGTACCAGGTTTCCCAGGGCAACAATGATCAGCCTTCAAGAAGGGGGTCTTCTGGAAGGAGGTTCAAGAGGGAGGGGACATATGTATACCTGTGGCTGATTCATGTTGAGGTTTGACAGAAAACAACAAAATTCTGTAGAGCAATTACCCTTCAATTAAAAAAATAAAAAAGGGGTCTTCTGGGCTGTTTTCACCCTCTTCCCTTTCAGAGAGTCAGCACCAGCATTTCCCCAGCCTGGTCTTCCAGGGACCCCCAGCAGACTGGGAGGGGCCAGCTGTCATCTGCTGTACACTTGGCCTTAAGGTTTAGGTTTTTAACATTACAGGTGTGTCATATCCTGCTCTCTGAGTGTATCTGTTTTAACGCTTAAGTGACCCCCTCAGTCAGTCTCTCCCATTAGGAATCTTGCATAAATGTATTATCTTTATCCATCAGAGGGCAGACAGAATGAAAACCACAATCACAGAAAACTAATCAAACTGATCACATGGACTGCAGCCTTGTCTAACTCAATGAAATTATGAGCCATGCTGTGTAGGGTCACCCAAGACAGACAGGTCATGATGTAGAATTCTGACAAAACATAGTCCACTGGAAAAGGGAATGGCAAACCACTTCAATATTCTTGCCTTGAGAACTCCATGAACAGCATGAAAAGGCACAAAGATAGAACACTGAAAGATGAACTCCCCAAGTTGGTAGGTGCCCAGTATGCTACTGGAGTTCGGTGGAGAACTAACTCCAGAAAGGATGAAAAGACAGAGCCAAAGCAAAAATAACACCCAGTTGTGGATGTGACTGGTGATGGAAGTAAAGTCTGATGCTGTAAAGAGCAATATTGCATAGGAACCTGGAATGTTAGGTCCTTGAATCAAGGTAAATTAGTAGTGGTCAAGCAGAAGATGGCAAGACTGAACATCAATATTTTAGGAATCAGTGAACTAAAATGGACTGGAATGGGCGAATTTAACTCAGATGACCATTATATATACCACTGTGGGAGGAGAAGGGCACAACTGAGGATTAGATGGTTGGATGACATCACTGACTCTATGGACATGAGTTTGAGGAAGCTCCGGGAGTTGGTGGTGGACAGGAAGCCTGGCATGCTGCAGCCCATGGGGTCACAAAGAGTTGAACACGACTGAACTGAACTGAACTAATGGGTTTTTCCAACCCAGCTCTTCAACCCGGCTCTTCAAGGGAGAGCCGACAGCTGTACATACAAGCCCTGGGTGTGTGTGTGTCCCCACGGGTGGACCTGTTGTCTCATTCCTCTGCAATGAAATGTCAGGGATTCCAGACAGACTGATCTGCGCTCTGAGTGACACCTGCTAATTCGTGTCATCTTGAGTTTTGAGTTGAGGATAAGTGGTGGCTGAAAAGCAAATATACTGCTTGTATCTTTGTGTATGTGTGTGTGTCTGTGTGCACATGCATGCTCAGTCGTGTCTGACTCTTTGCGATCCCATGGACTGTAGCCCACCAGGTTCCTCTCTCCATGAAATTTTCTAGGCAAGACTACTGGAGTGGGTAGCCATTCCCTTCTCCAAGGGATCTTTCCAGCCCAGGGATCACTCATATGTTTACATTTCACCAAAATGTCAAGCCTTGGTCAGGAACCGGCACATTCTCACTCGGCCCCCTTTCCTTCAGCTCAAGCAAATCATGCTTCCCATCCTCGGTTCAGTTAGAGCGGGGGAGATAAATTGTGCTCACGCCAGTTGGTCTTACAGTAGTGTCAAATCACATGCAAAGGACATGAAGAATTATACGAGTGTAATCGGTGGATTAGGTCAAAGATTGTATTCATACTGTTAAATTCATACTGTTCTCTCATTTCTCTCATGATTTCTTCTTTGACTCCTGGATTATTTAGAAGCAAGTTTTTTAGTTTCCATATCTTGGGGGAATGTTTTCATCTGTCTTTCTGTTACTGATTTCTAGTTTAATTCTCATGATCAGAGAACATACTTTGTATCAGTGTTTAATTCCTTAAGCCAAAGGCTGTGCTGTGGTGATGTAATAGAACCTCTTTGTTCTTAGGAAATACATTCTGGAGTCTAGGGGTGAATGACCATGATGTATGTAACTAACCCTCACATGGATCAGCAAAAAAAAAAAATGTGTATGTGTGTGTGTGTGTGTAGAAATTGCAAGTAAGTGAAGGGTGGGCAGGAAACATGTATAAATCATAAAGCTAAAGGATAAAATGTTAACAGCAGATGAATCTTGACAATAGATATGTAAGGGTTCTTTGTACCACTTTTAATTTTGGCAACTTTTCTGTAAATTTGAAATCTCCAAATAAAAAAAAATGAAGAGAAAGGAAAAGCTAATAATCTCTCCCTACTCCTTCAGTTGTGTATCCTTCCATACCCCTTCCACCCCTGCACAAACATATGTGAATGTTTATACACTTAGATGGGCTTTTATCCTTTTATTAAAATGGGATTATTCTCAGTGCATTAAACACTGTGCAACTTGATTTTCTCTCTTAACAAGACATTGTAAAACTCCTTCTAGGTCAAAAGACACAGGTTTAATTTATTTTTAAACAGAGGTGTGTATCAGTTTCTTCAACCATGCCCCTAATATTAGACATTCTGGTGGTTTCCAGTTTTTTTGGTCACTACAAACAAGGCAGCATGACTCACTTCTGAAATTAGAAATTTCAGTCAGATCAGCTCGTACAACACATAACTTCACAATCCACTGTGTTTGAGGCTTTTGGGCTGTGGGAGTGAGGCCTGTCTCCAGAGGCCATCTGCTCATAACCTCGTGTCCAGTTGCACACAAGCCCAGCATTTTCAGAGGTGGCTGGAACAGCCCTCCCATGTTTCTCTTTGGACACAAGAGACTGTTAGAACCCGTCTTGCTGTCTGCAGCGGGGCCTCATATTGATATTGTAGGGAGTTCAGCCTCTCCATGTGTTAGCCAGACTTGGAACATCCCTCTTCAGCTAGTTCACACATCTGTTCATTATATAACTTTATCAAGGTTTTGATTGACATTTCAGGCAGAGCCCAGGCTTCCAGAGGTGGGGCCACAGATGGCACCTGAACAGCTGGTTGGATGCTCTAGTGGAGACGTCTGGCACAGTCGATCTGGCTGAGGTCATAGCCGTGACCTTCACGTGGGACAGCCCCTCTCCAAGGATGGCAGTTAACATCCATGCAGTGTTGCCTCTTGCCTGGCAGTGGGCTGAGCACTTCTACACAGAGCATCTTGTTTGACTCCTCCGTGACTCTGAGGTCATATAATCCTATTACATCACGTGCCTATGGCATGGCCACAGTTCTGCCTAAAACCAGTGCCAGGGCGTGGGCAGGTCATTTCCCAAGTCTCTGTGCAAGGCACCAGATTCCCAAGAGGATTCCTGTCTGCAAGGAGTTGACAGTCTGAGCCCACCCCACAGGGCCCTGAGTAAGGTCAGGGACACAGTCCTGGCTGATGGCCAAAAGAGGCCCTCTCCCTCTCTGTGGGGCCCCTGGGTGAGTGTGTTGTGGATCCTACATCTGTACCCAGGCTTCATGGCAAGTATCACAGTCCATCCCAAAGGGGTCTGTGGGAAAGGCCTTGACTCCGGTCTGGAAGCAGCTCCCAGCCGTCTGCCTGCTGAGGAGGGAGGTCAGTGTTGCCCCCAGAGGCACTCATTCAGAGTTCATGTCACTGTCCATGACTCCATCTCCTCTGGGAGATGACCTCCACTGGGGCCAAAGGACCCTCCAGTACCTGGCTGAGACCTTGGAGAGCAACAGCTTGGACAGCTGCCTCACCACCTGCCAGCTTCCACCCAACACCCCCAGGTCTGTTTCCTTTCAAATGTGTGTAATTTACTGGGTCAGCTTGACAATTTTTTAACCCAAATATATGGGATGCCTAGTTGAAGACGCCCCTTCCAGCACTGCAGAATGTCTCTGTGTCCTCCATTGTCCTTTTTAAGGCCACCAGTTTTCTGACCTTTATCCCTGAAGGTGAGTTTTGCAACTTTGCTTTCTTAGAAGTAGAGTCATCCTGCATCTTAAGCTTTTCCTTGTTGATCTGCACAGTTCCCACAGAGTTCCTTGAGGGTAGGAATGTTACAGAACTCAGGTCCAGCTGCTCACTGCTCCAGAGCTAATACCTGAGAGGCAGGTGTTGGTGGAAAGGAAAGTTTGCTTTATTCCAGAGACCAGCAACCAGGGGAGAAGGCAGACTCCTATCCAAAGGCCAGCTCCCCCCACCGTCAGTGGGCAAAAGCTCTTATGGGAGGGGCTACATACAGAAGCGGCACAGTCAGCTCTGACAGTCATCTTGAAATTGGTCGTTGGTGGTCTGACCAGCATCATCTTGATGGTTATAGGTATGGTTAATCTTCAGTTCCAAGGTCAATTTGTTCCCATTTCTTTGAAGCCAATTCCTGGAATTGTGGCAGCTTATGTCATGGCTACAGTCTGGTCATCAAGTAGTTAACTTCTTGCATCTGGTGGGGGTTTCAGTATCTACAAGACAGCTCACAGGATATGGCTCAATATTATCTGCAGCTTTTGAGAAGGAACTAAAGACAGTTTATGAGAGTTTGCTTCGTGACAAAACTATTATTATTTGGTCTTGGACTGCTTTCCTTTGTTTCTATATTTTCTCATCTCTCTGATGAAATTTATTCTTTGGCTAAATATTTTGTACAGACAAGAGGGAGGTGGAAGACTTCAGAAGTCGGGGGTAGTCTGTCCTGAGAAGGCCCCATAAGGATCCTGCCCATCTCAGAACTGGGTCTTCATCACCTCAGTCCCTGTCCCCTCCCTCTAGGCCAACACAGACCAGGGTGCCCAGTGTGTTCCTTCCATGAATGCCAGCCTGCCTCTGCACAGCACAGGATGATGGGAAAGAACACAGGCTGCTTGCATTCAAACCCTGATGCTCCCATTTACTGCTGTGTGTCTTGGGCAAGTTACCTAACCTCTCTGTACCAAACCAGGGAGAATAATAGTAAATACTTGCCTAATATTAATAGGATCATTGTGATAATTAAGTGCATCGATATTTATAAAGTTCTTCCCAATGTCTGGGCCTCCCTTGTGGCTCAGCTGGTAAAGAATCCACCTGCAGTGCAGGAGACCTGGGTTCGATCCCTGGGTTGAGAAAATCCCCTGGAGAAGGGAAATGGCCTGGAGAATTCCATGGACTATACCGTCCATGGTGTCGCAAAGAGTCGGACCGGCCGAGCAACTTTCACTTTTCACTTTCCAAACGTCTGTGGCCTAATGTGGCTGTTTAAGTGTTTGTTAAATGAAGACATGAAAAAAAAAAAAAAAGAAATTTTCCATCTGAACAGCTGAGGGCAAGGCCCAGCCCTGTTTTTTGACCACCATCTCCTGAGTCAGGAGTCAGCAAATTACAGCCTCCCCACCACCAGGTCTTGTAGGTAAAGTGAAGCACAGCCACGCCCCTGGTTTGTGTGTTGTCTAGGGCTCCTTCCACACTGTAGGGGCAGAGTTGAGTGGTGACCATACAGACGATTTACTCTCTGGCCTTTCCTGGGTCCTTATGGACCCTACCCTGAGTTTTCTAAACTCACCATCCACAAGGGTCTGCCACAGCTGCCAAGCAGACCGCTCTGACCTGGCAAAAAGTGGCTTCTGTGGATGTCACCCATTTAACTGCCTCAGCTGTCCTCTCTGCGAAAACACCTTGCCTCCCAGGGGTTTCCTTGGCCTTCTTCATGGTCCTGGAGAGCTCTGGGAGAGGTCAGGCCAGGCAGGTTGAAACAAGACTGTCTCACTGAGCCGTGGAACAGTCTGGGCCTACAGGGTCTGTTCCTTCCTCCATCTGATCATTCATCACAAGTTTTCTGAGAGGCGACCATAGGCAGGGCCAACATGCAGCAGTAAAGTGGAAACACAAACAAAAGCATGAACACAAAGGAAACATTAATTAATTGGACTTTATTAAGAGGCTATTTCATGTAACTTGATGATTTTCCAACTTTGCTGGTGGGGCACAGGGATTCTGAGTTATTTCAGAAGACAAAGAGGAATTCCTTGGTGGTCCAGTGGTTGGGACTCAGTACTTTCACTGCCAAGGGCATGGGTTCTATCCCAAGTTGGGAAACTAAGATCCTGCAAGCTGTACATGCGTGCTAAGTCACTTCAGTCATGTCTGACTCTTTGTGACCCTATGGAGTGTAGCCCGCCAGACTCCTCTGTCCATGGAGATTCTCCAGGCAAGAGTACTGGAGTGGGTTGCCATGCCCTCCTCCAGGGGATCTTAACAGCCCAGGGGTTGAACCCAAGTCTCCTGCATTGGCAGGAGAGGGTTCTTTACCACTAGCACCACCTGGGAAGCTGTGCTTGCAGCCAAAAAAAAGGAAAATGAAGAAACAGAGATGGGGACTTCCCTGGTGGTTCAGTGGCTAAGACTCTCTGCTTCCAATGCAGGGGGCCCGGGTTCAAACCCTGCTCAGGGAACAAGATCCCATGTGCTGTAACTAATTCTCTGTAACTAAGACCTCATGCAGTCAAATAAATAAATAAATATATATTTAAAAAAAAAAAAAAAAGAAACAGAGAGAGCCCGCTTGAGAAAAATTAACAAGGACATCCTGGTAAAACCCTGGTTCTGTTACTTACTGGTCCTTTACTGCCATGTGCCGCTGGAGAATTATCTCACTGGGCACACAGGGGCAATTGGACACAGAGGGCAGGAAGGGGTGCCAAGCAGCCATGTGAGCACAGCCCTATGTGCCATCTGTTCACTTCCGCCAGCAGAAGACTTGATGGACTCCACCACCCAGAGGCAGAGACAACCATCCGAAAATGCAGGGAGTCAAACGATGCAACCTGCAAATGCTTTACTCAAAGCACAAGCCATGCCAAATAGGAATGTTAATTCAAAGGAACAAAAAGAAAAGCTTAACCTTTATGTACTTATTTAGACCCTTCTAGCAATATAGGTCTGCTGTCTACTGGAGAGACAATTGGAGGTTTTTTTTTAAATGTTTATTTATTTTATTTTTATTTATTTTTAATTTTTATTTATTTTATTTTAATGTTTATGTGTCAGGCCTTTATTTTTTAATTTCAATGTTTATGCATCAGGTCTTATTTGCAGCATAACAAGATCTTTGTTGCATCATGTGGGATCTTTTGCTGCAGCACAGGGACCCTCTTGTGGCTCACGGGCTCCAGAGTGGGCTCAGTAGTTGTGGTCCATGGGCTTAGTTGCTCCTTGGCATGTAGGATCTTAATTCCCTGGCCAGAGATCGAACCTGTATCCCTCGCATTGCAAGGCAGATTCTTAACCCCTGGACCACCAGGGAAGTCCCCGACAATTGAAGTTTAATCAGTCTGTGTGGCTGGATGTCCTCACCTGGGAAAGAAAAACCTATGGTGGCTGGGTCTTGGCAACTGAAGACCAAGTTGTCAAGATGGAGCAGGTTTGTCTAGAAGTAGCAGGATTCAAGGCAAGGGACAAAGCTCTTAATAGTCAAAGACTGGTGGCCATTAAAAAAAAAAAAACTGCCATGAAAGGTAAAACTACCTATTGTATGGGCTGGTGGTTGGGACTGGAGTTGAACATCCTTCAGATATTAGGCATGTGAATGTGTGGTCACTAGTATGATTATTACCGCTGTTACGAAGTGAATGATTTGAATGTCCCATCTAGTCAGTTCTTTTAGCTCTGATAGTCAGAACTTCAGTATCATGTAGCTTTTAAACCTGGGGCTTCTGGTCAACTCTAAGCCTGGCCTGATCCTAGGAATTCCTATTGTTGCTACAGGACTTGCTATCAGTCAATAGGACCCCCCCAAAAAAAATCATTTTCAAGAACCTAGAAAGTAGGTGGTATCTTTGCATCAGCCTGGTTTTATTCCCTCTCTGAGCCCAAGGCTGACTGATGGGGGGGAGGTTCTTGAACCTCAATCTTCTGTTTTTTAATTCACTTTGCTTTTTCTTAAACACCACCCGGCTTTTCTGCTGGATCCCACGGAAAGAGTGCCCAGCGGTACCCTGTATCATGCTTGGGACAAGCTGACGTGTAAGACAGAGCCACCAGCCAAGGGGCCTCGGGACTGGGATTAAACCAGACTCACTTCTTTACCACTGCCTGCAAAATAAGAAAACCTCTGAGCTGAAGGGTGGCAGGTCCCAGTTGGAGGGTGGCGATTCTTGGATCATCTATGTTTTTCTTGGCTGGAGGCCAGAGCCAACATACCCAGGCAACATTTGCAGAGAAAAGTCCTTATGTTTGCTTACTTTGCTTTCTTGCCCTTTCTCCTCAAGATTTAAACAGTGCCAAGCCTGAGAATGAGCAGATTTAGGGAAAAACAACAATAACAACCTGGAAACTGAGCTGGGGAGCCCTGTTGACTGGGGACTGACAGGCTCAGAGGCCCTCTGGAGGTGGTGACTTTTACTTTGAATTGAATCCCTGCTGTGTCCCTCTTTTCCCTTACCTTTTCCATCCTGGGCTCTGGAATTAAGGGCCAGAATTGAGGGCTGTTCTGAGCATGAGGTGAACAGAGATGTGATGTACCCATTTTCTCCAATGTCCTAAGGAAGAGAAACCTGAATTTAGCCAAGAGGATAATTTTTCTGAGGCTAAGAAAGAAAAATGCCTGTGTGGAACACGCATTCTCAGAGATGTTATCTTATGACCAGCTATGTGTCCTGTGGGCTTCCCCTGTGGCTCAGATGGCAAAGAATCCGCCTGCAATGTGAGAGACCCAGATTCAATCCCTGGGTTGGGAAGACCCCCTGGAGGAGGGCACGGCAACCCACTCCAGTATTCTTGCCTGGAGAATCCCATGGACAGAAGAGCCTGGTGGGGTATGTATGGTCCATGGGGTCACAGAGAGTCGGACACAACTTAGCGACTGAGCATGCAGCATACATGTGTCCTGCACTGTTCTAGAAAGTACCTAAAATGAATGAAACCATGGTACTTAAGCTAGTTGCAGAGGCTCTGAATGGAGGTGATATGGAGGTCTAGGGTATTATTTTAATCCTATCACACCACTGTCAATAAATATATTTACTTTTATTCATGATTAATTAGATAGCAATATTGCTTGTGCTTCTTTTCTTGCAGCGAGATGGGGAAAATACAAGGTGAGCCAGAAGCATAAATTTTTTTCAAACTGGGGTATACTTGATTTACAATATTTTGTAAGTTTCAGGTATACAACATAGTGATTCACAATTTTTAAAGGTTATACTCCATTTACAGTTATTATAAAATGTTGGCTGTAATCTCTGTGCTGTACAATGTATCCCTATACCTATTTATTTAATATATAGTAGTTTGTATCTTTTAATCCCTTATCCCTATTTTGCTGCTTCCTCCTTCCTTCCCTCCCCGCTCCCAGTAACCACTAATTTATTCTCTATGTCTGTGAGTCTGTTTCTTTTTTGTTATATTCACTAGCTTGTTTTATTTTTTAGATTCCACATTTTAAAAGTATTTATTTGGCTGTACCAGATCTTTATTTATTTGGCTGCACACAGTTGTGGTGTGTGAGACCTTTTAATTGAGGCCTTTGAACTCTTAGTTGTGGGCATGTTTAGTTCTTCAACCAGGGATCAAACCCTGGGCTCCCTGCATTGGAAACACAGGAGTCTTAGCCACTGGACCACCAGTGAAGTCCCCTAGATTCAACATTTAAGTGAATCATGTAGTATTTCCTTCTCTTATTTCACTAAGCATAATACCCTGAAAGTTCAACCATATTGCTGCAAATGGCAAAATGTCACTCTTTTTTAAGGCAGAGTAATATTCCATTGTATATATGTGCCACATCTTCTTTATCCACTCCTCTGCTCATGGTCACTTAGGTGGCTTCTGGATCTTGGCTGTCGAAATAGTGCTGCTATGAAGAGCCTGAAGCATCTTGTCGGACCAGTAAGGAAGGAAGTACTTGAAAAGAACGGGGATGTGGCAGATGGTTCAGGAACAACGTGACAGAACTTCTCATGGCTAAAGTTGGAGCAATGGAAACAATAAAATAAATAACAATGTTGAACTATAACCCATAGAATAAAATAAATATTCATAAGCACATATTGATATAAGTAAATGAAGTTTTCAAAATTAACAAGTAAATAAGGGAGAAATGCCAGCTCTTCCATATAAAAGATTTCTAATTAGTAAATGTAGAAAGAAAGAGGGGAACAGAAAATCTCCTGGAGAAAACCAATCTAATAGTTCTCGGATCCACAAATGAATGTTCAAGTTGTCAGCAAAAGTTTGTGGGCAAACAAGATATTTACAGTCTCAAGTGTCCCCACCCACAAGATATTTATTACTTACAAAGAGGAAAACAGTAATCTTATGGTCAGGAGATAGCACCATAACCAAGTGATCAAAGACAATACCACTGTAAAAAGATGTCAACATGCTGCTCCCCTGATAGGATACATGAAGTGAGACAAACCCAAATGGAGGACCTCCTGCTAAATAAGCGGCCAGTGCTTTTCATAATGCCCACGTCATGAAAGACAAGGGAAGACAGGGAAAGTCGCAGATCTAAGGAGATTAAGGATATATGACAGCCAAATGCAGATGTGGGAAAACTGTTCAAGTCCAAATAAAGTCTGCAGATGGGTTAATAATACTGTACCCATGACTACTTCTTAACTTTTAAATGATTATGCTAGATAGTAACATTAGGGGGATCTGGGTAAAGTGTAAGTAATCAACTTTTCTCTAAGTTGAAAAATATTTTTAAAGGACAGAATACATTTGAAAGTAGGTCTTTTTTATGTTTAATAGGAAGAGAGTTACCTTTAGGTTCAGAACAGTCTGGTTTTACAAAGCACCTGCTTATCATGGTCTTAGGGTCATCGAGATTCACAAACATGTGTATCTAAGGAGAAAGGGCCAAAACCAGCAGTCAGTGTAGCTGAGACCTTCCTTCTTGCTTGGCCACTTCAGTTCAGTTCAGTTCAGTTCAGTCACTCAGTCATGTCCGACTCTTTGCGACCCCATGAACTGTGGCACACCAGGCCTCCCTGTCCATCACCAACTCCCGGAGTCCACCCAAACTCATGTCCATTGAGTCGGTGATGCCATCCAACTATCTCATCCTATCGTCCCCTTCTCCTCCTGCCCTCAATCTTTCCCAGCATCAGGGTCTTTTCCAATGAGTCAGCTCTTTGCATCAGGTGGCCAAAGTATTGGAGTTTCAGCTTCAACATCAGACCTTCCAATGAACACCCAGGACTGATCTCCTTTAGGATGGACTAGTTGGATCTCCTTGCAGTCCAAGGGACTCTCAAGAGTCTTCTTCAACACCACAGTTCAAAAGCATCAATTCTTTGGCACTCAGCTTTCTTTATAGTCCAACTCTCACATCCATACATGACCACTGGAAAACCATAGCCTTGACCAAATGGACCTTTGTTGGCAATGTCTCTGCTTTTTAATATGCTGTCTAGGTTGGTCATAACTTTCCTTCCAAGGAGTAAGTGTCTTTTAATTTCATGGCTGCTGACTCAGTATTTCCAGGTCATTTTCATTTTCCAGATTTGTAATGAATCTGTGGTGCATAAGTATGACAAATAATCACAGTTCTTTGCATGGGGTCATAAGGCTTGTACCAAACATTCTTCTTAAAAAAAAAAAAGGCAATACAGAAACCACTTGGTGTGCATTTTGTTTATCTGAAATCAGACATCACACTGACCCTATAACTTCTGGCCTCACAGTGGTGCATCAAAGTCCTCAGACCACATCCAGATAGACCACATCACTCAACACAGCTGGTTATAGGGATCCAACTGATAGAAATAAAAATAAAGAACAAGAGAGTTTTCCCTAGTAACTAAACAATTAGGACTTTCTGAGAGAAAAATTAAAATTTCAAGTAACCAGAAAGTTTCACACATCACGTGGTTATGAATATGACTGTAATCAACAATTAACAGAAAATCTGGATGGTGCTTTTTGTACTGTATCAACTGAAAAGAGTGGACTACTCCCCTTATCTTTTGTAAGCTTTTCAAAGAAACTTTTTTTTTAAGGAAATTGTATTTTTAACAAAGGTGCTATGTATTCTTTCTTGGTCTATGAAAAATAACATTGGTCAAGTAGGGAAAAATTGGCCCCAGGCAGAAACACCATGAACAGCTGTACATGTTGCACACTGCAAAAATGGCACCCCAATGAAGGGCTAGTGGGCCTGAAACCCGTCCTTCTTTCTGCCCTCCAGGCTGCATGACTGAGAGTCATATCCACCCAGAGGAGTGGTTGCCTTATTCTAACTACACAAAGGTGCTGAGTAGGCTGATGTTGACTTTAGCAGTAGGTGTGGTGTGACTAGTGTGGGAAGTGGATTGGGAATTATAAGTTTGGTGTGGCAGAAGGGATTTTGATGATCTATGACTGTTGAAAACAGTTTACTATTTTATGGCAAATATTTCTTTCTAAATCCAGAGTTTTTATTGAAAGAGTAAGGCTCTCTGTTGGGCTTCTTTAGTGACTCAGTGGTAAAGAACCTGCCTGCCAATGCAGGAGACGCAGGTTCATTCCCTGGGTCAGGAAGATTCCCCTGGAGAAGAAAATGGCAACTCACTCCAGTATTCTTGCCTGGGAAATACCATGGATGGAAGTGCCTGGTGGGCTACAGTCCATAGGATCGCAAGAGAGTTGCTGACATGACTTAGTGACTAAACAACAAGGCTCTCTGCCATCCCAGAAACCCACCATATTTCTCACATGTCATTCAGAAATTTCCTATATACACATATATATGCACATAAATTTGTATAATTGGCAGCTTATTATTACATCCTTTGCTTTCTAAAAATGTTAAATAATATTCTTTTATTAATCTGATAAAATATATATAATATAAAACTTGCCATTTTAACCATTTTTAAGTGTACAATTCAATGACCTTAAGTATATTCATGTTATTGTACAGCCATAACTACTTTTTATGTTCCGAATTCTTTCATCACCCCAAACTGAAATCTTTTCCCAGTAAACAATAACTCCCTATACCCACCTGCCCCCAGCCCATGGTGATTGCCATTCTACTTTCTGTCTCTACAAATTTGACTGTTTCAGGTACCTCATGTAAGTGAATTTTCATACAATATTTGTCCTTTTGTGTCTTTCTTATTTCACTTCAAATAATGTCTTCAAGTTCCATTCAAATAATGTCATCTATGTGGTAGTGTATACTAGAATGTCATTTCTTTTTCAGGCTGAATAATATTTCAGTGTGTGTGTGTGTGTGTGTGTGTGTGTGTATGAGTGTATCTCATATCTTGTTTATCCATTCATCTATCAATGGATACTTGGGTTGCTTCAGCCTTTTTGGCTACTATGGATAATACTACTACAAACATGGGTGTACAGATCTCTCTTCAAGAAACCCTGCTTTTTTATAGATCCTGTATATAAACCCAAAAGTGGAATTGTTGGATCACATAGTAATTTTATTTTTTAGTTTTCAAGGAATAACCAAGCTGTTTTCCAGAACAGTTGCAACATTTTACATTCCCACCAACAGTGAATAGGTGTTCCAATCTCTCCACATCCTTGCCAACACTTGTTCTTTTCTGGGTTTTTGATAAAAGCCATCCTTATTGCTGTAAGCTTGTAGATCACTGTAGTTTTGATTTACATTTCCTTAATGATGAGTGACGTTTGAGCATTGTTTCATGTGTTTATTGGCCATCTGTGTAGAGTTGAATGTTTTCCCTGCACCATTTGTTGAAAAGATTGTCCTTTCCTCATCAATAGTGTTAGTACCCTCGCCAATAATCATTTGGCCCTGTATGTGAGGTTTATTTCCAAGCTCTGTATTCTGTTCCAGTGGTCTGTATGTCTGTCTTTATGCCAGTACCATACTGAAAGTATGAGTTCTCCAACTCTGTTTTTTTTAAAGATTGCTTTAGCTATTTGCAGTCTCTTGAGAGTCTATATGAATTTAAGAATGAAATTTTCTATTTCTGCAAAAATATCTTTGAGGTTTTGATAGGGATTATATTTGACTCTATAGATCAGTTTGGGTAATAGTAACATCTTGATGATATTAAGTCTTCCAATCCATGAACACAAAATGCCTTTCATTTATTTGTGTCTTTAGTTTCTTTTAGCAATGTTTTATACTTTTCAGTATGTAAGTCTTTCACCTCCTTGGTTAAATTAATTCCTAAGTATTTCATTCTTTTTGTGCTACTGTAAATGAGATTATTTTCTTAATTTCCTTTTTGCACTGTTCATTGTTAGTGTATAGAAACACAACTGATATTTGTGTGTTGATTGCATATCTTGCAGTCCATGGGGATGCAAGGAGTCAGACACAACCAAGCAACTTAACTGAACTGACTACCTCTTCCTTTTTAAAACGTATGTCTTGGGGCTTTTTCACACAATAAATATTTGGACATGCCTTGTCATACTCTGGATAGCATTTCATTGTGCAGATATCCTAGACCTGAGACCAGAGACATCTGTTTTCATATTTGACTGAGAATAGTTTTAAAGAAGTGCCTACATAATAAACTCTGTGCTGCTTCTTCGCCCCAGAAGCCTAAAATACTATGTGACCCTTTAAGAAACAGCTTGTCAGTCCCAATTCTAGAGCACACTTGGCCAGGCCTTACTGAAAGGCCATTTGAATTGTTTCCAGTTTAGTGCTATTATAAACAATTTTCAGTTATGGAATTCTGCCCTCAGAATCTGTAGAGGAAGAAGTGCCGGATGCAGAGGTACACGCGTCCAGTTTTTGACACTGAACCAATGAGCCCTGGAGAACACAGAATCTTTGGCCTCTCACCAGCACCGCCTATGGTGGTGTCCAATGTGGTTTATCCGTCGTTTCAATTTTTATTGTCTGGTTGGAATTTCCATTTTGCTTTTATTGTGAATTAGGTTGAGCACCTTTTCATATATAAACTACCTGCTCTTGTCTTTTGTTCACTTTTCCTTTGGATGTTGGATTACGGATATTAACCAGCTCTTTCTGTTTTTTAAATAACAGTTCTTTCAGTATTAAGGCAGTTAGACCTTTGTTGTTTTAGTAGCAAATGTTTTTTTCCAAGTCTGTCGTTTCAAAAAACTTTTAGAAATAACTATTTTTCCCTAAATAAACTTTTTTCCTTAGAAAATTAATCTACTGTAAAAAAGTATAGTTGATGTACAGTATTATATAAATTACAGGTATACAATATAGTGAATCACAATTTTTAAAGGTTATACTCCATTTATAGGCATTATAAAATATTGGCTGTAGTCTGCATACTGTATAATATATTCTTATAGCTTATTTTATACATAATAGTTTGTACCTCTTAATCGTCTATAAAACCTTTATGGGTATGTAAACGTAGCAGCCTTTTCCTTTATGGCTTCTGGGTTTTATGTCTTATTTAGAAAAATCTTCCCTATTTGGAGATGATTTTTTAAAAAAACAAAACAACCCTCAAGCTTCTTTCCGTGCTTTTATGTTTTTAAAGTACTTTTCTCCATCTGGAATTTTCTTCAGTGTAAGGAGCAAGCCATGGCTCCAGCTGGCACTCAGCTGTCCTGGAGTCATTTATTGAATAATCTTTTTTTCATTGCTTTGAAATGTCATCTTTCCATATGTGTTGGGGTCTATTTCTTGGCTCTCTTATTTGTCCCATTGATCTCACTGTACATTCATATGCTGTTTCAAGCACCTTTAAGTTAGTACAGTTTTATGCGTGCTTAGTCACTCAGTCATGTCCAACTCTTTGCGACCCCATGGACTGTAGCCCGCCAGGCTCCTCTATCCATGGGATTCTCCAGGCAAGAATACTGGGGTGGTTTGCCATGTTCTCCTCCAGGTGATCTTCCCAAGCCAGGGATCAAACCCAAGTCTCCCGCATTGCAGGTGGATTCTTTACCAACTGAGCCACCAGGGAAGCCTAAGAATACTGAAATGAGTAGCCTATCCCTTCTCCGGGGGATCTTCTGACCCAGGAATCAAACTGGGGCCTCCTGCATTGCAGGCAGATTCCTTACCAGCTTAGCTACCAGGGAAGCCCTAGTTATTATTATTTAGAAGGGCAGTCTCACCTATTAGCTTTCTTTTATAGCATTTTCTTGGCTAGTTTTGCATGATATGAACTTTATTTTTTTAATGTCTAAATTTTTTCATAGATTCTTTGTGTAAATCTTATACTTCTACTTATTTATTTTTGGCTGCACTGGGTCTTCTTTGCATTGTGCAAGCTTTCTCCAATTTCAATGAGTGGGGGCTGCTCTAGTTGCAGTGTGCTGGCTATTCATCGAGGTGGCTTCTTTTGTTGCAGAGCACAGGTTTTATGCACACAGGCTTCAGTAGTTGCGGCATATGGGCTTAGGTGCTCCACAGCATGTGGGATCTTCCTGGACCTGGGACTGAACTCATGTCCCCTGCACAGGCAGGTGGATTTTTAACAACTCTACCACCAGGAAAGTCCTCATATGAACTTTAGAATCAGCTTGTCTAATTAAGAAATAGATATTTTTAATTGAGATTGCATTAAATTTTTAGATAAGCATGGCAACCCACTCCGGGATTCTTACCGGGAGAATCCCATGGACAGAGGAGCCTTGCAGGCTATAGTCCATAAGGTCACAAAGAGTTGGACATGACTGAAGTGACTGAGCATAGGGAGGAAAAAGCATAATGTCAGTTCTTGTTATTAATAAATAGGGTGTATCTTGCTATTTGTTCAATATTTTTTAAGTTTTACTGGAGCTATAAAGTTTTGGTTCCTTTAAATTCATCTTAATTGAGTTTATTCCTAGATATTCTGTCGTTTGTGGGCATTGCAAGTGAATTTTCCTTCCGTTATATTTTCTAACAGGTTCCTTGCACATCAGAAAGCCATTGCTTATTGAATGTTAAATTTGTAATTAGTCACATTACTGAATTTTCTTATTATTTCTATTCATCTTTCAGTTAAATCTCCCAGATACACAATCATATCACCCACAAGTAGCTATTCTTTCACCTAAAATTTAACTTATACATTTACTTTTACTGTAAGATTTCATTACAGGGCCATGCAAGGATTTTCCGATTTGTTATCTTCTAAGGCTGAGTCTATAGCTGGGACAGGCAGGATCCAGGTACTCTGCTTTCCACCTTGGAAGCCCGTGGAGGATTCCCCTGAGCATAAAACTTAACAGAGAGGAGCTCTAAGCAGAGGGTCATACCTGGAGGTGAGAAAACCACTGGGAATCTCCCAAAATGACCTTCCTTTCTGTATCCTTGAGCAATATTTTCCATATTTCTGTTGAAATGAAGATGGTTCAGATCACTCAAGTCATACCAGGCCTCAACTGAGTGGTTCAAATATTGAAATTATTTTAATATTTGAAGGCATGTTCCCAGCTCTTAAAGCTACTAATCCCAGGCAGGAATAAATTGGCACAATCACCTTGGAAACCTGTTTGGCATCATTTCCTAAGTCTTAACTCACCTCTAGTCTCTGATCCAGCAATTTCACTCCTAAATTTTTATGCTCAAGAGAAATGAAATGCTCACACCTAGAGTCAATTACTCTATGACAAAGGAGGAAAGGATATACAATAGAGAAAATACAGTCTGTTCAGCAAAGCTGGGAAAGCTGGACAGCCTCATGTAAGTCAGTGACGTTAGAACCCACTCACACCATATACAAAAATAAACTCAAAGTGACTTAAAGACTTAAACGTAAGACATGATACCATAAAACCCCCAGAAGAGATCATAGGCAAAATGTTCTCTGACATAAATCGCACCAGTGTCATCTTAGGTCAATCTCCCAAGGCAACACTAATAAAAACAAAAATAAAACAAACGGGACCTAATCAGACTTACAAGCTTCTGCACAGCAAAGGAAATAATAAACAAAAGGAAAAGACAACCTACAGAATGGGAGAAAACATTTGCAAACAATGTGACCAACAAGGACTTAATCTCCAAAATATACAAACAGCTCATATAACCCAGCAAAAAAAAAAAGCAAATAACCCAATCGAAAAATGGGCAGAAGACCTATTCTCCAAAGAAGAAATACAGAAAGTCAACAAGCAAGTGAAAAGATGCTCAGCATCACTAATTATTAGAGAAATGCAAATCAAAACCACAATGAGGTATCACCTCACACTGGTCAGAATGGCCATCATTAAAAATTCTACAAATAATTAATACTGGAGAGGGTATGGAGAAAAGGGAACCCTCCTACACTGATGGTGGAAATGTAAATTCGTGCAGCCACTATGGAGGACAGTATAGAGGTTGCTCAGAAAACTAAAAATAGAACTACCTTATGACCCAGCAATCCCACTCCTGAGCATATATCCAGAGAAAACTGTAATTCAAAATATAAACATGCGCCCCGATGTTCATAGCAGCACTATTCGGAATAGGCAAGACATGGAAACAATGTGAATGTCCATTGACAGATGAATGGATAAAGATGTGGTACATATATACAGTGGAATACTACTCAGCCATAAATAATGAGATGCCATTTAAAATAAAATGGAAGGACTTAGCGATTATCATGGAGAAGGCCATGGCAACCCACTCCAGTACTCTTGCCTGGAAAATCCCATGGACAGAGGAGCCTGATAGGCTGCAGTCCATGGGGTCTCGAAGAGTCGGACATGACCGAGTGATTTCACTTTCACTTTTCACTTTCATGTATTGGAGAAGGAAATGGCAACCCACTCCAGTGTTCTTGCCTGGAGAATCTCAGGGACGGGGGAGTCTGGTGGGCTGCCGTCTGTGGGGTCACACAGAGTCGGACACGACTGAAGCAACTTAGCAGCAGCAATTATCATACCGAGTAAAGTAAGTCAGAGAAAGACAAATACAATCACTTATATGTGAAATCTAAAATATGACACAAATGAACATATCTATGAAATACAAACAGACTCACTGACATAGAGAACAGACTTGTGGTTGCCAAGGGGAGGTATGGTGGGGGACAGATGGGTTGGGAGTTTGGGATTAGCAGATACAAACTATTATATACAGAATGGATAAACAATAAGGTCCTACTGTATAGCACATAGAAATATATTCAATATCCTGTGACAAACCATAATGGAAAAGAATATTAAAAAGAATGCACATATGCATGTAACTGAATCACTTTGCTGTACAGTAGAAATTAACCCAATTATAAATCAACTATACTTAAATAAAAAGTAAGAAGAGCAAGAAGTGAGCGTACAGAGTCTCCAGTGTCACAGGCAGGACCATTTTCAGTATTTCTGCTGGCTCCATCTTCCAATCAAAACCAACTCAAATGTCCATCAGCAGAAGGACAGATAAACTGTGATCTATTCACTCAACATAATCTTTCGTAGCAGTGCAAATACCTGGCAGAGACATTCACCATGATAATGACCATATTCCTGCTACACTCACAGCGTGATTGGTTCCATAGATGTGATGTGAGCCCAGAGGCCAGACCTGGCAGAGGGTACACTGCGGGTTTCTAGTATGAACTACTTTTGAGTATCTTCAAAATTCTCCATAATAAAGTTTTTTTTCAAGCTGCCCTGAAAGAAAAATGTAAAGAAACATGTAAAGCCACTTAGAAAATTTTCCATCAAAATTGCTAAAATTAAGTCTGACAGTAGAAGAAGAAAAAATGCAAGGAAAAGAGTAAATTTTACAAAAACATTAACACAAAATATTATTTAAGAAGTTTTTGCTGTATGGAGGAGTGGGGTGGCGTCATCTGTGACCTGAATCGGACAGCCTGGAAGAACTGGCCATGCTTATTCACTCACTGTGCGTGGACCACAGGGACCCAAGCTCTAGGGCAGAGGGACAGTGTGCCCTGTGTCTGCCACTCACCTGTGCCCACACTGCTCACCTCTCCTGGTTCTAGACCAGCACCCACTTCAGCGTGTCGTGAGGAATGAGAATCACGGATACAGATGCTCTCACTTCTTGCAGGAAACCAAAAGCCATGGAGTGTAGGGGGGCAGATTGCTTTTGGAATGATGCTCTGAGTAGGCAGGGCAAGCAGATGGCAGTTCATTTAGAGAAGCACACAGAGCCCTGCGGTCGGAGTGGTTGGAAGATTAGTTCCGCAGGATGACTGGCAGCACAGCCCCTGGAGCCAAAGCCTGGAGATTTGTCTGTGCCTCGATTCCCTGAATTCAGTATGACCTCGAAGACCAAGGGGACAGAGTATGTGGGAAGGTTTAGCAGCCTACTTGGCCTGAAGGATGTTTAATGCTGGTGCTCAATGAACCTACTCTCTGTTATTACAATCATAACAGAGCTGCCCCTTTGTTCTGACACAGGCTTCCCTGGTGGCTCAGCTGGTAAAGAATCTGCCTGCAATGCGGGAGACCTGGGTTTGATCCCTGGGTTGGGAAGATCCCTGGAGAAAGGAAAGGCTACCCACTCCAGTGTTCTGGCCTGGAGAATTCCATGGACATATAGTCCATGGGGTTGCAAAGAGTCAGACATGACTGAGCGACTTTCACTTTCACTTTTGTTCTGATGCGTCATGGGCCCCTTAAGGATTTCTGGGGCCAGCCTACATTTGCAGAATGACCAGACTTCACTATGGGTAGCTTGAGCATCTTTTTGCTAAAGCTTTCATTGATTCAGGCTGCACCTAATCAACTTAGGTAGGCATTCGGAGTTTTTAAATAGCCAAATAGACCTTTAATAACACTTTTATAGATCACATCAAGGGTCACGTGCCACTGTGATGCAAACCTCCATTTGCTCTTCTGTGAAATGGGTACACATCCTCCAGGTGCTAGGAAGGAGAAGCCTGTGGTTAATAGGAATAGATCCTTGCATAAGAGTAAGACTTAGAGGTCCCAGGAAGATGGCCCCAGGTGATTCCTCTCCTCTCTGGATTTGCCCCAGACTCTCCTGCTCCTGACTTCCTCTCCACGAGATGCTGGGCGATTCACCAGGTTCAGTCCGGGAGCAGGCATGAAGGGTCCTGCCCATCTTCTCAGACCCACAAGATCACAGGTTTTCTTCTCTAGGTCTTGGTGTTTCTGCCACATATCCTGGGTACAGGCTGTAGACCGTGGGAGAGTGGATTCCCACCATCCCCGCCTTCTCCCCACAGGGCATAGGGCGCGCATTCGTCACCAAGAACACCCTCTGCGCATTTGCTTAGTAGGTGTAGCAGTAGACACGTTTCGCCCCAGCAACTTCTTTAGTATTGTCACTATCATCTCAAGAAAGCCTCATCAAGCTGTTCCATTTACTCCAAAGCAGCGAAACGAAATGCCGCTGTGACCAGGGCTCAGCCTGCTCTTGATTTCAAAAGGCCTCAGGCGGCCCCTCCCGAGATCGTCTGGGCTCAGGATGTCCCTCCCTGGTCATGCCCAGATTCTTGGTGGATTTATTAAGTTTCATGGGAGAAAACTTTTCTCTGATTGTTTAGCAAATCCTCCTGTTGGGAGATGATTGTAAGAAGCACACAGAGAAGAAATTCAGTCACATGTGGCCTCCAGAGCTGATCCCCAGTATTCCAGAGGCCCCAGGGGCCAGGTGGGGAAAACATGGGACTGGTCTGGGGTGAGACGTTTGCCTAAAGGTCTGGACTCATTGAGAGCAACGCTGGCCACCCCTCAGGGAGTCTCAGACACCCATGCCCCCGGGTCAGGCAGCAGGGAGGGAGTAGTGGTGGGGACCAGGGTGAGCAGGAGAGCCTTGACCCTTCCAGAGGGAGCCCCCACCCCACCCCTGGCCCACTTGCCTTGTAGGAACAAAGCTTTTGATTTGTCAAAAGAGGCCAGGAATTTGGAGTTGTGAAGTTTCCAGATTGTTCATGTTGGAAACTTTCTTTTTTAATTGAAAACATGTTCAGCATCAGTCATCATTAGGGAAATGAAAATCAAACAACAGTGAGATACCACCTCATCCCCATTAGGACAGGTTATTATTTAAAAGATAATAAAACAAAGAAACAAAAAGTCTTGGTGAAAATGTAGGCAGGCTGGAACCCTTGTACACTGCTGATGGGAATGCCACCAGGTACAGCTGCTGGGGAAAACAGGATGGCTATTCATAAAAAAATTAAGGATAGAATTACCCTATGATACAGCAATTCCATTTCTGGATGTATGATTTGAAACAGGGTCTCAAAGAGGTGTTTGTACACTCATGTTCATAGCAGAATTATTCACAATAGCTAAAATGTGGAAGTACCCACCCTGTCCATTGATGGATGAATGAATGAATAAAGTGTGGTATATTCACATGATGGAAATCTATTCAACCTTGAAAAGGTAGAATATTCTGACACATACTACAACATGAACCTAACATAGAACATCACTGACATTATGATACAGGAAATAAGCCAGTCACAACCAGACAAATAGTATTGTTGTTGTTCAGTCGCCAAGTCATATCCGACTCTTTTGTGACCCTGTGGATTGTCGCCCGCCAGTTTCCTCTGTCCATGGGATTTCTCAGGCAAGAATACTGGAGTGGGTTGCCATTTCCTCCTCCAGGGGATCTTCCCAACCCAGGGATCCAACCCGCGTTTCCTGCATTGGCAGGTGGATTCTTTACCACTGAGTCACCAAGGAAGCCCACAAATCATTCCATTTAGACAAGGTATTTAAAATCATAAAATTCATAGAAATTCAGTAGAAAGTAGAACTGTGGTTGCCAGAGGCTGGGGGAGTGGGGAATGGGGAGTTAGTGTTTAATGGGGACAGGGTTTTGTAAGAGGAAAAGAGTTTGGGAGACAGATAGTGGAGATGGCTGCACAACAATGTGAGTGTACTTAATGCCATTGAACTGTGCACTTAAAAGTAGTTAAGAAGGTAAATTTTATTTATTTTCCCACAATAAAAAGCAAATTGGAAATAAACTTTAAGTATAGCACACACCAAGGAAGACTTGTCTTTGGACCACTGGAGCCCGAGGCTGCTGGCTTGTTCCCTCTGCTGTGGGCGACGAGCTCCCACGGCAGCCCGAGCACCAAGTCCACTCTCCTGGCCCAGCTCTGTGCCGTCTCTGGAACTGGTCGCACCTGGGTTTGAATCCTGGCTCTGCTCCTCACAGTCGTGAGATGCTGGAGACTTCTACGCAGGGGCCATGATTACAGAAGCAGCTTTGTCTCTGTGTTGGTCTCCTACCTGAAGGTGCCTGGAGGTTCTGACCCCACGTGCCGCAGCCCAGGAAACCTGGGTGATGGCAGAGGTGAGTTCGGCTCCTGCCCATGTGAACTGGTACCCGCACGCTGACCTCAAATGATGTTTTAGAATCCCAGGCTCTCTTGGAATCTGTGCTTAACAGTTTAAGGGGAGGGCAGGTGTGCACGTGGGCCGAGCTCAACCCTGTGAAGAAAGCGGGGAGGGTGTATCAGCAGAACGATTTTTACATAATTTCCCCTCACAGTTTTCCTGGAGAATTTGGAAGTTTTATTATTGCCTGTTTTCTTTAAGGAATTCCAGTGGACTTGTCTTTCCTGACAGCGTAAAATTTAATAAATTAGAACGTTTTTGATAAAAGTAAATGTATGAGTTATATTCTTAAAATATGCCATCTTTCCTTGGACATTTACCAAGGATTTGAAAACAAGTAAGTTGTGCAGGGCCCTGTCCTCAAGGAGCTTACATTCCAGAGGAGAGACAGAAAATTAAAGTACTTCGGTAGCTTCTGGGCAAGGGGTTACTAGGGGTCGGTGAGTGACTGGCTGGAGGGGAGAGGTCAGGGGACATGTCCTGGTGGATGGGAAGCCCGAGCTGACAGTCCCGGGGACCAGGACTGGGCCAGAGAGTCAGGGGGAGGGAAATGGAGAAACACAGAGACAGAGTTCTCAGGCCTGTGATGGAAAACCTCAGATTAGGGCCCGGTATTAAGTGCACATACAGTGAAGCCCACAGAGCCTCAAATGCCTGGGCCACAGCCTCTCCCACCCATCCTGCTCCCCAGGAGGAAGTCCCTCACCCAAACAATCCTCCTTGTCAAGAGGGACCAGCACGGATCCTGCTTATTTCTGAGAAGCGGGTGTCAGCCTGTGGCATCGTTCAGACAAACCAGACACATCCTCCCGCATGAGCCCAAGGTCACCCCGCCCCTCGATACCACCAAGCCCACCTCCACGAGCAATAGGCTGTTCAGGCCTCCCTGGTGACTCAGTGGTGAAGAATCCGCCTTCCAGTGCAGGAGACATGGGTTCAGTCCCTGATCCGGGACGATCTCACATGCCGTGGAGCAACTCAGCCCATGCACCACAACCGCTGAGCCTGTGCTCTAGAGCCTGGGAGCCACAACTTCCAAGCCCACTTGCCACCACTACCGAAGTCCGTATGCCCAGGAACCTGTGCTCCGTAACAAGAGAAGCCTCCGCAATGAGAAGCTCGTGCACCACAACTGGAGAGTAGCCCCTTCTCTCAGCAACAAAGACTCAGTGCAGCCATAAATAAATAAAACATTGAAACAGGCTGTTCGCTCTGCCTCCAGTGCAGTCCTCCTGGGGTCCTCCCCCAGCTGTGAGCACAGGTGAGGGTCTCACCTGTCCATCGAGTGTCAGTGTCCTCGGCCATCCCCATAATCTAGGATGGGAATCCCTTCCTCACCAGCAGGATGAAGAGGAGACAGTTAAGCAATGCCCAGAACGATGTGTATGGAGGGCTGTAGATGACGTTTGTTGGGGGATTCCATGAAGCAGGAGCAGTGGATAGCTGCTCCAGAAGTGGACAGAGGCCAGCTTATGACCATTCTGGTGCCTTTAACCAGGCCGTGCAGACATTAGTGGCAGTTGCCACTGGAGCTTGCCCAGCAGAGAGGAGGACTGACCTTAACTGAGTGGTAAACAGATGACTCTGGGCAGCGTGTGGACTGGGTTTGGAGGGGCTGAGGCTCAAGGTCAAGCAACTCTGATTAGGGAGCCACTCTGGACATCCAAGTAAGAGAATGAGGACCTCCACCAGGACTGGGGTGTGAGGGGGAGAGGGGGCCTTGGGAAGGGTTTATGATGTAGGAAACGTAGTCAGTTTGCCTCACCTGATCCAAAGGCAGCAGGTGTGTGTCGAATCCACTAGTGAGTGGGTGTTAAAGGAGCTTTGACTGGAGCCCAGCAGGACCACAGAGTAAGGCTGTGCAGGTTAGCTCTTCCCCAGGGTGGCTGGCTTGAGGATGTGCGGGAGCCAGGGGCCCACCTTGCCCTCCCCTGGCCCAGCGAAGCAGGGAAATTTGTAGGAGGTCACCAGGAGAGCTGAGATGAAGATACGGCCCCCAGGTGATGGTTTTGAACATAACCCCAAAAGACGACGTGATCTTGTGCTCAAGCGCTGACTCAGGCTGGGCGTGCAGAATTCTGAAAAGGCAAACACCATGTCTCTCTCCATTTTCCCATGTGAGATAGGGGTTGGAAGAAAAAAAACTCTCATTTCTTCCCTGTGGGTATGATTAACCTTTAGCATGTTGACTTAAGTATGAATTAATCAACAGATCCAAATTTAGGTGTTTTTTTTTTTTTCCCCCTGAGTTAGGGAGTGTTTCCAGGGTTCTTTGGATTATGACTTCAATAGAAAACACAGAAAGATGAGAAACTCAGTGAATGAAATACTCAAGAGCTGGATGGTTGTGGTTCTCAACCCTGGCTGCATGGTAGAAATATCTGGGGAGACTTCTAAAAATAGTTAAATGCAGGCCCTCACCCAGAGGTTGTGATACAGTTAGAGGGACAGAGCCCTGGCATCTGTATTTATGTTAATACCACCAGAAAGATTTGTAGAAGGGGTGCCATTCAGGTTGTTAGCCCAGGAACTGGTGAAAGAGAAAATACCATCATGAGTCCAGTAGGCAACATGTTATATTAAAGGACTTCCACAATCACTAGTTTTCACGACCTCGTTTCACTCGCATATCACACTAAACCCTTACTCATTAAATGGTTCTCAGACCAAGCATTTAAGATTTAAGCATGTGAGGGACTTCCCTCGAGGTCCAGTGGTTGAGACTTTGCCTTCCAATGCAGGGGGTGCAGGTTCAATCAGGTTGGGGAGCTGACATCCACGTGACTCGCGGCCAAAAAATCACAACATAAAACAGGAATGATATTGTAACAGATTCAATAAAGACTTTTTAAATGGTCCACATCAGAAAAATCTTTTAAAAATTATAAAATACTGTTTTAAGAAAAGATTTAAGTATGTGAAATTTTCAAGTTGGCAAAAGAAAACATTCAAGAAGTTTCCACCTTATTGATTCAAGCTTAAGCACATTATGAAGCACTTTGGAGGGCTGGTTATTATCCAATATGTTAGCCGGGTTTGGTGAACCACTAGAGAATTAAACAAACTAGAAGCAGTACCCAGAAGTGAAGGTTAGGTGGATGTCTTATATTCTGATGACGATTTTCGTTTCACCTTCTCCCTGCCCCAGGGTAAACCAGAAGTCAAGGTTTACAAGGACTCAGAGGATTTTTTTTTCCCTAATAAGTACACCAAAAGGTGTGGTGGACTCTGGAGAAACCTGCTTTTCATGTGCTCCTGGGTTCAGCTACTGATTCTCCCTGTGGCTCTGAGCAGTTTCTTCTCAGTTTTCCCATCAGTGTAACTATTGAGAGGCACCACACCCCACACACGACACTCACAGCAACATGAAACTCTGCCAAAGACTTTCAAAAACATAGAAAAGTCTCCTTCCCCTCCACATACATGCTTAAATTCCAGAACAACACATTCATTCACATGGTGGTACAGTGAGCAGAGAAAATTACAGACTCTCAAGGAAATCTGACTAAAGGCATATGTATGTGTGTATGGCAGTTTTTCAGTTTTTGTCTTTTGGTTTAGAATACTTAATTCATTCACACTTAAGGCAATTACTGATATGTCTGCTGGGTTTACAGCTGCCGGTTTGCTTTTTGTTCTCTATGTGTGTACCATCTCCTTTTCATTCCTATCTTCCTCCATTAGCACTTATTTTGTGTTGAACAAATATTTAGGATGTCATTTTAACTGCTTTTGTTGCTTTTATAATTTTTTGAAAGTTTTCCCCCACTGGTTACTGGAGGTATTTTAATCAACATTTTTAACTTATCAATAATTACTCATTTCAAGTTAATTAATACTGACAATTCTGATAAAATATGTCAATTTTACCCCAATATGGATCCATTTCCTCTCATTCCTTATGATATTGCCCTAAGTATTACACTCTATGTCTTATGTTGCCTCACATACCACACAATCTTTATTATTTATGAATTACTCTTTTTATGCAATTCTTCACAGGTTTTTTTATTCCACCCTGTTGCTGAAGCTTTCAGGTGGACTCCTGAACTCTCCTAAAGCTGTTTTCATTCCTAGCTAGCTGTCTAATTGTTGATCTCTGTCAGAGAATGGAGGTTGGGATCCCTTCAGTTCAGTTCAGTCGCTCAGTCATGTCTGACTCTTTGCGACCCCATGAACTGTGGCTTGCCAGGCTCCCCTGTCCATGGGATTCTCCAGGCAAGAACACTGGAGTGGGTTGCCATTTCCTCCTTCAGGGGATCTTCCCAACCCAGGGATCGAGCCTGGGTCTCCTGCATTGCAGGCAGAGTCTTTACAGTCTGAGCCACCAGGGAAGCCCTTATACTTTTAAAGAACACATCTAACTACTGATTTTTTTCACTTAATAAATTGCAAAAGCAGGGATTTAACTTCAGATAAAAATTTTCATTCTATGTATATTGACATACTTATTATATATTATTACAGACAAGTAGAATAGAGAAAAAGAGATGATGCAAGCCACAAAAAGTCTAAATCCTCACGCAAGTTTGGTCCTTGACCTGCTGTGAATTAGGAAAAATGACTTTGCTGTGCTGTGTTAGTACTTTTAGTGCCTATTTTAAAGTGTCTATAAAAGGCTTAATTAAAAACATTAAAGTAATTATGTTACTTATCCCTTAGTTCCTCTTTCTGTATAATCACCATTTAGGCAGAATATCTTCCTCAGGGCATGATAAAAGATAAACAAAAGATAGACAAAACTGCAAGATATACAATACTCAAACAATTAGGTTTCAAACTTCAGATTTAAGATTTCATTCTCATCTTGGCCTTTTCTTGGGGGAAGCAAAAGGATGCAGTTACAAGAGTGGCTTTTACACAGAGACTGGTGTTTGAATCCAAGCTCAGTTCCTGAGACTAAGCCGGCACCCTCGGCTTTTTCAGTCCTCTGATGTAAAGGATTCTGTGGCCGGGCTGGGTTTCCTCTGCTGCTGTGCATGAAAGCCGGCTTCCTGTGAATGGCTGGAAGGAGTGCTGCCTGCGAGTTTTCACTTAAGTCCAGGGCTCCCTGTGTGTGTTAGTCGCTCAGTCGTGTCCGACTCTTTGTTTCCCCATGGACTAGCCCACCAGGTTCCTCTATCCATGGGATTTTCCAGGCAAGAATACTGAAGTGGGTTGCCATTCCCTTCTCCAGGGGATCTTCCCAACCCAGGGACTGAACCCAGGTCTCCCACATTGCAGGCAGATTCTTTACTGTCTGGGCCACCAGGGAAGTCCTTTGCTCCAGAGGGTACAGTCTACAATGCTCTTAAGTGAAGTGACTTCTGCCCCCAAGCAGGAGGAGTCTCAGCTTTCCCTGGACAGTACCTTGATTTTTTGAGAGAAGTTTGCAGTCAGCCCTCCGTGTCCCTGGGTTCCACATCTGAGGATGCAACCAACAGTGGGTCAAAAATATCTATCTCCCTCCAAGTTCCAGAAAGTTCCAAAAAGCAAAACTCGAATTTTCTGGGTACTGGCAATTATTTACATAGATTTTATGGTTGTATTCACACAGCATTTACATTGTCCTGGGGGGCTTCCCTGACAGCTGATGCTGGCTGAGGGCGGAGAAATGATGCCTGTTCCTTTAAACCACCAAGGCTTGGTGTGATTGGTTCCACGGGAATAGGTGACAGTCTAACCAGTTTGTTGGGACAAGTTGAGCATCTTAAAGCAAAGCCACAATCAGACCTGCCTACTGATGCTTAGACACAGGCTGCAGGTATGTAACCATCACCCGTGTGCTTCCAAAGGCCCTCAGGGGTCTGGACCAGAAGAGCATGTTTCAGACTGAGGAGGTAAAGCAGAGATTCCCAGGAGGGTACCATTCCCCAAAGGTGTTTTAGAAGTTGGTAGAAGTGTGGTTGGGGTGTAGGCAGGCGGTCTAGACTTACAGCAGAGTGCACCACAGCCCCGCAAACTCAAGAAGCAGTTCACATCCCACAGGGCTTCCAAACATGCTTTGCCCCCGGCTTCTGCTGGATCTGGCAAAGGAAGCCCCGAGAGCACTGTGGAGGGTGGAGGAGAGGTGAAGGTACTCGCTTTTGGTATATTCCTGCCCAGCAATGGGTCAGTTGTGGCCAAGTTCTCCTGCCCGAGGCTCCAAGACTCACTGCGTTCAGTCGACTGCTGCTTCTTCTCTAAAACTCCTTCGCTCACCCCTCCAGAGCCTCGGCTGTCCCCGATGGCTGCCAGAGCCTGCCTTTACCTTCCTGGACTTTCTTTATTTCCTCCTCCAAGCATGCCGTCTCTTTCTTGCTGAGGCACCTGCTGATATCTTGTGCGCCCTCTGTTTCCCCTCTTTAGAAGTGTTATCCCTGCTTATGGTAAGATGGTTTCCCTGTTTCTCTGATGATCCTCAAGTGAGTCTGGTCTGTCTTCTTTGAACACTAGTTTTTATTCTACCCCCTACCCTTAACTCTTCTATTTTTCTGTAACTTCTCATCTGGAATGTAATTCTGAGCTTCTCACTTACTTTAAGAAAATGCATTTTTTAATTTTGGCTGCACTGGGTCTTCGTTGCCACATGTGGGCTTTCTCTAGTTACGGCGAGTGGGAGCTACTCTCTAGTTGTGGTGCTTGGGCTTCTCATTGCAGTGGTTTCTCTTGTTGCAGCACAGATTCCAGGCCCACAGGCTTCAGTAGTTGTGGCACATGGGCTTAGCTGCCCTGTGGCATATGGGATCTTCCTGGATCAGGGATGGAACCTGTGACCCTGCATTGGCAGGTGGATTCTTAAACACTGCACCACCAGGGAAGTCCTCACTTACCTTTAAATCTAAACTTATTAATTATAATTAACTTCTACAGCGAGGTGTGAATATTTGCTCTTTTATTACATTTTCTACTGTAGTCATGCTGGAGCACCTACATTTTGGAATATGTATTACAAATTATTTCTTCATAAAAGAATTTTCTTCTAGTTATTTATATTATGATTTGGAATATACATTATATATACAATCAAATAAAACATACATATTTACTATACACATGGTATATAATATATATGTAATATTTAATTATATATGCTTATTAACCATGAATTTCATTTCCAGACAGTGAAAGGAATATTCTTAATATTAATTGTTTCAAACTCAAATCAAGCTGACCGTAATTCTGCTTTCTTACTACTAAGGCCATCTGATTTTAAACCCTGGAGGGCAGAGATCATGTTGGTTGTGTTATATTTCTATCTTGAGCACATGATAACTTGCTTGGCATTCAATGTGTATGTGTGAGTTGAAAGAATAAATGAATATCTCTCCTTAAAAAAAAATTAAGTGTCACAGAGAGTCATCTGACCATAGAGTCCCACAGTGTTAAGAAGGTTTTATCAAGTGTGAAACAGATCGCCAGTCCAGGTTGGATGTATGAGACAAGTGCTCGGGGCTGGTGCAATGGGATGACCCAGAGGGATGGGATGGGGAGGGAAGTGGGAGAGGGGTTCAGGATGGGGAATACATGTAAATTCATGGCTGATTCATGTCAATGTATGGCAAAAACCACTACAATATTGTAAAGTAATTAGCCTCCAACTAATAAAAATAATTGGGGGGGGGGGAGAAGGTTTTAACAAAGTCTTCTCCATGACATTGACCTTGACTCCCCCACAGACCCTTTGAGCAACTGGTAAGATTTTATGGGCTTCCAGAGAATAGCAATCTGTCAGTCACAAAAAGGACTTTCAAGGGCAGGAAGCTTTCATCTGAGACCTTCCCCATCGCATGGTCCAGAAGCCTGGTGGGAATTCCCACCTCGCCAATGCAGACTCAGAAGGTCAATCTCCTGGGGCAGGAATGGCAGCCTGGCCTCTTTGGCCCATGATTACTTATTCTGTCTGAGCCTCCCAAGATGTTGGAAATATGCCCAGACAAGGTGGTAAAGACTCCCTGAAGTAGATGCTGAGTCCAGAATAATGACAGTGGGACATGCCAGTGCCTCCTGAAGAGTGAAGAAAGAAAGTGCAAGTGTTAGTCTCTCAGTCGTGTCCGACTCTCTGTGACCCCATGGACTGTAACCTGCCAGGCTCCTCTGTTCATGGGATTCTCCAGGCAAGAATACCGGAGTGGGTTGCCATTCCCTTCTCCAGGGGATATTCCCTGACTCAGGGAAGCGTACTCTTGAAGAGTACCAGGTATTAAAGACAGTGGCAAGGAACATGTAGCGTTTAATACACCCTCCTACATGTTGACTGGCATTCCTAATTTCCTTATCCTTCTGTGTCTTCATTGTACACCTTGCTGTGACCTGTTGAGAAAGTTGCTGGCTATAATGAAGCCAAACAAGTACGTTAGAGCTGGTCTCACTAAAAACGATTTGACTCTTGGCTGCTGTCATCACCTTGGTTCTGTAAAACCGCCTCTTCTGAGGAGTTGAGAATCTTTTGCAGACATGACTTCATGTATCTATATGACAAACTTATTCATAGGTGGGTATCATCATCCCAATTATGCCTTAGGCAGTTAGGACTGTCTCAACACCACCCGGAAAATTGCCCGTAAAGATGAGACTGGAAACTCTGTCCTGCAATTTTCACTTTCGCTCTGGACCTGTCAGAGCTTGTTGCCACTGGCTGCAAGGCTTGAAAGACACTTGGGAAAATGCATAAGCATCTTGCTATCCAGAGTGCAAACAGCAATATCAAACATTCGGTGTTTGGAACACTCTCCAAAACAGGAAACCAACAAGATTCCAACAGGTCACCAATAGACACTGTAGAACATCTCTGGCTAACAACATATGCCAAAAGTACTTGGGTCTTCCAAGTATCACACCATGAAATAAAAGGAAAAAAAGAAAAGAAATACAAATAAAGGATAAAGAGATGGAATCAAGAAATATTCCCTTTTAATTTCAATTTTTTTCTTTTTCTTTTTTAGCCACCCCATGTGGCTTGGGGAATCTAGTTCCCCAACAAGGGATCGAACCCATGCCACCTGCATTGGGCATGCGAAGTCCCAACCACTGGATCACCAGGGAAGTCACAAGAAACATTCCTTTAACAAAACAGTGCAAATAAAGGAGAAAGAGTTTCCTCCTAGAAAGCCTGTTGCAAAACTCACACGTGAGAGGGAATCAAAGAGAAGGGAAGAACTACACTGACATAATTTGCTGTTTGAAGACATCTAATTCTGCCCCGAAGTCACGGTTGTCTTCTCCCAGCTGGTGTATCGCTCAGTGACAACCAAGAATCTGAAGGGTCTTGGGGTCCCAGTTGATGCCCGTGTCCCCCCAACACGGGCTGTACTCATGACCCACATGGTTGACATAAAAGTCTACCCTTGAGTTGAAAGTGTCCCAGCTTATGGTTAATGGGAAGCTTATTTCCTAACTCAGAAAAGTTACTTAACTAGAGACTTCCCTGCTGATCCAGGGGTTAAGAATCCATCCTGCAAGGCAATGGGTTTGATCTCTGGTCGATGAACCAAGATCCCACATGCTGCGGGGCAACTGAGCTCAAGAGCCACAGCCACTGAGTGTTCTTGCCTAGAAAATCCCATGGACAGAGGAGCCTGGTGGTCGCAAAAGAGTCGGACACAACCAAGTGACTAAACAACAAAATAATTGTTTCAGATACTGTTTAAGCCCTCTGTGTGAATAAGCTAACTTAACAGATGAATAATGAAAATTATTACCAAAAATATTACTCAACTAAAACTATAATAGAACATGGTGTTTAAAATGCTGAAATCACCTCTCTAGTGCACTGAGTTTAGAGCTTCGCTTCTACCTGGTGCAGGGACACCAAGCATTCCCAGCACACCTGCCAGACTCAGAGCCGCTGTGAAGTGGGATGAGGTGCTGGGCTTGGCTCAGAGACCTGGCACTGTGCGGTGACCTTGCCCAGACCAGGGTCCGATGCCTGGGACCTCCCCTGTGAAGGAACAGGCCCAAACCTGAAGACTTCAGAAGCCTGTCTCTTGAGCTCCTACCTGCTTACACGTGAATCTGCCTGACTAGACTGTGCGCTTTTCTGACTGCAGTTGTAGTCAGCTCATGTTGCCCTTTGATGTGGATCCCAGCATCGCCAGAGGACTATCTGATGGAACAAGGTGTTAAAGACCTTTCTACACCCACTGCAGGGACATATTTCTTGACTTTATCATCTCCCTGGTGAGACTGTGAGTGTCCTGGGTGCAGGAGAAGGACCCCCTCACTTTGAATCACAGTAGCCCAGTAAGGACCCAATGCGTGGTTTTAGCCGTGTGTGTTATAGCATATTATCAAACCAATAGAGACATAAACTTGTATTTCAAACTAATATAGATAGACACATTTGTGGGAGATATGTATTTGTTTTTTAAATGAATCTACTTCAATATTTATAATCTAACATGACCTTTTAGTTTCTTAAGAAAAAGAATTCTGAAAAAGTCTGTTTTCAGGTGAAAAGAAAATCAGTGAATTTAGCAGGCAGGATAATGAGACCCATTCATATTTTCTCAGTGGAATCTTGAACTCTAAGGAATTCAAAGTGCATAAGCAAGACTGATTTTGCTTTTGCGAATTGGAATTCCAGCAGTGAGTGAGAAGACAAAAAAGATCACTGCTTAATGTCTGACCCCCTGTCTACTCCCTGTCTGACTACCTTGCTGGAGCCCATAAATCAGTTCTAAAACTCTGAATTTGCAATTCACTGATACTGTGATTTTTTTTCTTCTTCTTGTATTTGTCTTTCTAAAGATGATCACTCTATATTCAACGGCAAAAATGATCTTATTTCATTTTGTAAAGCCCCAGTCCCATTGAACCCCAGAATTCAAGTGGACAGGAGAACATTCTGGGAAGCTCTGATTTTACACAACCTGAATTTTCTCAATGTCTGAACAACAGTGGCCCCGCCAAGGCCACAGCAGCCACCTCACTTCCACCCTGGAAGCTTTTCAGAAGTTTCTCAGGGACTTCCCTGGTGGTCTGGAGGTTAGGATCCCACAGTCTCACTGCTGAGGGCCTGGGTTCAATCTCCAGCTGGCAACTAAGATCCCACAAGCCTTGCAGTGCCGTCAAAAAAAAGAAAAAGAAAAAAAAGATTTGTTCAGTTCCACGGAGTCACCCTGTTGATCTTGTCTTTCCATTTCAAGGGTTCAGCCAACCCTTGAGTACTTTCTGGAGTGCCAACTCTGAAAGCGACAGGCAGTAAAATAAGACCCAGCACCTGCCTTGTGGGGAGCTCATTCCTGATGAGAAACATGTTGCAACAGACTGTGATAAAAAAATAAGGCAGAAGTTTCTAAAACGCACTACAAAAGTCAAATCAGGACAGGGTAAGGAAATCTGGAGAAGAGGCAACACTTGAGCTGGGCTTTGAAGGATGAATAAGAGTTTGTTGGAAGAAGGAGGCATGACATTCAGTTCACAGGGTACTAGAAGATGGGGACTTTGAAGCTCAATGTTTTGAGAAAATTCCAAACTGTTTGAAGTGGCCGGGAATGCCTGCAGTGTGGAGGGGAAGCAGAGAGTAGGACACTAAAGGTTAACAGTAGGGTTGAATCCAGGTAAGACTGGAACAGAGTTGAGATTTTATCCTGTAGGCAGCCAGGCGCCCCTGGAGGTTTCTGAGCAGTTCGGGTAAATGGTTAGAGCTCCATTTAGATAACAGAAGAGAAGATTAAAAGGCGGCAAGGAGCTTTCCGAATGCCAGGACACTGCCTGAGCAGCTGATGTGTTTCTCCCAGAAAGAGGACAAAGGGCCCGAGGCTACACCCAAGGCTGCAGCCAAACAACACAGAGAACTGGTAGATTTAAGAATCCTGAGCCGGCAAGGGCTGCTTGGTAAGTGATGTGATGGGGGATGCAGAAATGGAGATGTTGGGAAAGACTCTAGGAAGGTGGGTGACCATTGGAATCGAGAGCAGGGGATGGAGGTCTTGAGACTGAGGAAGAGAAAGAAGATGGATTGGGAAGGACAAGCACGGGCTAGCTGGGGTGCCTGACACCCACTGGCATTGAAGGCTCAGTCAGAGCTCAAAAAAACTCCCCTGGGATGGATCTTGCATTCTTCTACATACACAGATAAAGCTTGGCTTTGATTCAAGAGCTCATGGACCACTGTGATTCCAAAACAGTGGAGCAACACACATTCAGAGGATGCGAGAAAAGCATGAACATTAAACTGCCTCCCCCACCCCACTCCATGCCAGACCAGACTGAGATGTCTTCTGGGTTTTTTTTTTTTTTTAATTTGTTTTGTTTTGTTTGAGGGGGTGCATGTAGTTTTATTTGCTTGCTTGCTATGGTCATCTAGAGATTAGCTGAGTGTCTTCTCCTGAGAATGTAATGAATTGTTAAGACTTCTGAATCACCGGCCTGAGATTTTATGTTTGCCTCCAGGTGAGAAAAGCAGGTGACAAGAGAACAAGTAGAAAGAAAACAGTTGCAAAATAGGTTATAAATAAGCTGCTCTTCTGCTTCTGTGTTGGTTGGACCTGTCAGAAGAGCAGTTTGAGGTTGCTGTGCGGGGTGTGCGCCGAACAAAACTAAGGAGTGCAATTCACATCTGAGACCTTGTAGAAATGAATGTCTATCAGGAAAAATTTCAAGAAAAACAAAATGCCTTAAGGAAGAGGACATCTTTTTCTAATTTGCACAAGAATGCTATCAAGACTAGCAGAAGCTGTCTTTTCCTGCTGAAGGTGGTTCACTGGTGAGACAAGTAAGAACAGTACATATTAACATATTCCTTTCACTAAGATAGCAGAAGGCTTAAAGGAAACACAATCCATTCATTTTCTAGTTGCTGGAATCCTACTACAGATATCAACCTGGAATTCTGTCTTTAGCCAGAACAAACACAATTTAAGGCATAATCAGGCTTAAAATCTTGTTACAGTCAAATGCAATGTTCTTTTACTAGAAGAGAACCCATAGCCTCTCCACTTCTGCCCACATCTTCTGGAAGTGGAGAACGAAGCCGGCAGCTCCCAGACTTGTGTTCTTTGCTAGGATTCTTGTATCGGTTCCTTAACTGCAAGGTGTTTTCTTACATGAGCACATGCCTTGGTCCCTTCATATTGCCAAGACAAAATTATCGCATGGCTTAAACAAATTATTTCTGACAGTTCCATAGGCTGCAAAGAGCAAGATCAAGGCCCTGGCAGATATGGTGTCTTGTGAGAACCTGCTTCAGGTTCGGCTGTCTCATGGACAGCAAACTTTTCTGTGGTGGAAGGACTGAGGGAAATCTTTGGGGTCTTTGTTTTAAGGGCACTAATCCCATTCATAAGGTTCTGTCCTCATGACTGAATCAGCTCCCAAAGGACCCACCTCCAAATACTGCCACATTGGAGCTGAGGTTTCAACATATGAATACTGTAGGGACACACTTTCAGTCCATAGCAACGTAACATCAAGAGCACCACAAATAATATTTCAGTGTTGCTAAAATTAATTCCAAAGAAATTATACCTTCATTTATTTGTTTACTTTTTAAAGTATTTATTGCCTGGCATCTTCCTAGAAATTGTAAGCTCCTGAGAAGACAGACGCTCTGTCTTGTTTATTGTCAAAGCCTTAGTGCCTAGAATAATGCCAGGCACATGCTGTGCTTTGCTTAGTCGCTCAGGCATGTCTGACTCTTTGTGACCTCATGGACTGTAGCCCTCCAGGCTCCTCTGTCCATGGGGATTCTCCAGGCAAGAATCCTGGAGTGCGTTGCCACTTTCTTCTCCAGGGGATCTTACCCACCCAGGGATCAAACCCTGGTCTCCTGCACTGCAGGCAGATTCTTTACCTCTGAGCCACCAGGGAAGCCTGATTACAAGAATATGCATCATGATTTCCATTATCTTCAATGGTATCCATGCTTAAAATACAATTAAATATTTCAATCTCACAAAAATTTGAAAAGATACAAGATGGGTGGTTTCCTCTGAGGCCCTTGTTTTGGGGAAGGGCTGGCTCTCGACAGCTGAGCCCTGACTTCTGAGTGGCTGGCCTGTGCCCAGTCTCCACCTGGATGGCCAGCGGCCTATGGGGAGGGGAGGGCTCCCTGTGTAGAGGCTGCCCCCTGCTGTTCAGTGACACTGAAGCCACATGGAGAGCAGAGGGGAGGCTTCCAGGGGAGGAGGGTCTCAGGTCAAAAGTCAGAGCACTCTGGACTTCGCTGGAAAGGACCTTCAAGGTGATCAGTTCAAACCCATGTATTTCAGATAGAGAAACTGAGGCCCAAAGAGGTCAAATGTCTTGTCCGTGGTCACAGTTAGTTAAAGCTGGCTTTCCTGACCCCTGCCTTGCATCAAGGAGACACGAAAGTCGCAACTTGAGTGTCTTCCGCCTTGTTAAAAAAAAGAACAATTCATCACAAGTTTACTTTCAGCTTTCTATAATGTGAACTATTCACATTTTCAAGACATGATTTAAAACAATCGAGTGATTTTAAAAGTCATTTATTATACTTGGACCCCAGAAGCTCCCCATGAAAGGATTTCCTTAAGAACCAGTGGAAGAGGGGCCTGCCTCTTACTAGCCCAGCCATTTCTTTCACTATCTTTCTCCAGAGGCCTCATGTTTTGAAGGTTTTTAAAAATCTACCAAACAAGGCGCATATTTAGAGGAAACATGTTCACTTTTAGATGCACAGGCTATAGTTCTAACTGATATCATCAAATGAAATTGGGTATGTGAAGCACTCTATCACATGACAGTGACACTGTGGGCTTTCTGGAAATATTAGCTACAGACTGTATCTTTAACAGCCAAAGCCAAGGGGGAAAGGGATTTTTTTGTTAGTCTCTGGGGCCCTGTGGAAGGTTAGTATCTCTTCTATCTGGTGTTTTGAAATACTAAAAAGAATCTTAAAGTTCAAAGGAAGCTGGTATCTTTGATAGTGGTATGGACACACATATCTGAGGATGTCCAAAGGCCCAGAAGCCCCAGGCTGGGGCTGACTCTGTTAGTCACTGACTCTCCCGCCCTGGGGACCACTCTGTTCTCACATGGGACTGGGATGTGCCTTGATCAACAGATCTAGTCTGTTGATGCATCTACCGTGGTATGAGGACTTGTCGGTACAACCCTCCAAACCTGACCACTCAACTAAAGTAAATGTTTCCTGAAACTAAATTTTTTTTTTGGCTTGCCGGGATCTTAGTTCCCCGACCAGGGATGGAACCTATGACCCTGCAGTGAAAGCGTGGAGTCCTAACCACTGGACAGTCAGGGAAGTCCCTAAACTAATCCTTTTACAGATATAAATGTATCTAGAGACTAGTAAAGTTGTGTTGAACATATGCAACTGTTTGCTAAAGCCACAGTCTTCTCAAAAAAAAGAGAAAAAGCTAATTCCATTTATATGAAGTTCTAGGATGAGAATCACTAATCTAGCAATTGCCCTTAAGGCCACAAGGATGAGGATGTAGCCGGAAGGGGCTGGAAGGGGCCCAAGGGAACTTCCTGGAGTGATGGGAACGTTCTGTAACTGGAGAAGGATTGGGGTCTTATGGGAGTCTGCATCTGTCACACTTCATTAAATGGTACTTGTTAATTTCACACACTTCACTGTAAGCACATTTTACTTTCAAAATGAGCTGTAAACAAATACTGAACTTAAGCTAATGACTTGCATGCTGAAGTGCTTAGGGGTGAACTGATGTCTGTGACCTTGCAGTGCATCCCCAAATTAGATGAACTAATGGATGGGCAGAAAGAGAGGTGTGTGACATATATATATATGTATATGATAAAATATTAACTGTGATGGGCTTCTGGACATTCTGATTTCCCAATTTTTTGTGTCAAAAAATTTTCATAATAAAATGGGAGGAAAAGAATTAAGATTCAATCATTTACTACCTTAAACATAATGTTACTATAGCTTAGTCAACTTTAAAGATTCTAATTTAGAAAAGGACATTTATACAGTTCTAACCGAAGAAGTCTTCAGAGTGGAAAGCTGGTACCTCAGTGGTATTTGTAACATGGCTGGCTGGTTATTACTTGCAGACATATCCTTCTTTCCCATAGTCTGTGCTGCTGGAGGACATGGCGTGTAACACATTCACCTAACAAGCACTGTGAGTGATATGTGGTGGAGACTTAATGCATGTGTGGTAAGAGCAGGGCTGGGGGCTCAGATGTGGATTCTGCAGCCTACTGGCTGCTGCCAGCTCTGAGCTTCTGTGTCCTCATCTACAAAAGGGGATGATCTCCATTTGGCTGTTTTGAGGGTTCAAGGTGATGTAGGTAAAACAAGAGTATCTGGCTCCTGAGTGGTAGTAGTAGTGTTAGTCGCTCAGACATGTCCAACTCTTTGCAACCTGATGGACTGTAGCGCGCCAGGCTTGTGGGGCCACGGAATTCCCCAGGCAAGAATACTGCAGTGGGTTGCCATTCCCTTCTCCAAGGGATCTTCCCGACCTAGGGATTGAACCTGGGTCTCCTGCATTGCAGGCAGATTCTTTACCATCTGAGCCACCAGGGAAGCTCCTGGCTCCTGAGAAGAACTTTAAAAATAGAAAAATGGGTATAAGGTCCTAAAGTGTCTACCCAGCATGGTCTTCGGTACAAGGCAGAAACTGAGCAGCACTGAATGTGATGCTTCATGAAGGACACAATCCCACTCCAGTTAGTGCTCGGACCAGGACCTCAAAACCTGGGTCCAACCGTACAGGAGCCCTAGGCAGACCATGGTTTCCAAAAAAGAAGCCCCGACTCTTCAAAAATGCTGTTGTCATAAAAGACAAAAACACAACTGTGGAATATTCCAGATTAGAGGAAATTACGGACACCCCGCAATTAAAACTCAAATCCTAGACTGGATCCTGTGCTGGGGAGGGGTACATATTATAAAACACGCTCGGGTCAGTTGTCAAACTGGAATGTGGGTGGTAGGCTAATGTAAAATATTGCTCTAGTGTTAAATTTGGAAGGACTGATGCTAAAGCTGAAGCTTTAAAACTCTGGCCACCTGATGCAAAGCACTGACTCATTGGAAAAGACCCTGATGCTGGGAAAGATTGAAGGAGGAAGGAGAAGGGGACGACAGAGGATGAGATGGTTGGATGGCATCACCGACTCAATGGGCATTAGTTTGAGCAAGTTCCGGGAGTTGCTGATGGACAGGGAAGCCTGGCATGTTGTAGTCTATGGGGTTGCAAAGAGTCAGACACGACTGAGCCACTGAACTGAACCGAGTGTTAAATTTACTGAACCCAGTTAACTACTGTGGTCACGTAAGAGAATGTCTTTGTTAGGAAATGTGTTAGGAAACACATGCCAACATAGCTAAGGGTCTACAGTGTGCACGTGGTTCAAAGGAGAGAAAGGAGAAGAGCTTGCTCATTTGGACACATAAGCGAGACCCTGGAGCAAAACACTAATTATCAGTGAGTCTGACAAATACAGTATTGATGTTGTACACTTAAAAAATATGTACAACCTAAACCGACTTCAGTATTCTTGCCTGAGAAACTCCATGGACACACGAGCCTGGCACGCTACAGTCCATGGCGTTGCAAAGAGTTGGACATGACTTAGCAACTAAACAACAACAACTGTGGTTCTAGCCAATAGAGAGAACAAAAAGTTGTAAGGAACTGGAGATTGGGGCTGAAACAAAAAGCCTACTGTTTACAGATGTGATAAATTGTGAGAATTGTGTTTTAGTTGGTGGGCATACTGAGGATTTAAACCCGAGAGACAGCCTCTCAGATGGCTCTGAGGCACTGTTCAAAAGAGGTAAGGGAGGAGCCAAGAGATAAAGGGGTTTTTGAAAGGAAAAAAAAAAAAACCAACCCAGGTAGTCAAAACATCAAAATATTACTGTTATTTAAAGAAAAACCAGGGGACTTCCTGGGTGGCTCAGCAATAAATAATCTGCCAGTAAAGCAGGAACTGCAGGAGACTCAAGTTCAATTCCTGGGTCCAGAGGATCCCCTGGAGGAGGGCATGGCAACCCACTCCGGTATTCTTGCCTGGAAAATCCCATGTACAGAGGAGCCTGGAGTGCTACAGTTGACAGGGTCACAAAGAGTCTGACACAACTGAAACGACTGAGCACACATCTAAAGAAAAACTAGACATCTCAAGTTAATGAACTTAGCACTTTTCCAGGTATGGGAAAATCCAAGAGTCTACGTTCTTTGAAATCATTCCTTTGATACACACCCAATGCTTAGTTGGTAAAGAATCCACCTGCAATGCAGGAGACCCCAGTACGATTCCTGGGTCAGGAAGATCTGCTGGAGAAGGGATAGGCTACCCACTCCAGTATTCTTGGCCTTCCCTTGTGGCTCAGCTGGTAAAGAATCTGCCTGCAACGTGGGAGACCTAGGTTTGATCCCTAGGTTGGGAAGATCCTCTGGAGAAGGGAAAGGCTACCCACTCCAGTATTTGGGCCTGGAGAATTCCATGGATTGTATGGTCCATGGGAGGGCAAAGAGTCAGACACAACAGAACCTTCATTTTCAACTATCTAGGACCAGCACTCTTTTTTTTCTCTATCTTGAATCCCCTCAGGGTGCATAGTTGGGGGTGACTGTAGTAGCCACAGCATCCTTTGTTTACTGATTTGGTAGGTGACATTCTTGACTTTCTTTGTTCATTGCTGGTGAGGACTAAGAATGGTTACACAAAGGATGTTGTGGGCCATTAAGCCATCACATTACAGGCCCCCACCCCACGGTGAGCCCTGAACTCAATCTCAAGCCATCAGCCCCATCCCCGTGTACTTCAGGGGACTAGGATGGGAAAGAACAGGATGCTGGCCCTAGATAGCTAAGGTACTTGTCAAAAGAATGCTTTCAGTGTACCCAGACTTTGGCATCTTCTCCTTCATAGAAAAGCACTAAATTCATTAACTTGATGTCTGGTTTTCTTTAATTAATAGTAATTTTTTTTGATGTTCTGAGTATGTTTTATAAAACTCCAATATATCCTGGCTCCCCTGCCCTTCAAAGCAGTCCTTCAGAGCTAACTGAGAGGCTGCTTCCTAGGCTTGAAGTCCTCTGAAAATCTGCCTAATAAAATAGAATTCTCAGTTTTTAGGTTGTGCCTATTTTTTTTTTTTTTAGTGGATTCTAATTTCTTGGTGAACTACTAGTCCTAGTGTAGAGCAGAAAGGGATGTGGAGAGTGTCCAAGTCAGACTAGGGACTTTCCTCAGGGCAGGGGCTGAACTGAATTCACTGTGAACGAGGCAGTTTCTGGGCAAGAGAAGGGAACAGATTCACCGTCCGGGAGCTGAGAATGAATTTTAGGAAATGCTTGTCTCTCCTTGGCTTTCCGGGCCATGTGAACATTTTCTTGGTCTTCTAGATGACAAAACTTCAGAAAGCAAATCTAGGGGAAGTAAGGAAAACTGAGAGGGTGCCTTGGTGGAAACACCCTCCACAGTGAAGGGGGGTGTGCTCCTCAACTCCCCAGTGTGTGTGTCCCAGACGGCACCAGTACCTCCCTGACCTCAATCAGAACCCTGAACAAAGACTCAGAGAGCTGTAGACCAAGAAGAAAAAGAAAAAGATGCTACCAACTGCTGCTTTAGTAAACAACAGAATGCTGCCTGCCTTGAAGCCATCAACCTCTACAGGCACTCTGAGGGTGCACATGTAGGGAAACTAGGGATGGAGAAAAACAGTATGCTGGCCCTAGATACTTAAGATGCATTTCAAAGGAATGATTTAAGACAGCCCAGATTCTTTCATCTTCCCATAGTAGAAAAGCTCTAAATTCATCAAGCTAACATGTCTGTTCCTTTGTGATCAGCAGTAACCTTTCGATGTTCAACCACCCTGTTTTCTTTTCAGCAAAAACTACATATCCTGGCTTCTCCCATAACTCTCTGAAACAGTTCCTCAGAGCTGCAAGGCTGTCTTCTAGGTATAAGGTCACCAAAGAAAACATAATTCTCAACTTTTAGGTTGTCACTCTTGATATTTTGCTTTTTCAGTGGATACTAAAAGGGGCTGAGCCCCAAGCTATGGTCTAACGGTGAGGATCCTGTCCCTCAGAAGATGGATGAGATTGCCCATAAACGCGCGGACTGCGACAGAGGGACAGGATCTAGGGAGGGCGGTGAGGGCGCGCTAGTTGGGGACATGGGCTCGGAACCCGGGGCTGCCTCATTTGACAGTAAGATAGCGGGAAGATGCCTCGCCTTCCCAGTCTCAGTCCCCACCGTGGGTTTAAGGGAATTAAAAGGAGCTGATAGACATCACGCCTGCGCGGCTCACGGACCCCTCCCCACCCGCCGCGAGACAGCCTCGCTTTCCCCGCAAGCAAGCGTGGCCCGGAAACCGTTGTCCCCTCCGCTGCGCACCCCAGAAACTAAACGGAGATTACCCGGGCACATCACTTCCGCCAGTCGAGGGGTGGGCCCGGCACCGGAGGCAGGAGTCACTGCTAGGGTCACTGGGGAGTGTAGTCTTTAAGGCGGAGGCGTTAGCGAAGGGGTCACGGGAAGGAGAGACCTTTCATCCGAGGTCCTCTGTAAAAGGGGGCGGGGGCGGAAATCTAAGCGCTACAGCAGTCATTCTCCCGTGGGCAAGTTACCGAGAAACAGTTCCATCAAAGGCCTCTGGGCGCGCCGACCATCCTGGGAGGTGTAGTCCCGGCGCTGGGCCGAGGACTCTGGGTAGTGTAGTCCTGGTGCTGGGCCGAGGACTCTGGGTAGTGTAGTCCTGGCGTCCTGGCCCAGCTGGTGGCTGTAGTGACCCCTTGTTCCTCGCTGGTGAGTGTGGCGCCCGTGGGGCTCTAAGCCGCAGCCGTTCCCTTCCCTGCGCGGAAAGGTAGGTCCTGAAAGTCTGGGCTGTTGGCTGGGCCTGAGGCTGGGGACTGTGCGGGTGCCGGTGAGAGGAGGCGGCGGCGGGACGCGCTGTCGCGGTTCAGGCCGTGCCCTCCCGGATGTCATATTTGGGATGTGAGCGCGCATCTCCGATGGACGTGGGCGAAGCTCAGCCGCGATGCCCAGTGGTGGCGGATGCCGGAATCCAGCCACGTCCCGAGGCTCCTGTGGGTGAGGACACGTTAGGCCTTGGCCGAAAGAGCGATGATGATGGGGGGGGGGGGGGTCGCTCTTACCCCGAAGTCCCTGGGGGCCAGAGGGTTGAGTAAGTTGACATGAGGCCCTGATGTTTCCCAGGTGCTGGGATGAGGGCCAGCCCGCCGCCAGGAGTTTTGATGGGTGGTTTGCCGTGGGCAGCATGTGCCCGGGATGGGCTGGGGGTGGAACGGGACACTTTGGCAGCGATCTTGGGTGTGTTTTTGGCCGATCGCCCCTGGATTCAGGCCTTGGAGGAAGAGGTTGTCTGAGGTCCACTGGGCAAGTTTCTCAAAGGTTCTGGAAACCTGCATTGACCACAGCAGTCACGGATGTGCATGGCTCGGGTGTGGCCCGACTTTGGGATTTTGAGTTACATTTTAAAGTTCTATTAGGGAGAGATTTTAAACAGAAATAAATAGAACTCTACAGACCCACCATCCAGATTTAACCCTTGTCACTTCGGGAGCAGTCTTGATTGATCTCAAAATGACACAGTGAGAAGCCTTACAACCCACAGAGGTTCACTGTCCCTGCCCTACTTGAAGAGCCTAGCCTCCGCTGCCAGCTTTCATCCAGACTCTGTGACTTTGTAACCGTGTCACCTTAGATAAGAGACTGACTTCACTGTGCTTCAGTTTTCTCATCTGTAAAATGAAGATAATAAATTGTACTCCACTGGATTGTGAGGCTAGAATGAAATAAGACGGTTCTGTGCCTGGAACCGTCTCTGATGTGTACAGTCCTAAGTGCCCAGTGAGTATGAACTTTGCTTAGGAAGGTCAGAGGCGAGAGTGGGTCAGCTCAGGCCTGGTGTCGGCAGTGTTATCGGAGCAGGCTGTGTTCTCAGCGAGCTGCCCGCAGCCTTTTCTTCTGTGACAGGTCCATTCCTGATGCCTTTAAGGAAGAGGAAAGCCTCCCCTGCCAGGGCGTGAGTTTCCAGTGACTCTCCCGAACCTTTCTGCTCTTGTGCTGCCCAGAGAGGAAGCCTGGTGGGCGAGGGGAGGGCTCCTGACAGCCCGGACTCACGTGGGGACTGCTCGCCTTCTGTGTGCTGAAGCACAGGTGGGTTTTCTTCACTCAGCCTTGACATCTTGTGCCCAGCACGCCCCGCCTGGGGATCAGAGCCCAGCTGGTTTCCCCAGGGGACACGGTCTGTGGTAGGGGTGGCTGCTGTCACAGGGACTCTTGTTCAGACCCTGTGTCCTTTTTTTTTTCCATTTATTTTTATTAGTTGGAGGCTAATTACTTTACAATATTGTAGTGGTTTTTGCCATACATTGACATGAATCAGCCATGGATATACATGTATTCCCCATCCTGAACCCCCCTCCCACCTCCCTCTCCACCCGATCCCTCTGGGTCTTCCCAGTGCACCAGGCCCGAGCACTTGTCTCATGCATCCAACCTGGGCTGGTGATCTGTTTCACCATAGATAATATACATGTTTCAATGCTGTTCTCTCGAAACATGCCACCCTCGCTTTCTCCCACAGAGTCCAAAAGTCTGTTCTGTACATCTGTGTCTCTTTTTCTGTTTTGCATTTGGGTTATCATTACCATCTTTCTAAATTCCATATATATGTGTTAGTATACTGTAATGGTCTTTATCTTTCTGGCTTACTTCACTCTGTGTAATGGGCTCCAGTTTCATCCATCTCATTCCCTGTGTCCTTCTTGACCACCTCTCCATCCTTGTGGTTTGTTCAGGCCTGTGCACTCTCAGGCTTGTCTGTTGTGAAGGCCTCGGCCTTCTGTTCTGGTTCCAAACGGCGAAGCCCTCACTGCCTCTGTCCCCGTCCTGTCATCTCACTGCAGTTACCTCAGCAGACAGCTCTAACACTAGAGCTTCCTGTAAAATAACCACAGTGTAGTGATGACACTACACTCAAGAGAGTTAATAGTTGTTTGAGTCAGAGCACCTCTGTTCAGAGACAGGAGAGGAGAGGTATGTGGCCAGGGAGGAATTCCAGGGGACAGTGTCCCTGTCTCTGGTCCTCCCCTCATTTCTGACCTTGCAGACCTCAGTGAACACCCGCAGCCAGGCCTCTTTGTTCTTTCCAGGCTCACCTGCCCTGTTCTCTCAGCACCTGAGCTGTGCCCTGGACCACTGTCCTTCTGGTCTCCACTCCTGCTCCGCCCTCACTCTTGTCTCTTGTCCACCTTCTTGTCCCTCTCCCCACCTACCTCTTGAATTGGGCACCTGAGGTCCACACACTGAACTTGCCACTCAGCCTGCTTGAAAGAGACCTTCCTAATTGTTTGCTTCTGTCCCAACTCCAAAGTCAGGATGCTTGGGTTCAAATTTCAGTTTCTCCATGTCTAGCTGTGTGGCCCTGAGCTTGTTACTTCACCTCTCTGAGCCTTCTTTTCCTCATCTGCCAGATGGGAATCATCAGAATGGTGTCCCCCTCCTGGGGTGTTGGAGGAGATAACCAACATAACTGCATTGCTAAATGCAGTTACAGTGCCTGGCACATAAAGGCTAAGTAATTGTTAGAATTACTTTTAATGCCTCCAACTTCTCCAAGTCTCCTCCTCAGTCTCTTCCCCAACTCCCCAGACCCTGTAAAGTCAGACCCTGCTTTACAGCTTCATTGAAGCACATTCCGTTGTCTGCTTGTGTTTCCCCGAGCATCTCTCAGTGTCAACTCCAGTGATGAGCGGGGATGCTCTCCCGCTGCAGAGCACCCTGCACATCCCTGGCAGTGTTCCCTGCCTCCCTGTTGATGAAAGGACCCTGGGGCTTAGGACTCCAGGGCTTAGGCTGTGTCATAACTGCCCGACCATCCCCCTGGACCAGGAGGTGGTTCTTAGAAGGTGGGTTGCCTCATTTGCTTCCCTTGAGCCAATTGATTCAGTTCCTGGCACCAGGTTAGACTAAGTGGGTGATGCACAGTGAAGACACCGTCAGTGTCTGCTAGGCCCTGCACCCTCTCCACGTGGTATCCGGCCTCTGCTTCTGCTTGGTCCCTCTAGCAAGGGAGCTGACGTTCTTAACCTGGTGCCTTGGGCCCCCCGAGAGCATACAGACTTAAGCCTGTGACTGGCACTGCATCACTTGTCCCACATTTGTGGGTGAAAGCAGGGATGAGGTCAGCCTGAAGGAGCTCCCAGTGTTTGAAGAAACAATTTGAGCAGCAAAATAGTGATAATATTCTAATATAACCCCTAGGATAAGCTATGAATCCACACTGAAATAAATAAGAAGGGACAACTCTTGGACTTCCCTGGTGATACAATGCATAAGAATCTGTCTGCCAGTGAAGGGGTCATGGGTTCAGTCCCTGGTCTGGGAAGATTCCACATGCCATGGAGCAACTGAGCCTGTGCTCCACGACCACTGAAGCCACTGCAGTGAGGAGCCCAGACACTGCACCGAAGAGTTGTCCCTGCTTGCCACAACTGGAGAAAGCCTGCATGCAGCAACGAAGACCCAGCACAGCCAAAATTAATTAAGTAATTTAAGTAAAAAAAAGAGAAGGGACAACTCTTGCTTACAGAATTCCAGCTAATGAATTTCAAAGGAAAGAAGGAGATAGAACATTGCCATTTGGTCAACACCACAGTAATAATGATTGCAGACAGGTCCCACAAGATTATGCTAAAATTATTTGGTAAAAGGTTGAAGAGGAACAGGATATTTATATAATCTCAAAGTATCTCTCCCAAGATGTATATTAAATATAAAGGCAAATGAGTGAATTTATAATGAAGAAACCCAGCAGACACTGCCTTAACCAAGTGATCAAGATCAAGGTTAACATCATCAGTAGTGAAACATACCAATATCATGAACTCCTATCAAGGGGTGTGAAAAGGACATGTGACTTCTGAGACAGTCTAGCCAAAAGTAAACTAGGGTCATTCTAATCATTTTTTTCTTAAATCTGATAAATCACAATTTAGGGTTGTTCTTCAAAAATGAAAAGAAGGAACTGTCACAGATTGGAGGAGATTAAAGATATATGACAGCTAAATGCAGTGTGAGAACCTCAGTTGAATCCTGGACCAGAAGAAGGAGGACATTCGTAGAAAAACCTGTTGAAATGTGGTTATGAGCAGTAGTTTAGATAATAGTAATAATTATCAATGTTAATCTGGTTTTGATCATTGTAGTATAGTTTTCTCAGATGTATCACCTCATGGGAAATAGATGGGGAGACAGTAGAAACAGTGTCAGACCTCATTTTTGGGGGCTCCAGAATCACTGCAGATGGTGACTGCAGCCATGAAATTAAAAGACGCTTACTCCTTGGAAGGAAAGTTATGACCAACCTAGATAGCATATTAAAAAGCAGAGACATTACTTTGCCAACAGAGGTCCGTCTGGTCAAGGCTATGGTTTTTCCAGTGGTCATGTATGGATGTGAGAGTTGGACTATAAAGAAAGCTGACCGCCGAAGAATTGATGCTTTTGAACTGTGGTGTTGGAGAAGACTCTTGAGAGTGCCTTGGGCTGCAAGGAGATCCAAGCAGTCCATCCTGAAGGAGATCAGTCCTGGGTGTTCATTGGAAGGACTGATGATGAAGCTGAAACTCCAGTACTTTGGCCACCTGATGCGAAAAGCTGACTCATTGGAAAAGACCGTGATGCTGGGAGGGATTGGGGGCAGGAGGAGAAGGGGACAACAGAGGATGAGATGGCCGGATGGCATCACCGACTCAATGGGCATTAGTTTGAGTAAACTTCGGGAGCTGGTGATGGACAGGGAGGCCTGGCGTGCTGCGATTCGTGGGGTCGCAAAGAGTTGGACACGACTGAGCGACTGAACTGAACTGAATGTTAGAGAAAACTGGATTAAGGTTACATGGGAATTGATACTTTTTGCAACTTCTTAAATCTAAAATTCAAAATGAAAAGTTCTATGGATTCATCAGTCTTACAGTGAATTGGATGTTGGATGAGTTCTGTTAAAGAATACTTTAGCATGTATCAATGCAATCATGTTTTTTCTCCTTGGTCCAGTTCATTAATACAGTATATTACAGTAATGAATTTCCTCATATTCAACCAGTCTTACATTTCTGGGCACTTTGTCTTGGTGAAATTGTTTTTTTTTTTTAAATATTTGTTTGTTTATTTATTTATTTGGCCCCTCTGGGTCTTAGTTGTGGCATGTGGGGTCTAGTTCTCTGTCCAGGGATTGAACCCAGGCCCCCTGCATTGGGAGTGCGAAGTCATAGCCACCTGACCACCAGGGAAGTCCCTGAAATATTTTCTTACTGCTTTGAATGATATTCTTTTTGCGATGCATTTAAATTGACACAATATATATAACATAAGACTTACCGTCTTAACTGTTTTAAGTATATAGTTCAGTGTCGTTAAGTACATTCATATTGTGCAACCATTCACTCTCCATTTCCAGAACTTTTCAGAATGAAACTCTATCCCCATTAAACAATAACTCAATTTCCCCTTCCTCCTAGCTCCTGTCAACCATCATTCTACTTTGTCTATATGGATTACTCTAGGTACCTCATATAAGTGGAATTATATATTTGTCCTTTTGTGTCTGGTTTGTTTCACTTAGCATAGTGTCTTTAATGTTCATCCATGTTGTAGCTTGTGTCAGAATGTCTTTTCTAAGGCTTAATAATATTCCATCATATATATATACACACACACACACCCCACTCTTTGTTCATCCATTTGTCTATTAACAGACACTTGGATCACGTCTACATTTTGGCTGTTGTGAATAATGCTGCTCACACGAGTGTACAAATACCTATTCAAGTCCCTGCTTCCAGTTCTTTTTGGGAAATACCCAGAAGTGGAATTGGTAGATCATATGATAATGTGTAGTTTTAAAGTTTTGAGGAACTGCTGTGCTGTTTTCCATAGTGCTTGCACCATTGTACATTCCCACCTGCAGTGCACATGGGTTGAATGATGATTTTGAAGTCTCATGGAAGTCTGGTATATTTTTTGTCTTGAGTCACTTAGGAGTTTTCTTGTTATTCTTCAGAGCCTGATAGTTTTTCCAGTAGATAGGTACCTTGAAGTTGTTGGCTGTGTGTCAGCTTCTCCCTGGTACTTTGTAGGCCCTTCATACTTTGATTCAGGTCATCTTTTTTCCCCAATTTTTACTGTAGTACAGTTGATTTACAGTTGTGTTAATTTCAGGTATACAGAAAAGTAATTCAGTTATACATATACATATGTTCATTCTTTTTCAGATTCTTTTCTCATATAGGTTATTACAGAGTATTGAGTAGGGTTCACTGTCCTATATAGTAGGATCTAGTTGGTTATCTGTCTATATACTTTATATATTATATATTGTAGTGTGTGTATGTTAATCCCAAACTCCTAATTTATTCCTCTCCCCACCACACACACACATTTCCCTTTTGGTAACCATACGTTTTGTTTTTTAAGTGTGTGAGTCTATTTCTGTTTTATAAATAAATTCATTTATATCATTTTAAAAACTTAGATTCCATGTATGAGTGATATATTTGTCTTTGTTTGACTTACTTTACTTTGTATGATAATCTCTAGGTCCATCCATGTTGCTGAAAATGACATTATTTCAATCTTTTTATGGCTGAGTAACAGTCCATTGTACAAAGATGTACTACATTTTAAAAAATTTATTTATTCATAGCTGTGCTGGGTCTTCATTGCTGCTTGGGCTTTTCTCTGGTTGCGGCAGGTGGGGGCTGCTGCCTGGTGCACCACTAGAAACTAGGGGCTTCTCGTTGAGGTGGCTTCTCTTGTTGCAGAGCACGGGCTCTAGAGCACAGGTTCAGTAGTTGTGACACATGGGTTTAGTCGCTCCAAAGCATGTGGGATCTTCCCAGATCAGGAATCAAACTCGTGTCTCCTGTATTCACAGGATTCTTTACCACTGGAACTCGTGTCTGCTGTATTCACAGGTGGATTCTTTACCACTGAGCCGCCAGGGAAGGCCTGTACCACATCTTCTTTATCCATTTCTCTGTTGATGGACATTTAGGTTGCTTCTATGTCTTGGCTATAGTAAATAGTGCTACAGTGAACACTGGGTGCATGTATCTTTTCGAATTGTGATTTTCTCTGGATATGTGCCCAGGAGTGGGACTGCTGGATCATATGGTAGTTCTATTTTTAGTTTTTTAAAGGACCTCCATACTCTTCTCTAGAAGGTCTGTTACCAATTTTACATTCCCACCAACAGTGTGAGAGGGGTCCCTTTTCTCTGCATCTTCTCCCGTATTTATTGTTTGTGGACTTTTTGAGGATGGCCATTCTGACTGGTGCGAGTTGTACTTTTGATTTGCATTTCTCTAACAGTTAGGAATGTTGAGCCTCTCTTCATGTGTCTCTTGGCCATCTGTATGTCTTCTTTGGAGTGTATGGCTGAAACTTGAAGACATTACGCTGAATGAAATAAGCCAGACACAAAAGGACAGACACTGTATGATTTCACATATTTGTGATACCTAGAATAGCCAAATGTATGGAGACAGAAAGTAAAATGATGGTTGGTTGCCAGGGTTTGTGAGAAAGGGAATTATGGTTAATGGTCACAGAGTTTCAACATGAGATGATGAACCAGTTCTGGAGATGGATAGTGGTGATGGTTGTACCACATTAAGTGCGAGCATGCTTAATGTACTGAAATGTACACATCAAATGGTAAAAATAGTAAAATGCATATGTATATTTTATAATCATTTAAAACCCACAAGCTGCTCCTACACTCAACCTGTTCTGCATTTCTATCACTTAGTGCCTTTTATTCCTCCCAAGTGGTCCTACGTCCCAGGATTCAGGCTTCCTCTCCTCCTTGGCTCAGGTGTCCTCTTCTCTGCTCCCTATACACCTCATCGGGAACACCTGGCACATTTCTCTTCCCTAGACTCCTGTGCTTCCTTCAAGACCAAGTTCCTGGGCCTCTTGTGAAAACCTCTCCGGATATGGATGTCTGTTCCAGGGTGCTTTCCACTTTGAAACAGTGTTGCGATAAAGGCAGTAAAGTTGGGCAGGGATGTCTGCCCTGAGCACCACAGTGTGGGACAGGACATTTAGTGGACTGTTACCCACAGTTGAAAAAGCGGAAATGCTAGTTGATGGCTGGGATGGGCTCCAAATCAGGGCAGTAGGGTTCCAGTTCGTGCTTTTCACCATTCCCTGCTGGTCAGTGCCTCTCAGGCAAGGAGGGGCTGTGGGATTGAGGGAGGGACTGAGTTGTGTTTGGTCTTTGCCATAACTGAATTGTGTGAACCTCAGTCATTTGGATGCTTCAACACTAATACCATGATTCAGACTATTTTAAATTCTTAAAACTCAAAAGTCTGTTGCTTTACTGTTGTTTAATTTTTATGTTGTTCGCGCTTTCCCTCAGCATAGAGTTAAAATTCCTAAAAGTTACAGGCTCCTATTTTTGCATGTATTCTCCAAATCAACCCACCCAGGACCTTGAACGTGTTGACAAGTGCCACTGCCCAGATGGTGACAGGGCTTTAAAGATCTTGGAATACAGAGCACCAGGGTCAAAGGCAGGATCTAGATCTCTCCCCTGCCTCCGCCGGGCAGCCTCTCCCTTGCCCCTTACCCTGAGGCCTGGGCCGGTCTGGCTCCCGGGTGAGCAGGGCTGTTTTGTGTTCTAGGCACACATGGCATTCAGAGATGTGGCTGTGGATTTCACCCAGGATGAGTGGGTGCTGCTGAGCCCTGCTCAGAGGTCCCTGTACCGGGAGGTGATGCTGGAGAACTACAGCAACCTGGTCTCACTGGGTAAGCCTGCATCTCTCAGGACCCGGGTCCTAGCTGCTGGCAACTTGGAGCAGCCCTCTTGCTTTCTGGCCTTACTTTTGGGCTGGACTCAAACGCAGAGACATTCTATAAATGTGTACAGGTGTGTATATATGTGTGTGATACCCCGCATTTCTAGCCTTTTCCCTCAGGCTCTCTGGTAAGCATGGCATCTGTTCCTAGTCAGTATCTTCTTGTAAACGAGGGAGGTGTTCTCTCACAGCATGAAGTCGGGTCAGTGAACTCCCATCCTGGCTTCCCTTCCCTGGCGGGGAGCTCACCACTCTCAGATCTTCCCCACCACCTTTAGAAATCGCCCCCTGGTGTGGCTCTGAGTGTAGGATAACCTGCGACCATCTTGTTGTCTTTTCCTCTGAGCAGGCATTCCGTTTTCTAAACCAAAACTCATCACCCAGCTGGAGCAAGGGAAGGAGACCTGGAGAGAAGAGAGAAAATGCTCGCCAGTCAGCTGCGTGGGTGAGTGGGGACACTGGGTGGTTCAGAGGCTGGGGGCGGGGACGTCTTTCTGCTGGCCCCCTGGCTGCTCACCATGTGCACTGCCCTCGTGGCCTCCTTCCAGACCTGCAGCCGCACTCAAGCTTCCTGGTGTCTCGTCTCCTTCCTACACTGGGTTTGCCATCTCTGCCTCACTTAGTTCTCTCCCACATACATAGTCTGGTGGCTCTTGTTACTATATTTTTAAAAGATGAAGCAAGAACATGGAAGTAAAACTAAGGGAGCTGAAGAAAAAAGGCAGGCCCCGTGGAAGGAAGGCAGTCTGTAAACAGCCGATTAGGAAATTGAATTCTAAAAATATTGTCAGAATGGATTTCATCCAGGAGGGTGAGATTTTCTAAATGGTTATGCAATTACATATATAATCCCTCATTTTGCCGCTTAGCCCTCAAAGCCTAAACTGGTTACTATTTGGCCATTTAAGAAGTTTGCTGACTCCTGCTCAGAGGGATCACAGTACACAGCCTTCACTTCTCCTTTCCTACTTGTTCTGGATCACACGTTACGTAAAATGTCAGGGCAGTACAGTCACATGCTTGCAGTTACAGCCTTTCCCCAGTGTGCTTTAGTCTATAGTTGTCATTTGTACTGCACCTCAGACTCCCTAAACTCCATAATACCATGTTAAAATTCTTGTTTTAAACACACACATGTATTTTTAAGCAAAATAAAAAACATTCTTTTATTTTTAATTATCCAGATAATTTACCATTTTCTGTGCTTTGCCTTATTTTCCTGAGGATGTGTGTTTCCACCTGATAGTGTTTCTGTGTTCTCGCATTTCTTGTGGTGGGGGGGTGGGCAGGCAGTGTGTTCATTTACATTTTGTTTTTCTGAATGTGTCTATATTTCACCTTTATTCTTGAAGGATATTTTCCCTGGATATAGAATTTTAGATTGGCTTTTTTTTCACCACTTTAAAGATACTGTTCCCCTGTTCAGGCCTCCCATTGTCTCTGATAAGAAATCAGCTATCATTTCCACAGTTATTGCTTTTTTTGTTACTTTTTAAACCTCTGGCTACTTTCAGAGTTTTCTGTATGTTTGGTGTGCAGCTGTTTGACTGTGATGTCACTGAGGAAGTGAGCTGCTTTTCTTTGCGTTTTTCCTGTCATAGTGTGTGCTCAGATTTTTGAATCTATAAATATATGGCTAGAGCCAAATTGGGGAGATTTTTGGATATTATTCTTTCATGATTCTTTTGTTCCCTTCTGTTTCCTTCTTTTTGGAATGATAGTTACATGTGTATTAGTCCTTTTTACATTGTCCCACTGTTTACTGAGCCTGTCTGTATTTTTTTTAATAACTTTCCATTTTTGTGATGATGCTTCCTAATTGTTCATTAATGAAGAGCAGATTTTCTTTTCCTTCTTTAACAGAAAACCAGATACTTAGAAGATACATTTTTAAGTGAAAAATTGCAAAACAGTGTTTATTACATAGTTGGGTTTGTGTGAAAGACTATCAACATCTATAGGTGAACATAGACATCTGCATTATTATTGACCATGATCAGTGGTTAGCTTGGTGAGTATAGAATTGGAAAGAGTGGGGTTTCTGGGAAGTTTTTTGACTTGGCATTCTTTTTATTTTATTTTATTTTTTTTGTGCTTGGACCTTCTTTTATTTTTTTTCCATTTATTTTTGTTAGTTGGAGGCTAATTACTTTACAATATTGTAGTGGTTTTTGCCATACATTGACATGAATCAGCCATGGATTCGGCATTCTTTTTAAATGATAGAGGTATAGATAACTGTAGGGAATTGTGTGTTTTTTAGCTTTTAAAATACTGTTGACAATTTAATAATAGAAGTATATGTTTTCTTTTTCTGTAAGAGATTTTCTATTTCTCAGTTTTATCAAATTTGAAAACTTAATTTCGTCTTAGAATCAAGGGAAATAGCATATATAATAGAAATCATTTATATTTTTCAAGTTGTTTATATCCTTGTTTTTTGTCTGCTAAGAGTCATAGCAGATTACTTAGCATATTACTCGCCAATGTCATTGTAATTTATATCAAATCCTCCATTTATTTCTAAGTTTTTGCTATATATTTCACTTCAGTGTACTGTTAGGCATGTAAAGGTTCATGACAGTTTTATCTCATTCATTAGTGAAGTTTTTAACGTTAAAATTCTTTTGTTCTACATTATATTCCTTAAACTTTCCTTTTTTTTTCTAAAAAAACTTTTTATTTTTTATTTTATATTGAAGTATAGCTGATTAACAATGTTGTGACAGTTTCAGGTGGACAGTGAAGGGACCAGCTACACATATACATGTATCCATTCTCCCCCAAACTCTCCTTCTGTCCAGGTTGTTACATGAGCAGTGTTCACATAACATGAGCAGTGTTCCCTGTGCTGTAGAGTAGGTCCTTGTCAGTTATCCATTTTAAATATAGTGGTGTGTACATATCGATCCTATTATTTCTTGTTAGTCTTAGCACCTGCTTTGTTGTGGCTCTTTGTTTTTTAGAGAGTTTTGGTATGGTATTTAATGTGATTTGGGGTGTCATGTAGCTGCTATTGCATTTTCTGCCAAACCAACTGTTATCTTTGAATAGGGACTTTGGCCCTTTCACATTTACTGGAACAGCTGATGGGTTTCATGGGACTTACTTAGGGGCAGACTGTAGGGCAGGTACAGAGGCACTTAGAGAAGAGCTCAGGGTAGAAGAAGAAGCATCTCTCTTAGCTCAAGCTGCTGAAACACAGCACCAGAGTTCATGGCAGAAGCAAAAGATTTTACTGTGTTTCTGGAGGCTCGCAGTTCTTGGCTGGCGGAGGTGTTGGCAGTTTACACAGGAGGCCTCCCTTCTGGACTTTGAATGGCCACATCCTTACTCTGTCCTCACCCGGCCTTTCTGAGGCTGCACATCCTGGCTTTCCTCCTACAGGGAGGTCACCAGACATATTGATTAGAGCCTTATGACCTCTTTTAACTTTAGTTACCTCTTTAAAGGCCCTGTCTCCAAATATAGTAGCATTCTATACTGATGGAATAATTCTAGAATGTAGATGTATACACAGTTGGTTTTCAAAAGTTCAGTTCACCAGTGAAGGCAAGTGTTCAGGCAGATGCAGTGAGGTTTGGACCTAGTTCCTCAGACTATGTGATCCTGCATTCCCATCAGCTGAGTAGAACCAGCGGTGCTGAAGCAAGGTGTTCAGTGTTGACATCTCCTCACAAGAGGTACTATAAGAAGAAAACTTTTATATTGATTCCTGGTGCCATTTTTATTTAGGTTAATTATGGAAATTAACAAGACTCAAACTGATCTGGGACACCAGTCATTGGGGGGCCTAGACTGTGTGTGTTGTCCACTGCTGAAAGCCTCCTGAAAGTGAAAGTGAAAGAAAGTGTTAGTCACTCAGTCCTGTCCAACTCTTTTGTGACCCCATGGACTATAGCCTGCCAGGTTTCTCTGTCCATGGAAATTCTCCAGACAAGAATGCTAGAGTGGGTTGCCATGTCTTCCTCCAGGGGCTCTTCCCGACTCAGGGGTCAAACCTGTGTATCCTGCATTGGCAGGCAGATTCTTCACTGTCTGAGCCACCAGGGAAGCCCTGCCTTGTGGGAATTCTGGTTCAGAGTAGTCCTCTAATAAGTATTTGTCAGTGAGTCAGGACCCTCCAGGTTCAGGTGTCTCGCATGTGGTATCTTTAGCCACTCTGCTGTGCTGCCTCCTACACCTCCTACACCGGGGTCTTCCAGGCTCAGGGACAGCTCTCTTCTTCCACCCCATCCTGCCAGGGAGACAGGGAAAGACAAACACATTTCCATGTGGGTCCTGTGGTTAGAGCTCTCTTGGTCACAGACAATCCCTTTAGACCCTGTTTGTATCACTGGGTGGTTGTGCATTAGGAGGTCCTCTGCAGGAAGTCTTGCTGGGTGGCCCTGAAGATGTAAACATTTTGAAGAACAGGGAATGGAGTCTTAACCATCAGACGAGGCACAGCCGCTTTGGCGGCTCCACATCTCAGTTCTGACTCAGACTCTTCTCTCTGCCACAGAACCGAAGCCAGAACTCCACCTCTGTCCTTTCTGCCCTCCGGATCTCTGCAGTCAGAAACTCCACATGCAGCAGGTGCTGTGTAGTCCCCCACCCTGGCTCTTCACGTGCCTGTATGCCGAAGATCCCGTCCAGTCAGGAGACCTGTGCCTGGAGGACCAGCAGCAGCAGGCCGCTGGTGGTAGTGCCTGGATCGAGGAAGTGGAAGGGCAGGAGAGAGAAGGTGCCCCGCCTTTGTTTGGAAAGACAGAGAAAAGTACTATAGGAGCATTCCCCAGGCCACCCCAGAGGCAGCCAGCCATCTCCGGGGGTGGGGTCCCAAGTATGGAGATAGAGGCCGGCCCGGCACAGATGGGGACCCCTGAGGAAACAGACACGCTGTTGAAGAGGATCGAAGTCCTGGGGTTTGGAACTGTCAACTGTGGAGAGTGTGGACTGGGCTTCAGCAAGATGACGAACCTGCTCAGTCACCAGAGAATCCACTCTGGGGAGAAGCCCTACGTGTGCGGGGTGTGTGGGAAGGGGTTCAGTCTAAAGAAGAGCCTGGCAAGACACCAGAAGGCGCACTCAGGGGAGAAGCCTCTCGTGTGCGGGGAGTGTGGGCGGGGCTTTAACCGGAAGTCGACGCTCATCATACACGAGAGGACACACTCGGGCGAGAAGCCGTACATGTGCGGTGAATGCGGGCGAGGCTTCAGCCAGAAGTCGAACCTCATCATCCACCAGAGGACACACTCTGGGGAGAAGCCCTACGTGTGCCAGGAGTGCGGGAAAGGCTTCAGCCAGAAGTCAGCCGTTGTCAGGCACCGGAGGACACACCTGGAGGAGAAGACCATCGTGTGCGGCGACTGCGGGCTGGGCTTCAGCGACAGGTCGAACCTCATCTCGCACCAGAGGACACACTCAGGGGAGAAGCCGTATGCCTGCAAGGAGTGTGGGCGCTGCTTCCGGCAGAGGTCCACTCTCGTCAACCACCAGAGGACACACTCGAAGGAGAAGCCTTACGTGTGTGGAGTGTGCGGACACAGATTCAGCCAGAATTCAACCCTCATCTCGCACAGGCGCACACACACCGGGGAGAAGCCTTACGTGTGTGGGGTGTGTGGGCGGGGCTTCAGTCTCAAGTCCCATCTCAACAGGCACCAGAACACGCACTCCGGCCACAAGCCCATCGTGTGCAAGGACTGCGGGCGCATCTTCAGCCAGCAGTCCAACCTCATCCGACACCAGAGGACGCACTCGGGGGAGAAGCCCCTGGTGTGTGCGGAGTGCGGGCGAGGCTTCAGCCAGAAGTCGAACCTCGTGGCACACCAGAGGACGCATTCCGGGGAGAAGCCATACGTGTGCAGAGAGTGTGGGCGGGGCTTCCGCCACCAGTCGGGCCTCATCCGGCACCGCCGCACACACACAAGGGAGCAGCCCTACAACTGCCGGCGGTGCGGGCGGGGCTTCGGCAACAAGTCCGCGCTGCTCATGCACAAGTGGTCACACTTGGAAGAGAACTCCTGTCTGTGCACAGAGTGCGGCCAAGGCTTTCCCCACAAGTCACACCTCATCCTCCACCAGATGACACACCAGGGGAGGACGCCGCACGTGTGCAGTGCGTGCGGGCAAGGCTTCAGCCAGAAGTGCCACCTCAGCAGACACAGGAGGAATGTGTGCCCACCACAGACCACCATTTCAGTCTGACCCCGAGGCCCCGCCAGAGCATCGTCCCGACCCCCTCACCCGCTCCAAGAGTGCAGACTAAATCAAAACATGTTACACTCTTCTTGAAACACATTCCCTAAGCGGTCAAAAAAGACATTTGAACTCAGTTTACTTCCTCTACCCCAGTCGTCATGTTTGGGGGCTTTTGTTCTAATAAAACTCTGCTTCTTTACAAATTTGTGGTCTCAACTGTGTCTCTCCTTCACCCACCTATAAAGGTAGGAAATCAGGGGTGGTACAGAAATCTCGAGCTTCTGAGGCCATGGTTCCACAGTAATTCAGTCCTTTGGACGACATAAGAACTGAGTGAGTCTGTGATTCTTGGATAGTCTGGTCCTTTGTAGAGGGAGAGGATCCCGGAAATGTGTTCAGGGGATTCGGGCGAGGGAGGGGGTCTTCCAGGAAACAGGACCTCCCATAAGCCACTCACTCTCACCTGCAGCCCCCTCCCCACTCTCCCCCAGCTCCTGTGGCAGCCCCCTACTGGCTTGCCTTCTTCTTGCTCTCAGACGTCTCCACTTCTGCCTTTGGTGAATCAAATCAGCGGTTAGGACCACTGCTACTAAGAGTTGGGGTAAACACACCACGAATAATTGTGTGTCAGCTGGTTAACCTAGAAGAAACAAACATCTAAACACTTAATCATGTATAAGTAGGAAATCTGAACAGACCATGAATAGGAGATTGAGTTAGTAATCAAAAACCTTCCAAAAATGCCCAAAATCAGATGGCCTTATCAGCAACTTCTAGCATTTAAAGGATTAACACCCATTCTCAAAATCTTACCAAAAAAGACTCTTCCTAAATCATTCTGTGAGGCCAGTATTACCTTATTAGCCAAACCTGACAAAGACAACACAAGGAAACTACAGACCCCTAACCCTTATGGATATAGAGGGAGAAACCCTCGACACGGGATTAGCAACCAAATCCAGCAGCATATGAAAAGGATTTTCACACTGTGAGTGAGTGGTTTCCTGGCTCAACATAGGAAAAAAAAAAAAATCAATACATCATGTTAATAGAATAAAGGGGGGAAAAAAAGCAAACACATTCCATTTATATGAAATATCCAAGATAAATGGAAGCAAAGAGACAGAAGGCACGATAGTGGCTGCCAGAGACTAAGAGAAGAGGAAATGGGGATGACTGTTCCCCATTAACAATAAAGGACTGCCTTTGGGGGTAATAAAAATGTTCTGGAACTCAATGGTAATGATGGCTGCAGAACACTGGAAATGTTAAAAACCATTGAACTGTATACTTTAAAAATGGTCAAAATGGTAAACTTTATATTACCTGAATCTTAACCTCAATTAAAAATTTTAAATCTTACCCAACCAAATCCACCCAAATGGATGGAAATCCACCCAAATGGTGGAAAAATAAAAACCTGGGGCCAAACCTGGTGGCACAGAAATATCTGGGGCCTAAAATTGCCGACATAAGAGAAAGCACAGCACACAGTAAAATCCTAAACTGGCAGCAACAGCATTTCAATTGTTAAAAAAAAATTTAAGTTTTCCAAAGCAAATTCTTTGTCATACTTGGAAGCAACTCGAATGAATGAGAGAAACGGTTCTGAGAAACCAGAGGCTTTGCTCTATTTTTAGATCAGAGCTAATTGTTTGGGATTGCTAAAGCCTCTGAATGTCTATTTATTAATCTGTTAAGTGTGGAGGCAAACACTTCAGAAGTAGGTGTAGTCACCCTGCTGGCCAGCCAGACTGAATGCCCGGCTCTATAATGTCAGTTTGGGGAGAGTTTTTCTTGGGAGAAAAAAGAAAGCAAAATGTAGTGTTCTGATCCCTATTCTCAAGCTGCATACAGTATTATAAAGAAGAACAACTCAGTCCTTACGGAATACCAGGACAGTCCACAGCGAAAGGCCATCTCTGTGCCCCTGTCTCACAGTGCTCCTGGTCAGCCAGAGGGCCTGCTGCACAGAGGAGAGGTGTAGCCAGGGATGTTCTCATCAAAGGTGGGGAACTGCTGGTAGGATCAGGGTATGATGACAGGGACCTGAAAAGTCAGAGGAGAGAAAGCTGAACCCGGGAAAAATCAGAGGGAGAATTTTTAGGTATGAAAACAACAGCTATAGATTCCACAGAGAGAGACTCCTGTGCCTGGACTTTAGGGGGTGTATTAGGGAAGTAAGATAAATTGTTAATAATGGTCAGGTCAAATCCTGGAGGGCTTCAAAAGCCAGCTTGAGAAATCTAGAATTGGAATTATAAAGGAAAGGGACAAAATAAAATACTGAGGCATTTAAACCATGGGAGAAACTTGGTGAAAGGGTTTTAAAAAAAAAACACAAAACAGCCTGACAATAACTATTACTCAAGTTTGGATGTAGATGGTAGGAGAGAAAAGGTAAGACGCCTGGCCTGTTTCAAGTAAACCATTAAATATCTTTCAAAGCTAGCACATGTTTCTACTTGTGCTATTTTATCTCAAACCCGAAGGCTACCATATGCTTCCAGCTGCATCTGTAGCTCTTTTTTTTTCTTTTAAAGCATATCTCGACTCTCCTTTGTGCATCTAAGTGCAGAGATTCCTACCACGGTTCAGATGGAAACAAGGAGCGGTTTCCATTCTGAAAAAATGCACCCTGCTGCCCACCACCCTGAGAATGTGGTGTGGGAACCAAGGGATGATTAGGTCTTAGTTGCTAAATTTTCACGTTGTCTAATGGAATTGAAGGAGCCTTTTCAGACATTCCCTTCACATTGTGATGGTGGTTTAATCACTAAGTTGTGTCTGACTCTTATGATCCCATGGACTGTAGCCCACCAGGCTCCTCTGTTTATGGTGTTTCCCAGGCAAGAACACTGGAGTGGGTTGCCATTTCCTGCTCCAGATCTTCCTGGCGGGGGAATCAAACCCACATCTCCTGCATCACAGGAAATCTTTTGCCTTGCAGGCAGATTCTGTATTCTTTTAAAGGGAGAAACTTGCCAACTGACTCAGTCTGAGGTCCTGACTAATGGCATTCTTTATTCCTCGTGATTTGAATCTAGATGTTATAAAAACAGTGATGAAGCTGCCTGTATTTGAGTCAGTATAAATACCAAGCTTCCCTGCCTGCTGCTTCTGTACCCAAGAAGAGAATTAATCACCTATGTCTCTGCTTCAGATTCTCTAAAACAAAAACTCTTTCAGCTGTATTCCCTGAGAAAATTGCAACAAATTCGGAATCTATCTAAACTCCAATTCAACGGCAATTTCTCATGGCCTATTGGTTAATAAATCACATCTGGAGTTATTTGTTAAAGAATAATGAGGATTCCCTGGCGGTCCAGTGGTTAGGACTGTGCACTCCCACTGCGAGGGCCTGGGTTCAGTCGCTGGTCTGGGAACTAAGATCCTACAAGCCTCAAGGTGTGGCAAAAATAAACAACTCACCACCACCACCAAAAGAGAATAAAGAATATATAGGTAAGCTTATCACTGAAAATTCATAGTTAGACAAGTGTTGTAGTTGCCCTACCATTGTCGTTATTAATTAGGCCTTCTTTTACCCTTGCTTGTACACAGCTGCAGCCACAGGCATATGTGCTCGGTCATGTCTGACTCTTTGCAACCCATGGACTGTAGCCCGCCAGGCTCCTCTGTCCATGGAATTCTCCAGGCAAGGATACTGGAGTGGGTTGCCATTTCCTTCTCCAGGGGATCTTCCCAGACCCAGGGGTGGAATGCACATCTGCTAACAGGTGGATTCCTTGGCAGTGTGCCACCTGGGAAGCCTTCGACCATTTGGGAGTGGGGTTTGTAAATGAAACAATAAGAACAATAAAAGAGCAAAACAGTCAGATTCTGAGATGCTGTTTTTTTCATTCCCTGGAAGATGGGGAGATGTGGGAACATGAGGTTTGACGTCTGACCAGGTCGTCAGGAGGGCACAAAGGTACAGACAAGCTCTGTGTAAATGCTGCACTTCCACCAAGTGTGAGGCCAGCGTGCAGAACTTTGAATTGCGATGAGTAGGAAACATGGGAAGTGGCTGGAGTAGGAAATGTCAGCCTGTGTCAAGTCTCAGCAACCAGGTAAGTCTCAAGGCTGGACGCGCCCTTGCCCACGTCCTACCAGAGAGAGGACATGTCATGGGATTCAAATGAAGGGAGAGGGTTAAAGCCTTTTGTAGCACCGAAGGGCTGACAGGACAGGGTGACTGGACACAGATGACTGGACCTGGCTGCAGTTTTAATTGGGGACCTTCCCCGGGCACCTCCCGAGCCACTGGGTAGGGGACAAGCCTGCTAACATGTGGGAGCCTTAAATTCTCTGCATCCAGCATCCTCTCTCTAAACATCACGGCAGGTCCTCACACACCGGGTCACTCTTTAGTCTGAAATATTCTGAAGTTTTCTGCCCCATAGGGTGGGCACACACTAAATGCTCCCTCAATATCTTTTGATTGGATAATTTGACTTTCCCTGTAAAAGCTGATCCTGATTTTAAGGAATTTGAAGGAGAGAGTAGAAGAAGCGAGGGATATTTCCCCAAGAGGGAACAGATTTCTCGATACCTGGAGTTAAAAATCAGGATGCTGGTCTTAGGGCAGGGAGGTTCCCTGGTGACTCAGTGGTATGGAATCCTCCTGCCAATGCAGAAGACGTGGGTTCAATCCCAGGTTCTGGAAGATCCCCTAGAGGAGGAAATGGCAACTCACTCCAGTATTCTTGGCTGGAGAATCCCCGTGGACAGAGGAGCCTGGTGGGCCACAGTCCATGGGGCTGCAAAAGAGCTGCACATGACTTAGCAATTAAGACAATTATTTTTTTTTAAACAAGGAAATAGATTTCAACATTATCAGTGAACAAAGATATTTATGTAAAATGTGTCTACCCACAGAGACATCTAGAAAACTCTCTGGATGGTACAACTATCCCTCCTTCACTTGAGATTTCTGCACTGTTTTAGTTTTTACAATAAGCATGTAATGGTTTGCTATAATAAATCATCTCCAGTAAGAGAATTGGTAAATCGGGCTTCCCTGATAGCTCAATTGGTAAAGAATCTGCCTGCAACGTAGGAGACCCTGGTTCGATTCCTGGGTCAGGAAGATCCACTGGAGAAGGGATGGGCTACCCACTCCAGTATTCTTGGACTTCCCTTATGGCTCAGCTGGTAAAGAATCTGCCCTCAATGTGGGAGACCTGGGTTCCATCCCTGGGTTGGGAAGATCCCCTGGAGAAGGGAAAGGCTACCCACTCCAGTATTCTAGTCTAGAGAATTCCATGGACTGTCATAGTCCCTGGGTTCCCAAAGAGTTGGACACGACTGAGTGACTTTCACTTTTTCTTCACTTCAGTCTGTCAAAATTTGATGAAGCCTAAATATGCACCTTGGTTGTAAATGTCTAAAGAGATAAAACACACTGTTACCTGTTTTATAACAACCTATAAACCCACATAATCAGGATATTACTTGAAATATAAAATGTTCTGAAGTTTTTCAGATTATGAGATTTGATATCCAAATATTTTCTAGTCTACTGACACACATACTTTTATTTTTCTTTACAACCTTATATCAGAACTATCTGACTAAAAAACAACAACAAATGTGTTTTTCAAACTCCACAGCCAGGATACCCCCTGCTGCAAAGCCTGCAGTTTGTCTACAAGATTCTTTTGCCTGAACTCAAAAGATACAGTGAATTTTCTGAACAGCTCTTTGCTGAGAACCTACCCCACCATGTTCATCTTGCTAGACTTGCAGGAAACCAAAGAAGAGTCTGCAGCAGAGAGGGTTTATTTGCAGAGCCACCGAGCAGGGAGATGGTGCCTCCACAAAGGCAAGGGACTTGAGTATTTACAGGATAACCAGTCAGGTAGCAGGGTGGCCTGAAGCGCAGGGAGCGGTGACCGGGGAAAGGTGTCACAAGCCTCATTCTGCACAGGTGGAACCAGGCTTCAGGCTCCCACTTCCCTTAGGTCACCCCAGGGATGCTGGCACCCACCCAGCTTAGCCAGCTGAGTGCAGACAGATGCGGCTGACTCCAAGTCCCTGGAAAACAGCTCAGGCCAACATCTTATTGTCTAGGCTCTGAGCCGCTTGGAGGACGTGCAGATCTTAAAACAACCTTGATTAGTGCTGGCAGGTGAGGTCGATTTGACTGATCGCCCATGGAGTCACTGTCCCATGCCGGGGACTGGAAAGAGGTACCAGAATCCCATGCCTGCAGATGTTTGGTCTCTGGGGAGACAGACATGTGACTGGGGAGAACTGGCTGGACAGGTCATCTCTGTAGAGGGAGAGGCAGAGGGGCTGGGGTAGGAGGGAACCAGGCCCTCCCAGCCCGGAGCTGAGTCAGGTAACGTTCTGGGGCCTGGGTGGGATCTCAGAGCAGAACCAGAGAAGAGGGTGTGGTGATGGCCAAGGCCGCTGGTCCAGGAGACCCGGGCAACTCAGGAAGGGCGTTTGGGTTTCTCACAAGGACAGTTGTGGGTACCTGTGATGGGCAGGACACAGGCAAGATGGGAGGAAGGAGGCAGAGGGACCAGGGTTGGGGGGGGGGGCAGGCCTGAGCAAGGGCAGGGCCAGGAGTTGGGCAGCAGGGTTGGGACCCCAGGGCAGGCATCATGCCAGCCAGTAGGTGTGGGTGACCTGGACACAGGGGCAGTGGGGGGCCCACGGGTATGTACTGGGGTGGCCCTGGTGAACGGTGACAGCCAAGCAAAGTGACTTGGAAGCCCATCAGCACTGAAGTCAAAGGGCCGCAGAAAAGGGGAAAGACAGGAGTGAAAAGAGCAGATTCAAGGACTGGTCCTCAGCTCCCCCAGGGGACAGTGACCGAGCGCGGGTGTCTGCACAGAGCAGCAAGTGCGGCCACCCTGGTCACAGGACTGCAGGCTGAGGACACCCCGACAGAGATGGGGACTCCTGGGGTCTCCCTGCAGCTGGGGGTGGCCGGAGAGGCTGCAGGGAGGAGACCCCGGCCCTCCTAGGCCACTGGCAACCCTCAGGCAGGAGGAACCTGCATCTCCAGGCCCATTGCGTGGGAGGGCCCGAGGAGAGACAGGCCCCCCTACAGCCCCTGCCCTCCTTGGCTTGGGGGCGAAAGCATATGCTGGGCCTTAGGCTCTGTGCTCGGAGTCATGGGCCTCACCTTTCAGATCTGGAACCAAGTGCTTATTGACAGAAAGCCCGGTCACTGGTCACTGGCCGAGTTCAATTCCCAACGGTGAGGCCTTCAACTCCAGGAGGCCACCATCAGCCCCACCACCTGCAGTTTGAGTCTTCAAAACCACAAGAGACTCAGCTATTTTGGGTCTCTGACCTTGAAACACTGTTTTAAAGGGCTCCACTGATTAGGTCAGGCCCACCTGGGACAACCTCCCTTTTGATTAAATCAATTAATTGTTATTTTAAAATGACATCACAGGCTCTTGTCACCTCTGCCACATAACATAATCCAATCTCAGGAGCGACACCCCTTGGTATTCCCAAACACGTGACTCACTGGGCATCACCTCGGACCAGCCTGTCTCGCCTGGTCCCTAGCGTGTTTTACCCCCATTTGAGAAAGAAAAAGAGTGAAAACAGGGCTGAATATCAAAGAAAAAGGACAGTAGACTAAAGCAGTGCATGATTCAAGAGTTCTCCAGAGAAACAGCCGATGGGCTAGACGTACACTATAATAGGGAGAGATTTATTACAGGAACTGGCTGGTGCTCCTCGTGAAGGCTGAGAATCCTCACCTCCTGATGTCCGCAGCTGAGACTCAGGGAAGCTGGTCACCTAGTTCCAGTTTGAGTGCAGAGGCCAGAGAACCAGGAGCACGGGTAGTGTCAGCCCAGTCTGAGGGTGGGATAAGGGGTCCCAGCTCAGGAGCCAGGCAGGGGGGCGTGAGTGCTCCCCTCCTCCACCTGGTTGTCCAACCCCCCACCCCATCTACACATGTGATGTCATCACGGCAGGAGCAGGGACAGGTGGGTGCACCTAGGAGGCTGTGGGGGGCGGGGAGGTGGTAGAGCTTGGTAAGAAGCCTGGGGTCCCCTGTCCCATGACAAGGTAGTTGTCCAAGGCCTGAGAGCACCGGGGGATGAGCGGGTAGTAAATTTAATTTCTTCAACATGAGGAGCCAAATCTGGATCTGTTGTATAAATGTCCACTTAAAATAGCTAAGAAAATAGCCAGGGAAAGAGCTAACAGCTAACTCTGAATACTTTGCTGACATATGTTTTTTATATTAATCTACATAGTAACCGTCCGTTTTAGGCAACCGTGGTGGAAAAGGAAGGAAAGTGTTTTTTGGAGCTTGCTGACTGAGGACAAAGCCTCCTTCTTTAGACAACCTCTCACTGACTCACCCGGATTCATTCTGTGTACTTACTCCCAACGTGGCCCCTCAAGGTCCTTACCTCTTTTTTAAAAAATTAATTTAATTGGAGGCTAATTACTTTATAATAGTGTAAATAGTAGTCGTTTTTGCCATACATTGACATGGATCAGCCATGGGTGTACATGTGTCTCCCATCCTGAACCAACATCCCACCTCTCTTGATGGTCCTGCCTCTCACAACCTGGGGAGCTGAGCACAGCGGGAGCCATGGGAATGGTGGTGGGTGCTCCTAGGACAGGTGATCAAATCAACAGTTGACCCGGCTTCACCCTCTGGGACCTTTCCTTGAGGGGAAGCCGTCGGCCGCCTGCCTTGTGGGGAGGCCACTAGAGCAGCCTGGGAGGAGGCGGCCGGGGGGCGGTTGGGTGGGGGTGTGGGTAGGTGGGTGTGTGTGCATGGCCACCAGCAGCGCCCCCTGCCCCACCCCGCCTCCTCCTCTCACAGGGGTTGGTCCCCAGTGAACACCCACCCTCTTCTGCCCCAAAGTGTCTCAGTACCCGTCTCTAGAAGGCCCTGCCCTGAACAGGCTCCCCTGTGAGGGGCTCCGGCTCTCCTGAAAAATGTGAGGGGGAGGGAGACAGGTCGGGGGTTCACTTGAGTCCCCTGTCCCCTGTGCCCTTTATGTGGCCACTGGGCCTCTGACCTGGGAGCCAGGGTCACCGCCGTCCAAGCCCACAACCCCACCAGGGCTCCTGTCTGACCCTGCACCCGTCCCCCTGCGGACAGGCATCCACCCTGGGAAAGGAAGTGCAGGTGGCGATGCCAGCAGCCACCCCGACAGGGTCTATCACTTATGGTCACGAATTAACTATTCTAAGTTAATGAATATCCCATTTTCAGAGGTTAACAGAAACAATTTTGAGACTCCGTGATGGCAACATCAGCACGTTAGCATGAAGATTGAGACGATGATCTAAAAAAAAAGAATGAATCAAAGTTTCACATTTCTGTAACTGGTTTATTTGAAGCTTACCTGTCAACCAGAGAACAAGCCATAACAATACAAATATTGATGAGTTCAGCTTCATAGGGAAAGATTCTAATAAGCTCAATCTTTATGCACTAATTTGGAACCAATTTACTAGATATATTAAGCAAATAACATGCAGAGCAGTATGTGGTTTCCCACTATTTGTCTTAGAAGAGCGGACAGAATATAGGTGTGTTACTTTCACTTACGTTTACGTGTACTCTACACAAACACATACACATACGACATACACTTGCTTATATAATCCTACGCTACTTCTGGAATCACACAACTGACACGTAGGTCACTGGTGGTCTGAGGGGGAACGTGAGTGGTCGTGGGGCGGGGATGGGAGGGAGACTCTTCACTACATGAGATTTTACACTTCTTTGCTTAGAACCATATGCAATTATTGGAAAAGACTGGGAAAGATTGAAGGCAAAAGGAGAAGGGGGTGGCAGAGGATGAGGTGGGGAGATAGCATCACCGACTCAAGGGACGTGAATTTGAGTCAACTCCAGGAGAGAGTGAAGGACGGAGGAACCTGGCATGCTACAGTCCACTGGGTCACAAAGAGTTGGACATGACTTAAAGACTGAACAACAACAGTATGCAATTACTGTCTACTGAGAAATAAATTAAGATTCAAGAGCAAATTCGAAGACAAGCAGCAACACACCACTAGTGTACACTACGTTCATCAGGATCCAGGGCGTTTGGGGAAATACTCAGGGAGTGTGGGCATGGGTGGCTTACACTGTCACATAATTTTTTAAAATCTTATGAGTGGCTCTCAAGCTCGATTTCCAAATCTCTAATATGCATTTGGAAGGAAGTGAACACAGCACAGCCGGAGCTGGGTAACTTCTCTGAATGATGCCTGTGGGGCCCTTGGGCTTAGCGTTCATCCAGGCCTAGCTTAGCAGCAAAGAGTGAGGTGACGGGCTCGTCCCCAGTTTCCAGGGCCAGGTCATACGCTGTCTGGCCTCTCGCGTTCTTCTTCTGGACGCTGGCGTTGCATCTGCGAAGGAAAATGGGGGTGAGCTGACAGATTCCGGTCCCTGAGCCTCAGGGCCTGACTCCTCCCTGCTGCTGGGGCTCCTGGGCCCCCGTCCCAAACTTCCCGCGAGAGGCCACCATGACCCAGCCCTCAAAGGCAGCTCTACCCTGAGCCCTTCTGACGGGCTCTGTGATCTCACACGTCCAATGCCAGTCCCAACAGAGGGTTCCCATAGCCTCCACAACCCACAACCAGGTGGATTTAAGGGGGGCAGCATTTTCATTGTGCTTTGAAAAGCTCTTAGTGCCTTGGGAGCCGTGGTGGGATGGTGGCCCCCATTCACTGGGTCAGCTGTTTGGGTGCCAGGACCCCCTGAAATCCTCACAGACCAACAAGGGGATCACTGTGGCAGTTGGAGTGTCCCCCAGAGGCCAAGGAACATACCCCAGTAAGGCAGCGATGCACTCCCTTCCTGCCCGGCCAAGCTGAGTTGCTTCATGAAGAGCTGTATTTTGCAGCCTGTTTGGGTGGGAAAAAATCCCTGGCTAAATCCTTGGTTAGCATCCTTGAGAGACTGGAGAGGGAGCAGGCAACCAATGGGGCCTTGGTTTCACCCATGACCTACTTAACTAACCCAGGAAAATCTCTTGACTCTTTCCTTTCTGCTCCTTTCTTTGGAAGATTAGCAGGGTAAGCTTTGATATCAGAGAAAAAGTTTTAAAGTGAGAAATCCCACAAGGATCTGGTTTATAGTCAGTTTATACTAATAAACACTATGTTAGTGTATTTCCTGCAAGAGTTTGTGGAATGTGTGGGACATGGTCTCACTCTTGGCTTGAATCCTGGCGACTGTCCATATGACAATAACCTTTCAGGGCTGAGGCTCCTGTTCTTGTGTGGGGACAATGACCCTAGCTTCAGTGAGTGTGGCTTGTGTGATATGAAAACAAATACTAGTCTTAGAGCCCCGAGGGCAGGCCTGAGAGGTCAGACAGCATATTTTGCTATGTGCCAGACTGTCTCTCCACGTTGCCTCGTCAGCTTGGCCCAGTGAGGGAGCAGTGGATGCCACAGTGGAGGAAGGGGTGGTACCTGCATTCCAGAACTCACGAAAGGCTCCTGATCAGAGGTGGCAGGAGTGATGGAAGGTGGGAGTCATGGCTGGAGACAGAAATGAGATGAGCAGCTGAAGGTCTGCATTCTCCTGGCCCCTGGTCCTTCCCTCGACACCACCACCCTGTCCCCTGCACATGCAGGTGTATCTGCAGCCATAAACTTATCCCAGTGGAGAAAAAGTGTGGTGGCCTCTTTTGTGAAGATGATACATGCAGCCTCTGGTGAGAACCAGGTCAACAACTCCCATGCCCAGAGGGAAGCCTTCCACTTGTCCCAGTCTGAGAGCAGCTTCACAGACTCGCCAAGCCCCCCTCATTTGATAAGCTCCTGCTATATACACAGAATTCCCACCCACCTAGCCCATTTCCCATTCGCAAACCTGAATGGATGATAAACAATGGTGCACATCTGAGAAAAACTGGCAGCATCAAAGAGAAAACCAAGACACACAAACATAAGAAATTTAAAATGACTGAAGACAAAAACAGAGGCTGTGAAGAAGAAGCAATCAGAACCAAAAGGCTCTCTTAGAAAGTAAAGTTCCAGATGTTCAAGCTGGATTTAGAAAAGGCAGAGGAACCAGAAATCAAATTGCCAACACCCGCTGGATCATTGAAAAAGCAAGAGAGTTCCAGAAAAACATCTACTTCTGCTTTATTGACTATGCCAAAGCCTCTGACTGTGTGGATCACCACAAACTGTGGAAAATTCTTAAAGAGATGGGAATACCAGACCACCTTACTTGCCTCCTGAGAAATCTGTATGCAGGTCAAGAAGAAAAGGTCAGTTTTCATTCCAATCCCAAAGAAAGGCAATGCCAAAGAATGTTCAAACAATCACACAATTGCTCTCAACTCACACACTAGCAGATAAATGCTCAAAATTCTCCAAGCCAGGCTTCAACAGTATGTAAACTGTGAACTTCCAGATGTTCAAACTGGATTTTAAAAAGGCAGAGGAACCAGAGATCAAATTGCCAACACCCGCTGGATCACAGAAAAAGTGAGAGAGTTCCAGAAAAACATCTGCTTCTGCTCTATTGACTAGGCCAAAGCCTTTGACTGTGTGCATCACAACAAACTGTGGAAAATTCTTAAAGAGATGGGAATACCAGACCACCTTACCTGCCTCCTGAGAAATCTGTATGCAGGTCAAGACGCAACAGTTAGAACTGGAAATGGAACAGCTGCTGCTGCTGCTAAGTCACTTCAGTCGTGTCCGACTCTGTGCAACCCCACAGACGGCAGCCCACCAGGCTCCCCCGTCCCTGGGATTCTCCAGGCAAGAACACTGGAGTGGGTTGCCATTTCCTTCTCCAATGCATGAAAGTGAAAAGTGAAAGTGAAGTCGCTGAGTTGTGTCCGACTCTTAGCAACCCCATGGAATGCAGCCCACTAGGCTCCTCCATCCATGGGATTTTCCAGGCAAGAGTACTGGAGTGGGTTGCCATTGCCTTCTCCTGGAACAACAGACTGGTTCCAAATAGGGAAAGGAGTATGTCAGGGTTGTATACGGTCACCCTGCTTATTTAACTTATATGCAGAGTATATCATGCAAAATGCTGGGCTGGATGAAGCACAAGCTGGAATCAAGATTGCTGGGAGAAATATCAATAACCTCAGATGTGCAGATGACACCACCTTTATGGCAGAAAGCAAAGAACTAAAGAGCCTCCTGATGAAAGTGAAAGAGGAGAGTGAAAATGTTAAAAAGTGAAAATATTAAAACTCAACATTCAGAAAACTAAGATCATGGCATCCAGTCCCACCACTTCACGCAAATAGATGGAAAACAATGGAAACAGTGACAGACTTTATTTTCTTGGGCTCCAAAATCACTGCAGACAGTGACTGCAGCCATGAAATTAAAAGACACTTGCTCCTTGGAAGAAAAGCTATGACCAACCTAGACAGCATGTTAAAAAGCAGAGACATTACTTTGCCAACAAAGATTCATCTAGTCAAAGTAATGGTTTTTCCAGTAGTCATGTATGGATGTTAAGAGTTGAACCATAAAGAAAGCTGACCACCAAAGAATTAATTCTTTTGAACTATGGTATTGGAGAAGACTCTTGAGAGCCCCTTGGACTGCATGGAGAGGCAACCAATCAATCCTAAGGGAAATCAGTCCTGAATATTCATTGGAAGGACTGATGCTGAAGCTGAAACTCCAATACTTTGGCCACCTGATGCGAAGAACTGACTCATTAGAAAAGACTGTGATGCTGGGAAAGATTGAAGGCAGGAGGAGAAGGGGACGACAGAGGATGAGATGATTGGATGGCATCACTGACTGGATGGACATGAGTTTGAGCAAGCTCCAGGAGTTGATGACAGACCGGGAAGCCTGGCATGCTGCAGTCCATGGGGTCACAAAGAGTTGGACACAACTGAGCGACTGAACTGAACTGAACTGAGAAAATAAAAAAGCTGACTGTTGAAATAAAGAGTAGTTAGCAAGAGAGCCAAGAAAACCTCTTAAAACAGAGAGAAAAAGGGAGATGAAAAATATGGAGAAAGAAATTTAAAAAGACAGATAGAAGGGGTCAATTCAAGAGGCCCACCATCTAACTCATAAGAATTTTAGAGAATAGAAAAAATAGAAGAAACTTCCCCTGAAAAGACACATGACTTCCCAGACTGAAAGGGTCACCTGGATGAATGAAAAATAGTACATCAAAAAAAATACCCATGTGAAATCTCAGAACATCAGTGATAAATGCTTCCAGGAGGAACAAACAGGTCACAAATAAGAATTTGCTGTAGCATTTGCATGGGCTATGCTGGATGCTAGAAATCATCAGAACAAGGCTTACTAAGACTTGAGGAAAATCATTTTGAACGCAGAAATTAATATCAAGATTATTAGTCAAGAGTGAAGACAAAAGAAAGTCATTCTTGACATTCAAGGACTCAAAAGTTTTTTCTACATACCCTTTCTGAAGAGGTTACCTAAACCCACACTCCAGCCTGACAAGGGTCAAAACCAAGAAAGAGGAAAGAGTGAACAATTTACAGGGGAATTCCAGTGAAAAGAAATGCCATGATGACCACTATGCAGCAAGGCCAGAGAGCTGTCAGGCAAAATCTGACCAGTAAGTATACTCCAAGAAGAAAGCCTCTAAGAGAAAAAGCACTGAAAAAGTAAGAAACCAGATAAGAGTACAGATGTGGTGAATGTGTGTTCTCTTTCAAACCAGAAAAAAACAAAGGCAGTCAGAAAGTCCAAGGGAATCAAAGATACACAAAACATGTACAAGTTAGTCATGGATTGTGAAAAAAACAAAACAAAGCCAAAATGTGGCCTGATTTTGAATAATTTGTGGTGTGTAAGGAGAATCCATTTGACATTTCTGGTAAGAAAATTTTACTTTCACTGGCCTAAGTGTTGTTCTTTTCCTGAACCAACAAACAATAAAATGTAATCAGAATATAGCAATGAATGATATTTATGTAGCTATTATAATGCAATTACTTTTCATACTTTTCAACCATTGGAATCAACCTATGGATGAAGAATGGATGTCTTAATTATGTTAACACAAGTAAACACAACTGTGATTAGTGTTGTAAAAAGTAAGCATTGACTAACAGAAGTTGTGAGATGGAAGGGGAAGGAAAGACAGAGGTGAAAGTATAGAGCACTAATACATACTTGTACACACTTCTCAGTACACAGGTCAGTCAAGCGATATCATTGAAAGATGACAATCAATGTAGAGGAGTTCAGGACTATCATTGTTATTTTCACAGTAATTAATAAAGAACCAAAAACAGTAACAGAATGATCAAAACGTGATGGTGGGGTCAGCAAGTGTAATTACCATTTATCATAGCAGGAATCAACAGATGCTATCTGAGCATGCTAGATCAGGAATGACCCATTTAAGTGTACTGTTTAGTGACAGAGATATAGCTGACTCCCTGGAGAACTTTAAAATATTTGCACTAGTTGTCCTTGAAGACAGAACTGTGGATGAAGAGGTGAAGGTAGCAGAGACCTGCCAAGCTCTTTCACAGGATGTGGTTTTCTTCAGTCATGTCCACATCTTATTCTGATACAACTGAAAAGTTACTTGGTGTGTATGGATTGTTTTCAGCAATCATACACAGTTTAAGAAACCTTTCTGCCAGCCCAGTCATAAATAAGACAATGTCACTAGGACAGGTCCAGAAATGATGAAACTGGTAAATAAACCTCCCATGCCGCTCTGTACCTGAAGCAAGCCTGTCCCAGACTAACTTTGGGAGCCTCTGCTCTGGTCCTGGGGCATGGTGGGGGCCTCTCCTGACCACACCATGCTCAACTCTCTTACCTGGCTTTATTTTCCTTGCAGCACTTAGCATTCTCTGACATGACTCATTCATCTGCTTACTTATTTATTGTCTGTCTCCTCCACTACACTCTGAGCTCCATGAGGGAGGGGTCTGTCTCCATCACTGCTGTGTGTCCACTGCCTAGAATGCTGACCAGCACAAAGTAGGTGCCCAGAAACCACTAGTGAAATGAATATACCAATGAAGAGAATGAACAGACAGACAAACTTGGGGAAGGAGTGTTGCCTCCTAGACTGAGACCCACATGACTTGCAAGAATTGCAGGTACACATGTCTATGAACCTCTGCCTCCAACGGTGGGTGCAGGGAAGCCCCTGCCTGATTTTGGCTCCAGAGTCAGAACTGTCCAGGTGGTAAGACTTTCCGTTTTCCAGAAAGGAAGAAACTTAGCACTTTCAACTGGTTTTTGCTGCAGCAGAACCCTCAGCACCAAGCCACCCCAGTGGTTTCAGGTCTCATCTAATTTTAGATCTTAGCATTCATGTATGTTCTGCCAGCTTACCTGGCCAAGGACCCTGGTCCTGAGTAAATCTGGGTGGTGTGATTGGCTAGTTCCTCCTCATCTTTCTCGAGAGGCAGGAAGTGAGAATGGCTGTGTGCCTTACACCCGAATTCCCACGGCTTTCCAAAGATCTGCCTTTGGTTTGAGGCATAGTTTCTCCTGGCAACTAAGATTTGGGGATCAGCCTTCATATTGCTGTTGGTGGTGGTGGTGATATTATTATTCGTTTGAGCAGATCAACATCACTGACCTGTGAGGCATGGGGAAAATCCCATGTCCAACAGCACTGTGAGGCCATCTCCTTACCAAGGGCCATGCTGGGCCATCTCTTAACATCTTGGTGTTTGTAAGAATGGGCTTTGATCCCTGCTACTTAGATGGTGGCACCTGGACCACTGGCCTCTCCTCAGAGCTTGTTAGAGATGCAGGATCTCAGCCCTGGCCACATCCAGATCTACCGAATGTGCATTTGAACAAGGTCCTTGGATGATTCACATACATGTTACAGTATGAGAAGCACTTATGAAGTTCATCTGCTTAGAGCTTGGGGCATTAAAAAAATACACATGCCCTTTCCTTAACGTGAAAATGTGGAGCTGGGAGGGCTTGGCGACATCTCTTAACAGAAACAGAAGAATTCAGAACTTAAACCCAGTGCTAACACCTTTCTGGGCTATTCTCCCTGGCCCCTCTCATCCCCATCTTATGCACTGTCCATCATTGAGCAGTTGACACTTTCCACTCAAATCCTAACAACCCACCTTTTCATTACCACGGCATCATGATTGCTACCACTAGAGTCCAATCGTTAGGCTCCTCAGGGGCACCTCGAAACACTCATTTCATCCTCCACTAACTCTATGATGTGAGCACAATCACCCTCATTTGACAGATGAGAAGAATATGCTCATTTTCTCCACATTTTGCTCTCTCCTGCCTCCAAACTGTTACATCACCACAGAAGACTACCTCTTCCTCTTCCCCTCACTGTTAGCAAAATTCCCAGGGGTCACCTTCAAAGTGTATGTTTCTCATGAGGTCTTTCAGATCA